>NC_137074.1:82761551-83961551 GCF_951640355.1 Cnephaeus nilssonii
AATAACAGGCTGTTTTGATTATTGTCACTTTGTAGTATAATTTGAAGTAAGGGACTGTGATACCTTGGGCTTCGTTCTTTTTTCTCAAGATTGCTTTGGCTATTTGGGGGTCTTTGGTGGTTCCATACAAATCTGATGATTTTGTGCAATTTCTTTAAAAAATTTCATTGAATTTAATGTGGTTGCATTAAATTTGTATATTGCTTTTGGTAACATAGACATTTTAACTATGTTGATTCTTCCAATCCATGAACATAGAGTATCTTTCCATTTTATTGTGTCTTTTTCAATCTCTTTTACAGTGCTTTCTAGTTTTCTGTATATAGGTCTTTCACATCCTTTGGTAAGTTTATCTCTAGGTATTTTATTCTTTTTCTGTTGGAGTTGTAAACATTTTTAAAAATTTATTTTTCTGAAATTTTATTGTTCGTACATCAGATTACAGTAGATTTTGTACATTGATTTTGTATCCTGCTATTTCACTATATTTATTTATTGTTTCTAATAGTTTTATTGCTGGAGTCTTTAGTATTTTTAATATAAAGAATCATGTCTTTTGCAAAAAGTGACACCTTTATTTCTTCATTCCCAATTTGGATGCTTTTATTGCTTTCTCTTGCCTATTGCTCTGGCTAATATTTCCAGTATTATATCAAATTCAAAAGTGTCTGCACAGCAAAATAAACCAATGACAAAACAACATAGCAACCAACTGAATGGGAGAAGATATTTGAAAACAACAGTCCAACAAAGAGTTAATATACAAAATATATAAATAATTCATACAACTCAACCCAAATAATCAATCCATTAAAAAAGTGGGAAGATGATCTGAATAGACACTTCTCCCAAGAAGACATACAAATGGCTAACAGTTATGTAAACAGGAAATCAACTACTCTACCTATTAGGGAAATGCAAATAAAAATTACAATGAGATACCACCTTACACCTATTAGAATGGCCAGCCTATCTAATAAAAGAGTAATATGCAAATTGACCATCACTCCAAGACACAAGATGGTCAAAGATGGCTGCTCCTATGTGGACACAAGATGGCCACCACAAGATGGCTTGCAGGGGAGGGCAGTTGTGGGCAGTTAGGGGTGACCAGGCAAGCAGAGGAAGGTAGTTGGGGGAGACCAGGCCTGCAGGGGAGGGCAGTTGGGGGGGACCAGGCCAGCAGGGGAGGGCAGTTAAGGGTGACTGGGCAAGCAGGGGAGGGTAGTTGGGGCCAACCAGGCCTGCAGGTTAGGACATTTAGGGGCAACCAGATTGGTGGGGAGGGCAGTTAGGGGCAATCCAGCCAGCCCGGGAACAGTTAGGCATTGATCAGTCTGGCAGGGAAGTGGTTAGGGGGGATCAGGCTGGCAGGCAGAAGTGGTTAGGGGCAATCAGGCAGAGGCAGGTGAGCTGTTTGGAGCCAGTAGTCCTGGATTGTGAGAGGGATGTCCAACTGCCCGTTTAGGACTGATCCCACTGGGATCGGGCTTAAATGGGTGTTTGGACATTCCTCAAGGGGTCCCAGATTGGAGAGGGTGCAGGCTGGGCTGAGGGACAACCCCCCCCCCCATGCATGAATTTCATGCACTGGGCCTCTAGTTATCAATAAGACAAGTAATAACAAGTGTTGGAGAGGTTGTAGGTTGGGGGGACCCTCATTCACTGCTGTTAGAAATATAAACTTGTACAGCCACTATGAAAAACATTATGGAGGTTCCTTAAAAAATTAAGAATAAAGTTATCAAATGACCCAGCAACCCCTCTTCTAGGTATCTACCCGAAAATTTGAAAACATTTGTTCATAAAGATATATATACCCCTATGTTCATTACAGCATTATTTATCATAGCCAAGCTGTGGAAGCAATGTATGTGTCCTTTGATAGATGATTGGATAAAGAAGATGTAGCACATATATACAAAGGAATATTACTTAGCCATAAGAAAAAATGAAATATTGTCTTTTGCAACAACATGAATGGACCTTGAGAATATCATGCTAAGTGGAATAAGTAACAGCAAAAAAGTTAAGAACTATATGATTTTACTCCTATGTGGGATATAAAACTAAAAACTACAACAACAACAACAACAACATAAGAAAAACAAACAAAAATTCAGACACAGACAACAACATGGTGGTTACCAGAAAGAAGGGAGTAATGGGTAAAGTATTTCAAGTATATGGTGACAAAAGGGTAAAGTATTTCAAGTATATGGTGACAAAAGATGATTTGACTCTGGATGATGGGCAGACAATGCAATATACAGATCATGTATCATAAAAATATACACTTGAATCCTATATAATTTTATTAACCAAAGTCACCCTAATTAATTTAATCCTATCTATCTAACAAAGAGGGAATATGCTAATTGATTCTCATGCCATAGCAAAGATGGTGGCGCCAACAGCCATTAAGGAGGGACTGTGCTAATTGACTGCCCCACCCACAAAGATGGCGGCACCCATAGCCAATGTGGAGGGAACATGCTAATTGACTTCCCCACCCTCCAAGATGGTGGCATCCACAGCCAATCAGGCGGGAATATGCTAATTGACTGCCACGCCCTCTAAGATGGCAGCACCCACAGCCACAAGATGGTGGTGCCCAGTCCCCTCAGCCCTGCCGGGGCGGTAGGCATGGAGCAAGGCTGGGCCTGTCCTCAGGTGTGCCCAGCTGCTCCATGAGCCTGCCTCTGGAGTCCCACAGTCTCCTCAGCCCCCCAGCTGCCCAGGGCTGGCCCAAGACACAGCCAAGCCTCAGATGACAACAGCAGAGGTGTGATGGGGAGTTGCCTTCCTCTGATCACCGGGTTGCCTCCTGCCCCTGAGGGCTCTCAGACTGTGAGAGGGGGCAGGCCAGGTTGAAGGACCCTCCCCACCAGTGGATAAATTTTCATGCACTGGGCCTCTAGTTAGAAAATAATAATTAAAAGTAAATCTAAGTCAATGGGTGTGGTTTCCTTTTTCAAGGTTTAAATCACCTTTAAGTTCTTCATGGTGTCCACCATCTACCATGACTTTTAAAATTTTTTTGTGAATATATGTTTTATTTATTTTTTGCTTTTTAAACAAATTTATTATTTTTTAAATCTTTATTGTTAAAAGTATTACATATGTCCCATTGACCCCTTCTGTTTTTAAGCTTATGATTGCTGCTTGAAAACTAGTCCATTACAAACTGCCCCACCATTACCTGAATTGGATATCTGAGGATTATTATTTATCTCATTATTTTACGTGGATTGGTATGTTCCTTTTTGCCTGAAGTAACATATTGTGAAGCATTTTCATGAGGTTAGTTGTTCTGTAGCCTAAAGATAGATTGAAATGTGGTGCTATAAGTGTAGATATTTATATAATTAGAGCTGCTATATAGGCTATTTTCATATCCCCCCCCCCTCAAATAAGTAAGTGAGCATAGAGAATGTTAATTAGCTTCAGTCATTATTAAAATTTTCTATTACATAAGCAATTAAGTAATTTAATTAATAATGATTAAAAATGTGCATTCTAAGTAAAATATAACAGATTGTATTATGTGAAAACTGATCACAAAAAGTAATACCCTTTTGAATAAAAAGATATATTGCTTCAACATTCTTTATTTATTAGATTCATGCATTACATTGGTTCTATTTCACATCTGAATGAAGTTTTTTTCAATCATTTACTTTCATAAGACATCTTTCTCAAATTATAAAATAATTTAAAATAGCTAAACTTAATTATAGAGACAGAATTTCAAATGTTATCATAAAACATAGTAAAATATCTTCATGATATTAGGTGAATTTTTTGTAAGTATTAATCTTTAAAAATAAATTTTACATAATGAAATAAAACATTTTGCTACTCAAAGACATATTTTTTATACAAATCATGGATTGAAAGAAAATATTTGTCATACATAATATCTGTTAAGGAATTTACACTCAATTAAAAGTACTCCTATAGACACTTGTACAAAAACACTCATATAAAACTACTATAAATCTATAGAACATTGAAAAAAAAGATGGAGGAAGACATACTTATGTGGAAGAATATACGTGTTCATGAATTGGTAGAATCAACATCATTAAAATGGCCATACTACCCAAAGCAATCTATAGACTCAATGCAATCCCTATCAAAATACCAATGGTTTATTTCACAGACCTAGAACAAATACTCCAAAATTTTATACAGAATCAAAAAAGACACCTAAAAACCACAGTAATCTTGAGAAAGAAGAACAAAGGTGGAGGGATCACATGTCAGATATGAAGCTATATTAAAGCCACGGTACTTAAAACAGCATGGTACTGGCACAAGAACAGGCATATAGACCAATGGAACAGAACGGAGATCCCAGAAATCGACCCAGATGATATGCTCAATTAATATTTGACAAAGGATGCAAGAGCATACAATGGTGTAAAGAGAGTCTCTTCAAGAAATGGTGTTGGGAAAATTGGTCAGATACATGCAAAAAATGAAATTAGACCACCAATTTACACCATACACAAAATGAACTCAAAATGGATAAAATACTTAAATGTAAGGCATGAAACCATAAAAATCGTAGAAGAAGACTTTGGCAGCAAAATCTCAGACATCTCTCGTAGCAATATGTTTATGGATACATCTCCTATGACAATGGAAACTAAGGACAAAATAAACAAATGGGCCTACATCAAAATAAAAAGCTCTGCACAGCAAAATAAACCATGAACAAAACAACAAGAAAGCCCACTGCATGGGAGAACATATTTGCCAATGTGACTTCTGATAAGTGGTAAACTTCCCAAATTCACAGGGCAAAAGGAAGACAACCCAATTTAAAAAATGGGCAAAGGACCTAAATAAACACTCCTCTAAAATAGACATACAAAAGGCCAAGAGACATAAGAAAATTTTCTCAAAATCACTAATCATCTGAGAGATGCAAATCAAAAATACAATGAGATACCACCTCACACCTGCCAGAATGGCTATCATCAACACATCAACAAGCAACAAATGTTGGCAAGGATGTGTAGAAAAAGGAACCCTCTTGCACTGTTGGTGAGAATGCAGACTGGTGCAACCTCTGCAGAAAACAGTATGGAATTTCCTCAAAAAACTAAAAATGGAACTCCCATTTGACCCAGTGAGTCCACTTCTAGGACTATATCTCAAGAAACCAGAAACACCAATCAGGATATATGCACCCCTATGTTCATAGTAGCACAATTTACAATAGCTAAGATTTTGAAAAAGCCTAAGTGCCCATAAGCGGACGAATGGATTAAAAAGCTGTGCTACATCGATACAATGGAATACTATGCAGCTATAAAAATAGAAAGAACTCTTCACCATTTGTAACAGCATGGATGGAACTGGAGAGCATTATGCTAAGTGATATAAGCCAGTCAGAGAAAGATAAATATCACATGATCTCACACATATGTGAAGTCTAATGAACAACATAAACTAATGAACAAAAACAGACTCAGAGACATGAAGACATTAATCAGACTGTCAAACCTCAGAGGGGATGCCGGGGAGTGTGGAGGGGTGGAAAAGATCAACCAATGAACTCATGTGCGTACATGCATGGTGCATGCACATATGGTAGGATGTGAGGGTTTGGGGGGCGGTGTAGAAGGGTGGGAGAGGGCAATGGGCAGAAAAGGGAGATATGTAATACTTTCAACAATAAAGATTTATTTTTTAAAAACTATAAATCTACAATAAAAAGTAAAAATAATGAGAATAGGCAAAAGTATGAACAGATATCTCACAAAAGTAGATACAAGAATATCTAATAAAACGTCATTATTCATTAAGAAAACCTAAATAAAAGAACATTTCAAACACAACAGAATAACTAAAACAAAAAATGCATTATATTGGAAAGGATAGACATAATTAGAATTCTTATACATTGCGGGAAATAGTTACATGACCACATTGTGGAAACCTGTTATAATTAACTAGTGGCCTGGTGCAAAAAATCTGTGCACATTAAAAGGGGATTAATTAGAGGAAATATTTTAATATTACTATTAATTTCTCTATAATAGAAGTGTCAGAGATGAAAGAAAATTAGTAAAATGTATATGAAAATGTTCCTCCTGTCAGAGTCTGGAGTGCGCAGCCTCAGGTCCCCTATCAAGCCCCGCCAGGCAGGGAGCTCAGTCTCAGGTCCCTCAGTGCACCCTCAGGTCTCCTGGCCTGGCGCCAGGGCAGGGGGCATGGCCTGAGGTCCCCCATCAATCCCCACCAGGCGGGGGGCACAACCTCAGGTCCCCCTGCCCGGCGCCGGGGCAGGGTGCACAGCCTCAGGTCTCCTGGCCTGGGTTGGGGTGCAGGGCATGCCTTGAGGTCCTCTGTCAAGCCCCATGGGTGCGGGCATGGCCTGAGGTCCCCTGTTAAGCCCCACATGGTGGAGGGTGCAGCCTTAGGTCCCCCGACCTGATGCTGGGGTGGAGGGCGTGGCCTTAGGTCCTCTGGCCTGGCACAGGTGTGGAGGGCACAGCCTGAGGTCCCCCATCAAGCTCTGCTGGGCGGGAGGCACGGCCTTGGGTCCCCTATCAAGCCCCGCCAGGCAGAGGCCCAGCTTCAGGTCCCCTGGCCCAGTGCTGGGGCGGGGGGGCATGGCCTGAGGTACCCCAGCCTGTCACTGGGGCATGGGGTGCAGCCTGAGGTCCCCCAGCCTGGCACTGGGGTGGGGGGTGCAGCCTGAGGTCCTCCGTCAAACCCTGCTGGGCGGGGGGGCGCGGCCTGAGGTGCCCTGGCTCAGTGCCACACAGCCTCAGGTCCCTGCTAATTGCTAGTTAAGGCTTGTTATGGGAACTCGGCCTCCACTGTGGGCACAGCCATCTTGTGTTATGGAATCCCTGCGTCCGCTGTGGGCACAGCCATATTGATTTACAGAATTTCTGCCTCTGCTGTGGGCACAGAAATCTCGACCATTACAGTGTGACAGTCAATTTGCATATTCCCTCTTTATTAAATAAGATGTTAAATATATATCTTAGCTTTTGACCCTGCAATTACTCTTCTAGGTATTGGCCAGGTAAATTCAAAACAGAAAGCAAAAATATTCATGCATATGTCTTCATGAGAACATATAACCAGAAACAACCCAAATATTCATGAGGGAAAGAATAAACACATATGGTATATCCATGATAGGGGATATTATTTAAGTATAAAACAAGTTTTTGATAAATTCAAAACCATATATAAAATTAAAGAAACAGTATTTTGAACAAAAGGAAACACACACATAAATACTGACAATTTATTCACTTAGCAGGCAAAACTAATAAGTAATAATAGCAATCAGATAGCAATTGACTGTGGGAGAGATGGAATTGACTGAAGAGGAGTTTGTTTGAATATTTGGGGTGGTCAAAATTTTTCTATATATAATTGTTGGTGGTGCTTATAGAGGTGTATATAATTGTCTAAACTCAAAACTAAACATTTCTGTGTATTGTATGTAAATTATAGTTTTATTTTAAAAGGCATGAAATAACTAGTTTGGAAAATTAAATTTACACCACAATTGGTGGAGCACATATAAACCTTATAACAATTCTGTGAACTTCTTATTCTTACATAAGTAGACAGTTTAATAGTATTAATATAGACTAGAGGCCTGGTGCATGAGAATTCAGGCACTGGAGGGGGGTCCCTCAACCTGGACTGCCCCCTCTCACAGTCCAGGATCCCTCAGGGGTGGGAGGTGTCCCGGCATTCAGGGGAAGGTGACGCCCCCATCACACCTCTGTTGCTGCCACTGCTGGCAGTGCATGCCTCGGCCAGCCCTGGTTACCTGAGCCTCGGGTGGCCTTGGGTGACTGGGCAGCCGACATCTGAGGCTTGCCTGTGCCTCGGGCTGGCCCTGGGCAGCTGGGGGGCTGAGGGGACTGGGGGACTCTGGAGGCAGGCGCACGGAGTGGCTGGACCAGCCTGGGGTGGGCCCGGCCAACCTGTGCACCTGCCACCCCGGTGGGGCTGAGGGGACTGGGCGACATCGACTTGTGGCTATGGGTGTTGCCATATTTGAGGGCGTGGCAGTCAATTAGCATATTACCTCCTTATTGGCTGTGGGCACCATCATCTTTGTGAAGGCATGACAATCAATTAGCATAATCCCTCTTTATTATATAGGATTTTCAGTACAGTGTCTGGGGTAGTAAATGATTAGGTTGTGCTTTAAAAAAAAAAGCATATGTGCCTGGCTGGTGTGGCTCAGTGGTTTAGTGTAGACCTATGAATCAGGAGGTCACAGTTCAATTCCCAGTCAGTGCACATGCCTGTGTTGCAGACTTGATCCCCAGTGGGGGTCATGCAGGAGGTGGCCAATCAATGATTCTTTCTCATCATTGATGTTTTTATATGTCTCTTTCCCTATGCCTTCCTCTCTGAAATTAAGAAAAATACTTAAAAAAGCATATGTGTGAGTATTTCAAAAACCTGAAATCTGAAACTTCAATGTATAAGTTTTTTGTTGTTGTTTAAAACTGCTTAGTTTTTAGTTCTTAGTTATTTTTAACAAAAAGGAGGTCATAGTAAAAAGTATTTGAGATTCAGTTTTTAAATGTTGTATATCCTCTCTGTTTAGTTTGAAAAGCCACATATCCATTTATTTTTATTTTCCAAATTTGTCCTCTTTTATTAGGAAATTATACAAATATAGCTGGACAACTTTGCATGAAAGATATATAGGCTGACATTTATTACTTAATAACCATTATTGATTAAATATATTTTTGTTTTAGACACTTTCTCAGGTTTTAGAATGAGAAAACAAAATGGTTAGTTTGATTTTATAGCATAGATAAAAGCTACTGGTAGTGATATTTTGCCCCTATTTCCTATTTTTTTTTTAGCTAAGATGATCTCTTCTGGCCCATTTACTCACTATATTGTTTCTTATTTCATAAGGTTCAATATATTTTTATTACATTTTAAAACCTGAGTCTATGGTCTCATATCCACTTTAAATTCTCATCAATTGAGCATTATAGTCTATGTATTTTCTTGGTGTATTTTTATCTCATTTATGTTTTCTGGGCATCTTTCCATTTACTTTTCTATTTTATTCTCTGTACCTGGAGTATTTCTTTCTTTATCCATCTGTTAAACTATCTATGTCTTCCCTTCAGGATTGATTCTATCACAGAATTAAACTGAACCACCATCTGTTTCTCACAAGCAAACAATAGAGAGTATATATTTGCATATATCACTGTATATCTAAAAATTATTTTTCTCATTTTACAAGGCCACATAGGGAAAAACCCAAAAACAAAACCATTAATTCTCATATCATTTAGTGAATATTATAAGACCAAGTTTATCTTTGTACTTTTAAATTGTACATTTTTCTTAATTATAATATTATTGTTCAGGTTATGATTTTATAATGTTTTTTTTTAATTTTTATATTCACTTTATAGAAAGGAAGTGGGAGAGAGTAAGAGACAAAGAGAGGGGGAGAGAGAGAGAGAGAGAGAGAGAGAGAGAGAGAGAGAGAGAGAAAGAGAGAGAGAGAGAAATCGATTTGTTGTTCCACTTATTTATGCATTCATTGGTTGATTCTTACATGTGCCCTGACCTGGGATCAAACCCACAACTTTGGCGTCTGGGGACTATGGTCTATACCAACTGAGCTACCTGACCAGGGATGTGATTCTATAATGTTTTGATTTTATAATATTAGGCTAAATCATTTTCTAATAAAAAAGTATATTATTACAGCTACAGTTACTTTAAAATTAAATTTTGAGTCATGGACCACTATTTTGAGTCTGTGTTCTTAATTCCAAGAACATACTAGTATATGCATGCACACAACTTGTTATCTTAATTGCTCAAATTGCATCGTATCTGGTATGGCTTATATTTTATTAAAGTTCACACTGTGATATTAATGGACCTAAACTACTTTGGAATTTGGTCATATTAATCACACGTATGCTTATGTGCCTAAATAAGTGTGCAGAACATGTAATATTTTATTGTCAAGGGGCTAAATTATTAACCCCTTGGAAATAAATTCATTTTGTATTTTCCAAAGAGTTAACTATTCAAAAATATTAAAGAAAACAGATTCTGAGTACTTTTAAGTCATGTTTATCAGTGCATAAAATGTGTGTTCCGCCACCAAGAATGTATGCACACATACAACAAACATCATAGTTATACAATTAAAATGCAGAAAACAAGGTACAAGTTGTAATGGGTTACTTTATCTACACTGAATCAACTCTGTTTTCTCATTGTGTTTTGATTTTCCCTTCTTCCTAATCTACAGTTTAATTTTTTTATATCTGATTTTAATGATGAATGAAATTTACTTGGTCTTCCAATATTACATGCAATTTATCCCCATTATCTTACTTGGCCACATAATGAAACATTTGGTTATGCTATATTTGACATGTTCTCTGAACCCTCTGAGTCCTACAGTATGGTGGGAAAGGCACTCATTCACCCATTTAAGCACCATGAAGTAGAAATTGTTTTGGGCACTCGGGATATAGTTACAAACAATAGATTTCATCCTTGCTTTTTGATATATAAAAAATACCCAACGTATTACAATATTTTTTAAAAAGTGAAAGTGTTAAAGGTTTTAGAAACATGTAACATTGGAAGAATTAGGAAATGTCACATTAAAGAAAATACATTAATTAATGAGAAATAATGGTTATCCTAATATATTAAAAAGGATAAGGGATACAGATAGAAAGGAAAGTATAGAAGAGGTAATAAACAGCCTGGAATATTATAGGAATGATCATTAAGTCCATACATTTTGGAGCATCGTGGTTCTGGTTAGTTGCTAATTTTGGTATCATCTCTCTGTGGGTTTTCTGTCTAGATCACTTTCTGGTGCTCAGCATTGGTTATACAGGAATAACTGGGTAAGCTAAGACTAATCTCTGGTTTCTCTTCTTGGTCACCTTCATTCTCATACAATCACCTTCACCAAGTTCAGTTTGCCATAATTTAGTATAGGAATGATTATTACTAAGCAGTATATAATTTCCTCTAAATTACAAAAAAAAAGTTAGCAAAAAAAAAAATCACTAAATCTACATTTGCACTTTTATTTATTTATTTTTATTTTTTAAAATTTCTTTATTAAGGTATCACATATTTGTCCTCATCCACCCATTCCCATCCCAAACCCCTCCCCACGCATGCCCCCACCCCCCTGTTGTCCGTGACCACTGGTTAGGCTTATATGCATGCATACAAGTCCTTTGTCTTTTACACTTGCATTTTTAAAGTTTTCATATATAAGCCAAAAACTACAACAATGGACAAAAAATATTAGATGAAAATTCTAAGGGAGAACCTCAAATGTACTTTGTAAATAAAGTACTGACAGAGTGAAAATTAAGCTATTTAGAAAACATTCTTACATATTTAACTTCCAACATTTCCCATTAACCAGTAGTTCTTACTATTATTAAGAGTAGGTAAACATAACATGAGACCTTTAATTTTGTTGACTATTTCCATTACTGTGAAATAGAATGTGAGCTAGAGCTGACAACAGCCTTTGCATGATTTAGTATAAAATTGATTCCCCACCACTGCTGACACTGTAATGCAAACTTCTTGGCTCACACAATGGCTGAGAAAGCTGAAAACTCTCATAAAATATACATTTCATGATGGAAATCAAAACAAAAAGTTATAAAAGTCTTAATTTAAATGGATGAATGAAAAAATTTGAAGTGTGATATGATCTGCTTAAATGTGAGGGATCTTAAATCTAAAATCATATTAGCTAGAAAGGCTTAATGTTATTATTCATTAACATGCATTTATTGATGACTTACTTTTCCAGAATATAAAGATATGATATAGGCTACATAGAGAAACTGACTTCAAAATAGATAATTTACTGTACAACATGTAAATATTGTGATAGAAGTTCTGTGAAATGAGAAGTGTTTGAGTGTAACTTAGATCTCCATGGCCAGAAAAAGCAACACAGAATGATAGGCAGATGGGCATCTCCAATAAACACATGGGTTCAAGATGTGAAAACACCTGCATGAAAACGAAAAGAAAAGGATAACTGGTATGTTTTACTTACAAAGCAAATGAATATCTACATATATATAACTGACAGTTTAATATGAAAATTATTTTATTAATATCTGCCATTGGTTCTTTAAAAAATTATATTTATAATTCCCCTTTAACATCTAATAAAACCATATACCCTAATGAACTAAACAGAGCCTCTCCATCTATACTAATAAAAGCCTAGGTGGCCCTCGTGCCCTTGTGTCATCACAAGATGGCCGCCCCCACGTCATCACATGATGGCCATCACAAATGGCAGCCACAAGATGGCCGTCAGGGGAGGGCAGTTGTGGGAGATCAGGCCAGCAGGGGAGGGCAGTTGGGATGAACAGGCCTGCAGGGGAGGGCAGTTGGAGGGGACCAGGTCTGCAGGGGAGGGCAGTTGGTGGCCCAGGCCTGCAGGGGAGGGCAGTTAGGGGTGATCAGGCTGGCAGGGGAGGGCAGTTAGGGGTGATCAGGCTGGCAGGGGAGTGCAGTTAGGTACAATTGGGCTGGCAGGGGAGGGCAGTTAGGGGCGACCAGGCTGGCAATGGAGGGAAGTTAGGGGGGACCGGGCCAGCAGGGGAGGGCAGTTGGGGACAATTGGGCCAGCAGGGGAGCAGTTAGGGGGCAATCAGGCTGGCAGGCAGAAGCAGTTAGGGGCAGGCAGGCAGGCAGGGAGTGGTTAGGAGCCAGCAGTCCCAGATTATGAAATGGATGTCCAACTGCTGGTTTCAGTCCGATCCCGCAGGCTGAAAAACCAGCAGTTGGACATCCCCCAAGAGGTCCCAGTTTGGAGAGGATGCAAGCTGGGCTGAGGGACACTCCTCCAGTGCACAAATTTAATGCACTGGCCCTCTAGTGTAATAGAATAACTGACAGGCTTAAACTCTGGCACAAGATGAAAATCAACAGTTCACAGGCTATTACTATTATGCAAATAAAAACTACAGGCATGTCCTAGCTGGTTCGGCTCAGTGCATAGAGCTTCAGCCTGTGGACTGAAGTGTCCTGGGTTTGATTCCAGTCAAGGGTACATGCCCAATCATCAACAAATCAACAAATTACAAGTGCTGTAGAGGATGTGGAGAAAAAACAACAACCCTGCACTGCTGGTGGGAATGCAGACTGGTGCAGCCACTGTAGAAAACAGAATGGAGTTTTCTCAAAAAATTAAAAATGGAACTTCCATTTGACTCAGTCATTCCACTTCTATTATTTTCAACATTCAAGCTTCACAATAGTTGGTTTCTCTGCTCTATTCTTATTACAAAAACTAGAGGCCCAGTACATGAAATGCCTGCACTGGTAGGGTCCCTAGTGGCTTCTGGCTGCTGGTCAGGTACTCCCTCCCTTCCCCCAGACGATCCCACCCCCTGGTCGAACTCAAGAACAACTCCCAGTTGAGGGGACAATTTGCAAACTATGCTTTTATTATATAGGATTATAGTTTTACTAGTATAATCTCCTGTAAATGAAGACAACTGACAACAGTTGACACACATTTGTATTCCCACTCTGCTTACCATCAGTGTTATTTTCCAAATTTTGGTGTTTTGCTTTTTTTCCACTCTTGGACTCTGACAAGTTGTCTCATATAGTCCCCTGGAATAGCCACATGAACATTAATTACAGTAACAACCTCTATCCTGCTTCATTCACTCATTGATTCATTCAGTCATTAGATATTTCACAAACTACTATTGCTTGATACCATGCTAAGGATTAGGGATACAAATGTGAAGCAAGATACACAGCCCCTGAAGAGTGAATTCTTTCTAGAGGTGAGTGAAAATAAAATCCTATCTAATAAAATAGTAATATGCAAATTAACCATCACTCAGCTACACCCACAAGCCACGCCCACCAACCAATCAGGAGCGAGTATGCAAATTAACCAAACAAAGATGGCTGCAGCCATGGAACGAGCAGGAGGCTTGGGTTTCCCTGGTAATGGAGGAAGCCAAGCTTTCCGCACACCCTGGCCGGCCTAGGCCTCCACTCAAGGCTACAAAGTTTCAATTATAGAAGATAAATAAATCCCAACAACAATGGCAGCAGCCATGGAGCTGGAGAGAGCAGGAGGCTTGAGTTTCCCCCAACGATGGAGGAAGCCAAGCTTTACGCACACCTTGGCCGGCCTAGGCCTCCATTCAAGGCTGCAAAGTTTCAATTATAGAAGATAAATAAATCCTAGATACCAGGGCCTCCACTTGGTCACCGGGGGGCGTGGCCAACCTGCAAACCACCACAGGCCCCTCGCCCAGGCTGCCCCACGCCCCAAGGGAACCCCCACCCTGATCCGGGACACCCTTCAGGGCAAACCAGCTGGCCCCCACCTGTGTACCAGGCCTCTATCCTATCTAATAAAAGAGTAATATGCAAATTGACCATCACTCCAACACACAAGATGGCTGCCCCCAGGTGGACAAAAGATGGCTGCCATAAGATGGCCAGCAGGGGAGGGTTGTTGGGAGGGACAAGGCCTGCAAGGGAGGGCAGTTGGGGGCAATCAAGCCTGCAGGGGAGGGCAGTTAGGGGTGACCAGGCCGGCAGAGGAGGGAGGTTGGGGGCGACCGGGCCTGCAGTGAAGGGCAGTTGGGGGGGACCCAGGCCTGCAGTGAGAGCAGTTGTGGGGGACCAAGCCTGCAGGGGAGGGCAGTTAGGGGCAAACAGACTGGCAGGGGAGTAGTTAGGCATCAATCAGGCTGGCAGGGCGGTGGTTAGGGGTTGATCAGGCTGGCAGGCAGAAGCGGTTAGGGGCAATCAGGAAGGCATGCAGGCGAGCAGTTGAGAGCCAGCAGTCCTGGATTGTGAGAGGGATGTCTGATTGCCCGTTTAGGCCCAATCCCGGTATTGGGCCTAAACGGGCAGTCATATATCCCTTGAGGGTTCCTAGATTGGAGAGGGTGCAGGCTGGGTTGAGGGACAGCCCCCACCCCCCGTGCATGGATTTCATGCACAGAGCCTCTAGTATTAAATAAACCATGATAATAAACCAAAATTGATTCAGCAACTCTGATAATTGGTATGACAAAAAACAAACAAGGAGTTAAAATAGAAAGTAGTGGGATGTAGAAATCCTGAGACTGAAATTTCCTTTCTTCATCTCAAAGAGATTGTTTAGAAATTTTGTGTAATATGCATGCCAACTCAGATAAGTTAGGGTTGTCATAACCTGCCAATGATAGCAATACAATGAAAAGGAAAGCATTCTGTTTGATGCTTCTTTCCCTCTGTCTATTTTCTTCAACAGTTTGTAATGACTGTCAAACTACAGCGGGAAGGTAGGGAATGGTTGAGGGGGGTGGGTAAGAGATCAACCTAAGGACTTGTATGCATGCATATAAGCACAACCAACAGACTCAAGACACTGGGGGCGGGGGGACGAGGGCAAATGCTGGGCGGTAGGGGAGGCCAGGGGGAGGTCAGAGGGGAAAAAAAAAAGAGAGAGACATATGTACTACTATTTGTAATACCTTAAACAATAAAATTAAAAATAAATAAATAAAACCAGATAGAAAATAAAGAAAGAAAAGGAAAGCATTAATTTTTAATCCTAACACATACATACACGTGCCCTGATTGGTATATTGAAGGCATTTTAGAACAGAGATTCCACGATTTTCCAATTGTTTCCTGGAACAGTAACAGATAATAAAGCAAATTAAAATTTCTTTATTTTCTAAAAGTTTCTAAAAGTTTAACATGATTTTCTCAGAGAGGATCTGAGTTTTAAAGATGAATTCATATCTTGCAAGGCTTTAAGCCATTTTTGCATCCAGTCATCTGGCAAAATGACCTTGAAAATCATGATATCCTTAATAAGAGTTTTTTTCTCAGCCTAATTCAGGGTCCTGAAATGAATGACTGGGCATGAATTAATATATAACCCTCCCTCTAATGAACATTAAGATCCCATAAGGCCTGGAACCAATTTGACAGTTGTCTGAGTGTTATACTCCAAGACAGCATTAGCTGATATCATAATTTTCAGAGATTTAACTGCCATCATTGAGAATTTTTCTGTCAAAGCATCATTCATTGGTATTCTGAATTGGGAATATTGCTTCCTTAGGGACAATCTCTCGATGGACATTCAGCCATATTATATGAAAATAATCACTCAAGGTCATTTTAAAATGAAAATATAAAACTGCTCACATCAGCTTGCTTGATAATCAGAAAATGTAAGTGGCTTCGTATCAGGTAGATTTTATTTTTGTTTATCTCTATTCTGGAAATTTCTTTTTTTGAAATGTAAAATATTTAATATTTACAACCATAGAACCGAACATAAGAGAAAATTTATACATCTACAGCTGTTATTAATTGGAAATATTTTAAATTGCTCTATTTAAAAAAATAAATATATATTGAGCCCTGGCCAGGTAGCTCAGTTGGTTGGAGTATTGTCCTGATAGGCCAGGGTTGTGGGCTCAATATCCAGTCTGGGCACATGTAGGAGTCAACCAATGAATGTATAAATAAGTGGAACAACAAATAGATAATATATAGTAAAAATCTAAAGTTCCTCCCAATAACCCATTTCCTTTCCTCTTGAGATACAAACACTATCTTGAGATTCTAAGCTTGAGAAATATTCCCAGGAATGTTTTTATTTTTAAATTTTTACTATATATATAAACATATGTGTGTGTGCTTGTATAGGCACATATATGTTTACAGTTTCATTTTTATGGAGCATTACACATAGAGTAAATTTTTAAAAGTAATGTACGTGTGTGTTTAAACCAAAATTATATTCTAATGGGCATATTTTGTAATTTATTTTTAACTCAACATTGTGTTTTTGCATTTATTTTCATGTTGACATGTAAATCAAGTAAATACACTCTAATTTTGTAAAGTATTGCTTTATTTGAATAACTCTATTTACCTCACAAATGTTAGTTACCAGTGTTTCTTGGGGTTTCCTTCTACTTTTTTATCATTATTTGCAGTGCAGTGAAAATATATTTATGCCTGTATCTTTGGGTATTGTGTAACAATGTCTTTAGAGAAGACACATACAAATAAAATTATGCAGCGTTAGGGTATTTGTGTATTTATCCCTATAAGTATGTCAAAATATTTTGCATAAGAATGTTGCACTAAAAATATGACAAACTTTTTATTGTCTTTCATCCTTACCTATTTTGTACTACATGATAAGTTTTTTTGCTTTATTTTTATTTCCCCCCAGTAGTATTAAGATTGATCATCTATTTTTCCCAACAATTTTCCTTTCCTGTTTTTCCTTTTATAATATCTTGTTCAATTTTCTCTGGAACTTTTATGATTTTATTTGTAAGTATTCTTACCAATAAAATTGTTCATAATTATTACATAGTTTAAATTGACAATCCAATGTCCTTTTATTCTCTTGGTCTTGCACTCATGGTTCCAAGATGTTACTGCTGCTCACAACATCAGTTCTGTGCCACATAAAGTAGGAAATGGAGGAAGTGGCAACTTATGTATCAGTCAACTTAGTAAAATCTCTGTTAGCTTTCCCAGGAACTATGTCTTATGATTGACACATATTTTATGAAACCTTTTCTCTCACATATGCCAAGGACATTTAAAACAGAAGAGTCATCAGAATTGTGGTTCACGTCACACAGAAGGAACTACAGACAGTCCTCGGGTTACGTCGTTTCGTGGTTACGTCGCCATCTCCCATTTATTTATATATAAAAAAAAGTTTTGTCATTTTGACGTATGTACATATGTGCTTTATGTTTTTTTTTATTTATTTACCACAAGTAAAGGTCAGGAATTGTTATCTTTCTTTTACATTTGTTTTACTGTTTCACTTCATTACTGCTGTGTATGTGCTCCATGTGAGTGATGTAGGTGCTTCTGTAGGTGGGTTCCGACTTACGGCGAAAATCGTGTTACGTAGAGCCATAGGAACGGATCTCCAACGTAACTCGAGGACCTACTGTATATTATATTATCATCAACTATATATATATATATATATATATATATATATATATATATATATATATATATTAATATTTATTTTATTGATTTTTTTACAGAGAGGAAGGGAGAAGGATAGAGAGTTAGAAACATCAACGAGAGAGAAACATCAATCAGCTGCCTCCTGCACATCCCCTACTAGGGATGTGCCCACAACCAAGGTACATACTATTATCATCAACAACAAGGAAAATAAATATGCACATGCACACACACACCTGATGCACATACTCAAGTACTAAATGATAATTATCTCCAGTTCTCCTCCTCTTTTCTAATTTGGAGTATAAAAATAATACTAATAATGTCTAAGACCTCATTTTGATTATTGTTTAAACAGAGTAGCTTTGTGATATACATATATATACAGTGTATGTATATTTAGATAAGATATTTTAAATATAAATATAAAGTATTATATCTACGTTTGAACCCTGTATCTCAATTATATCAGTTTTGTCATAAACATAATGGAGAAGGAAAAGACAGACTGTATATACTTTGGTACCTTTGGTCATTTCTTTATGTTTGTTACATGTGTTTAGATTAAAGTTCTCAAAACATAAACTTGGCTAACTATAGACATAATTTCTAAGAGCAAATATGTATAAATTCTATTTGCTGACTCCCTGGCTTACTATTCCTACCCCATTATATTCATCTTCTCAAAACATACACACACACACAACACACACACACACACACACACACACACACACACACACACACACACACACACTATATTTGAGCTCTATTCTGCTCCAAATTGAAAATGATGTTAGGCCTCTTTCCTTGCTATGTTGGGTTGGATGATCTGAAAAGGATTCATTGGTATAATTTAATAAGTCATAATGGAGAAGTTTCTTTCTTCCCTACATTCCTGGACATTCTAAAACATTGGTTTTCAAATTTAAAGTATCAAAGAAACTCTTATAAACCTACATAAAAATGTACATTCAGGAATCTCAACACTGTCTTTCCTGCTGCAGAGATTTTGAATTAATATGCATTACATTCTAAGTTGCAGAGGGGAGTCTCATTTTGCAGACAGCACTGGACTTGCCTAATTTACTTTATTCAAAGAAGACAGATAAAAGTAAAGAGAACACAACTTTAAAAGGTAATTTCTAAAAATTGCAAATGAAGAATTTGCCTAACCAATGTATAAGCTAATTGTCAACACCCACAACACTAAAAGCTCTACTATTGATAATATGGTACAGTTCTGTTTTTAGAGTCCACTTCCTTATTGAAGGTGGGGTGAGTTCTAAGGTTGTACAGAGAAGGTTGGATTGAAGTAGAAGATAGATTTGAACTTTCTTTAAAGGATAATTTATAGACATTAGCTAATTCTGGAACAATCAAATCCAATTTATTTTACTGCAGGAATTTGCATAAAAATTTATTTATTGCAGGAATTTGCATAAAAATAGATTTACCTGAATATTTTGTCTATTATACTAATTTTCTCCTGCAATAATAACTAATTATTTAATGTGTGCTTATTCATGAAATATGATAAAAAGTATTACACTAAATTTATGAAATTCTATTTTCTATATAAATGTTTCAAAATCTCAAAACATAAGGTATTTTAATTACATAAAATTGTAATCACTTTAAGAAAATTTTTCAAATCCTCAGATTACCAAATTTATATATTTAGTTTAGTGAAATTTATCTTTTAATTGATATATTCAATCTACATAGTAATCCACAAATTCCTCATGAAAATTTATCACGTATATTATAAAGTCTCCAAAAATATAATATGTGTCAAATTCGTTTAATGAACAGTAAGAATTTAGAGAAGACTATCTTTGTTAAAGAGATAATTCAATTTAGCATTAAATGATAAGAAAGAAAAACAGGCCTTTCTAAAATTAAATTTATAAAACACATATCAATAGCAGTTTATCATTGATTGACCAATAAACTAGTCTATATTCATTTTAGGCATATTCAATTTTCTATTTAAATTTTTATTGCATTGTAATGAAATACTATTATTTTCATTTCACAATGAAAATTTGGTTATATTATGTTCAACCTGTATGGATTACTATGCATCAAGGAAGCACATCTAAAAAAGCCAAATTTAATTGTGTAATCTTTGTTTTGACTTAGGAATGAATCCCTATAGTAATTTAATCTACCTTTAATCATGCAAATTGTATTCTAGATTATGGTAAATTATTAGAATTATATAATTTTATCAATTTTTAAAGGATTATACACAAATAATTTTTCCAAAAATTAACTTTAACATTTATTCAAACTGAATAAGTAATGATAGATAATATTGAAAAGAAAAATAGACAAATGTTTTTATGAAACCAAGTTATATAACACATATATCTTTATTCAGGCAAACTCATAGAAATTAAAGATGATTCTCTGCCAAGTAAATAGCATTCTTTTCTTCCTAATTATTAAACTACTTATTTACTTACTAGAGGCCTGGTGCACAAAATTCATGCATGGAGGGGGGGGGTCCACTCAGGCCAGCCTGCACCCTCTCCAATCTGGGACCCCTCGTGGGATGTCTGACTGCCGGTTTATGCCCCATCTCTGGGAGTCAGACAACCCTCTCACAATGCTGGACCACTGGCTCCTAATCACTCACCTGCCTGTCTTCCTGGTCACCCCTAACTGCCCCCCCCATGCCGGCCTGATTGCCCCTCACTGCCTCTGCGTGCCAGCCTGATCGCCCCTAACTGCTACCCCCGCTGGCCTGGTTGCCCCTAACTGCCCCCCTTGACAACTTGGTCACCCCTAACTGCCCCCCCATGCCGGCCTGATTGCCCCTCACTGCCTCTGCATGCCAGCCTGATCACCCCTAACTGCCCACCCTGCCAGCCGGGTTGCCCCCAACTGCCCCCTCCGCTGGTCTAGTAACCCCCAACTGTCCCCCCCCTGCCAACCTGGTCGCTCCACACAGCCTGCTGGTCAGTCGTTTGGTCGTCCCTCACTAACCCCCCCCCGCCGGCCTGGTCATAGGCAGCCATCTTGTGAGGGCATGAGGGTTAATTTGCATATTGCCTCTTTATTATATAGGATAATTAACTCTAAATGAAATATTACAATCAATTGGGTATAGATGTTCATGTACTTACATTCCTTTGGAAACTTATACATATTTTAAATTAATTAAATAAACTTTATAGCACATATTCATAAAAGATAAATAATGACCTATCTATATATATATATATAAAGAGGTAATATGTTCATTGGTCCTAACGGTGTCCCAGTCACGACTGGTCAACAGGCTGCATGAGTACAGGAGCTGGTTGGCAGGGGTGGTGGTGGGGACTTCCACCCCCAGCAGAGGCACACGCAGGCCTTCCCAGCACTAACATCACACTGCCTCAGAGGCGGAGGCTGCTACCGACGGAGACACACGCAGGCAGAAGCTGGTGTGCAGGCAGACTGATAGGGGGGCATGCCCGAGCCACCGTAGTGCAGCTTGAGCAGGCCTGGTGTGGACACAGACATTTTTTCGTGGTGAAGAGACTGGAGTCTGTGTTGATGAAAACACCTTGGAGGCTTTGGCAGCCGGCAGTGGCAGCAGCAGCAGGGTGATGGGGGTGGCACCTTCCCCTGATCAGCCTGGTAACCTCCTGCAGAAGGAGGCCAGACTGCGGTTTAGACCCGCTCTCCAGGGACATCCCCTGAGTGCTTCTGGACAGTGAGAGGGGCAGGCTGGGCTGAGGGACACACCCGCCTCAGTGCATGAATTTTGTGCTGCGGGCCTCTAGTATTTTATTTTTCTCTAGATGTTAAAATCAACCAAGGGACTCAATATAATTTACAGCTAAAGACCTATTCAAACATTAGATATAATCCTTTGTCTTTTATTTTCTGTTCTTTGTTTGGGTTAATTTTGATCCCAACCTTTAATTTAAAGTTTCTTAAAACCTGCAGAAAAGGTGAAAATGTTAAAATAAATGCCCACATGTATTGCCTTTTCTTGTCACATCAGTTGTTAATATTGGCCACATTAACTTTGTCCCACTCTCTTCTTTATAATGGAGCTCTAGATACAGTATAGATCGGTGGTCAGCAAACTGCGGCTCACGAGCCACATGTAGCTCTTTGGCCCTTTGAGTGTGGCTCTTCCACAAAATACCACGGCCTGGGCGAGTCTATTTTGAAGAAGTGGCGTTAGAAGAAGTTTAAGTTTAAAAAATTTGGCTTTCAAAAGAAATTTCAATCGTTGTACTGTTGATATTTGGCTCTGTTGACTAATGAGTTTGCCGACCACTGGTATAGATGAATACTTATTTTTTTCGTTGAATTATTTATTTATTTATTTATTTATTTATTTATTTATTTATTTGCTTGCTTGCTTGCTTGCTTGCTTGTTTATTTTGTTAATCCTCACCCGAGGATGTTTTTTCCATTGATTTTTAGAGAGAGTGGAAGGGAGAGGGAGAGAAACATTGTGAGAGAGACACATGGGCCTCCCACATGGGCCTAAACAAGGGCTGGGGACCGAGCCTGCAACCGAGGTACATGCCCTTGACTGGAATCAAACCAGGGTCCTTCAGTCTGCAGTTTGACAATCTATGTATGCACTGAGCGAAACTGGCTAGGGCTGGTTGAATCATTGAAAATTAAGTTGCAAACATAGTGGTATGTCACTCTTATTTATTTTAACATCTATCTGGAGAAAAAGTACATTCTCCTACTTAGCTACAACATACTCAATAACTTTAATTTAAAACAATAAAGTTATCTAATATTAATTTTTCTAATTAATCTAATAATATTCTTTATACCTGGTTTATGATTCTTTGTTTTAAATTCAGAATCCAACCAAAGACCATGCATTCCATTTAGTTGGCTTTTCTTTTCCTCCTTTGATCTCTTTAATCTATTTTAATCTTACTCTTTTTTTTAAATCTTCTTTGCTTCTCTGGCTTTTTTGTCATTGATATCTTAGAGAGTTCAGGAGTTTGTGAGTGTGTGTGGTATATATCCTAATTTGAGTTGGTTTGATAATTATCTCCTTGCTAATAAATATCTTTTGTCAAGAGTACTGTAAAAAGTGATGTGTCATTTTCAGTTCATTACATGAGTAAGTCCATAAAGTTAATTTGTAATATTATTGTAGATATTAAATTTGATTACTTGATTTAAGGTGTTGTCCGTAAATCATTTAGAGAGGTATGGTATTTGGAAATCAAATTCTTGGCAATGAGATCTAATCATTACCCTGGGACAGCATTGTTTCTCAGCTTTTCAGTGGAAAAGGTTAAGAGAAGTGAGTTACTGCTAATGACTCCATTTCTAACCAATATCAGTATTCTTTTCTTTTGTCATATTTGTATGTTCTATTTCTTGAATTTAACTGCTATTTTTATGCCTTAGGGACTAAAATAATCTGTGCATTTGTTTCAGCTCGAGGTCACCTATATCTAACCATATATATCTATCTCTATCTCTATCTCTATCTCTATCTCTATCTCTATCTCTCTCTCTCTCTCTCTCTCTCTCTCTCTCTCTCTCTCTCTCTCTCTATCTCTCTCTCTCTCTATCTCTATCTCTATCTCTATATCTATCTATCTATTGCTGTCTGTTTCTCAGTTCCCCTTGCTCATCATACCCCTTGATATGGTAATCTTTTGGACCTGATTTATTTGCTTCATCAAAGTAGCCAAGGCAGCTGATTGCAGAATTCACTGCACCTGCCACATGCAGAATTCCTTGCCTCTGCACATCTCCCCATGTATTGGACTGTACACCAAAAACGGGCTTCAGAGTACTTTTGCAAATTTCTGGGGCACAGGGGAAGAAAAGCCTGAAATGAGTAATTTCAGTAGGGATCGAAGGCCTGTGGGTGACCCAGGAGTTCTGGGCAGATGCTCAGTGGCATCAGTCCAAATAAGAAGGGCTGTTTGTTTGTTTGCAATAAGGCAGGAAAATGTAAATTATATGGCACTTTGGTTTCCCTTCTCACGTTGTTATTATCAGCTTAAGACCTTGCTTACTTGCCTTTTTTCCGAGTGACCTGTGCAGCTACTCCATTCTATTGCCTTTATCTGAGGGCACAGGTTTTCACTAAGTTCTCAGTCATTCTCTGTTCAGCTCTCTTTTTCAATTCGCCTTCCTAGCTACTGGGTGTATGGATGATGAGGGACTCTTGGAGGGGGAATCAGGGCTAAGACATGAAATAGACTCAGGGCTAGGCCATGGGATACACAAACCTGTGCCATCAAACAGAACAGATGATTCATTACCATGGAAAGAGATTGTGCCTTCATCCCTTTTTAAGTTTTTTATTTTTCAGGGAAATTCACTAATGAGGAGAAACTACATGTCTTAAAAACTATTACTATTTTCAAGAAGTCAGCTTGAGGCAAGGAGGGATAAAGAAATATATAGGTGGGGTGGGTGGTAGGTGGAGGGAGCATGAACAGTAGAGAAAGGAGAATTCTGTAAAAGGGAAAGTACCTTTAATTCCTCACATTTCAACTTCTCCTTTTTTAATATTTTCTTCTTGCTATCCATTTTATTTTTAATTTTTTTCAGAATGCTATTCTATAAATATTAATAATTAACTTGTTAGCAATGTGATCTAAGACTTCCACAAAAACATTAATTTATCTAAACTAAAAGAACTGTCCTTAGGCCACTGAAAGACTGGATTCTCATATGCCCATCCGCGATATGACAGAAAGATATTAGCTTTTTAAGAGAAAGACCTATGAGTAACATTGTTGTGTTTTCATATTTTCCAACACTATAATGATCTTGGTGGCATTTTAGAACCTGTATTACCCATTCTTATTCAAGAATAAAATCTTGAATTTGGAGAATGTTTCATCCAGCTAATATTCCAAAAGAGCAAAGACCTTGAAGGAAAATTTTCCATTATTTTGGATTTCTTACCTGACTGTTTTGTGGCCACAGATCTTCATCTGGTCTGCTCAGTGCAGGGGCTTGCCAGGTATCCATCTTCATCACCACAATTGTTGGGGAAATATAATTAAAAAGAAAATCTCATCTCAATCCAGGAAACCATGCACAAATTTAGAAGGAAAACAAAACAATTTTATCATTGAATAAACACTAAGCCAGGATGTGATGTGCATCACAAACAGTTCTTTTTTTAAAATGTCTTTATTGATTAAGGTATACTTATGTGTCCTTATTCCCCCATAACCCCCCCCCCCCGCCATCTCCCCACTCATGCCTTCACCCCCCTGGTGTCTGTGTCCATTGGTTAGGCTTATATGCATGCATATAAGTCCTTTGGTTGATCTCTCCCCCTTACCCCCACCCTCCCCTACCTTCCCTCTGGGGTTTGACGGTCTGATAGATGTTTCTCTGTCTCTGGATCTATTTTTGTTCATCAGTTTATGTTGTTCATTATATTCCATAAATGAGTGAGATCATGTGATATTTACCTTTCTCTGACTGGATTATTTTGCTTAGCATAATACTTTCCAGGTCTATCCATGCTCTTGCAAATGGTAAGAATTCCTTCTTTTTTACAGCAGCATAGTATTCCACTGTGTAGATGTACCACAAGTTTTTAATCCACTCATCTGCTGATGGGCACTTAGGCTGTTTCCAAATCTTAGCTACGGTGAATTGTGCTGCTATGAACATAGGGGTGTATATATTCTTTCTAATTGGTGTTTCTAGTTTCTTGGGATATATTCCTAGAAATGGGATCACTGAGTCAAATCTGAGTTCCATTTTTAGTTTTTTGAGGAAACTCCATACTGTTCTCCACAGTGGCTGCACCAGTCTATATTCCCACCAGCAGTGCACTCACAAACAGTTCTTTAAGAAATTGCAAATATAAAGAGATATCTCACCCTTTTATACCGTCAAGCAGGCACAACCCATTACATACATGTTCTCAAGATAAACTATAACCACTTCTCAAGTAAGAAGACTTCAGAACACAATTTGTCACACGTTAAGTTTTCCTAAATTCATCTCACAATTGGAGCAACCATCTGTGTTAACTGGCTTTATCCAAAAGAAAAATAAACTTATCATCTCTTTACCACAGGAGGTATTTTTGCATCTTGGAGTAAGGTGCCCACAAAAGTTAAAGTCCTATCCTCCCACAGAAATTGAGGGATAAGGGCCCTGTCTTTCTTGATGAGTACATTTCAAAGACATGGCTCCCAGGTTCTTTTTTTTTTAAAATAAATATCTTTTTTATTTTTTTCTGGTAATAGGTTTTATTTATTTTAATGTATTTTTATTGTTGATATTATTACATATATATTCCATTGTCTCCCCTCCTCCCAGTCCCTACCCACCCCTTAGGTCTTTACTACCGTGTTGCCCATGTCCATGGACTATGAATATAAGCATATAAGTTCTTTGGTTCCCAGGTTCTTGAGAGAGACATTCTTTGGTCATAAAACTGGCAAGAGGCTTATTTAGCTTTTAAACAGATTTACATATATTTAAAAAAGACAAATATGAATTTCCTATTACAAGTTTTCTAAAGTAATGCTCTAAGAAAAGGCAGTCTCTTATTTTTAATAGACAGAATTAAGCTTCTAATTTTTAATTTGTATTTGCCTATGGAATGGCAATACACAGGACACCTACTACCTACTTATGTGTTAATCAGAGTATGACAACAGCAAAAACAAACAACTCCAAAATCGCAATGGCTCACAAAACAAAAAAGTATCCCTTGTTTATGTTGTAATTTTCAGGATTTCTGCCTCCAGATTCTTCAAATAAGCAGAAGGCAGAAAATAAGGAGAGGAAAAGTGGGAGGGGGAGGGAGAGGGAGAGGGAGAGAGAGGAAGAAGGGAGAGGAGAGGAGAGGAGAGGAGAGGAGAGGAGAGGAGAGGAGAGGAGAGGAGAGGAGAGGAGAGGAGAGGAGAGGAGAGGAGAGGAGAGGAGAGGAGGGGAAGAGAAAGAGAGGGGAATGGAGGAGAGAGATAGGAATTTCAATATATTGGAAAAGTGGAGAACATCCTATTTTGTTTTCTTTATATTTCAGATATTTAAGCACATATTGTTTATGACATTAAACACGATTTATCTGAAACATTGTGTAAAAGAATCCAGACTCAAGAGGTACTCACTTTATGATTTCACTTGTAGAAACTTCATGGGCTGGCAAAAATAATTGAAGGTGATAAAAATAAAAGTGATTATCTATGAGCATGGAATGGGAAAGAAGGAACTAACTGAGGCAAAAAAAAATATTCCATGTTTTGTTTTAATGATTAGCATAAATTATATAATTAGCAATTATACAATTGTAAGAACAAATATAAAAATACCGAATATCTTCATATTTCAATATATGTATCTCAATTTTAAACATTTTATTTTGAAATGAAGCTGATCTCAATATGTCCAGTTATTTCTATTATTGACTTTACATTTGGCTTTGTTTTATTTTTATGTAGTAACCATATGTTCCCTTAAAGGTGACATGAAATTTAAAGGTATCGTGTCTTCTTACTCTTCTTTCTTTTAACATTTGATGCATGCTCTATGTATCAAGCATGCAATAAATACCTGCTCTGTTTGATTAAGAATAAATGTATTTCTCATTGATATCTAATGCTTATTAAAATATAACTTTTCAAAAATTAGGTACACCTTTTCATTATCATTCATTCCTCCATCATTCACCTCTCAGTTTCTTTTCTCTTTAAACTGCAGGCCAAAGGGTCCTAGGTTTGATTCTAGTCAAAGGCAAGTACCTCAGTTGCAGGCTCCTCCCTGGCCTGGGCCCTGTCAGGGCACAACCAATTGATGTGTTTCTCTCACATTGGTATTTCTCTCTGTCTTTCCTTATCTCTTCCACTCTCTCTAAAAAACCAGTGGAAAAATATCCTTAGTTGAGGATTTTAAAAAAATAAATAAATAAAATAAAAATCAGAATTAAAAATAAAAGAATCTAATTTATGCCAAAGTCTGTTAGGTACAGTTACACAATGGTGCAAAACCAACATGTAGACTGTCCTGGTAGAATTCTATCTACATTATATTTTCCTGGTCACATTTATCCTGTTTTGTTTGTTTGTTTATCATTTAATGGCGTAAAAAAATTTAAAAGATCAGAACTGCAATTTCATATATTTTTAGCTTCTGCTATAATGTTTGCCATTTTTTCTTCTACACCAGTCCTATACTAATAGATTCCCAATTATGTTTGAAAAGTTTTAGCAATATTTTGCAAATAAGCCCAACCTTCATAGGTTGTAGAATACTTTATGTACTAGCCTTTAAATTAAAAACAATCTATAAATATTGTTTTATTTTGATAACAGATTATTATTCATATGAGATATAGATATTTCCAATTATGCTGATATCTACATGAAATATTATAGTAAACAAATCACATTAATATGATAGCAGTTTGTGCACTTTGATATGTTTACAGCTTTACCTGATTAAATTTACAGAACAAAATGGTTTTTTATAGCAATTTGTATAACTGCAATTCTAACAAGTAAATGGTTGGAAGGTAAAAAAATATGTGACTGCAACATTTGAAGCATTCATTTCACTCAGTTTTGAAGTTAAATTTACTCTAAGCTAAACAAGTCAACAATGGTGGACACTTAAAATGTCTAGCACATCTCAAGATCCATTAATTTAGGATCTTATTGCAAAAACAAGTGTGTATTGATTTTCATTAATCAACCATGACTCAAGTATTATGATCAATTCTAAGTACTGTGTTTCTAGAAGATGGTGACTAGAATAATAAAGGTTCTGAAAATAGTAGAATCTCATTTAGCCTTCATGCCAACTAAGAAACAGAGATAGTGTCATCCACATATTTTACTGATGATGAGAGAGACTTTCTGATTCTCAGTGTTGTGTAGTATGATGATGGAGTACCAATTTAGATATATGGTGACATTCTTTTAAACAATTTTATGCCATTTATTCATTACTTAATCAGCAAATGTTTTATAATTAAAATAAATTCACCATATTGTAAAAGAAAAAAATTTGAACACAGACAAATATTGACCTTATTTCAAAGATAGTCTATCTATATTAATAAAAGCATAATATACGAATCGACCGAATGACCGAACAGCAGAATGACCATCCAGATGACCTTTTGGATGACCACACTATGACACCCACTGGCATCAGGCCAGGCATGGCAGGTGCAATGCGATTGGTTGGAGGCCTGGCCATCGCCCCATGATTGCCCTGCAGAGGGAGGCCCAGGCCACTGGCCAGCAGGGCGATCAATCAATCGGGGGCCTCCATGATCACCCCAAAGACGAAGGCCCAAGACACTGACGGTGGGCTGTGGCGGGTGGGTGGAGCCTCCCTCTGCGGGAGTGATCCATGACAAGGCTCCCAAACTGTAAGAGGGCACAGGCTGGGCTGAGGGACCTCCCCCTCCAGTGCACAATTTTCATACACTGGGTCTCTAGACCTATATAATAAAAGCCTAATATGCTAAGTGTCTGGTTATCTGCTCAGCCATTCAAACAATCAAAGCATAACATGCTAATGATATGCTGAGGCCACTCAAATGCTCGCTATGATGTGCACTGACCACCAGGGGGCAGATGCTCTTACGGGTAGGTCAACTTGCTCCTGGGGTCCAGCTGTTGGGGACTGATCGAGATGGGCCAGACATGCCCTGGAGCCCTCCTATGGTCCCTCCCTGGCTGGCCAACCTCCTGTATTCCTCCCCAGCCCCGATTATGCACCAGTGGGGTCCCTCAGCCTGGCCTGTGCCCTCTCACAATCCAGGACCCCTCGGGGGATGTTGGAGAGCCAGTTTCGGCCCAATCCTGCAAGCCATGCTGAGGGACGCCACTGGTGCACAAATTTGTGCACTGGGCCTCTGGTCTATAATAATAATAGTGTAATATGCTAATTAGACTGGACAGCCAAACGACCTTCCGGACATCATTTCGGACATCCTTCCAGATGAAGCTGTGGTGGCAGGGTCCAAGGCAGAGGCAGTTAGGGGCAACCAGGCTGGTAGGCGAGCAGTTAGAGAAGATCAGGCAGGCAGGCAAGTGGTTACTGGTCATCAGGCAGGCCTGCCTTCTTGATTACCCCTAACCACTTCTGCCTGCCAGCCTGATCACCCCCTAACCACTCCCCTGCCAGCCTGATTGATGCCTAACTGCTCCCCTGCCAGCCTGTTTGCCCTTAACTGGCCTCCCCTGCAGGCTTGGTCATCCCTAACTGCCCTCCTGTGCATGCTTGGTTTCCCCAACTGCCCTTCCCTACAGGCCTGGTCACCCCTAACTGCTCTCCCCTGCAGGCTTGATTGCCCCCAACTGCCCTCCCTTGCAGGTCTGGTCCCTCCCAACTGCCCTCCCCTGCTGGCCTGATCGCCGCAACAGCCCTTCTTTGCAGGCCTGGTCTGTCCCAACTGCCCTCCCCTGCTGGCCATCTTGTGGTGGCCATCTTGTGTCCACATGGGGGCAGGATCTTTGACCACATGGCGGAAGCCATCTTGTGTGTTGTAGTGATGGTCAATTTGCATATTACTTTTTTATTAGATAGGATAGAGGCCTGGTACACAGGTGGGGTCCAGCTGGTTTGCCCTGAAGGGTGTTCTGGATCAGGGTGGGGGTTCCCCTGGGGCGTGGGGTGGCCTTGGCTAGGAGCCTGTTGTGATTTGCATGCCGGACACGCCCCCCGGTGCCCCAATTGGAGGCACCGGTTTCTGGGATTTGTTTATCTTCTATTAATTGAAACTTTGTAGCCTTGAGTGCAGCCAAGCCTCCTGCTCGCTCCGTAGCCGCAGCCATTTTTGTTGGAACTTATTTATCTTCTATAATTGAAACTTTGTAGCCTTAAGCGGAGGCCTAGGACAGCCAGGGTGTCCGGAAAGCTTGGCTTCCTCCATCGCCAGGACAACCCTAGCCTCCTGCTCTCTCCAGCTCTGTGGCTCCCATCATTTTTGTTCAGATTTATTTATCTTCTATCATTTGTAGCATTGAGTGGAGGCCTGGGCCAGCAAGGGCAGGTGGAAAGCTTGGCTTATTCCATTGCCAGGAAAACCCAAGCCTCCCTCATGCTCTCCGTGGCTGCAGCCAACTTGGTTGGGTTTATTTGCATATTTGCTCCTGATTGGATGGTGGGCGTGGCTTGTGTGTGTGGCTTGTGGGTGTAGTGGGGGTATGGTCAATTTGTATATTACTCTTTTATTAGATAGGATATATAATTTGAAGTAAAACTCTCTGATTAAGGAACTATTTTGTGTCCTGAGGCAACCACTAAAAATAAATTTTAAAAGATGTAAAAACAATGTCAATAGAAAAGATTAAATGGAATGACAAATAAATGCTGAATACATAAATTTGAAAATAGATAGAAAAAAGGAAATAAACAGATATAGAAAAGCTAGGACAAATAGAAAATATATAGATTTTAACCCATATGAAAACCATATCAGTATTATGTTAATGTGAATTACCCAACTGACATATAGACCAATATTTAGAACACCTTGATTCATAATTGTAAAAACTAGAAGCAACCAAAACATACTTGATTGCATGAATATATATATACTAGAGGGCCGGTGCACAAAATTCGTGCACAGAGGGGGGTTGTCCCTCAGCCCAGCCTGTACCCTCTCAAATATGGGACCCCTCAAGGGATGTCCGACTGCCCAGCCTAAAAGGGCTGTCGGACATTCCTCTCACAATCCAGGACTGCTGGCTCCCAACTGCTTGCCTTGGACATTCCTCTCACAATCCAGGACTGCTGGCTCCCAACTGCTTGCCTCGGACATTCCTCTCACAATCCAGGACTGCTGGCTCCCAACTGCCTGCCTGCTTTCCTGATTGCCCCTAACCGCTTCTGCCTGCCAGCCTGATCACCCCCTAACCACTCCGCTTCCAGCCTGTTTGCCCCCAACTTCCCTCCTCTGCCGGCCTGGTCACCCCTAACTGCCCTCTCCTGCAGGGTTGATCACCTCCAACTGCCCTCCCTTGCAGGCCTGGTCCTTCTCAACTGCCCTCCCTTGCAGGGCAGGTGCCTCCCAACTGCACTCTCCTACTGGCCATCTTGTGGTGGCCATCTTGTGTCCACATGGGGGCAGGATCTTTGACCACATGGGGGCAGCTATATTGTGTGTTGCAGTGATGATCAATCTGCATATTACTCTTTTATTAGATAGGTTAGAGGCCTGGTACAGGGGTGGGGGCCAACTGGTTTGCCCTGAAGGGTGTCCCTGATCAGGGTGGGGTTCCCTTGGGGCCTGGGGCGGCCTGAGCGAGGGGCCTGTGGTGGTTTGCAGGCCGGCCACGCCCCCTGGCAACCCAAGCAGAGGCCCTGGTATCTGGAATTTATTTTCCTTCTAAAATTGAAACTTTGTATCCTGGAGTGGAGAAAAGCCTTGGGCTCCCTCTGTGGCTGGCAGCCATTTGTGTTGGGGTTATAATTGAAACTTTGTTGCCTTAAGTGGGTGGGCCCGGCCAGGGTATGCGGAAAGCTTTGCTTCCCCTGTTGCCGGCGGCAACCCTGGCCTGCTCTCTCCAGCTCCATGGCTGCCGCCATTTCTGTTTGAATTTGTTTACCTTCTATAATTGAAACTTTGTAGCTTGAGTGGAGGCTTAGGCCTGGCCAGGGCAGGCGGAAAGCTTGGCTTCCTCTGTTACCTAGGAAACCTTGCTCTCTGTGGCTGTAGCCATCTTGGTTGGGTTAATTTGCATACTCGCTCTGATTGGATGGTGGGCGTGGCTTGTGGGCATGTCAGAGGTATGGTCAATTTGCATATATGTATATATTCTATCCTATCTAATAATAGACAAATATTCAAATGGTATAAGGCAACAAAGTTTCAATTATAACCCCAACACAAATGGCTACCAGCCTCGGAGGGAGCCCCAGGCTTGGCTCGGCTCCAGGCTACAAAGTTTCAATTGTAGAAGGAAAATAAATTCCAGATACCAGGGACTCCGCTTGCATTGCCAGGGGACGTGGCCCACCTGCAAACCACCATGGGCTCCTCGCTCAGGCCGCCCCACACCCCAAGGGAACCCCCACCTGATCCGGGACACCCTTCAGGGCAAACCAGCTGGCCCCCACCCCTGTACCAGGCCTCTATCCTATCTAATAAATGAGTACTATGCAGATTGTACCACCAGGGGGCAGATGCTCCACTGTTAAGTTAGCTTGCTGCTGGGGTCTGGCTGATTGGGACTGGGAGAGAGGGTCGGTCATGCCCTGTAGTCCTCCCGTGGTTCTTCCCCAGCTAGCAGCCAACCTTCTGCTGTCCCTCCCCAGCCGGCCGGCCCCCATCAGTCCCGATAGGACTGGGTGAGATGGTCCTGATCAACTCTAATACCCGGCCAGGCCAAGGGACACCCCCAGTGCACGAGTTTGTGCATCGGGAGTCTAGTTTTGTATGATACTGTAATTATGGATACATCACACTGTCCTTTGTCAAAGCTCATACAACTTTGGAGCAAAAGAATAAACCTTAGTGTATGCACATCTAAAACAGGGTCATTTAGGAATGCAGACACTAAGGGAGTCTACATGCATTAGAAATATATAAAACTACCTCACTGAAGAGGATGGAAGAGTATGTGCTGGCCAAAGAAAGTTTGACAATGAGTGGGGTCTTTAACACTAAAGACATAAACATAAGTGCTGTACTCTAGTTGATGAATTTGTTTCCCATAGGGTACAGATTAAAAATTCTGAAACTTCTATTCATGTATACTGAATTGATAACTAAGTAAACCTAAAGAGGATGATGGGAGCTAGGTTTCTTACCATTGGCAGACAAACAAGGTGGGGAGTAGGCTTGAAAAATCTATGTGGTAATGAATTGCTGTTGGAGACATCAGTATGAACTCATATTTACCTTAATATTTATATCATATTTATATCATGTTTATATATAAATGATCCTATCTAATAATAGACAAATATGCAAATTGACCATACCGCCAACACCCCACAAGCCACTCCCACCATCCCATCAGAGAGAGCATGCAAATTAACCCAAACCAAGATGGCTACAACCACAGAGAGCAAGGTTTCCTAGGTAACAGAGGAAGCCAAGCTTTCCGCCTGCCCTGGCCAGGCCTAAGCCTCCACTCAAGCTACAAAGTTTCAATTATAGAAGGTAAACAAATTCAAACAAATGACGGCAGAATGGAGCTTGAGAGAGCAGGCCAGGGTTGCCGGCAGCAACAGGGGAAGCAAAGCTTTCCGCACACCCTGGCTGGGCCCACCCACTTAAGGCAACAAAGTTTCAATTATAACCCCAACACAAATGGCTGCCGGCCTCTGAGGGAGCCCCAGGCTTGGCTCCGCTCCAGGCTACAAAGTTTCAATTGTAGAAGGAAAATAAATTCCAGATACCAGGGCCTCTGCTTGGGTTGCCAGGGGGCGTGGCCGGCCTGCAAACCACCACAGGCCCCTCGCTCAGGCCGCCCCACACCCCAAGGGAACCCCCACCTGATCCCAGACGCCCTTCAGGACAAACCAGCTGGCCTCCACCCCTGTACCAGGCATCTATCCTATATAATAAAAGAGTAATCTGCAGATTGATCATCACTGCAACACACAATATCGTTGCCCCCATGTGGTCAAAGATCCTGCCCTCATGTGGACACAAGATGGCCACCACAAGATGGCCAGCAGGAGAGAGGAGTTGGGAGGCACCCGGCCTGCAAGGGAGAGCAGTTGAGAGGGACCAAGCCTGCAAGGGAGGGCAGTTGGAGGTGATCAACCCTGCAGGAGAGGGCAGTTAGGGGTGACCAGGCTGGCAGAGGAGGGAAGTTGGGGGCAAACAGGCTGGCAGCAGAGTGGTTAGGGTGTGATCAGGCTGGCAGGCAGAAGCGGTTAGGGGCAATCAGGAAGGCAGGCAGGCAAGCAGTTGGGAGCCAGCAGTCCTGGATTGTGAGAGGGATGTCCGACTGCCCGTTTAGGCCCGATCCCGGATCCCATATTGGCGAGGGTACAGGCTGGGCTGAGGGACAACCCCCCTCCGTGCATGAATTTCATGCACCGGGCCTCTAGTTGTATATATAACTTTCTTTTTCTCTCAACTGTAAGGATCTAGATGAAATGACATTACAGTAGCAACAAGCACACAGATCTTGGTTTCTTATTGCATTCTCCAATAAAAGGAACCAGAGCTTCCTGAGAAATGGCTAATGCTGGGTTTGGGGAAGAAAATATGCAGCTGAATTTGGAGAATTTTGTAGTTCAAAAATGTAAGAAAGTGCTCAATAGAAATATATAAATGTAATGATAGACATATGTCAAAGGGTCACAGGAGCCAACTGAAAGAGCTATTAATAGCCAAAGCTGGAACAATTTGAACAGTAGAGGAGAGAGAGGAAGAATAGTTCACAAATGAAAAAGTTTAACCAAGACTATCTCAGCCAGGAGATCAAAGTAAACATTAAGTCATATCCATAGCATCTACCTTTGATATGATGTGATAAAATGACACTTTCACCTCTGTGATCTTCCTCACAAAAATCTATCCTGTGTTGGCCTGGTAGTTCAGTTGGTTAGAGCATCATTCTGATACACCATGGTTGCAGGTTCCATCCTGGTCAAGGCACATACCAGAATTAACCAATGACTGCATAAATAAGTGGAACAACAAATAAATGTTTCTCTCTCTCTTTCTCCCTTCTTCTCTCTCTAAAATCAATTTTTAAAAATTTATTACCTCAATTTCATTATAAGAAAAATATCACAATTACCAGTTTGGGGACATTTTATAAGATACCTGAGATAGATTCTTTATAATGATCAACATAGAAAACAAGGTAAGTCTGAGAAAGTTTTGTAACCAAGAGAGCTTAAGGTGACTAAATATAATGCAGTATTCTGTCTGGAAAAGAAAAAGACATTAAGGTAAGAACTAAGACAATCTGAATAAGATATGGAATCTAACTAATAATGATGAATCAATATTGCATCATTAATTATAACAAAAGTATCAGATTAATGTAATGTTAATAATAGGAAAACAAGTAGGCACAAACTATATATTTCTTTTATTATCCTTAAGATTTTTCATTAAATATAAAACTCTGTAAAATTAATTGTGTAAAAATTCAGATAGTTACTTTAAAAACTATACAGATGTAAAAATACTATGTAAAAAGATGATCAATCATATGGTAAATTCAAGTTAAATCACTATGAGAGGCTTTTATTATCTACAAGAACTAGAGGCCCTGTGCACGAAATTTGTGCAGGGGAGGGGGTTGTCCCTCAGCCCAGCCTGCACCCTCTCCAATCTGGAACCCCTTTGAGGGATGTCCGACTGCCCATTTAGGCCTGATACTGGTGGGATCGGCCCAAATGGACAGTCGGACATCCCTCTCACAATCTAGGACTGCTGGCTCCGAACTGCTCACCTGCCTGCCTTCCTGATTGCCCCTAACTACTTCTGCCTTCCAGCCTGATCACTCCCTAACCACACCCCTGCCAGCCTGTTTGCCCCAACTGCCCTCCCCTGCAGGCCTGGTCACTCCTAACTGCCCTCCCCTCCAGGCCTGGTCCCCCATAGCTGCTCTCCCCTGAAGGCCTGGGTCCCCCCTAACTGCCCTTCCCTGCAGGCCCGGTCGCCCCCAACTTCCCTCCTCTGCCAGCCTGGTCACCCATAACTGCCCTCCCCTGCAGGCTTCATCGCCCACAACTGTCCTCCATTGCAGGCCTAGTCCCTCCCAACTGCCCTCCCTTGCTGGCCATCTTGTGGTGGCCATCTTGTGTCCACATGGGGGCAGGATCTTTGACCACATGGGGGCAGCCATCTTGTGTGTTGTAGTGATGGTCAATTTGCATATTACTCTTTTATTAGATAAAATAGAGGCCTGGTGCACGGGTGGGAGCCGGCTGGTTTTCCCTGAAGGGTGTCCCGGATCAGGGTGGGGGTTCCCTTGGGGTGTGGGGTGGCCTGGGTGAGGGTCCTGGCCATGCGCCCTGGCAACCCAAGTGGAGGCCCTGGTATCTGGGATTTATTTATCTTCTACAATTGAAACTTTGTAGCCTGGAGCAGAGCCAAGCCTCCTGCTTGCTCTGTGGAGGCAGCCATTTCTGTTGGGATTTATTTATCTTCTATAATTGAAAGTTTGTAGCCTTAAACGGAGGCCTGGGCCGGGTAGGGTGTGCGGAAATCTTGGCTTCCTCCATCGCCATGGGCAACCCTAGCCTCCTGCTCTCTCCAGCTCCATGGCTGCCACCATTTTTGTTGGGATTTATTTATCTTCTATAGTTGAAACTTTGTAGCCTGGAGTGGTGGCCTGGGCCAGCCAGGGTGTGCGGTAAGCTTGGCTTCCTCCATCGCCTGGGAAACCCAAGCCTCCTTCCTGCTGGCTCAGTGGCCACAGCCATCTTGGTTGGGGTTAATTTGCATACTCACTCCTGATCGGCTGGTGGGCATGGCTTGTGGGTGTAGTGGAGTGATGGTTAATTTGCATATTACTCTTTTATTAGATAGGATGATAAAACAAAGGCAACTTAAGTGCTATTGAAGATGGAGTTTAACTGATATTGCATTACATTTCTAAAGTAATTAAAAATTTATATATCTTCTTGGGAATATTCACATGAAAACCTTTACATAAATATTTATAGTAGTCTTTATTGATAGTTACCAAAACAGGAAATAGCCCACCTCTCCATCAACTGGTAAATTGATAAACCATGGTAGATATACACAATAGAATATTTCACAGTAGTACAATGAAACATACTGCTGTTTCACAAAACAACATATGGGTGCCTCTTAAATTCATTTTACTAAGTCAAAGCAGCCAGATCCAAAAGTGTATATATTGTATAATTCAATATATATGACATATGCAAAAGATAAAACTACAGGATGAAATATATCTGAGTATTTGCTAAAGGGTGCTGTTGGTTAAAGGGGATTCCTACATAGAACTAGCATGAAAATTTTTGGTTAAAAAGACAGTTTTTGATGCCTATGGTGGTGGATATATGATTCCATGTCTTTGTCAAGCCCATAGACTTATACACCATAAAGAGTGAATTTTAATGTTTGCCAATTTTAACCAATCAACAAAATTTGGGTTGGGAGATTATAGACATAATGTATACTATGACAAATTGATTAAACATTATTAGAAATAAATCACATAACAATATGATGGAGATGCAGAAGAAAATAATTAACCTAAGTAATTTTGAAGTCACACTCTAAGGACAAAATGAGAGTCAATCACAAATCTTATTATCTAGTTAGTATATATGTAGATATGCTTCTCACAGGTTTGTGGTTTAGCAACTTTGAAATAATTTTATGTCTTTTCTAAAGATAAATAAGAAAATGTTTATTTGGTAGCTTATGAGTAATACAATTAATAATTATTTTTATTAAGAAGGCCCATATGCAAATTTGATATATTAAATAATTTTTTCCTAATTATCAGCATAGTCACTAATTTAGAGCAGAATTTACACTAAAAAATTCTTTTACTTGCAATATCTATACATTTAAGTGAAATTTAATAATTCTCACAATACTTAAATATGTTGAGAAATCAGTTTCATTAGTGACCAAATAAACAGACAAACAGGCTCATATCTATATATGAACTTGTGAAGTGATTGGTTCTTCCACTGGTTAAACTTGATGTGCAATAACTTTAGAGTCAGTAGAAATACTGACTTTAATTAGGAATGTATTTTGTGATTGATTACTCATTCATAGGCTAAAACACTCTGCATTTTTACTCAGCTATTTTAACAAAGCAAACAAGGTTTGAAAGTCACAGGAAAATTGTTGCCTGACTCCAAAATTAATCATTCTCAGTACAGTGTTTAGTAAAAAAGTATAGGAAATAAAAGTAAAAGCCTTCTTCCAAGCATCAATAAACACAAAAAGAAAGAAGATTAATACTGTTCATTTTTATGGTAACTACCATAATAGAAAATAAAAGAAACATGAATCCAGCATGCCAGTATCATTATTGACTAAAATATGAATAATACTTAAAAAATAGAGTTTTTAAGACATAGTTATGAAAAGAAAATAGTTCCTAGTGTTATTTTTTCTTTCTTTTTTTTCACTTTAAATAGGGGTTTTATTTTAACTGAGTAATTCCATGCAAATGTAACATGAGAAAATATACCCATAGCTGCCACTATGTGTTTGTATTAAAATAACACAAATTTGTTAACCTTAAAATTACAGAACAGACAGCCAGATCCACCTAAGCTAGAGTGGATCCAATCTTTTCCAAAGATTACAAAAAATGAAATCCTGGCCAGACTATTTAAGCAACTATCTACAGACCCTGAAAAGTAAGTAATTGCAGGCAAACTTGCAAGGGAATTCAAAATTTAAAGAATAACTAATATGGTGAATAATGCCCTGTTCCAGTGTTTTACCTCTTAACTGTGGTTTTGTTTTGTTTGTTTCTTTTTTCCCATCCCACATCTTATGCCAGACAGCCTGAATCCCAGAACTGCATAACTGACACAGAGCATCCCTCTCCCTCTCATTTTATTTTGCCCTCTTGTTCTCTTCGTTTTCTTTTGTGGCCCTATTTCCAGGCACAGCTCAGCAGTGGCAATGGTGGTAGCAATGTGGCAGCTAGGGCCATGGAAGTACAACTCTGAAGTAAAATCTTGCTATTTGACCTGAAGAAATAAAAGAAGAGGCTCATGTGGTCTGAAGAATACTGAGTGAAATCTCTTTTATTCCCTCTCTTTTCTCTTACTTTATAGAGACATGCAAGGCAAGGAGGGGAAGATAAAACCCAAATTTCGGAGCCTGGTTCCCCCCAACTGCCCTCCCAAATTTCAGAGCCAAGAGCTGGAGAATACAGTAAAAGACAAAAAGAGGAGAGGGCAACATAGCAAATACTTTATTTAAAAAAATATTGTTGAAAGTATTACATATATCTTCTTTTTACCCTATTGACCCCTTCCATCTGCCCCACTCCCACCCCATGACAGTATTGTCTGTGTCCACGGGTTATGCATATATATGTATACTAGTTCTTTGGTTGATTTCTTCCCCCAACCCACTCTCCCCTGCATTCTCTCTGAGATTTGACAGTCTATTCCATGCTTCTCTGTCTCTGGATCTATTTTGTTCATCAGTTTATGTTGTTCATTAGGTTTCACATATGAATAAGATCATGTGATACTTGCCTTTCTCTGACTGGCTTATTCTGCTTAGCATAATACTATGCAGGTTCCTCCATTCTGTATCAAAGGATGAGATATCCTTCTTTGTTTACTGCTGCATTCCATGGTGTAAATGTACCAGAGCTTTTTTATCCACTCATCTACTGATGGGCACTTGGGCAGTTTCCAGATATTAGATATTGTAAATAGCACTACTATGAACACAGGGATGCATATATTCTGTCTGATTGGTGTTTCAGACTTCTTAGGATATATTCTTAGAAGTAGAATCACTGGGTCAAATGGCAGTTCCATTTTTAATTTTTGGAGGAAACTCCACACTGATTTCCACAATGGCTATACCAGTCTACATTCCAACCAGCAGTTTACCAGGGTCCTTTTTATCCACATCTTCACCAGCACTTGTTTATTTTTGATTTATTAATGGCAACTATTCTGACAGGTGTGAGGTGGTAACTGACTGTTGTTGTAAAAACAATACAAAAGATCAATGAAACCAAGAGCTGGTTCTTTGAAAAGATAAACAAGATTGACGCACCTTTAGCCAGACTCATCAGGAAACAAAAAGAGGGAAAGAAATTAAAATCAGAAATGAAAAAGGTGAAATAACAACTGACACCACAGAAATACAAAGGATTCTAAGAAAATACTATAAACAACTATATGCCAACACACTGGATTACCTGGACGAAATGGGAAAATTCCTAGAAAAATACAACCTTCCAAAATTGAGTCAGGAAGAAGCAGAAAACCTGGACAGGCCAATAAGAACTGATGAAATTGGAGCAGTAATAAAAAAAAACTCCCAGCAAACAAAAGTCCTAATCTGGATGGCTTCACAGGAGAGTTTTAGCAAATATTCAAAGAAGAACTAACACCTATTCTCCTCAAACTATTCCAAAAAATCCAAGAGAAAGGAACACTTCCAAGCTCTTTTTATGAGAACAGCATTATCCTAATTTCAAAACTAGATACAGACACAACAAAGAAAGATAAATTCAGGGATATATCCCTAATGAATATAGACGCTAAAATTCCCAACAAAATATTAGCAAATTGGATCCAGCAATATATTAAAAATATCATATATCATGACCAAATTGGATTTATTCCGGGGATAGAAGACTGGTACAATATTTGCAAGTCAATAAATGGAATACACCCCATAAACAAATTGGAAGACAAAAATTACATGCACATACAAATAGATGCAGAAAAAGCATTCAACAAAATCCAACCCCCATTTTTGATAAAAACTCTAGCAAAGTGGGAATAGAGGGATCATACCTCAACATAATACTAGTAAAGGCCATATATGACAAACCTACAGTGAACATCATACTCAATGGGCAAAAACTATAACCATTTCCCCTAAAAACTTGGACAAGACAGGTTTGTCCATTTTCACCACTTTTATTCAACATAATACCGGAGGTCCTATTGAAGCATAGTGGTCCCTCCTTTGGAAAAACTGCTGTTTGAACTATTCTGTTATTCTTAGGCAGTCTCTTATTCTGTAGGTCAACTCTGTATTTTTAGACTGTAAAATAACTTTTTTTTTGCTTGAATAGAAAAGATAAACTTAATTGTCTGACCTTGCAAGCTAGCCATCTAACTGATACGCTGGTATTGATGCCAGGTGTCTTTATAGATATGATATGATACTCAAGGTTACAGGTGTCTATATAGATATGATATGTACTCAAAGTTACTAGTTGTCTGTATAGATATGACAGGTGTTTGATTAGATATAATATGTACTCAAAGTTACTAGTTGTCTGTATAGATATGACAGGTGTTTGATTAGATACAATATGTATTCAAGGTTACAAGCTGTCTTACACAAAGAACTAGAAGGATATAAAAAGGAAATATTCCCTCCTGTGTTTGTTCAGAATTTGACAGAGGTAATCTGCTCTGAACCTGTGCGCAATAAAGATGACTCTTAACTAATTGTCTGATTGAGGTGTCTTGTCCAGCTCGCTGATTGGCAATACAACACTATCAACAGCAATCAGACTAGAAGTAAAAATAAAAGGCATCCAATTTGGAAAGGTGGTTGTAAAACTGTCATTATTCAAAGGTGACATGATATTGTACATAGGAAACCATAAAGACTCCACCAAAAATGTACTAGATTTAATAAAGAATTTTGGCAATGTGGCGGGATACAAAATTAAGAAGCAGAAATCATTGGCATTTTTATACACCAATAATGAACTCTCAGAAAGAGAAACTAAAACAAAAATAATAATTCAATTCACCATTGCAACAACAACAAAAATTAAGATACTTGTGAATAAACTTAACCAAGGAGGTAAAAGACCTGTACTATTAAACATTGAAAAAAGAGATAGAAGAGGATATAAACAAGTGGAAGAATATACCATGTTCATGGATTGGAAGATTCAACATCATTAAAATGTCCATACTATCCAAAGCAATCTATAGATTCAGTACAATCCCTATTAAAATACCAACAGCATATTTCACAGTCCGAGAACATAAATTCCAAAAATTTATATGGAACCAAAAGAAAACCTCAAAAATCCACAGCAATTTCGAGAAAGAAGAACAAAGTTGGAGGGATCATGAGCCCAAATATCAAGCTATACTACAAAGTCACTGTAAACAAAACAACCTGGTACTGGCATAAGAACAGACATATAGACCAATGGAACAGAACAGAGAACCCAGAAATAGACCCAAGCCATTACGCTCAATTTATCTTTGGTAAAGGAGGCAATTGCATACAATGGAGTCAAGACAGTCTCTTCAATAAATGGTGTTGGGATAATTGGACAGCTACATGTAAACAAATTAAAGTAGACCACCAACTTACACCATACACAAGAATAAACTCAAAATGGATAAACGATTTAAATGTAAGTAATGAAATCATTAAAATCCTTGAAGGAAACATAGGCAGCAAAATATCAGTTATCTCATGTAGCAAAATTTTCACTGATGCAACACCTAGAACAAGAGAAACAAACAAACAAACAAAAATCAAATGGGACCACATCAAAATAAAAAGCTTCTGCACTGCAAAAGAAACCTACATCGAAGTTAAAAGGGAGCCCACTGTATGGGAGAACATATTTGCCAATGATACATCAGATAAGGGTTAATATCCAAAACATATAATGTCCTCATACGAATCAAGAAAAGGAAAACAAACAACCAATCAAAAAATTGGCAAAGACCTAAATAAACATTTCTTCAAAGTGGACATACAAATGGCCAAGAGACATGAAAAAATGCTCAATGTCACTAATCATCAGAGAGATGCATAACAAAGACTTTAAAAAGAGAACCATGCTGTTGCCTCTCACCCAGGGATAAGACTGGCTCCTGCCTGGTGCATGTGGGCAGACTAAAATAGAACTGTAAATGTCATTTCTCAACAGTTGAGTAAGCAGTGACTAAGGTTTCCCAATAGTACTACTTTTCAGTGAGGCTGAGAGTAAGAGGTAGGTGTGAAACAAGCTGATTGAACTGTGCTTTGAATCTTTTTTTTTCAGTATCCATAAATAAATTTTTATTGACATTTATGCATGTTCATTTATTTACAGATTCAATGCTGTTTTTTTAATTTATTTTATTGTTTAAAGTATTACAAATAGTAGTACATTGATTCTTGCTCAGTCTTCCCCAGGATGGAGGAATAGGGGATATTATTAGCATGACTATAAAGCAACAAACCAGATGCTTCAACCAAAAAAAAAAGAAAGAAAGAAAAGAAAACCCCACCAAAACACACACACACAATATGGCTACAGCTGCTGAAAAATCATCACAACTAAAATCACTTTTGGATGGCAAAAGAGATATTTTTATTTTAGTTGACCTTAGGCAGCAGCAGAGCCACTTGATACCAGAAGTAAATGTAATATCTTGCTAGCTACAATAGTTCTTTACCTCTCATTCCATAAGTCCTCATTCCTCATTCAAACCCAACCTCAGCCATATTAAAGAAAAAGCCAAGTGTTGGGAGTTTTTTGTGAAATGGAAGGAAATAAACCTTTATAGTCCTTTAGGATGTTGGTACCAAAGTCATTTTTCCCAGTTAAGTAGGATGGAGATGTAGGCACAAGAGTAGCTGAAAGTGTGGAGGGTTTGGGGGCATAAAAAGTACAATAGCATACATAGGACAGAAAGAAAGGGGCCCCTGAGCTCAGGCACTCTTTGGAACCTTAGAGTTACTAGAACATGAGGCAGCATAGACTCTGAAACAAAGACCGAAAGATAAAAACATTATCTCCGCTATCCCTTGTAGCTATAGATCTACAAAGCTTCCCACTTTGCCCTGTATTTCCCTTCACACCTGGTGGTGGATAGTCTACCTAGAAATTGTTGTAACTTACAAGTCATATTCCCATTAAACTCCTTGCACTGTCTCATGGGGTGGAGAAAAGTACATATAAGAAAGGCTTTGAGCATGGTTCACACTGGAGAAGGACAGGGAAGCCTGTGTGACCTTGTGGGTTGTGCCACTGGCCCAACTGAAAGTGTTGTTTCTGCTTCTACATCTGAAGGTGCTTTGGGAGTTGGTGTGTTATATATTTGTATTTCCCATCCCAGAACTGCCAGACGGGATGATGCCGATCAGGGAAAGGCTGCAAATAAAGACATGCTAGTGAAAACCCTCCCCCACCATTTGCTGTCAGTGGGTGGGTAAGGATTTAGTGTATCTCTATCCTGTGATGTCCAAAGCTTTCACTATAAAGATGATTTTGTTGGCAAGTCAGAAATCTCACTTTCAGCAGCCGTGTCTGCGGGGTTAGCACACGTTCAGAGATGGCTGACAAAATTTATCCAGACACTCAGACAAAATTCAGGGGTCTACTTGCCAAGTACATTTCCTGGGGACTATGTGGGCAAATTCATGTGGCCAGCTTCTCCAGCAATCAAGAAAACTGCTGCTACCTCCTTGGCCTCCCACCACAAAAGCTCACCTGGCATCTTTTTGGACTTTGGGGGTACTGGAGATAACACACCTCTGTGACTCATGATCTTGCTGACTGAAGCCTCTGAAAGAAGGGACCCCCACCTCCACCACAAGGCAGCTTACACTCAGAGCCACCCCTTCAGAATTGGGGCTTCTGGACTCTCTGACCTGGTGGAAACCTCCCTTAAATAGCAACCATTAACTTGCTACTGAACTCTTATTAAAATTGAATGCCTGACCCATGAAAGGTTGAAGCCTAGCTTTACAGGCTGTTTATAAATTGGTGCTTGTATATTCAAGAGCAAAGCTGTTTTGTCCCTACTGGTAACTCAGCTATACAGCAGCTTCCCCTCTAGAATAATCAGTACACCTAGCTCACTACCTGAAGCAAAACTTCTGCCTCAGTTTGGCTCACAACTCTCCAAGGATCACCTACATCAGTGATGGGCAACCTTTTGAGCTTGGTGTGTCAAACGTCGCCAAAAAACTGAGCATAACTCGGGTAGTGTGTCACTTTGAGGAAAAAACATTATTTCACAAATGTTTCATCCTCAGGAGCAGCAAATGTTTCATCCTTGGCATGCGGCCGCCTCAGCGGCTGTGTGTCATCAGAAATGGCTACACGTGTCAGTGCTGACACGTGTGTCATAGGTTCGCCATCACTGACCTACATGTTTGGGCCTGGGTCTTTGATGGTTTGGTTAAGCTGAAACCTGATGCTGTCTACTGGGCTTCTGAGACTGTTGAGCCTCAGCACTCTCTATGCAGGACAAAAATAGGTCATTGTCACTTCGTTCAAAAGGCAGAACTCTGATTTGGCCTGGCTGTTTGGTCTGCCATTTGGAAAACTACAGACTGGCAGCTTACCAAGATTCCCATTTAGGACTGCAAACTGTAGAAACAAATTGCAGCTGCTGATTGAACTGTCTGTGTCACCCATCTTTCTATGGTAACATCTTTTTCTCTAAAATGAGACCAACTACAGACAAGCTGCTGATTGAGCCTTAATTTGTTTTTGATTCAGAGGGTACAACTATGTGCCTGACTTTTGACACCTGCTGCAAGTTAACCTATTGATCTACAGTGGGAGGGACCGCATCGCAGGCAACTGGCAGATTGCCTACCTCAGAACTAACCCGTGTCATCTTTTTGTCTTTCACGTCACAAAAGCTACTCAACAATGGTGTGAAAGTCTAATTCTCCCCACCTCATCTTTCTCTGTTCCAAACATTTTAAAGGAAGGGGATGAAAGTTCTCACTTTCCCCAAAAGGTGGTAGCTCTTCTGCTTCCAGGATGATGATGAAGGCAAAAGGGATGGAAGAGGATGTAAAAGTTTTTCAATTGTGAATTTGGGGAAACAGTCTACACAGAACACCCTTATTCTGTCGGCAATTACAAGTTCTGTCTGTTCCCCAAAGTATTGTCAACTTCAATAATTTGCTAGAAAGACTCACAAACCTCACTGAAAACTGTTTTACTCACAGTTACTGTATATGAAAGAGAAAGGATACAGATTAAAGTCAACTGAGAAAAAACATTTAGGACAGAGTCCAGAAAAATAGCAAATATAAAGCTTCCTGTCATCCTCTCCTTGTGGAGTCAGGACAGCATTGCTTTACCAGCATCGATATGCGATGCTGCCTATGGAGTATTGCTAACCAGGGAAGCCCACCTGAGCCTCAGTGTTCGGAGTTATTATTGTGGTACCATCATGTAGGCACAACTGATTGCCCACATAGCTGATTACATTCTCAAATCCCCTGTCCCTCCAGAGATCTCCTGACAGTGTATGATCCAAAGCCTTCATTATACTAGTATCTGACTTTGCTACAACAAGGTATGTCCAGTCTCCATCCTAAAACACATTGTTATACTATCCAGTGTGACCCAAACCTCTAGGCAAGCAAAGACACTCTACTCAGGCCTAATATTCTAAGATTTTAGAGATTACCTCTCAGGAGCTGAGGTTAAAGGCCAGACCTCTCTTAGGGCAAGATTAAGTTCTTTACTACACAGGAGGTGGTAGAAGTTAAAGGAATTATACATGAACCTAGTTTGAATATTCATATTTTCTTCCTAATTTTCTCTGGTTATGATGCCTTTTTTCTTTTTGTCCACAACTCCAAGACAACCTGGTTAGTACAACCTCTAAATCAGGGGTGGGGAACATCCGGCCAATGAAATAATTTGGTCTGGCTCTGCCAAGGCATTAGGGGTGAGTTAATTAAATGTTTGACCAAATAGAGCAGACTAACTTTTAAGTGGATAATTTTGTATGGACCTCTAATGATGTTATAAATATCCAAATGGCCCTTGGCAACAAAAGGTTCCCACCCCTGCTCTAGATGGAGACCAGAAGGAAGGTTCCTAGGTGACTGAAACATTCAGATTATATTTCATAAACTGCTCTTATCCTTCTTGTCACTTATGCTCCAGAAAATATCTGGGTGTCCAACACTTGAGGATTTAGAGGGAGGGCAACATTCTGGTTCCAGAGTGGGAGCACATTAGATCCAAGGCGGTGCAGGGATAATAATTCTTGTCTTGAAGAACTACCAATGAGTGATATGCTCTTAGGGAGCATAGCAATTGTAAACACTTTGTTTTTCAGAAATACCATGTGAATTCTGGGGATTATACTTCTGGTGTGAAAGCCAGGCATTAAGTTGTGTTCTTCCTCAAAATGTGGTGAATTGCACCTTAGGAGATGGTCATAAGGTACTTCTAAATGTTTAGTAAGCACCGATGGAATCTTTGAAAGCATTCGTGTTGGCCTCTATTACTGGCAAGTTGTTTAAACTTCTAGAAATATCATAAACTTCCTTTTTAAAGTGAAAGTGGAATCTGTGTAATCACTGATACATTCTTCTCTACCTGGATAAATGTCATGGCCTAAATGTGTAAGCAAATACAAAAACTTAAAAAGAATGACACCAGGGCTCTGGTGACTTATGGAATGAGAGTTGAAACCTTGCGGGAAATGGACAAAGTCTGCAGGATAGTCTCATCCTGTTGCTTGGAGTCCTGTTGAAAGTAGCCTTCATTTAATACTGCACGTGACAAATTGAATGGGTTTCTTCCCAGCCCTAGTGGGTCAGCTTTGTCAGAAAGACTGGCAGAGTGGCATATATGAAGGAAAATTGGCCAAAAGCTAAGATTGCATAGAAAGTCATAAATACTGTTGGGAGACAATTTTCCTTAGTCTCTTGGGTAGCTGCATGACTTTTTGCATCTTTTGTTCTAGGATGTCTTTTCAAAGATTTTTGTATAACACACAATCTTTAAAGATAGACAATGTCTATAATCTGTATCCTCTCCAGGGCAAAGATTGGGTAGATTTAGTAGCAATACCCTTCTAAGATTGTCAGTTTCACAAGCTCAGATTTTCTTAGTTGTAGAGCAAACACACTGCCCCTACAGCATCTACCTGTGTCTGCCTCTGTCTCACCACGTGGGACTTCTGGGACAAGGTGAATATATGCTCATGCTGCCTGCTGTGCACAATACATTAATTGGTCTCTGTCCGTAAGAACTGTCTTTTGCCAACAAATATGAAAATGTGGCAGGCTAATATTGTTAGCTCACAAGTAAGGTAAAATGTCAAAACCTTTAGAGTTCATGAAAAAGAGAACAAAGTTGGAAGATCCACAATATATTACTTTAAGACTTACTATAAAATAAACCGTATTTTCTGGCGTATAAGACAACTTTTTAACCCAGGAAAATCTTCTATACACCCAGTCGTCTTAAACGCCAGAAAATATGGTAGTAATGAGAACAATGTGATATTAGTGGAAGAGTAGACATATAAATCAGTGGAATAGAACATTGTATCCAAAAAAAGGAACTACATATATATGGGAAATTTGTTTTCTAATTAAACTTTTAATATGGAAGTGATTACAGATTCAGAAGCAGTATGAATTATAAGAAATAACACAGAGAAATTCTGTATATCTTTAATCCAGTTGTCTCAAATGGCAACATTATAAAATTACAGTATAATATTCAATCAAATTAATGACATAAATACAGCCAAGGTATATATTTCTATTACCTTAAGCACATCTCATGTTGCCCTTTCATATCACCTCAATTTCATTCCCATCCTATTCACTCTTTGATACCTAGCAGCTACAATTTATTTCTCTATTTCTATGATTTTGTCATTTCAAAATGTAATGCAGATTAAATCATACAGTATGTAACCATTTGGAATTAGCTTGTTTTCCACAACATAATTCCATGGAGATTTATCTAGGTTGTTGCTTTTAACAACAAATTTTTTCTCCTTTTAATTAGTAGGTAATATTTCATTTAGAAATTCACCATTGTTTGTTTAATCATTCCTCTTTTGGTCATTTTAATTGTTTTCATTGTCTTGCTATTATAAATGTTAAAATGATTCATTTTTTTCTTTCTACATTATTAAGATAGCTAGAGGCCCGGTGCACGAAATTCGTGCACAGAGGGGGGTTGTCCCTCAGCCCAGCCTGTACCCTCTCCAATATGGGACCCCTCAAGGGATATCCGACTGCCCGTTTAGGCCTGATCCCACCCCTCTCACAATCCAGGACTGCTGGCTCCCAACTGCTTGCCTGCCTGCCTTCCTGATTGCATCTAACTGCTTCTGCCTGCCAGCCTGATCACCCCCTAACCACTCTGCTGCCAGCCTGTTTGCCCCCAACTTCCCTCCTCTGCCGGCCTGGTCACCCCTAACTGCCCTCTCCTTCAGGGTTGATCACCTCCAACTGCCCTCCCTTGAAGGCCTGTTCCTTCTCAACTGCCCTCCCTTGCAGGCCGGGTGCCTCCCAACTGCCCTCTCCTGCTGGCCATCTTGTGGTGGCCATCTTGTGTCCACATGGGGGCAGGATCTTTGACCACATGGAAGCGCTATATGGTGTGTTGGAGTGATGGTCAATCTGCATATTAGTTTTTTATTAGATAGGATAGAGGCCTGGTACAGGGGTGGGGGCCAGCTGGTTTGCCCTGAAGGGTGTCCCGGATCAGGTGGGGGTTCCCTTGGGGCGTGGGGCGGCCTGAGCGAGGGGCCTGTGGTGGTTTGCAGGCCGGCCACGCCCCCTGGCAACCCAAGGGGAGGCCCTGGTATCTGGAATTTATTTTCCTTCTACAACTGAAACTTTGTAGCCTGGAGCAGAGCCAAGCCTGGGCCTCCCTCCGAGGCCAGCAGCCATTTGTGTTGGGGTTATAATTGAAACTTTGTAGCTTAAGCGGGTGGGCCCGGCCAGGGTGTGCAGAAAGCTTTGCTTCCTCTGTTGCCGCCGGCAACCCTGGCCTGCTCTCTCAAGCTCCAATCTGCCGCCATTTGTTTGAATTTATTTACCTTTTATAATTGAAACTTTGTAGCTTGAGTGGAGGCTTAGGCCTGGCAAGGGTAGGCAGAAAGCTTGGCTTCCTCTGTTACCTAGGAAACCTTGCTCTCTGTGGCTGTAGCCATCTTGGTTTGGGTTAATTTGCATGCTTGCTCTGATTAGCTTGTGGGCGTGGCTTGTGGGTGTGTCGGAGGTATGGTCAATTTGCATACTTGTCTATTATTAGGTAGGATAGTTTAGAGTACTAATTTTATATATCTACCCTCTTCTAATATTTGTATTTTGTGCTATAAATTTACCACTGTCACTGTTGTAACTATGTTTCACAAATTTTTATATATTTTCATTTTCATTCAATTCAATATCTTTTTTTTATTTACACTGAAACTTCATCTTTGGCCTGTGGATTTTGTAGAAGTCTGTGTTTTGTTCACAATTGTTTGGATATGTTGTTACTTTTTTGTTATCTATTTCAAGTTTGAATCCACTGGATTTTGAGAACGAACTTTGATATCAATTATTTTAAATTTAGGGTTATTTTATATAGCCATGAGTATAGTGTATATTATTAGGTGCCTCAGAAATGGAGCCCTTGACTGACTTACTTTGTAATGTACTAATAGGTAGGTAGAAGCAGGAGCAGGAGTAAGAAGATTTCACGTTTTATAATGATGAAAGCATCAATCCAACAAGACATAGAAACTTTAAATGTGTATGTAACAAATAACAGAGCTCAACATATGCAAAGTAAAACTAATATAAGTGAAAGGAGAAGTAAATAAATACAAATATATAGTTGAATATTTTAACGCCCGTATGTCAATAGTTAATAGAACTGGGCATAATTAGCAAGAGTATTAATTAGGACTTCCAGAAAGACTGTAACAGGATGTAAATATATTATATATTACATATCATTTAAAATATATCATATATATTATGTAATATATAATTTATGTATATTAGGTATATTACACATACATATATATTATACATATAACTATATATATATTTTTTTTCAAGTTCAAATTGTAGGTGTCCTTTATACAATAGTTTAACTTTATACATTTCATAGCGTTTATGTATCTTTTGGTATTGGGGTTCAAGTGGAGTATAAAAGTTAACCTCCTTTTGTGTTGCTTTATTTTTTCCAGTTTATAATATAGTATTTGTAAAATTTATCTCTACAAATATTTAGAACATATCAGTCAGTATTATATTTTTGCTTTAACATGAACCAGGATTTATAAAATTTAAAAGAGAAGGAAAGGTTTTTTAACTTTTGCTTATTTTTATTTTTGTTCTTTTGCAATGTCCCAGTGTTCCTTCTCTTATTGTTTCTTTTCTTCTGAAGAAATTTCCTTACCCATTCTTTTAGGATAAATCTGCTGATGGCAAATTGTCTTAGTTTTCCTTCACCTGAGAATTTTACTCCTTTTTATTTTGAAAATATATTTTCACTGACAGCACGTGAAAAGTATTGTGCAACTACCTGCTGGGCTCCATTTTTTCTGTTGAGAAATCTATCCATCATATAGTTTTTTTTCTTTAAAAATATGGTGCCATTTTCCTCTGGCTGTTGTCATGATTTTTTTCTTTGTAATTAGTTTTAAGTAGCTTAATTAGGAACTGTTTTAGCATAGATTACTTTGAGTTTAATTTATTTGTAGTTTTTCAGCTTCTTGAATCTGTAGTTAAATGTCTTGACAAATGTTGAAAGTTCTCACTCATTATATCTTCAGTTACCTTTTTGGCCACAAACTCTTTCTCCTCTATTCTGGGACTGTCATAACATGAATAAGATTTTTTTTGTTATGTTTCCTTATGTCTCTGATGTTCTGTTCATTTGAGTTATATCTGTTCACATTCTCTTATGAAGAAGAGACAAAATAGACTAATTTTATTGTCCTTTTTTTTTTTTTTTTGGTTCATTAATTCTTTTTTTTGACACTTATTTCTGATATTGAGCCCATCCATTCAGCTTTTTATTTTGGTTATTGCACATTTTAGTTCTAAAATTGGTTTTTTATTATCTGTTATTTTTCTACATTATTCTTTATTTATACAGTTTTGCATTTTATTTATACATTCTATTTATACATTTTTCTATATTATTCTTTATTTATATTTTTTATTTTTTCCTAATACTTTAAAAAATTTTTAAATATATTTTATTATTGATTTTTTTTTTCACAGAGAGGAAGGGAGAGAGATAGAGAGTTAGAAATATCGATGAGAGAGAAACATCAATCAGCTGCCTCCTGCACACCCACTACTGGGGATGTGCCCGCAACCAAGGTATATGCCCTTGACCGGAATGGAAGCTGGGACCTTTCAGTCCGCAGGCCGACGATCTATCCTCTGAGCCAAACCAGTCAGGGCACTTTTAAAAAAAATTTTTCAAGCATGTTCACAATTGCTCCCTGAAGCATTTTCTTCAAGACTGATTCACCCCTTCCTACATAATATATAATTCACTTCCTTTATTTTGTTCATTGATTATTGCACATCTCTCTTAAAATTTAAGTTGTTTGATATCAGGGATTGTTTTCTCACTAATATGTTTTGTGTTTTTCTCACTGATATGTCCAAAGCACCTAGAAAGTGCCTTCCATATAGTATGTGTTCAATGCATGATTGTTGAGCAAATGAAAAACACATACAATTAAAAACTGCAGTACTTATCTCTATAGGTGTGTTTGTGTGGTTGATAATAGCAGTTTATTTAATTGTAAATGAATATAATTAAACGCATATCTCATAAAATTTAAGGACAATTCCCCTGAACAATTAATGATTTGATACTGGTTTAGGAGAAGATTAGCATCCTGTGACCTAAGAGTTCTCTCCAACTTAAAGGTAAAGCTAGAATAAATCTAGAATGCTGTACCAGATGTGCACTTATAAATCCTGCCTATAAAGATGATTTTTTTCTCACTCATATCTTTGTTTGAAAAAATGATAGCAAAGTGAACAGTTTAAATATTGAATATTAATTGTTAACACACTATGCAGTTTTTGGAGGGTTGATGGATTTCTGGATTTTGAGGACAGTATATTTGAGAGTAAGACTATAAAAACAACTAAGGGGAATGTTGGCATAAACTCTTAAATTTATAGATGACCCATAAAATTTACCTATTTTTAAACTTGTTGGACTTTTTTCAAGAATTAGTTTTGTATTGCTTTCTGTTATTTGCATTAATGCTTCTAATGTAAGCAAAGACACTGATTTATTGATTTACAAATATTTGAATATATAGTGTGTTTGTACATATGTCTACATACCTGCTAGTTTAGTGTTATTATAACATAGTTATAGCTTGCATGATTTGCCAAAATGGAAACAAGATTGATAGAATAAGAGAATAATTATTTGAAATACTGAATTTAGGTAAAGGAAGAGCAAAATAATATGTAGCTGAAATGTGTTATACCTATAATAATTCTTCTTTAACAGTTTAGCAGGTTTTACAATGCAGGAAGTGATTCATAAAGCAGAAATTGGTTTTGCCATGAAACTAAGCACCACTCCTGCTGAGACACTCCAGGAACAGTGAATTGAAAGAGGAGCTGCTATTTTTTGTGTGAAAATTCATGTTGTGTTTTGCAGAATTCTAATAGGGAAATACAAATTTGAAAATAACTCCTTTTGACAACATCCTCACCTTGAATATAGCAGCAGCACTGAAATGAATGGAATGTGTCTGTGTCCCCATATGTGTTAATTAGATATGTCACCACACACTGTTCATCTTTATAGGGTTCAGTGTCTACCAGGAATATCAACTTTCAACATTTGATATATTGATTTTTTTTCTTTAATCTCTCACCTTGACTCTATTATTCTTTCTCTTACTGTATTTGTGAATGTTGTAGATTCTGAATACAGCTAGAAATCACTCTAAAAATGTAAGATAATTAAAATTGGCAGATATATTTTATTTTACTTTTACATATTCTCTCTCTCTGAAAAAAATTAAAGCAAAACAGTTTATTGGAAAAGCTCTGTCACCCATTGTATGGGATAGTAACGGAAATCATTATAATCAAATGGTTAAGAATTCATTATTGCTACAATAAAGAAGATAATCATAAATGTGTGTGAATATATATCCTACCTAATAAAAGAGTAATATGCAAATTGACCTCACCTTCGATACAACCAAGCCACTCCCACCAGCCAATCAGGGCGAGTATGCAAATCAGCCCAACCAAGATGGCGGTTAATTTGCATATCAAGACAGTGTAGAAAGAAGCCAAGTGCTGCAGAAGAGAGCGAAGCTGCAGATAAGCAAGCAGGTGGGGCGGGGAGAAGGGAGGCAAGTCGGCGCTGCCTGACTTAGCCAGCATGGTCCAGGCCGCCATGGACCTGGCAGGCCTGGTGGGCAGCGCCTCATATCACCCACAAGGTCCAGGCCACGATAGTGACCGGGCAGGCTTGGCAGGCAGCACCTGACGCTGTCAGCGGGACCAGGAAGCCATTGGGACCAAGCATGGTGGCATGGACAGCACCTGACGCTGCCCGCGGGATCCAGGGGGCGATCGGGACGAGGCAGGTGGCATGGACAGCATCTGATACTGCCCTCGGGGTCCAGGCAGCGATCAGGACCTGGCAGGCAGCATGGATAGCACCTGATGTCACCCGCGGGGTCCAGGGTGCAATCGGGACTGGGCAGGTAGCGTGGTCAGTGCCTGACTTTGCCTGCAGGCTCCGTAGGTGGGAGTGGCCAGGGTCTCCAAGATCACTGTCTGCCTCCGGGCCACCTGAGGACACCGGTGGAGCAGGCCAGGGTTGAACATTTTAATGAAAATGCGATGCCTGTGCCCTGCCCCACTGCACCCTGTCCCTGGAGAGGAGAGGGAAGTGGGCAGTTATGAGGCACTGGGGCTCTGAAGTGGCTGGGAACAACCTGCAGGCGAGCTACCAGGAAGAGGTGCTGAACCATGAGGATGCAGAGGGCTGGCTGATGGAGGTGAGCAAAGGTGCAGGTGAAACAGCTCTTGTCAGCACTGAGCTAGAAAAGTGCATTGAAAGCCTGATGGACAAAATCGCCTTTCTGAAGAAGGTGCATGTCCAGTATGCTCAGACCTCCGTGGAAATGGACGTGTTCTTCAAGTCCGAACTCTCCACTATGCTCAAGGACATCCACACCCAGTATGAGAAGCTGGCTGCCAAGAACATGCAGAAGGCAGAAGAATGGTACAAGAGCCACTTCACCATGCTGACAGAGAGCACTGCCAAGAGCATCTATGTGGCGTGGGCCAGCAACTGCTCAAGGCCAAGACCCTGGAGAGTGAAGCAAGCTGGGGCATGAAATAAGCTCTGGGAAAGCAGCTGCGAGAGCTGGAAGATAAGCAGAACTCTGATGATAGTGCTATGCAGGACACAATCAACAAATAAGAGAATGAGTTGAGAACCACAAAGAGTGAAATGGCAGGATATTTAAAAGAATGCCAGGACCTCTTCAATGTGAAGATAGTTTTGGACATTGACATTGCAGCTTACAGGAAACTCTTGGAAGGTGAGGAGACCCGGCTCAGTTTCACCAGCGTGGGAAGCATAGCCAGAGGCTACTACCGGAGTTCCCAGGTTTTGGTGATCTGCCTACGGTGGTTTGCAGAATAGCTCCTACTTGATGTCTGCTCACTCCTTCTCTTCTTAATACACCAGCCACATCCAGGAGGAGCAGATCGAGGTGGAGGAGACCATTGAGGCTGCAAAAGCTGAGGAAGCTAAGGATGAAACCCCTTATGAAGGAGAAGCTGAAGAGGAGGAAAAGGAGAAGGAAGAGGCTGAGGAAGAAGAAGGAGAGGAAGAGGAAGAAGGTGCCAAGGAAGAATTTGAGGACGCAAAGGAGGAAAAAAGGAGGTGAAGGTGAAGGAGAAGATGCCCAAGAAGCTGAGGACGAGAAGAAACATGAAGGTGCTGGGGAGGAGCAAGCAACCAAGAAGAAAGATTGAGCCCCCCTTTCCTTAATTATTTCAGGAATAATCCTCCTGAAACCAGGTCAATCCCATCACCAACCAAGCAATTGAGTTCCTGATACTATATGAATTAAGAAGTCAATATATATAACATTCTGAGGTGACTCAGGTTGGACATTAAATGTTATGCTATGACTTTTCTCCTTATGCAAAGTATCTGTTTGCTTGCAGAGTGGCTTCCTGGCTTGCTGCCAGCCTGTGCATGGTCCACGCTTATGAGTTCAGGATCTATGACAATGTGAATAATTGAGATGTTTACAATAAAAACACATGAATACACGGATTTACTAATGTTAATCTTAAACTTCATGGAAAAAATAGTCCTTTGAATCTTTGGTGGTTAGAAATTAAAGACCTCAAATCATGTGCAATAACCAGTAAATAAAGTTACACTGAATGACAAAAAAAAATACATTAGGGGCCAGGAAACGTCAAAAGAACTGGGGAACCATTCCCAGATCAGGAAGGGAAGTCACAGGGTATATATTATTGCTACGAATACAGTATTTTCTACTACTTACAACATATACAATGTAATGTATTAGATGCCTTCCTATTGGATGAAGTATGTATTCTCATAGAGTAATACTGGTAGATATGTTATAGTTATGGCAGTATGTCATATCCTATCTATATTAATGAAAGGGTAATATGCTAATTAGACCATGAGACCTTCCAGATGTCCTTCTGAACAAAGCCATGGTGGCGGGGCTGAGGCAGAAGCGGTCATGGGTGATCAGGCCAGGAGGGGAGGGCAGTTGGGGGTGATCAGGATGGCGGGGGGGTGTAGTTGGAGGCAAGCAGGCCAGCAGGCAGAGTGATTAGGGGAGATCAAGCAGGCAGGCAGGTGAGTGGTTAGGAGCCAGTAGTCCCACATTGCGAGGGGTTTGTCCAACTGCAGGTTTAGGCCTGATCCCACAGGGTTCCCAGATTGGAAAGGATGCAGGCCAGGCTGAGGGACCACCCTCCTGCCCCCCGTGCATGAATTTCGTGCACCGGGGCACTAGTAAGTAAATAATATGAATGATAGATGTAGACAATGTATCATTCTTTTTTTTTATTTAACTTTATATACATTTCCTAAGGGAAGGAGGAAGTTTTAAAAATACAATTGACATGATAAATAAATGATGAATATTGTAACGGGTTTTTCCTAAAACAGAGCCTTATAAAAAGAACATGTGCTGATTAATAGTTTACTTGGGAAACAATTCTAAGAAGCATAGGGATAGACAATGAGACAACTTAAGAAGGGAAACCAATATGAGGATTCATTAAGGAGTTACTTCTGTGCGGTCTCCTGAGAGACAGAGAATCTTCAATTCTCTCAAGGATTGAAGCTGAGACATTTGTCAACCAGCCCCTGCTCCCATGATATTAAATGTTGTCTCTGTTCCTGCTAATGTTCCTACACTTCCAAATTGTGTTTGTGTTGCATTGCAAAAGTCAGAATAAGATTTGACACAAGACTGAGGCAGCATGCATTTAACAAAGCACAGGTGAATCGAAGCTATCTATGAATTACACTCTGTAACTTTTGCTAATATAATGGAAAGACCAAAGGCTTTGCTATACCTGGTACAATAGATGTTATCAAATTGTGGTTATCATGGTCACTTCTGAATTCTACTTTTGGGTTTAGGATACTATGCTATAATAGCTCTGAAAGAAAGTAAATCAAGTGACATCTTATTGTTACTTTGCATTGTGATAGAGCTTTGTTAATTGGTTTAAATGAAATCAGTAATAGTAGTAAAAATAGCATTTTTGTATTAATTACATTATTTAAATTGGTTTTCCTAATATTATTCCCTTTATTCTACCAAACCATGATCAAAAGTAGGCTAATGTATTTTAACTTTAGTAATTTACAATTTTAAATCCTGTGACTAAAAGAAAACATATTTTTCAGGTATAAAGATTTACTATAATATAAAAGGCAGGAAAGTGAGTAATATAATTTGGCCTATGCAGGATCAGAATTAGTTTATATTTAAAATGATTTTAAATATATTTTTTTTATTTTTGAATTAGGGTTGACATACAATATTATATTAGTTTGAGGTATATAATAGTGATTAGACATTTATATAACTTATGAGCTGATCTAGTACCCCAATAAGTCTAGAACCATTCTGATACAATATATAGTTATTACAATATTATTGACCATATTGCCTCTGCTATACTTTACATCCCCATGACTATTTCTGTAACTGGCAATTTCTTAAACTGCTTAATCACTTCACCTTTTTAAAAAATCTCCCAACCTCCCACCCATCTGGCAACCATCAATTTATTTGATTAGTTTGATTCTGTTTTTTTGCTCACTTGTTTTAATTTATTACTCAACTCTTTCCCAAACTTCCAGATTTTAACCAACAGCACCATTCTTCTATTGTAATAGAATCATGTCTGTACACTTGGGCACATAGTGAGGAACATGAATGGAAATGGTCTAAGCTTCTAATATAAGGCTCTTAACAGAGAAGGTGGCGTTGGTTTTTTGGTGTTTTTTGTTTTGTTTTGTTTTGTTGTTGTTTGTTTTTTGTTAATCCTCACTTGAGGATATATTTTTTACATTGATTTTTAGATAAAGTGGAAGGGAGGGAAGGAGAGAGAATCATCAATGTAAAAAAGACACATCCATTAGTTACCTTCCACATGTGCCCCGATCAGGGTTGGGGATGGAACCTGCAACCCAGGTATGTGCCCTGACCAGGAATCAAATCCACAACCCTTTGGTGTATAAGATAATGCTACAATCAACGGAGCCAACTGGCCAGGGCTTGTCAAGTCTTTTATGCATCCATTGAGATGTCTATAAGATTAATGTGCTGTATCACATTAATTCACCTGTTTGAACCATTCCTTCTTCCCAGAGAAAAATCCCACTTGATCTTGATGAATAATAATAATTTAATGTGCTGCTGAGGTCAGTTTATTAGTATTGCATTGAGAATTTTTGCATCTACAATTATCAGAAATTTGGGTGTGTAGTTTTCTTTTCTAGTAGGCGCCTTTTCTGGTCTTACCAGAATAATGTCAACCATAAAATGAGTTTGAAAGTAGTCCCTCATCTTCAATTTTTTAGAAGAATTTGAGAAGGATTTGTATTAATTTTTCTTCATATGTTTGTTAAAATTCACTAGCAATGCTGTCTAGTCCTGGGATTTTATTTGAGAAATTTCAGATTATGGATTCAATCTCCTCCGTAGTAATTGGTCTATTCAGATTTTCTATTTCTTCCTTATTCAGTATGTTATGTTGTATATTTCTAAGATCGTTTTTCATTTTTTTCTATGTTGTCCAGTTTGTTGGAATGTAAAGTTGTTCACAGTAGCCTCTTATTACCCTTTGTGTTTTTGTTATCTCAGTTGGAATGTCACCTTTTCATTTATAATTTTGCTGATTTTGGTCTTCTCTTTGCTCTATAGTTAGTCCAGCGAAGGGTTTGTGAATTTTGTTAAACTTTTCAAAGAACCAACTCCTAGTTTAGTTAACCTTTTCGATTCTTTATTTCATTTATTTCTTTAATCTAAACTATTCTTTCTTCTGTCAACTTTGGGCTCTGTTTATACTTTTTCCAGTTTCCTAAGGCATAGAGTTAGGTTGTTTTTTATGAGGATACTTCTTGCTTCTTAATGTAGGTGTTTATTCATATGGACTTCCTTTTTTAGAACTGCTTTGGCTACATCCCATAAGTTTTCCTATGCTATGTTTCAATTTTGTTTGTCTCAAGAAACTGATTTACTCCCCCTTTCTTCTTTGGTCCATTGGTTGTTCAGGAGAGTGTTCTTTAAATTTCATGAATTTTCCAGGTTTCACCATCATAGTGATTTCTAGTTTCATATCTTTGTGGTCAGAGAAGATACTTGCTATGACTTCTATCTTCTTAAATTTTTTTAATATTATTTTTAATCCTCACCTGAAGAGTGAGGATATTTCTTCCATTAATTTTTAGAGAGAGTAGAAGGGAGGTGGGGTGAAGAGGGAGAGAGAAAGAGAGAGAGAAATATTGATTTGAGAGAGACATATTGGTTGGTTGCCTCCTACTCTCACCTCAAACAGGGTGGGGACCGAATCTGCAACCAAGGTACATAAGTGCCACTGACCTGGAATCAAACCCACAACCCTCAGGTCTATGAGCTAAACTGGCTAGGGCTATCTTCTTGAATTTGCTGACACTTGTTTTGTGGCCTAACATATGGTATATCTAAAAAATGTTCCATATACACTTTTGAAATATATTCCACTGTTGTTGGATAGAATATTATGTATAAGTCTCAGGTTAATTTTGGCTAAAATATTGTTCAAATTTACTGTTTCCTTATTGACTCTGTCTGAAGGTTATATCTATGGTTGAGCATGGGGTATTATCATCCTTAGCTATTCTTGTATTATTGTTTGTTTCTGCTTTAGCTCTGTTAGTTTTTGCTTTATATACTTAGGTTATTCTGATGCTGGATGCATAAATACTTACAATTGTTATATCTTCTGGTTGAGTTAATCCCTTTTTCATTATATAGTAACTTACTTTGTTTTACCATTTTTAGTTTAAAGTGTCTGATGTAAGTATGGATCCCCCTGTTTTTCTTGTTACCATTTGTTTGAAATGACTTTCTCCATGCTTTCACTCTTATTCTCTGTGTGCCTTTAAGGCTAATGTGAGTTCCTTAGGCAGTATATCATTGGATCATATGTTTTTATCCATTCAACCATTCTGCCTTTGATTGGAAAATATAATCATTTCATGTTTAAATAATTATTGATAGGTAAGAATTTAATATTGTTATTTTGTTAATTTTATTCTGGCTGTTTACCACATACCTTGTTTTTTATCTTGCTGTCTTTTTATGTTTTGATAACTTTTGGTATCCATATTCTTTTACTTCTTTATCGTGCTTTTATTTGTTTGTTTTTGTATATTGCTACAGCTTTTTTTCCTTGTTACATGAGGCTTACATAAAATTACTTAATATTATAACCCACTATTTTAAGCTCGTAACAATTTAACTACAATTCCAAAACTTTATACTTTTCCTTATTCCCCTCACATTTTAGGTTATTGTTGTTATAACTTACATATTTTTATATTGTGTAATTAATGACAAATTAGTGTAATTACTTTACTACATTTATTGTTTAACTCTTAAACTAGCTGTGTAGGTGAAATATGAACCACCATTACCAAATTACAGCATCACACTGTCATATAATTTATCATTACCAATGAGATTTATGCCACTTTTATATGTTTTTATGATGTTATAAAAATAATCATTCTTAATTTATTTAGTCTCATATTATTAGTTCTTGGTGATCTTAATTTTTCAGCAGTTTTATAAATTCAGTTTTTCTTTAGAGTTCTGTAAGTTTCTATACAGTTCAGTGTTATGATTCTAAAGTTATCAGAAACCTGCATTTTGGAGAACTTGTCAGGTATTTTGTTTTAATGAATCGTAAAAATGAAACACATTTGTAGGAACATTTTTTTAAACTTTCAGTGCCTTTTAGTTTTTGTCCTATCATTTTTCTTTCTTATTTTGAAATAATCATTTTAATTTAGGACAAAATTATTTTCTTTTTCTATATTCTTTATATTTTTCTTATCCACAAAACATATGCTATTTTACTTTCCCTCAACAAAACTGCACCACCATGCTTCAGATCTTTTTTACTTTTAAAAAAAATCCATATTTATTTTATTTTATTCCATCACTATTTAATATCTTCCTCATACCCTCTTCCACCTCCACCCACAATCCTCTCCCCAGCATTCACCACACTGTTATCCATGGTCATGAGTTCTTTTTTATTTTAATTTTTTGCTCAATCCTTCTGCTCCTCCCCCCAGTACCCTCTCCCCAAGCTGTCAGCCTGTCCATATCTATAAGTCTATCTCTATTATGCTTGTTAGTTCCATTTGTTCATTCGATTCCACATGTGAGTGAAATAATATGGAATTTGTCTTTCTCTGACTGGCTTATTTCACTTAGCATAATGTTCTCCAGGTCCATCTGTGTTGTTGCAAAGTGTAAAATTTTATTTTATTTTTCACATCCAAATAGTATTCCATTGCTGTTTTATCCACTCATATACTGATAGACAGTTGGGTAGCTTCCAAATCTTGGCTATTGTAAATACAACATGGGGTACATATATAGTCTTTCAAATTAGTGGTTTTGGTTTCTATGGATAAATTCCCAGAAGTGGAATCACTGGGTCATATTGTTTCACAAGGCCATAATTATCAAAATAGCATGGTACTAGATACAAATAGACATATAGACCAATGCAACAGAATAGAGAACCCAGAAATAAACCCACATCCTTATAGTCAACTAGTATTTGACAAAAAGAGGCAAAAACACAATCAGCTAAAGAGAGTCTATTCGACAAATGGTGTTAGGAAAATTGGACAGATACTTGCAAAAAATGAAGCCATAAGCTTTCCTATTGAAAACATATGTTCTACATTCTATATACAATAATTTTATTTCATCCCACCAAAACTGTTTTAGGAATTACTTTTAACAAAGGAACTTATACAGCAGTTTGTATTCCTGTTTTTCCCCTTCAGTCTCATGAGGCAATATATTCTGTTAACTCCTGGGTGTTTACATATTAAAGACATGATAAAAGTTACAACTTTCAGAGACAGAGAAAGACCTTAAGTATTTTAGCATTACACTAAGACATGTCAGAATTTTATACATTTTTAGTGCATTTAATAACATTTATATAATCAAAGGCTTAGCCTTAACTATTTGATGATGCTCCCCTTGCAATTTAACATACTAAATAAGCCTAATGACATTAATATTTATGTTGCATAAAAAGAGAAATATTCATTGAAATGTTTCAGGGATGCTTCTGAAAAATCTCAAATTTCTCAGAAATCTCAAAGGTCAAGAAGAAAACTACTTAATTTTATGAATTTTCAAAAGATTATTGAACATATCAAAAGTTTTGAAACATTTGGTCACATAAAATTTTAGGTTATTGTGGAACAATACCAATACTTAAGTTATTCATTTAATTGTGGTGATGAAGACTTTCTAGGTAAATACAGAAAGTTGAACAGTTGTCAGCAAACTTAGCTCTTAATATTAAGACTCAGCTTACTGAAGCAATTAAAGACCTGATAGATAGAGCACAAGCAATTTAAATAAAACATAAAATATTTATTTACCTTTATAATCGTTTATTAAGAGCATTCCAATGCTACAGAAAAAAATTTGTTTTGTTTTTTAGCAGAGAAACAACCATTTTAGATTTATATGAGAACATCATTTGTATTAAAGCTTAATTTTTATTAAAACCCTTATACTTACCATTTAACTTAAGCCAATTTAATTATGAGAAGTAAAATTGTCTCTCACTCCCCTTCTATTCTCACCAGTCTTTCTGATTCGGTGGGGCCAGAAGCCACAGTGGGTGGGAGGAGTTATGTCTGAGCTCCCTTGCTTCAGAGGAAAGGAAAAGGGCTATTGCAGGCAATTCTCAATTTCCAAAATATTGGGAGGGGTCAGAAGCTACGCTCATCCTTGGCTATGACTTTATTCCCCTGCCTGTGCCTAGCAGGAGAACCCTCCCCACCCGGAACAGGCTTTGATTTTGAGCAGTGATTTTCAAACCTGTTTATGTAATGGCACACATAATCTAATTACTAAAATTCTGTAACACACCAAAAATATATATTTTTGATGATCTGACAAAAATAGGTATAATTTTGATTGATTTACAAAATAAATAATAATAATAGTAACTTCCTACCCTTTTTGCTCCAATGGGTCTTGCATATAAGGATTTTCTGGTACCAAGAATTAACCAATCCTAAGCAAACTTATGTGACATGACCAATAAGATGCAACTCTATTATGTGACCTATATATTTTTGGTTCAAGACAGGGCATTCACACTGGATGGTTATTGTTGTGTTGGTTATTATCATTTTTTATTAGGCAATCTAGGGGAAAAGAGGACAGTGTTCCTGACTAAATACTTTTAGATGTTTTAAAAATTATTGCAGCGCAATTGTCAAAAGTCGCTGCTGGGGAGCAATCAACTGCTACCCCACCCTTCCCCCCTACACACACACCTTTCATCTCAAGCATTTCTGGGCTACACAGCTTCCAGGTGCTCTTGCCCCCATCTCTGGTCAGATGGAGCCAGGAGACACTCTCCACTTCAGGGAGGGTTCTTACTCAGTTCCGTGCAGACCACACTCCAGGGGTGGCAAACTCCTCATTTGAAGATTCAAATCAAGCAAATATGCACCCCACTGAGTTCCATGGTCAGAGTGTGACATTGACATGGCTCTGCAGATGGATGAGCAAACCTACTGGTTAGAGTGAGTGCTTGGGTACTGCAGGTGTGAACTCGGTCTGCCAGGGTCCAGGTGCTGTTGTTGCAAGTCCCTCCCCCTTCTCAGTCACAGGCAGATGCCCAGCAGTTGGGCTTCACAGGTTTCTCCGCAATTTCCACAGGGCAAGACCAGAGCAGTGACTCACAGAGAGACCAACAATCCTGGGCCTGGATCTGGTTGTCCACCCAGGTGTAATTTGCTCACTGGAGGAGATGGAGTCTTAAGAGAAAATATCTCCTTGTGGCGCTGCACTGGCCTGGGGGTGGGGCAATGGCATAGAAGTGTAGTTGCTTCCTTTACCTTATTTTTTATAAGCTTTATTGTTGAAAGTATTACAGATGCCCCTTTCTCCCCCATTGACTCCTTCTAACCGGTTTCCGCCCTCTGACCCAGGCCTTTACCACCCTATTGTCTGTATCCATGGGTTATGTATATATTCATACAAGTTCTTTGGTTGATTTCTTCCCACCCACCCACCCACCTCTTCCTTCTCTTTGAGATTCAACAGTCTTTTCCATGCTTCTGTGTCTCTGGATCTATTTTGTTCATCAATTTATTTTGATCCTTAGATTCCACATATGAGTGACATCATGTGATACATGTCTTTCTCTGATTGGCTTATTTCACTTAGCATAATACTCTTCAGGTCCCTCCATGCTGTCTCAAAGGGTAAAAGATCCTTCTTTTTTACTGCTGCAAGTATTCCATGGTGTAAATGTACCACAGCTTTTTTTATTTTTTATCCACTCATCTTCTGATGGGAACTTGGCTGTTTCCAGAATTTAGCTATTGTAAATAGTGCTGCTATGAACATAGGGGTGCATACATTCTTTCTGATTAGTGTTTCTGGTTTCTTAGGATATATTCCTAGAAGTGCAATCATTGGATCAAATGGCAGATCCATATTTAATATTTTGAGGAAACTTTATGCTATTTTCCACAGTGGCTGCACCAGTCTGCATTCCTAGCAGCAGTGTACTAGCGTTCTCTTTTCTCCACAGCCTTGCCAGCACTTGTCATTTGTTGATGGTAGCCATTCTGACAGGTGTGAGTGATACCTCATTATTGTAGCTCTCTGATGATCAGTGACTTTAAGCATTTTTTCAAGCAGTTTGTCTTGGTCTTTTTGGTGCAGGACAGTGCTTCAGTCTCACCCCATATTCTAGGATTTTTCTCAGTGGTGTTTTGCTCTAGAATCATTGTTAGTTATTCTTATGAGATAAAGTGAAATAAAGAATGTCCTATATTGCCATCTTGTTGACATCACTCTCCCAAGAAGTTATTTTAACCAGATATTTATTTTAAATAGATTTTTAAATATATATTACATATACATGGCAAAATTTAAATGTGTATATAATCAGTTATACCAATTCTCCTCAGTAGAGGCAAGTGCCTTTACAAAATAATAGTGCATATTCAAGAAATGACAATTGTCTATGTATCTATAATCAATTCATGTAGGTAACACTCTAGATATAGATATTAATAGTGTTTGAATAAAATGGTTTCCTAAAATACATATGTTATATAAATAAATTTTTCACTTTACAATAAATGTTGAGTAATTTAAGTGTGTGCTGATATAGACAAATTACATCACTGTTAATGACAACAAAATATTTCATGTCAATATGATATATTTCTGTAAATTATTTAATTAGCTTACTGGCATTTAAATAATGTTATTCAAGAACTTGCTACCACAAATAAGTTTGCAATAATACAAATGTGTGCATTTGCATGTATGTGTGCATCTCTGTGTGCATCACTACTTATCAGACTAAAGAAATAAGTAATTATTTTAAAATGTGTTTTGATTAACAAATTAGACTACAACTTAGATAAAAACAAAAACAAGTTTTTGTGTGATGGTGTGTGTATATGTGTTTATTTATTTATGAGAAAAGGGCTGAGAAAAAAAGGATAAAATTAAGTAAGTACTAATGTCCTTCCTAGAATTGATTATGTTGAACTATACAGCTTTATTAGAAAATTTTACTTAACTTTACCAGTCAGATATGTACAAAAATCAATCAGAAAATTTGAAAGTTGAATATTTCATTTTAAATATTATAACAAAATGAAGTAAAAATTGAAAACACCAAAATGTATAAAATGGTATGTATAAACCAAGCAAATAAAATAATGATAAACATACAACATAAAACAAAAATATAAATAGATTTAAACACATCATAAATTAGTATGCATACAAATGACTTCAGTTGAGTAAATAAAAAGCACCGGCTCTCACTGGAATCCTACTGTCCCCTTTGAAAGGCCATAGGTCTTTGGCATGACAGAGTTTTAAAACTAAATGATACAGAAAGTTTAACAACAAACAATGGAAAGACACACCAAGTACATATACCAAAGTGAATATCATATTAGTACATTATGTTGTGATATTAATCAAGATTTTAAGAAGTATATATTTGAAATGAGCAAAATATATTTTATATTGATAAATTTTTTTTCACACAAATCGCCAACCCATTTCTATGTTCTTTTGATATGAACACATTAATGCTTAATCAGTTCCTTGTGTGTATTTTGCATTTTCTCTAGTTTCCCTGTTCCCAGGCTTGTAAATAACTATTTCTCCAAGTGCCACATCATCATTCTGTTGGAGAATGGGTTTTAGCACCAAGATATGGGTATCCTGTGTACACACTACTCTTGGTAGGTCATTGTGTCTAGTTCATTTCAGTATAAAACAACAAGAAAATACGTATTTTAAGTTATAAGTTTATGTTCTTATTTCTAATTCAAATTTAGCAGTAAACTTTTTATTTACTTATTTTATTTATAATTTTATGCTATAAAAACTAGCTCCCAATAAACTTAATATATTTACATGTTTTCATGATCATATAACACACGATATAGGATAATTATTTTACATACATTTATAATATTTTAATGTTTAAATTAATGCATTTAATGTGTCTTAAAATTACATTATCAACATTACTACTAACAATAAATCTATTGAATGAAGTTTAAAATAACTTTGTAGTTCATTTTGTTCTTAAATATATACCACTAAATCTATACAGTCAGAGAACTATGTAAAAGTTAAAGTATTATTTACTATTCATGGCTCTGTTATCAATTTTATACAGTTATATTTTTAATGCTTATGTTTAATATTATATTTAATTTTCCTAACTTTAAATGATATTTTTGTTGAATTTTATTTTTGGAAATGTAAAACAAATATGGTTCAAAGTCAAAGCCATATAAATATATCTGCTTTTCTGTATCATCCCTCTTGTTCTCAGCTCTGTATATACAATAAAATAGTTCATTCTTATTTCTTTTAAGAAATTAAACAAATATCTTATTTACCACCTTTCATACAGAAATGAGAGCAAACAAGAGAGCATAACACTCTTGCTCTTCTCCACCCACCCCCTCTACCCCCACAGAAGTAACTCAATCTCACTTCCATTTCTTCCTTATTCTTTCTCACAATTGAATGATACTTCATTGTGTAGAAGAGTGTACCCACAATTTAGACTCTAATTGGATAATTATTATTTTATTCACAACGTCTCTACAGAAATAATTAAAATAATTGGGCCTTTATTAATTTATTTGCTATTAAAAAGTATATATAGAGGTATACAAAAAAGTGTCAGACATTAATATGGCTCTCAATTATTATATACATGCTTCTATGAAATAATTCTAAAAAAATTTGCTGGATTCCAGATCAGTTTTCAGTGTTTCCTTCTTCAAGAAATAATGATACAAAGCATGTATATGTCAATAATGTTTCTTCTGGTCAGCTCTTGTGCTTTGGTGTTTCACTGAAATTCCTCCAGCATTGTCATTTCTAAGACTTTGTTTATATCTTGGTACAAAGCATATTATTTAGTTATTTTATGGGCTCAAAGAGAATGATTGATAACTGTCTCTTTATTCTCATTAAATTAGCTGTCTTGTTTTTATAGTGATCATCCATTCTGTTTCTACAATGTTCTCTGTATATACTAAGAGAATGAGATGGGCAGTAAGAATAACCTCCTACCTATAAGCTGTAACTAAAAAATAATATTTATGTTCCTAACACACATTGCTAAATATGATGGGATGTTACAAGAAATAATTCCATAATGTTCACAAGATTGTATTCAATTGCTAGCTCTTCTGCTTATTGGCTGAGTTGTCTGGACTGTTTCCTTTTATCCCTCTAATATTTGGCTTCATTGTCTATAATATAGAAGAAAGTGTAATATAATGTTGGTCCTTATATTTATACTAGAGGCCTGGTGCATGAATTCATGCACGGAGTGGGGGAGGGACCACAGGAGGTTGGCCACCAGCTCCAAGGAGGGAGCCGGCCCTCAGCCCACCTGGGAAAGGGGCCCTGTCTGCTGCCACCCACCCCCGGTTACCCATCCCAACTCGGGGCCTGAAGGCCTTGGTGGGGTTGGGAGAGAAGGCAATGGTCACTGGGCCAGGTGCAGAAGGAACAGACGCTGGATGCCAATGCTTGGTCCCCTGCATCCCCCCGTCCTCCTTCCCTCTCTGCCACACCGCCAACACGGCAGGTGGGTTGCCCCTGAGGAAGGGAGAGGAGAAAGCAGTTCTTCACCTCCCCTCCTCTTCCTTCCCTCACCACCGCACTGCCACTACATCAGGCGGCCTCCAGGGAAGGGAGAGGATGAGAGCAAGACGAGCCCTTGTGTCGAGGGCTGACTTTCAATAGATCGCATTGAGAGAGCTGCACTGCTATGTATGAAACACCAACCCAGAAGCAGGTTGTCTACAAATGGCTTAGCACCAAGGGCCAATGGGGGCCAGCTGGCCTGGGGGAAGGGGCCGCGGAAGGTTGGCTGTGGGAGTGCACTGACCACCAGGGAACAATACCTGCATTGAGTGTCTGCCCCCTGTGGTCAGTGCGCATCATAGCAACTGGTCGGTTGGTCGTTCCGGTCATTCCAGTCTTTCAGTCAGAATGGTCACTTAGGCTTATATATATAGAGATAGATAATTTACATATAATGATAATTATATGCATGTAATAAATAATATAGGGAGTACAATGATTGTTAGTATTAAATGAGATAATACATGCACATCACTTAGCACATGATCTGACCCATAGGAAATGAACAACATTAAAATATATTTTTGATAATTGTTTTTTTAGTTATATTTAAAGCATTCTATGAACTATTACTATAATAGCTATAAATCAATAAATAATTTCATGTAAGCATTTAGATTAACATGGGAAGTTTTATGACACAAATTTCACTGAAAAATAAAATGTAAATTTGCATATAGTGATCAATATAGCATTAAATATATTAAAATGATATAAAGACTGCCTAAGTAACATTGAGAGGTTCTTGATGGTAGAAATAATTGTGATATTCCTCACATTTGTACATTGCATAGTGTATATTTCATTTAAGCAATATGCATTAATATCATAATGAAATATAAATAAAACCTACCAGAAATCATACTAATTTTTAAAAATAATTTATTTTAAAAATAAGTTATCATTTTACTTCAAAATACAAATATAGTTTTAAAAGTTTAAACTATTCCATATTAAGAAAAATAATACTAACTTGAAAATTTCACATAACATCAACCTATGCAAAACTGCCATACTTTAAAGGGGTGTATAAGTATTCTTAAACGAAATATCAAGCAAAACTGTTGGAGCATATCAAGCATCTCCTTCTGACTGCACAATATTTACCTTGATAGATGTCAGCCTCATAATGGTTGTGAGAAGTTTGTGGCTTTCATTACCTGGATTTACAGTAGTGTGCACCAGAGGCTTAAATCGCACTAAGAGCCATGACATCAGTGGGCAATAACATACCTAAGGACAACTTTGTCAAACTGAGAAAACTCAAGAGAAGCTCAGTGGAGTCAATGAAAAACATGAAAGCTGAAGCCTGGAGACAAAAAGAATAAGAATAAAAAGAAAGAAAAATAAAAAGAAGACTGCTTAGCCTCCAGACGCCTGCATTAGCATTGCATGTGGCTAGGAGTGAAGAGAACTGCATATGAGCAAAAAAATTACTCAGGATATGTGCAGAGTATATCAATATTAACATTAATTAAAGAGGATTTATATTTTATTCTCTTATAGAATTATAAACTGATTTGCTTCAATTTGATGTTAAATTTCCAATTAAAACAACACAGTCTGTGTTTCTTAAATAATTCCCATGAAAATGAAGTAGATGAATACAACTTTTCAGTTAGTCTCTATATCTTAGAACTTAAATATGAATGAAGATCATCATTTATTTAATTTATTATGGGGAACAGAGGTTCTAAAAAAAGGGATATTTCATTCATTAGGAAGGTAGAAGTAAATTATGAAATAGAGTTTATTTCTCTCACTTGAAGACAATCAGAATATTCTACTGCAGTTGTCAATGAAATATTTTCAAAAAAAAAAAAGAACAACTGGCAATAAAAGCCCATCTATCTTCACTTTTGGGACAAGGGCAACAATATACTTAAAATAGATATGGCATTGTCTCTGTCTTAGTCTTCACTTTTATTTTTAAAAATATGAAATATGACATAATACTAATCATGATCAGAGTGGTTAAGTAAATTTGTTTTATTCAAAGCGTAAGGAATTAAATGCTTTAAAAAAAGCATACACACACACAAAAAAAAAACACCTACACAGCAACATCTGCATAGTTTTTGACCAAATATCTGGGTTTTTTGGCCAATTTAACAAAAAATTAACTACTGCATAACTCCATGATTTGTTTTATTTATTTACTTTTTAGGTAGTTCATGAAAGATATTGCAAGTCAACAAAATTATATATACAGCTTTCAGATTTAAGCAAGTACTTACTACTTACTACTAGTATTTCTTATTTATATATGGAAAACCTCAGTAACCTATTTTGTAAAGTTTAGCTGTTTATGACTACTTCAAAAATACCTAACCAAACCAAGGACATAGCACTAATTTCCCCAAATACAATTAATGTGAAAGGTTCTATTTATTATTGTTGTTGCTTTTGTTGGGATACTACACTATGATAAATAACATAGAAAGTATTCTGAAAGTCTTATTCTTTTTTTATTAATGGCATCTTATATAATAAAAGGCTAATATGTAAATTGTCTCATCAGGAGTTTTACCACTTGCTGTGATTGCGCTGACCACCAGGGGGTGGTGTGGAATGAAGGAAGGTCCCAGGTGGGAGCTGGCAGCCGGGGAAAGGAAGGCCCCGATTGGCCCTGATGGCCAGCCAGGCCTAGGGACACTAACCATGCACACATATTGTGCACCGGGCCTCTAGTTATTCAATAAAACCTAATTATAAAATTAGGATAATCTAATAACAAACAAAAAAATGATACTATTATTTTTTTGTTATTGTTGAAAATTGTCATTAATTACAAAGGGCATTTTTCAAGGATGGCTACATATAAAAAATACTGTTTAAAAACTATGAAAACCCATCTGTTTTGTCAAAATAAGTAGTTGAAAAACTCACACTAAAATTTTAGGTAAATCTTCCTAATTAAAATAGTGAAACTACTTTAAAAAGAAGAAATAAAAAGGTAAGAAAGAACACAAGCACAAAAAAGAAAAATGGCTACAATTACCTTTCAATAATAACTTTAAACGTAAGTAGACTAAATGCTCCAATCAAAAGACATTGAGTGAGTGAATGGATAAAAAAAATGACCCATATATATGCTGTCTACAAGAGACCCACCTTAGAACAAGGGACTCACACAGACTGAAAGTGAAGGGATGGAAAAATATCTTTCAGGCAAATGGAAATGAAAAAAATGCTGGGGTAGCAATACTTATATCTGACAAAATAGACCTCAAAGTGAAGGCCATAACAAGAGCTAAGGAAGGCCATTTCATAATACTAAAAGGATTGATACAACAAGAGGATATAACCCTGATAAGCATATATGCACCCAATGCAGGAGCACCCAAATACATTAAAAAAAATAAAACCTCACTGAAGATATCAAGGGAGAGATTAACAACAATACAATCATAGTAGGGGACTTTAATACACCACTGACATTAATGGATAAATCCTCTAGACAAAAAAAACAGCAAAGAAATAGTAATCCTAAATGACTCACTAGATCAGATATACTTAATTGACATCTTGAGAACATTTCACCCCAACGTCATGGAATATACGTTCTTCTCAAGTGCACATGGGACATTTTAAAATAGACCACATATTGGGTCACAAGCAAAGTCTCCCCAAATTCTAGAAGATTGAAATCATACCAAGCATTTTCTTCTACCACAATGGCATAATATTAGAAATAAACTAAAAAACATTCCAAAAAATTCAAACACTTGGAAGCTGAATAGCATGCTATTAAACAGTCATTGGGTTACCAAAGAGATCAAAGAAGAAATTAAAAGCATCCTGGAAACTAATGAAAATAAAAACACAACAATCCAAAATCTATGGGACACCATGAAAGCAGTCCTGAGAGGGAAGTTTATAGCGCTACAGGCCTACCTCAAAAAACAAGAAAAAGTGGTAATAAATCATCAAACTTTACAACTCAAAGAATTAGAAAGAGAGTAACAAGAAAAGCCCAGAGTGAGTAGAAGGAAGGAGATAATAAAGATCAGAGCAGAAATAGATGACATAGAGACCAAAAAACAATACAAAAGATCAATGAAACTAAGAGCTGGTTCTTTGAAAGGATAAACAAGATTGATGAACCTCTAGCCAAGTTCATCAAGAAGCAAAGTGAAAGGACCCAAATAAACAAAATCAGAAATGAAAAAGCAGAAATAACAACAGACCCCACAGAAATACAAAGGATTGATAAAAAATACTATGAACAACTCTATTCCAACAAACTAGACAACCTGGAGGAAATGGACATATTCCTAGAAAAATACAACCTTCCAAAACTCAATCAGGAAGATTCTAAAAATCTTAATAGGCCAATAACTTGGAAGAAATTGAAGCAGTCATCAAAAAGCTTCCAGTAAACAAAAGCCCGGGGCCAGACGGCTTCACAGGGGAGTTTTACCAAACATTCAAGGAAGAACTGAATCCTATCCTCCTAAGATTATTCCAAAAAAATTCAAGAGGAAGGAATACTTCCAAGCTCATTCTATGAAGCCAGCATCATCCTAACACCAAAATCAGATAAAGACAACACAATGAAAGAAAATTACAGGTCAATATCCCTCATGAACATAGATGCCAAAATCCTCAACAAAATTCTAGCAAATCAGATCCAGCAGTACATCAGAAAGATCATACACCATGACCAAGTAGGATTTATCCCAGGCTGCAAGGTTGGTACAATATCTGCAAATCAAAAAACGTGATACATCATATAAACAAATTGAGAGATAAAAATCACATAGTCATATCAATTGATGCAGAAAGCACATTTGACAAAATCCAACACCCTTCCTTGATAAAAACTCTCATCAAGGTGCAAATAGAAGGATCATAACTTGACATAATAAAAACCATATATGACAAACCCACAGCCAACATCATACTCAATGGGCAAAAACTAAAACCATTTCCCTTAAGAACAGGAATAAGACAGGGATGCCCACTTTCACCACTCCTGTTCAACATCACACTGGAAGTACTAGCCATTGCAATCACACAAGAAGAAATAAAAGGCACCCAAATTGGAAAACAAGAAGTAAAACTGTCCTTATTTGCAGATGACATGATACTGTACATAGAAAACCCTACAGACTCCATAAAAAATTATTAGACTTAATAAATGAATTCAGGAATATAGCAGGATACAAAATTAATGCCAAGAAATCTATGGCATTTCTATACACCAATAATGAACTTACAGAAAGAGAGACTAAAAAAGCAATCCCATTTACCATCGCACCAAAAAAATTAAGATACCTAGGAATAAACTTAACTAAGGAGGTAAAAGACCTACACGCAGAAAACAATAGGACACTGTAAAAAGATATAGAGGAAGACATGAACAGATGAAAGAACATACCATGTTCATAGATTGGTAGAATCAACATCATTAAAATGTCCATACTACCCAAAGCAATCTATAGATTCAATGCACTCCCCATTAATATACCAATGGCATATTTCACAGACCTAGAAAGAATTCTCCAAAAATTCATCTGGAATAAAAAAAGACCCTGAATAGCTGCAGCAATCCTGAGAAAGAAGAACAAAGTAGGTGGGATTTCAATACCAGATATCAAGCTGTATTACAAAGCTACTGTTCTCAAGAACAGACATATAGATCAATGGAATAGAATAGAGAACCCAGAAATTGACCCAAGCTACTATGCTCAATTAATATTCAACAAAAGAGCCATGAATATACAATGGAGTCAAAACAGTCTCTTCAATAAATGGTGTTGGGAAAATTGGACAGATACATGCAAAAAAATGAAACTAGACCACCAACTTATACCATACACAAAAATAAACTCAAAATGGATAAAGGACTTAAACATAAGACGGGAAACCATAAAAATACTAGAGGAATCCATAGGCAGCAAAATCTCAGACATATGCCAAAGCAATTTCTTCACTGATACTGCTCCTAGGGCAATGGAAACTAAAGAGAAAATAAACAAATGAGACTACATCAAAATAAAAAGCTTTTTCACAGCAAAAGAAACCATCAACAAAACAACAAGAAACTCCACTGCGTGGGAGAACATATTTGCCAATGTAATAACTGATAAGGGCTTAATCTCCAACATCTACAAAGAACTCATACAACTTAACAAAAGGAATATAAACAACCCAATCAAAAAATGGGCAACGGACCTAAATAGGTACTTTTCGAAAGAAGACAGAAGGAAGGCCAAGAGGCATATGGAAATATGCTCAAAGTCACTAATCATCCGAGAGATGCAAATCAAAATGACAATGAGGTACCATCTCACACCTGTCAGAATGGCAATCATCAACAAAATCAACAAATGACAAGAGCTGGTGAGGATGCTGAGAAAAAAGAACGCTTGTGCACTGCTGGTGGGGATGCAGACTGGTGCAGCCACTGTGGAAAACAGTATGGAGTTTCCTCAAAAAACTAAAAATGGAATTCCCATTTGACCCAGTGATCCCACTTCTAGGAATATATCCCAAGAAACTAGAAACACCAATTAGAAAGGACATATGCACCCCTATGTTCATAGCAGCACAAACTACAATAGCTAAGATTTGGAAACAGCCTAAGTACCCATCAGCAGATGAGTGGATTAAAAAACTGTGGTACATCTACACAATGGAATACTACGCTATGGCAAAAAAGAAAGAGTTCTTACCATTTGCAATGGCATGGATGGAACTGGAGAGCATTATGCTAAGTGAAATAAGCCAGTCAGAGAAAGGTAAATATCACATGATCTCACTCATTTATGGAATATAATGAACAACATAAACTGGTGAACAAAAATTGATTCAGAGACAGAGAAACATTGATCAGACCATTAAATCTCAGAGGGAAGGTAGGGGAGCGTGGGGGTAAGAGGGAGATATCAACCAAAGGACTTGTATGCATGCATATAAGCCTAACCAATGGACACAGACAACAGGGGGGTGAGGGCATGAGGGGGGTGTAGGGGGGCAATGGGGAAATAAGGACACATATGTAACACCTTAATCAATAAAGAAATTAAAAAATAAAAATAAAAAAATAAAACCTGAAAAAAAATAGTGAAACTGTTAGCAACTGACTTCTAATTATAAAATATAACTATTTTCAAATATTTTATGATAGGTAATAAAGCTATGTTATCATTGAGAGAAGAAAAAAGCTACCAATGGCTCTATAATCTCAGCTTTATGCCTGAAGACACTTTCTGGAGTTCAGCAAATCACACTGAGTTGAGGCCCCAAAGATCAATGCTCGTGTTATTGAGGCAGCTGGACTTCATGGGATAAAGAATTATAAAGTAACTAGTGGCCTGGTGCACAAAATTTGTGCACATTAAAAGGGAATTAATTAGAGGAAATATTTTAGGGTCCGGGATGCAGGGGAATGGGATTTCTGGTTGGCAGGCCGCTGATAGCAAGCTAACCAATGGCTAATTCTGTGAGCAATGGGGCTCCTCCTTCCTCCTGTCAGAGTCTGGTTTGAAGGCCAACCATGTCCCCAATCACGCGAGACCCAGAATTCCACTGTGCCCCAGCCGGGGCCCAGAGCTCCCTCCTGCTGCTGCACCCCGGCCGAGGCCCAGAGCTCCCTCCCACCAGCAGCCTGCTGTTTGGTCGTCTGTCCAGTCATTTAGGTTGTGACGGCCCCTGGCTTTTTATATATTAGGATTGTACAGGAAAGAGACTCTAGGAATGTCCATAGGATTCATCCTTGTCTAGTTAATATTAATCTGAGAAGTTATAGGATGGGATTCGGGGATTCTGAAACTATGTTAAAGATTTAAAGGCAAAGGGAATTAAATGAGAGGAAGAAATGGATGGTTTCAATACAGAATAGTAAGTAAAATATTATAAAAGAACCTAATGTAAATCATTGGGCAGAAAGCATATTCATATATAGCAGGGAACATTTCTGATATTTCAGAATAAATGAAAACTGAACTTGAAACCACTTGAAATAAAATCAATTCAAATAAAAGGACGAGAAAAGGCTTAAAAATTGAACAAGTCATCAGTGGATTTTAGGCAATATTAAGACTTCTATCATATATATATTTACATTCTCAGATGAATAGAAAGAAATATTAGGTACAGTGGTCAGACAAGAAGAAGAAATAAAATATATTTACATGAGAAAGGAGGAGGTAAAACTATCATTATTCGCAGAAGACATGACATTGTACACAGAAAACCCAAAAGACTCCACCTAAAAAGTATTAGATTTAATAAATTCAGCAAAGTAGCAGGATTCAAAATTAATGCCCAGCATTCTGTGGCATATTTATACAAATTACCAGAGAAATAAACTATCAGAGAAACTGAAAAAAAAAACAACAAAAAAACAAAACACAAACCAACAACCACAATCTTATATACTATTGCAACAACAACAACAAAATAATGTGCCTAGGAAAAAAATTTAGTAAAGGACATAAAATGCTGATATTCAGAAAACTGTTAGACATTGAATAAAGAAATTGAGGAACATACAAATAAGTGGAAGCATATACTGAGTTTCTGTGTTGAAAGAATTAACATCATTAAAATGTCCATACCACCCAAAGCAATCTATAGGTTCAATGCAGTTCCTATTAAAACACCAATTACATGTTTCTCAAATCTAGAACAAATATTACAAAAATTTGTATGGAACCAAAAAGGACTGTGCCGCGCCAGCATGGCCATGGGTGAACCTAAGGGGGGCTGGTGAAGGATTAGAAAAGACAGACAAGAGAATAAAGCTTGGGCTAGGTGAGACACTGCCTTATGATTAGAGAGACAGTGCCATGGACTGCAAGCCGAGTCTTTATTTTATAGCCAGATTCCACGAGGCAAAGTAAGGGCATGGTCAAGATGTTTACAATGTTCTCATGGGTTTCCAATCTACTCAATTACATGCACCTGAACTCTTATCAAGCCCACATCACTCAGCCTCCTGGTCCCACAGGTAAAGACCATAAGGTCAAGCTTACAACCGTAGCCTTTGGCTATAATTGTGCTGGGACTTGCACATGGATTTGCCATGATAGGATTGTGCCCTCTCATTAGTCTGAGGCTTGAACCTGTCCAAATGCTGTAGCCACTCTCCACAAAAGACCACAAAGCATTAGCAATCTTGAGAAAGAACAAAACTGGAGGTATCACAATACCTGATATCAAACTATACTACAAGGCAGCCACTGTAATCAAAATAGCCTTGTCCTGGCATAAAAACAGGAATATGGATAAATAGAACTGAACAAAGAGCACAAATATAAATCAACAGCCTTATGGTCAATTAATATTTGACAAGATAAGAACATAAAATGGAGTAAGGAGAGTTTTTTCAATAAATGGTGTTGGGAAAACTGTACAGATACATGCAAAAAAAAAAAAAAAAAAGAAAAAGAAACCAGACCACCAACTTATACCATACAGAGGAATGAACGCAAAATGGATAAACAAATGTAAGTCAGAAAATCATAAGAATTCTAGAAGAAAACATAGGCAGTAAAATCTCAGATATGTCACTTAGTAGTATTTTCACTGATACCACTCTTGGGGTAAGGGAAACAAAGGAAAAAATAAAGAAATGGGACTATATCAAATTAAAAAGCTTCTGCACAACAAAAGAAGCTATCAACAAAATGAAAAGGGAACCAACTGTAGGGGAGAACATTTTGCCAATGATACATCTGATAAGGGGTTAATTTTCAAAATATATACAGACCTTATATAACTAAACACTGAGGATAAAACAATCCCTAAAAATGGGCAAAGGACCTGAATAGTCACTCCAAAGAGAACATACAGATGGCCAATAGACACATAAAAAAAAAAAAAGCTCAACATCACTAATCTTTAGGGACACACAAATTAAAACCATAGTGAGCTATCACCTCAAACTTGCCAGAATGGCTACCATCAATAAGCCAACAAACAAAATACTGGTAAGGATGTGGAGAAAATTGAACCCTAGTGCACTGTTGATGAGAATGCAGACTAGTGCAGCCACTGTGGAAAACATCATGGAGTTTCCTCAAAAAATTAAAAATAGAACTGCCTTTTGACCTAGAGATCTCACTTCTGGGAATATATCCTAAGAATCACAAAATAACAATTCAAAAAATATATGCACCCCTATGTTTACAGCAGCATTATTTCCAATATTCAAGACCTGGAAACAGCCCAAGTGCTCATTCATCAGTAGATGAGTAGATGAAAAAAAGCTGCTGTTCATTTTTACAATTGAATACTGCACAGCCATTAAAAAAGAAGAAACACCTTTTGCCACAGCATGGATGGACCTGGAGATTATTATGCTAAGTGAAATAAGCCAGTTGGTGAAAAACAAATATCATGTGATCTCACTTATATGTAGAATCTAATGAACAAAATAAACTGACAAACAAAATAGGAACAGAGGCATGGATACATGGAATAGACTCACAGCTCTCAGAGGGGAGTGGGGAAGGGGGACTGGATGAAAGAAAGTGAAAGGATTAGCCAAAGACAAACACGCATTGCCCAGAGACACAGATCAAGTGTGGTGATAGCCAGTGGGAAGAGGAGGAGCGCAGGGTGGGTGGGAGAGGAGGAGATGGACCAAGGGGGGGGGGGGGGATGGGGACATCTGTAATAGTGAAAGCAATAAAAACAGTAAAACAAAAAAATCAAATAAAGGTAAGGATATATAAACTGGCAAATACAAATAGAAACTTACCAGGATTATATTATTTTTTATTATTTTTTAAATATATCTTTATTGATTTCAGAGAGGAAGGGTGAGGGAAAGAGAAATAGAAACATCAATGATGAGAGAGAATCATTGATTGACTGCCTCCTACACCCCCCGCACTGGGGATCGATCCCACAACCTGGGCATGTGCCCTTGATCAGAATCGAACCTGGGACCCTTCAGTCCACAGACTGACACTCTATCCACTGAGCCAAACCAGCTAGGGCCAGGATTATATTATTGTAAGGCAAAGAGAAAGGGTGAACTAAGGACAATTACCATAGAGACAGAGGTAAATTTCTTAATGAAAAATAAGGATAAAAATCATCAAGAACCCATAAGGATCCTAAAAAGCCTATTATTAGACCTCTAGACAGTAAGTAAAAGCTGAGAAATTTAAACTGAAAATAGAAAACAAATGTTATTGAGATTCCAACTTCTTATCTATCACTTGTTAGAGAAAGAAATAAAAAAAAATCAGTAAGTATATTGAATATATGAACAACTTTCTAAACAAGTAAACTGATATTTAAAAACAGAAAAATGCAGCAGTATACATTTGCCAATAAATTATTCATGTAGACAGTATGCATACTGTTAATGATTGATGTATAAATCAATAACAGATTATAGAGGATGAAGAAATAAACACAGACTTACAAGGTGGATTTATTTTCTACCAAGTGTCAAGTCAGTTCAATGGAGAAAAGACAGTCATTTGAATAAATGATGCTAAAATAATTGATTATTTTTATTACAAAAATAAGAACACTCCCTCAAAGAAAAATGGGCATCCAACTTGAATAGATCATTCACAACAGAAGAAAGGCCAGTGTCCATTAGTCACATAAAAATGTGCTCATTAGTCAAACAGAAAATGCCAATTAAAACAATAATAAGATAACACTATATAATTACTAAATTTGCTCGAAACCAAAATGCTTGACAATACCCAGTGTTGGCAAGAATGTGGAGTAAATGAAACGGTCAGAAATTTTTTTACTGGAATGCATAATGATAAAGCCATCTAAATACATGAATAATAAATATATTGTGTTATCCCAATATCACAGAATACTACATTTCAATAAAAACAAACAACATATGTATACATCAAGAAACATAAATGAATTTCAAAAAATATTAAGCTATGTTTAAAAAGTCAAACACAGAAGAGTAAATATGCTACCATTTATGAAATTACAGAAAAGGCAAAACTATAGGGACAGAAAGGAGGTCATTGGTTCCCAATGGTGAGGGATGGGAGCCAGAGCAGGCATCGACTGCAAGGATTGAGGTGATAATTATTACCTACAATTACAAAATTCATCAGACTGTATATTTACAAGGGTGAAATTTATTCTAGTTTTATGTTTTATAATTGACTTTTTTTCCAGCTAAAACAAAGTTCTTATAATTCAGAACTTGAATATATACTCCTTTTGCAAAAATTGAATCTCACTTTGGTCCATGACTATCATTTCTTATTCCTTTATCATTTGCATGTACATTAGCTACTGGTCTGCCTCCACTCCTGAGTCAGCAATCACCTCTTCTTATCAAAAGTCTAATTCTTAAATCGCCCTGATTGTGTTTATATTATTTTATTCTTTTTGGCTATTCTCCTTAAGATAATCTAAAAAAAAATTCTTACTCAGGGACATGTTTATTGATTTTAGAGTGAGAGGAAGAGGGAGAGAGAACAAACATTGATCAGTTGCCTCCTGAATTCATCTTGAGGCTTCAACCCACAACCAAAGTATGTGCCCTGAGCAGCAGTCAAACCCACAACCTTATGATGTATGGAACGTTGCTCCAATTAACTGAGGCACTGGACCCAGGTAAAATTTTCTTATTAAGTTACTAGAGGCCCGGTGCACAAAATTAGTGCACTGGGGAGGGTGTCCCTCAGCCCAGCTTGCACCCTCTCTAATATGGGACCCCTCGGGGGATGTCCAACTGCAGGTTTAGGCCCGATCCCTGTGGAATCGGGCCTAAACCTGCAGTTGGACATCCCTCTCACAATCCGGGACCGCTGGCTCCTAACCGCTCACCTACTTGCCTGATTGCCCCCTAACTGCTCCCTTGCTGGCCTGATTGCCCCCTAACTGCTCCTCTGCGGGCCTGATTGCCCCCAAATAACCCCCCCTGCTGGCCTGATCACCCCCAAGGCTTTTATTAGTATAGATATGACCCTGCACAGAAAATTTTACTAACCCTGCTTTACAATAAGGGCTTGAGGATTGAATCATTAGGACCAGACCCCAAGATTTCCTTTCTTTGAATAGTGGAGGGAATACTTATCTTGTCTTTAAGTTGCCCGGAAATTAAAAAGAGATAATGACTTAGAAAAGTATAAAAGCACCATATAAAGACAACTGTCTTTTTAATGAAGTGGCAAAATGAAAAACACTTTTTATTCTCCCCTTCCTTCCTTTACAGCTTTTATTTAAACTTTGAAATTTATAAAAATTTCACTCCAATTTTCATTTCTTTACATTCAACATTATTTTGTATTGGTTTCAGGTTCTATATTAGTTACAGAATAGTGGTTAGACAATCATATACTTTACAAAGTGTTCCCCGATATTTCTAGTACCCACCTGGCATCATACCATCATTACAACACTATTGACTATATTCCCTATTTAAGTGACAATGGGTTTACAGGTTCCTTTCAGTCTTTCTTTTGTGTTGCTTGTCCTTCCTTTTCTTTCTCATTTCTTCCCTCATTTTCTTTATATAGTATCTCAATTGGCCATCAAAGCTCAGTGAAGGCACTGGGACACGCTTCATCCATTTTACAGACCATGAAACTGAGGCCAATTCCAGTTGGCTGTGGAACTTGACTCAGCACACAGGAAGCCCTCAGAGCCATGCTCTTTGCGCTTCCTAAGGGGCAGCGGCCCAGCAAACAGAACAAACCTTCCAGTCAGGCTTCAGAGCCTCTTTCTCAAGCACCTCTTCATTGCGGATGCTCCACATTCTTTCCTCTCCCCCCATTCTTTACTGCCCCCCCTTCTCCAAAGCAGGTGGAAGGCTTCCCACTCACTGCCTAGGCATGCTCTGTTATGGGGCAGGGTGTAGCAAGCTTGCTTTTGGGTCAAGGCAGGAGCAGGAGTCACTGCCTCTGAAGTGTGAAGGCCACCTGAGCGAGGCCCATTAGCCCTGGGAGCTTCTCTGAATCACATCAGTCAGTTCAGTACCCTGCAGTGCAGCACCCCTCCACTGAGGTGGCACCACCCCTCAACCCCCGCCTTAGACCCCTGGGAGCGGCTGCATGGCCCCGGCCACGCCCCCCGGGGTGCCGATCGCCACAGGCACCCCCGGCCACGCCCCCCCGGGGTGCCGATAGCCCCAGGAACCCCCGGGAGCGGCTGCATGGGCCCGGCCACGTCCCCCCGGGGTGCCGATCGCCGCAGGCACCCCCGGCCACGCCCCCCCGATGTGCCGATCGCCCCAGGCACCCCCGGCCACGCCCCCCCCGGGGTGCCCATCGCTGCAGGCACCCCCGGGAGCGGCTGCATGGGCCCGGCCATGCCCCCCCGGGGTGCTGATCGCTGCAGGCACCCCCGGCCACGCCCCCCTGGGGTGCAGATCGCCCCAGGCACCCCCGGGAGCGGCTGCATGGGACTGGCCAGGCTCCCCTGGGGTGCCGATTACCCCAGGCACCCCCGGAACTAAGAGGACTGAGCGCCGCCATCTTGATCTTCTCAACGGCCAGATAGGCCACCCGGAGTCCTGCCCCCAACCTCCCGCTGGCCCAATCGTGGGCATAGCGGAGGTGCGGTCAATTTGCATGTTTCTCTATTATAAGGTAGGATAGTTGCCATATAATACTAGTTTCATGTGTAAAACATAATGTTTCAACATTTGTATACCTTGCACTGTGATCACAGTAAGTCTAGTAACCAACTATCATCATGAAAAGTTATTACAATATTTAATATTTTCTCTGCGCTGTACAGTACATTTCCATGGCTTATTTATTTTATAACTGGAAGTTTCTATCTCCTATTCCTCTTCACCTTTCTCAACCATCACCCCCAATCCCTCCTCTCTGGCAACAGTCAGTTCCCTGTACCTATAAGCCTGATTTTGGTATTTTGGAGAGAGTTTTCTTTAGATTTCACATGTAAGTGAAACTATATGGTATTTGTCTTTTTCTGTTTGACTTATTTCACTTAGCATAATACCCTATAGGTCCTTTCATGTTGTTGCAAATGGCAAGTATTCCGTATCTTCCTTATCTAATCATCTATCAGTGGACATCTTTGTTGCTTCTGTATCTTGACTAATGGTGAATAATGCTGCAATAAACATAGGAGTGCATATAAATTTTCGGATTAGTGTTTTTATTTTTTCAGATAAATGCCTAGAAGTGGACATGCTGAGTTGGATATTAGTTCCATTTTTAATGTGAGGAATCTCCATACTGCTTTCCATAATGGCGGCACCAATTTACATTCTCACCAACAATGCGTCAGGGTTCTCTTTTCTTACATCCTTGAAAACACTGGTTATTTGTTGACATTTTGATAATAGTCATTTTGACAGGTATCAGTTCTCAGTGGTTTTGATTTGCATTTCCCTGATGATTAGTAATGTTGAACATTTTTTTATATGACTGTTGGCCATCTGTATCTCTTCTTTAGAAAAATGTCTATTCAGGTCCTCTGCCAATTTTTTAATTGGATTGTTTGGTTTTTTTTGGTGCCTGATCGTGTTTTACCTGTTCTCAAGGGAAAGCCAGTATCCTCTTACCCTTTTGAAACCCAGTGACTGACAGATGTGAGTGGAATATAAATATAAATACTCCAGTGCCTCTAATTCTTGTCAGGGCAACTCTGAGTTAATAGTATACTATTTCCAGAGATACTAATTTTTGCTAGGTGGAACTAAAGTTTCACTATAGAGGACTTTGCTTATTATTGTTATTTAAACTTGCTTCACTTTCCTTACTCTCCTGATTTTTGCTAAAAGGTTTCCCAATAAAGTATTTACACATAACTATTCATCCTTAGATTTCCATTGATATAATTTAACCTAAGAAAACATAAGATATTCTTGGTATTATAATAAGTTTTCCAGCTAAAATTAAAAAAGTTCCAATAACAGTCAAATAAGGCTTAAAAAGACTTTTTAGTGACAGAAGCACCTCTGGACTACTAAGGCCTCAATGAAAACATATGTATTTTTTTCCTTTATATCAAATTAAATTTTTCCTGTTTCATAGTGTTACCTCTACACAATACATGGGAGGGTATATACATCATCACAGGCGAATACCTGAAGCCAACTCTGTTTATAAGATCTAAAGTGACAGTAAAGGACTTACTAAGCTGCTATATATTAAGGAGAAGTATTTTGTGTTTATTTTTTTCAAATATAAATTTCTCTTCTCAATATATTTCTAGATAAAAATACATATTGAAAGCCCTAGCTGTTTTGACTCAGTGGATAGAACTTTGGCCTGCAGACTGAAGGGTCCTGGGTTCAATTCCAGTCAAGGGCACATTACTGAGTTGCAGGCTCGATGCTGAGTGTGGGGTATGCAGGAGGCAGTTGATCAATGATATTCTCTTATCATTGATGTTGCTATCTATCTATCCCTCTCCATTCCTCTCTGAAATCAACAAAAAATATATTAAAAAATAGATATTGAGATACACCAGAGTTATTGACTTTATTGAAGAACAGATAACAGTGCATTATGTTAACCAAGCATTTATTAAATAGTTGATTATTTTGTGTTGAATAGTAGTAAAATCTGGTTAAAAAACCAGCATGTTTTACATGATTCTTAGGTTACAGAATCAATAAGTAGTTTTTAGGCAAATTGTAGGCACTGATATTCTTTTATTTAATTTTTAATTATTTAAAAATGTAAAACTTCTTTTTAAAAAATCTTTATTGTTGAAAGTGTTATATATATTCCCCCTTTTTCTACCATTGACCTCTTCTAGTTCACATCTGCGCCCCTTCCCAGGCCTGCACCGCCCTATTGTCTGTGTCATTGGTTTTGCATATATGCATACAAGTTCTTTGGTGGATCTCTTCCCACTGATATTCTTAAAATGAGAAGTCAGTAAAAGAGAGCAGCAAGGTTGAGTTTTACTTGGTTGCTTGATTTCATTTTGGACGGAAACTGTTCTTTTGGTTTTTGTTTTTTTTGGATTTGCATTGCATTACTTTTATTTTTTTCCTTAGGTTTTTTTTTTTTTCTTTATTGATTAAGGTATTACATATGTGTTCTCATCCCCCATTTCCCCCCTACCTCCCCACTCATGCCCTCACCCCCCCTGGTGTATGGGTCCATTGGTTAGGCTTATATGCATGCATACAAGTCCTTTGGTTGATCTCCCCCCCCTTACCCACACCCTCCCCTGCCTTCCCTCTGAGGTTTGACAGTCTGATCAATGCTTCACTGTCTCTGGATCTGTTTTTATTCATCAGTTTATGTTATTCATTATATTCCACAAATGAGTGAGATCACGTGATATTTATCTTTTTATAACTGGCTTATTTCACTTAGCATAGTGCTCTCCAGTTCCATCCATGCTGTTGCAAATGGTACAAATTCCTTCTTTTTTACCGCAGTGTAGTATTCCATTGTGTAGATGTACCACAGTTTTCTAATCCACTCATCTGCTGATGGGCACTTAGGCTGTCTCTAAATTTTAGCTATGGTAAATTGTGCTGCTATGACATAGGGGTGCATATATCCTTTCTGATTGGTGTTTCTAGTTTCTTGGGATATATTCCTAGAACTGGGATCATTGGGTTAAATTAGAGTTCTGTTTTTAGTTTTTTGAGGAAACTCCATACTGTTTTCCACAGTGGCTGCACCAGTCTGCATTCCCACCAGCAGTGCACAAGGGTTTCTTTTTCTCTGAATCCTCGCCAGCACTTGTCATTTGTTGATTTGTTGATGATAGCCATTCTGACAGGTGTGAAATGGTACTGCATGATCGTTTTGATTTGCATCTCTTGGATGATTAGTGACTTTGATCATTTTTTCATATGTCTCTTGGCCTTCCTTATGTCCTCTTTCAAAAAGTATCTATTTAGGTCCATTGCCCATTTTTTGATTGGGTTGTTTATCTTCTTTTTATTAAGTTGTATGAGTTCCCTGTAAATGTTGGTGATTAAATCCTCATTGGTGATAACATTGGAAAATATGTTCTCCATGCAGTGGAGTTTCTTGTTGTTTTGTTTTTTTTGTTATTTTTTTAAAATATATTTTATTGATTTTTTTACAGAGAGGAAGGGAGAGGGATAGAGAGCTAGAAACATTGATGAGAGAGAAACATCAACCAGCTGCCTCCTGCACACCCCCTACCGGGGATGTGCCTGCAACCAATGTACATGCCCCTGTCCCTGACCAGAAACAAACCTGGGACCTTTCAGTCCCCAGACCGACGCTCTATCCACTGAGCCAAACTGGTTTCGGCAGTTTCTTGTTGTTTTGTTGATGGTTTCTTTTGCTGTACAGAAGCTTTTAATTTTGATGTAGTCCCATTTGTTTATTTGCTCTTTAGTTTCCATTGCCCTAGGAGCTGTATCAGTGAAGATATTGCTTTGTGATATGTCTGAGATTTTGCTGCCTGTGGATTCCTCTAAGATTTTTATGCTTTCCTGTCTTATGTTTAAGTCCTTTCTCCGTTTTGAGTTTATTTTTGTATATGGTGTTAGTTGGTGGTCTAGTATCATTTTTTGCATGCATCTGTCAAATTTTCCCAACACCCTTTATTGAAGAGACTGTCTTGACTCCATTGTATGCTCTTGCCTTCTTTGTCAAATATTAATTGAGCATAGTGTTTTGGGTCAATTTCTGTGTTCTCTATTCTATTCCATTGATCTATATGTCTGTTCTTGTGCCAGTAACAGGCTGTTTTGATAACAGTGGCTTTGTAATAAAGCTTGATATCTGGTATTGAGATCCCTCCTACTTTCTTCTTCTTTCTCAGGATTGCTGCAGCTATTCAGGGTCTTTTTTTATTCCAGATGAATTTTTGGAGAGTTCTTTCTAGGTCTGTGAAATATGCCGTTGGTATTTTAATGGGGAGTACATTGAATCTGTAGATTGCTTTGGGTAGTATGGACATTTTAATGATGTTGATTCTAGCAATCCATGAACATGGTATGTTCTTGCATCTGTTTATGTCTTCCTCTATCTCTTTTTTCAGTGTCCGGTAGTTTTCTGAGCACGGGTTTTTTACCGCCTTAGTTAAGTTAGTTAAGTTTATTCCTAGGTATCTTAATTTTTTTGGTGTGATGATAAATAGAATTTTTTTAAAATCTCTCTTTAAGTAAGTTCACTATTGGTGTATAAAAATGCCATAGATTTCTTGGCGTTAATTTTGTATCCTGCTACATTGCCAAATTCATTTATTAAGTCTAATAATTTTTTGATGGAGTCTTTAGGGTTTTCTATGTACAGTATCATGTCATCTGCAGATAATGACAGTCTTATGACTTCTTTTCCAATTTGGATACCTTTTTTCTTCTTCTTGTCTAATTTCTGTGGCTAGCACTTCCAGTACTATGTCTAACAGGAGTGGTGAAAGTGGGCATCCCTGTCTCATTCCTGTTCTTCAGTGAAAGATTTTTAGTTTTTGCCCATTGAGTGCGATGTTGGATGTAGGTTTGTCATATAAAGGTTTTACTATGTTGAGGTATGATCCCTCTATTCCCATTTTGCTGAGGGTTATTTTCAAGAAATGGTGTTGGATTTTGTCAAATGCTTTTTCTGCATCAATTGTTATGACTATGTGGTTTTATCTCTCAATCTGTGTATGTGATGTGTCATGTTTGTTTGCAAATATCGTACCATCATTGCATCCTATTTGGTCATGGTGTATGATCTTTCTGATATAATGCTAGATCTGATTTGCTAGAATTTTGTTGAGGAGTTTGGCATCTATATTCATGAAAGATATTACCCTGTAATTCTCTTTCAATGTGTTGTCTTTATCTGGTTTTGGTATTAAGGTAATTTTGGCTTCATAGAATGAGCTTGCACATGTTCCTTTCTCTTCAATGTTTTGGGTTGGATGATGAGGATAGGTTTTAGTTCTTCTTTGAATGTTTGGTAAAACTTCCCTGTGAATCTGTATGGCCTGGGCTTTTGTTTGCTGGAAGCTTTTTGATAACTGCTTCAATTTCCTCCATAGTTATCAGCCTTTTGAAATTTTTAGAATCTTCCTGATTGAGATTTGGAAGATTATATTTTTCTAGAAATATGTTGGAATAGAGTTGTTCATATTATTTTTAACAATCCTTTGTGTTTCCATGGGGTCTGTTGTTATTTCCCCTCATTCATTTCTGATTTTATTTATTTGGGTCTTCTCTCCTTGCTTCTTGGTGAGCCTGGCTAGAGGTTCATCAATGAACCAGCTCTTGGTTTCATTGATCTTTTGTATTTTGTTGTGTTTTTTGTTGTTGTTGTTTTTGTTTTGTTTTGTTTTTTTTTTGCTCTCTGTCATTTATTTCTGTTCTGATCTTTATTATCTTGTTCCTTCTACTCACTCTGGGCTTTTCTTGTTGCTCTCTTTCTAATTCTTTAAGTTGTAGAGTTATATGTTTTATTACCATTTTTTCTTGTTTTTTGAGTTAGACCTGTAGAGCTATAAACTTTCCTCTCAGGACTGCTTTCACTGCGTCCCATAGATTTTGGATTGTTGTGTTTTCATTGTCATTCATTTCCAGGATGTTTTTAATTTCTTCTCTGATCTTTTTGGTAACCCAGTCATTGTTTAATAGCATGCTATTCAGCTTACAAGTGTTTGAATTTTTTTTGATAGTTTTTATTGTAGTTTATTTCTAACTAGAGGTCCAGTGCATGAATTTGTGCAGGGGTAGGGTCTGGCCAACCCTCCCTGATCGAGGCCAATTGGGCTGGGCTGGCCATGGCGAGGGGATTTGGGCAGTTGGCTGGCCAACCTCACCCCCAATTGGGACGGGGGGCTGGTGGTCATCAGGGATGGAGCTGGCTGGGGGGAGGATCCATAAACTCCCAGTTGAACTCTCAGTTGGTCGAGGGGAAAATTTGCATATTATCCTTTTATTATGTAGGATATTATGCCATTGTGGTCTGAGAAGATGCTTGATATGATTTCAATTTTTTTGAATTTGGAGAGACTTTTCCTGTGACCCAATATGTGGTCTATCTTTGAAAATGTCCCATGAGCACTTGAGAAGAACATATATTCTGTGGCTTTGGTGTGAAATGTTCTGAAGATGTCAATTAAGTCCATCTGATTTAGTGAGTCATTTAGGATTGATGTTTCCTTGCTGATTTTTTATCTAGAGGATTTATCCAGTGATGTCAGTGGGGTATTAAATCCCCTACTATGATTGTATTGTTGTTGCTCTCTCCCTTGATATCTTCCAGGATGCTCCTGCATTGGGTGCTCCTGCATTGGGTGCATATATGTTTACCAGGGTTATATCCTCTTGTTGTATAGATTCCTTTAGTATTATAAAGTGTCCTTCCTTATCTTTTGTTATGGCATTCACTTTGAGGTCTACTTTGTCAGATATAAGTATTGCTACCCCAGCTTTTTTTTTTCATTTCCATTTGCCTGGAAGATATTTTTCCATCACTTCACTTTTAGTCAGTGTGAGTCCCTTGTCCTGAGTCCCTTGTAGACAGGGGCGGGCTGCACATAGCTGCTACTTCTGGGACGGGAGCAGTCTCCACGCTGCTGCTGCTCCTCAGATGGGGGCGGGCTGCACACAGATGCTGCTCCTTGGATGCTGCTCCTTTGGTGTGAAATGTTCTGAAGATATCTTGGATGGGGGAAGTCTCTGCTCGGCTGCTGCTCCTCGGACAGGGGTGGGCTCTGCATGGCCGCTATTCCTCGGATGGGGGTGGGCTACGCGGGGCTGCTGCTCCTTGGATATGGGAGAGGCCATGTGAGGCTGCTGCTCTTCATAATGGGGCAGGATGCTTATGGGGCTGCTGCCCCTTGGACAGGGGTGGGCCTGCGACCCAGGTGGCTGGAGTCTTGGTGACTGTGGGACCTCAACTGAGGCAGCAGGTCATGCTTTTTTATCCATTCAGCCACTCAATGTCTTTTGATTGGAGCATTTAGTCCATTTACATTTAAAGTTATTATTGATAGGTACTTGTTTGTAGCCATTTTTTGTGTGCCTATGTTCCTTCTTCCCTTTTTATTTCTTCTTTTTACAACAGTCCCTTTAGCATTTCTTTTTTAAAAAACTATATTTTATTGATTTTTTTTACAGGGAGAAAGGGAGAGGGACAGAGTTAGAAACATCGATGAGAGAGAAACATCGATCAGCTGCCTCCTGCACACCCCCTACTTGGGATGTGCCCACAACCAAGGTACATGCCCTTGACCGGAATCAAACCTGGGACCCTTCAGTCCACAGGCCAACGCTCTATCCACTGAGCCAAACCTGTCAGGACAGTCCCTTTAGCATTTCTTGCATTGTTGGCTTGGCAGTGATAAACTCCCTTAGCCTTTTATTTTTTTGTCTGTGAAGTTCCTTATTTCCCCTTCAATTTTGAATAATAGCTTTGCTGAATAGAGTATTCTTGAATTCAGACCTTGCTTTGCATCACTTTGTAAATTTGCTTCCATTCCTTTCTGGTGTGATGTGTTTCTGTTAAATAATAATTTGATAATCTAATGGGAGATCCCTTATTCATAACGTTCTGTCTCTCTCTTGCAGCTTTTAACATTCTCTCTTTGTCCTGAATATTTGTCATCGTAATTATGACATGTCTTGGTGTGGGTCTTTTTTGGGTTCATCTTGTTTGGGACTCTCAGTACTTGTGTGACTTTTTTCTTCCCCACATCAGGGAAGTTTTCTGACATTATTTCTTCAAATAGGTTTTCTAAACCTTGTTCCTCTTCCTGTCGTTCTGGCACCCCTATTATTCATATGTTGCTTTGTTTCATGTTGTCCCATAGCTCCCTTAGGCTCTCCTCCTGTCTTTTAATTTTTTTCTCCAATTGCAGTTCACTTTGTGTGTGTTTTGCTTCCCTGTCTTCTAATTTGCTAATTTGTTCCTCTGCTTCTCCTAGTCTACTGTTGAAACTTTCCATGATGTTTTTTATTGCAGCTAAATCACTCTTTTTTCTTCTTGGTTTTTACATATTTGTTGATTTTTTTCATCCATCTGGTTTATGAACTGTATGGCCCTTACTCTGAATTTTTTTCTGACATATTGCATGCCTCCATGTCACTTAGCTGCTTTTCTGGTGATTTCTACTTTTCTTTCCTTTGGGGGTTTCATTGTCTCCCCATTTTTGCCCTCACCGAAGGATCTAGGTGTTGATTTGTTCAGAGGCTGCTCCTCAGGCAGCATCAGCTCCTCAAGCAGCGGCTGCTCCTTGGGTGGTCATGGCCGCAGCTGCTCCTCAGTTGTCAGCTGCTCCTCCGGTGGGCGCTGCTTGGAGTAGTGGTGGCTCCTCTGGTTCACAGGGGCGGGCTGCTAGTGCAGCTGCTGCTCCTTGGATAGGGGCAGGCTGCTCACGAGGCTGCTGCTCCTTGGACAGGGGTGTGCTCTGCTACTCCTGGGATGGGAGCAGTCTCTACACTGCTGCTCCTCAGATGGGGATGGGCTGCACACAGCTGCTGCTCCTCGGATGGGGGCAGTATCTGCTCAGCTGCTACTCCTCAGATGGGGGTGGGCTATGCAGGGCTGCTGCTCCTCGGATATGGGAGAGGCCATGTGAGGCTGCTGCTCCTCAGAATGGAGCAGGACGCTCGTGGGGCTGCTACTCCTCGGACAGGGGTGGGCTGCTCACATGGCTTCTGTTCCCATGGTCACGGTGCCTTGGGCTAAAGTGTTGGGCTGGCCAGAGGGGATTGCACTTTGGAACTCACAGGCACCTGCATCCCAGGTGGCTGGAGTCTTGATGACTGTGAGACTGCAGCTGAGGCAGCAAGTCCCTGGCATGGATGGCTGTAGAGTCTGGGTGTTATCTGAGGGCACCCTGGGTGGAGGTGAGGCTGGGCTCCCAGTCACAGTGGCTCTCCCTTTCAAAAAGCCACAGTCTCTGCAGAAGAGCCAACCACTCCAGGACTCTTTGCAATGGTAGCAGAGGCTTCCTGGTTAGGTGAACCTGGTCAGCCTGCCCCCGAAGGTCCTGCGGGATCTAACTGTGTCTCACTCACACACACCACACATATGCACATTCCTCTTTTGCTGCCTCACTCACTCATGCTCTCTCCCTCACGTCTGCCTTATTCCTGCCTCTGCAGTTGGGTCTGGAGTGTTATTGATCCATTTGTGGATGGAGTCTCCTCTTTGGGTGTCTGGTTATGTGGCTCTACCACATTGGCCAAACAGGATAAAATTCACCTCGACAAGACATGACACAAAGGGAACAAAACACGAATGTACTCACAACACTGATAACCCCAATATAAATGACCACCAGAGAAAAAAGAATTAGGGGAGTGAAAGAGAACACAAATGATATCTAAGAGAGAAAAAATGGTGGGAGAGAAAAGAAAAAGAAAAAAATGAAAAAATAAATATACTAGTATATGGGGAGAAAACACCAGAGCACAAACAGATAAACCAAAACATACAAACACCAAATACTCAGTAAAGAGGGTAGGGACAGAACTGTAGAGGCCCAGCTTATATACAGAAAGTAAGGTTAAGGAATTGGATGAATATGGGGATGACCTCATTTCAGTATAGAGGAAGTAGAAAGAGGATGAGTGGATAAGAATAAAGAGAAGGAAAAAAAATAATTAATTTAAAATAAGACAAAATAAAAAAATTAGAATGATGAAAAAATAATGCAAAAAGAAATAGAAAATAAAGAAACAAATGAAAATAAAAAAATAACAAAATAATAATAAAATAAAATAAAATAAATGAAAAAGTGAAGTGTCGTTCCTTTCTGCCAAGTTTTAATTCCCCAGGAGGGCTGGTTTAAGATCCTGCTCTTCTGTACTGTCTGCTGCTTCTCAGTTTCCTGTTGCTGGGACTGAATGGCCTCTATTAAGGCCAGTCCCTGAGGACTCTCAGGGCCTATTCAGATGTTTTTTTTTGTATCACTTGTGCCACTCAGGGTGTTGTCTGGTTGTGGCTGTATTGGTTGCCTGGAGACTGCAGGGAGGAGCTATCTCTTCAGGAGAAAATGGCTGCCTAGGTCTGGCACATCAGGTATGACTCAGCACCAGATTCGTGACCACATCTCCCCGACCCTCTCTTATCCCCAGCCTCTCCCCAGACTCCACAAGTCCACACCTCCACCTGCACCTCAGCCACAAGTGCGTGTTTGTATTTGAAAAGCCCTATGAACTAGGTTCAGCTAACAAAAGCAAAGACCAAAAAGAGGGGAAAGAGCTGCACCACAGCAAGTCCCTCTCCTCCTGGCACAGTGCAGCTTGGGAAGCTGTCCAGGCTGCCTCTTCTGGGCTCAGTCTCTCATGGCTGTGTACTTAGATCTAGAATCCCCTGCCACCAGCAGACCTCCTTTCCACAGTCAGATGCTACACCAGTTCCAAGGGACGCAGCCTTGGTGCCGTGCAGTTTCCTTCTGACCCTCTGGGCTCAGAGGTCTCACAGTTCTCTCCAGCCCAGATCCCTGATTTTACCATTCTCTAGGCATCCTCTCTCCTTCCCAGCTACGAATTGTCTCACCAGTGTCTACTTCACCAATTTGCGGTGGATGTTATTCGATTTAGTTGCTCATTCTATCTACTTTGGGTCAAGGCTCAGGACACATATGTCTATTCCACCACCATTTTTGTCTCCCCTCTGAAACTGTTTTTTGATTGTTGTTTTTTTTTTTCCCTTCAGCCTATTATAAGCAAAACTTCTATATAGGGCATGTTTGAGATTTTCTAGGTCAAAAAGCATGAAATATCTGCATTTTATAAAGTATATTTCTTTTGAAATTTTTGTCTATCACAGTCATATTTTTCAGAGGTAAATGTTCTACAAGGTGTTTAAATAATTAGTCTCTATTAAATATGAGAGCAAAGAATATCCTTACATGATATTATTCTACAATGTCATTATATTTTTCCCAGATTTGTGTTACCCCCATTAACTATAATAGTACCTTGTACCCTTGGGAATCAATAAAAAATAATTTTTTTGGTGCTTGGAGACAAAGGTAACACATCTCTTGATATTTTAGAATTACAACAGCATAATATACAATTATCCCAAACAAACTTACAAAGTAATTCTTTGAATGTCTGGCAGCAATTTAAAATGGATATGAAAGGATTTAATCCCTTCCATTGTGTAGAGGGCCCCCTGGAAAGGCACCTGAGCATTCTATATTGGCCCCTCTTGCCCTTTGGTCAAGAGGGACCCTCTTCTCACAATCCAATTGCCCACAGCTGTTGCCTAAGCTTTCTGTTCATGCCTAGGTTGAAGCCTCGTGATGGCTGGTACTATGGATCTGTCTCTCGCCCAGTGGGGTGAGCTGGGCCCTCACTGGAGAAGAAACCCAGGTTCCCCAAGATATGTGATCAGTGCTGGGGCCCCGCCAGCAGGCGAGGGGATCCCAAGGCAGGTGCTGGGCATGGAGGCCACGGGGGGCATAGGCTAGCAAGGAGACAGAACTGAATCTCAATCACCTTGCTTGGCCCCAGAGGATGGCTGGTTAGCCAGAGATTGGTAAGATTCCTCAGGGAAGGAACAACCTAAGATAAGCACAGTCGCAGAGGGGCCATCAGGAGAGAACTTGGGGGTCAACAGAGGTGGGGCACAGACCCTAACCCCCCAAACTTTGCAGAGGCCTGAACCCTCACCCCTTCTGAGGGAGGTCTCCTGACCCCATGGCTGCTTAGCTTCCCATGCCCAGCTCAAATCGGGACCCAGGTAACAGAGACTTGGCCTACAGCAGCTGCCCTCTCACTGCAACAAGACTTGTTTGAGTTGTCTTGTACCAATGGTGTGGGGAAGTGGGTTTTTGATATCTAAATCCAGCCTAACACCAGGAATGCTCAGGGCCTACTCAAGAAGGCAAATAATCCTTTCCACTAATATTTACAGGGTAAAATAAGATTGTTGTTAGAGTATTAAATTTGCCAGTAAAACAGTAGTCAAGTTTTCAGGCTAATTTAAATTGGCTAATTGAAATAAGCAAATATTCTAGAAAAATTAATGGTACTGGACAAAAAGCAGTTCCTAAAGTGTTTACTAAAATTTTTATTCGTATTTCATCTCATGATAAAATTGCGTAACATGTAATGAACCTAAAGCAGTCATATTTTAGTGCAAAAAATAAAATTTAAAAGCTATCAAGACTACATTATAAAATTTCCAAAAGCCTCCTAATGTTTAAACCAAAAAAGGGGGGATAGTAGAAGAATATCATGTAAGGCAAAATATCCTGTAAGTAAATTACATCTAGAAAATTTTTACTTTAGAAAATTAACTTTCATTTGTAATGCTAACAGCAAGACACCCATGTGAAACATACATGGTGTCAAAACAAGCCAAAGGAAAATCGTTTGGGCAAAAAATGAAAAAGGATCCCAAGTCAATTTTATAGAAAATATTCCTTTATTAACTTTTGGTTGAGAATATGTTTGTATATTTTCAGAAAACGACTCCGAGACCATGTGGATTCCTGCAACAGAGAGGAATTGACAGGACTACCCCAGCCATGAAGACAGAAGAGAAACAGTCCAGAGATGGAAGATGCTAACAACGCCTTGCCATACTAACAGTCAGCAGTTGTGCGTCACTGCAGGTTGCCCAGGACCAAACCAGAGAGAGTCGGACCTGCGTTACCACCATTTGTCCACCATCCAGAACTGAAATATCATTGCTGACATGTACACATAAGGAACTGTTTGACATTGAAATTGGGACTCAAAAGAACTGTTGGCCCAGAAAGAAACTCACTACAGACTGATTCATTTTCCTGTCAGCATAACCATTATTGCTTGTCTCATTTTTGGTTCTTATAAGTGTATTTCTAGTAGCACATGATCTCACTCATCTAGGGGAAATGATGAACAACATAGACTGATGAACAAGAACAGACCCAGAGACAAGGAAGCATAGATCAGACTGTCTGATCTCAGAGGAAAGGTAGGGGAGGGTGGGGGTAAGGGGGAGAGATCAATCAAAGGACTTGTGTGCATGCATATGAGCCTAACCAGTGGTCACGGACAACAGGGGCGTGGGGGCATGCATGGAGAGGGGTTTGGGATGGGAATGGGGGGATGAGGACAAATATGTGATACCTTAATCAATAAAGAAATTTAAATAAATAAATAAATAAATAAATATGATAATTGACTGAACAAGAAAGAAGTTGAGACTGTTAAAATACTTCAACTTAGGAGGAGAAAATTACAACCTGTAGAGTTATCTCTTTAAAGTAATACTAACCATAAATTTACTTTCTCAACTACCAGGAATAGAATTAGAAATATACAGTAAATGCCCATAAGGTTTTCTATCTATATATATAAAAGCCTAAGTGACTTTACAACCAAGTGACCGGAACGACTGTTACAACTGGTCAACCAGTCGCTATGACACACACTGTCCACCAGGGAGCAGATGCTCAATGCAGGAGTTGCCCCCTGGTAGTCAGTGTGCTCCCACAGCCAACCTCCCATGGACCCTCCCCCTGGCTGGCAAGCCCCCCCCCCCCCAATCAACTGACCAACCTCCCAGGATCCCTACCCCCTGGCTAGCTGGCCCCTCGATAGGCCTCAATCACCAGCCAGGCCAAGGGACCCCACCCATGCATGAATTTGTGCACCAGGCCTCTAGTTATGTCATAAAAATTCATAACTACAAGAAAAAGTATATTTGAAATGGTCCCTGACTGGCATAACATGATGTTCAATTATGTGATGGATTGGAGTTAAACAATTATAAAGATGATAATAATGATAATGATGATAACAGGCAAGCAGAAAGAAGTGGGGAAGAAAAAAGTAGGAGTGGAAGAAAATGCAGCAAGGAGGGAGAAAAGATGCAGACAAACAAATAGGGGATGTAGCAGAATGGTGAGAGAAGAGCAAAGTGAAAAAAAGAAATATTTTATGCAAACTTAGTTGAACACTTTAGTAATTAACTTCTTTGTCCTCAAGAGTTCAGAGTGTTATTTTAATATCACTCAGTACTTTTCTCATTTTCTTAGTGTATATATGAGACTTTTTTAAAGTAAGGATTTAAAAAAATGTATTTCAGACTTAAGATCCTAGCTTTAAAATATCAGTGTCATCTAATAAATATCAAGACATATGTCAATATATCTAGTTTGCATACATTAATATAGATACCTTTGTTGTTGTTTGTTTGTTTTCTGACTTGTTTGTTAAAGGAACAGGTTTGTAGTTGAGTCTTAAAATATCTGAATAAGCAAAATGTATGTTCCTTACAAGAAGTCCAGGTCTTTTATTAGTTTACTTCTTCCAAGTGTTTTTTGTTTTTGTTTTTTTGTTATTTTGTTTTGTTTTGCAGATTCAGGTTATATTCTCAGTGATCTATTAATTCCCAAGTCTGAGCATTTGAAGGATGATGTTTTTCTCTCATTGAACAAATGTAGAGCTATTAGAAATGAGAAAAACAAAACAAAAAACAAACAAACACATATTTAATCAGATTATGTCACAAAGTACACATTTATATTTAAATACAGTTTAAGACAAACATTTTTAATATGTAAATCTTAAAGATTAATATAGATTTACTTTGTAATTAATATGATAGTGAGACTTGTATACAACTTACCTTGTTTTACTTATTATATGTTAAGACAATATCCTTGGTGTCTAATTGTAAATATTGTAATGCATTAAGATCCTATCACTTGTTTTTTCTTCTAGAAGATAAAAATATATTCTACATATAGTTTGGAAAAATTTAAAAAACAGTTCCAGGGATAGATAATTACTCATAAAAGTTCAAGAATTAGTTCCATGATGGTATTGAGCCAAAGTTATTAAAAAATGAATGGCTGATATGTAGAAAGAATGTGTTTATTCTATTATACTTTTAGAAATATAGTGATTCCAAAATTGACAAAGCATTCTATAAGCAAATTTGAAAGTGATTAAATATTATTTTTTATAAAATCTAATTTTTTAGAAAGTCAGGGGAAGTGTTTTTGCCCCAAAATATATAATAATTAAATGTTTTGCCCCAAAATATGTTACTATGCACAGACACACATAGACCCATACACAGACACACACACATAACTGGAAATATCTACATACAATACTTTCTTTTCTTTTTCTGTGGTCTCTCTATAGAGTGGTACTGATGTCTTCATTTTTACTGTATATAGAATTAATTCTAAGTATATATGTCATAATTATTAAACATCTTTGATTTAAAATTTTATGCAACAGATAGAAAAGCATAGAACACAGAGAGAGAATGTTGTTAGATTTTAATTCAGGAGAGTTACTTTGCACACATAGTTATTACAAAACAATAAAAGTCATTATTGTGTTACTAGCTAGACAGTGTGGGCATAATTATAAATAATGAAGAGAATTGTTCGGAAGAGGACATTATGTAATGCATTAGTGAACAATATTAAAAGGAATCTGGAAAAGGTTTGTATTTCAGAATATAGCTTCAAAAAGTTCTAAAAGTTTGGATAAATAAAGCCAACATTTTACATTTATAATTGTGTTATGTTGTTAAAGTGTTATTTTATGAATTATAAATATATTATCTACATAACATAATTTTAAAGCAGTTTTAATTTATATATGTTATTTATGAGTCCAATCATCTTGATAGGATACTAAAAGACTGTACAGTAATTTGAATTTTGCACTCAAAGTTTTTGGATGTCCCACTTCTGTAACTGAAGTCAAATTTGCCCATAAGATTAAATGGGGGAGAAAAAGGAAAACCCTCTCTGTGCTTTGTTTTGATACTAAAACTTTCTGGATAAGTAAAATGTTTAATTTGGAAGAAAAAGTTGATAAGTAGCAATGTTCATACAGTGTTCATGAATACATACATAATCTATTTCAAGTAGCAAAACAAATTCAGTACTTAATAAGGTATTTTAAATACCATGATGTACAGAAAAATAAAAAATGTAGAAAATCTATATTTATTTAGATACATTAATAATGAAAATGTTAAGTATATTTTAAACTAATTCAACTTGGTTACTTTCTAAATTTTATTTTTATATATTGTCTACTTAAAAAGCCTTTACAATAGTTTAATGTCAAAGATAAAATGTTTTTAGTTTAGTATCAGAATGTAATTTATATGTTATTTGTATAAAGCATACAAATTATGCTTATGATCTATATTGACAGAGCTAATTTTAAATAGCCAGAGTTGTGTATAGCTACAGGGTCATTAAAATATGTGGATACACAAAGAAAATGATCATTAAATTTCCTAATAGATTGTTAAATTCATAATGTTAGTTATACAAAGAAACAAAATGCCATCTCTCTAAGTGACTTTACCAATCAAATTTCTGGAAGTAATATTCAAAGCTGTTTCTCTAGTTAGAAAATTCAATATAAATACTCTCTTATTGATCTCTTATAATCAAAGAAACATAGTAACAGATATGTTAAAGATTGATTTTAAAATTATTTTCTAGAAATAAAATAATTACAAGACTCAGAATGATATGAACACGTATGCCATATAGTACACTTTATGCTTTTGTGTTATGTTGTTAAAGTGTTATTTACATGAATCCATGTACCAGGACTCTAGTAATATATAATCATTATATATTTTATATATAATTTTATACATATTTATATATAACATTTATATAAAATATATTTTACATTATACACTCTTGTAAAATCAGTACCAAATATCAGAGAGTATAAGGGAGACTCAAAGAACAAAAGTCATCACTTATATGTTTGACAACCACAATTAACTTTCTGGAAAATACACACTCAAGTAAAGTTTTGTTTACATGTGTTTGCACATTGTGTGTACACATGCATATGCATTTTAATTTTTAACCAAACTAGGCTCATATATAGACATTGTTTCAGAATTTACTTATTCACTTAAAATTTTGAAAATATTCTACAGTAATAATTCTTTTGGAAACATGTTATTCTTCACCCTTCAAGGGAAGCATAGAAATTATTATTTTTAGGCAGCTGTAGAACATTTAGAATATGTTTGAGGAGCTTACTTATTCTTGCACAAGAATATGGGAGGCAGAGTTTAAACTATCAAAGCAAGACAGACTTTCTATATAATGTATGTTTCAATTTAGGAAGCAGTTTCCTCCCTTTACTAATTATCCACATATTTTAAGTATCTGCTGTTCTCCTCTGATAATGTTCCTTCTCATGAGAAATTGATCTATGTCTTACTCATCTTTGCATAGTTTAATGTATCAGTTCTTCACTTCCTTTGTTCATTCCTGGGCATTTTTTTCCTTTTTGTTGATGCAAATTGAATTTTCCTCTATTTTTCTGATATTTAAAATTGGTATATAGAAATGCAACAGATTTTTGTTCATTGATTTCTTATCCTGCAAAGTCACTGTACTGGCTTATTGTTTTTAATAGTCTTTTGGTGGAGTCTTTACAGTTTTATATATATAGAATATATCATCTGCAAAAAGTGACAGTTTTCCTTCTTCCTTCCCAATTAGAATGACTTTCTCTTACCTGATTGTTCTGGCTACAAATTTCAGCACTATAATGAATAGCAATGGTGCTAGTGGACATCCTTGTCTTGTTCCTGATCTTACAGAAGAAGTTTTACAGGTTTTTTTTTAGCATTGAGTGCATGATATTACCTAAGGGTTTTTCATGTTTTTTATTTATTATGTTGATTTACTTTTCTCCTATACAGATTTGGGTGTTTCAATCATAAATAGATGTTTTCCAGTAGATTGTTCTTTAGCACAAGTTTTTTGTTTGTTTGTTGATTGGTTTGTTTTTCTGTATTCTGTACCTCTGGGAATTCTGAGATCTCTGTGAGATAGTGTTGTCGCCGCCATGAAAAATGCCTGATATTCCCTAAGGAGGTGAATGTTCTTGTTATGACCACATTACTTCAGTATCAGGGCACCACACACATGGTTGGATATGGTGGGTGATGGGGTTTTGGACCTGAGAGTTCCCAATGTTGCTTAACTGCAATCAGTAGCCACTAGCTGTCTCAACCAGGTTCCATGGTCATGTGTAGAGGAAGGGTGGGTGTGTGGAAGTAGCTTCATGCATCTGCAGCTTTATTTTTTCCATTGGATTTAACCATCTCTCTATATAAAAAGGCAGCAACTGAAATGCCGTAACGACTGGAATGACCGGTCACTATGACGCCCACTGCGGCCAGCAAACTGGCCAATGGGTGGGGGAGGCTGGCCAGCCAACCTCCTGTGGCCCCTCCCCTCAGTCTGCCCCACCCCTGATTGGCTTCTCTCACCCTGATCGAGGTCAGCTGGTCAACCCCCCTCCCACAGCCTTTCCCCCTGACTGGCCCCACACACAAATCAGCCTGCCCCACCCCAATCAACCCGAAGCCCCTCCCCACCCAGTCCCTCCCCTGATCACCTCCCCCACCCAATAGGTAGCGGGGTCAGCTGGCCAACCTCCTGCAGCCCCTCCCCCACCCTGCCCCACCTCTGATCAGCCCCCCAACCCTGATTAGAAGAAGGGACAGCTGGCCAACTGCCTGTGGCCTCTCCCCCCTGGCCAGACCCACCCTGATCAGGGTATGGGGTCAGCTGGCCCACTGTCCACAGCCCCTCCCCATGGCTTGCCGCACACTCAGTCAGCTCCCCGACTTCAATCGGGGGGCGGGGTCTGCCAGCCAATCACACATGGCCCCTCCCCCCTGCTGGCCCAGCCCTAATTAGCCCCAATGGGGCAGGCTGGCCACCAACCTCCCACCATCTTCTCTTCCCGACAAGCCCAGCCCAGATCCAGCCTGATTGGGGCCGGGCTGGCTAGACCCCACCCATGCATGAATTTGTGCACTGTGCCTCTAGTAGTAAGTATAAGCCACTTATGCTGGAATGTTGGCTTTTGCTCCTGGGTTGTAATGTGGGGTGGGCTACAGATGGACTGGAGGGCAGATTCCCACATCTGCAGCTTTGTTTCTTTGGTGATGGTGCTGCTTTAACTCTATCACATCTTTCATTCTTCTCTGACCCTACCCTGGGCTCAGTCTAAATGTGTACCAGACATTCAGGAAATATTGATGTCTCTGCCCCTTCAGTCTTCCTAGTGAATGTTGTACCTAGACTCTCCACTGCTACCCCTTTCGCTAAGGCAATAGCAATTGCTAGACTGTGTCTTCAGCTCCTATTTCTATCCTTCCTCCATGCCACCTCCACAGCTTGCCCTAATACACTAAACTTCAGATGTCTCAATGTGCTGATTTCTCAGATTTGTTTATATGTTGAACAGATAATCCTCGATTGAATTATAGTTGTCCAACTTATTGTAACTTTAAACAGAGAGACCAAAAGGACTTCTCACACTGCCATGATGATTATATCACTCTAAATACTATTTTAATAGAGCATGTTCAAGCAAATATTTGAGGCTGCTACTATTGTTTTTTAGTTATTGTGTTAGTAATACTGCAGGTGCAATGAAAATAAATCCAAATTCCATTTGTGATTTAAACTAATAATCTTTAAAGACCCCCACCCATTCTGATTTACTCTTGTTTTGTAAAGACATATAAATAATGTCACACAGTAGAGGTATCTCACTGCTAGGAAGATAATATCTTACTAAGTTTTTTCACCAAAATGATATGTACCAAAAGTGCATCTATTTTATGTTTATAAGTTTGGACACTTACTTTAAGGAAAAGTAATTATTTTATACTATATATTGTAATGGAATTGTTTCAGTCTAAAAGCAATTTAAGGCAACAATATATTGAACTGTAATTAAAGATTTATCATTCCATTAAAAGGTAATGTTATAGTTAATTCCTAATAATAAAAAAACTTTATAAAAGTTTAGCGTTAAATTCAATGTGGACTATAGATGTCACATTCTCCCAAATATTTACTGGGCATGTGAGTCTATAGAAAATATTGACAAACTTGAATTTCAATACTATATCAGAGTGGATTTAGATGTATAAAATAATGATTATCTTTCTCTGTATATATGTGCAGAATGTTTTGTGGTATAGGATATATTTACCTAGGTAACTGAATATTTTTTGAAAAATATTTTTATGCTTTACTTCTTTTTAATGTATTTTAACTCTTAAAAGGATGATAGATTTTTAAGTTCAAGATGGTACAGTACATTTATGTTGTAATGCCCTTTCTTAGCTCCAAATATATAAAAATAAAACATTATATAGAGAGATAATTTAAAAAGCATATCAGGTTGAAGAAATTAAAATGGACAAATACATACAGTGTTGAACCATGGTCCTTTGACCCATAAGTATACAGAAATGACCAAATTTTGGGCATTGAATATTAAGGAATAATATGTGTACCATGTGAGATGGGAACAAGAGTCACACTCATTACTTGAGCTCTCTCTTTCAGCAAATGAGGCTAGCAGTACCATTGAAGAACCATCTCTTCAATAGATTTGGTATATTTAGCAAATGGAAGTACCAAACATAATGGGGCATTTTCATACTAAAATATTACCCAGTTTACCTTAAATTTAAATCTATCATAACAGCCTGCATTTTATCTATCAATTGTACTCATGAAGTTATCATTTAAAGAAAGATGTAGAGCTTTAGATATGAAAAAAGATGATGGTAACTCTATGGTGCTATTGGGAAATCAAATTTAAACACAGAGTCAAAATCCCAATATATTATTAATTTTAAGGCTATACATTTTAATCATAAGTCTTAAGTCTAAGAACCAGTTGGCCAGGGAAAAGGAACTAGTAAACTGCTGTTTATGGGAAAGAAAAAATCAAAACAGACATACTAGTATAGACCAATGGAACAGAACAGAGAACCCAGAAATCAACCCAAGGCATTATGCTCAATTAATATATGACAAAGGAGGCAAGAGCATACAATGGAGTCAAGACAGTCTCTTCAATAAATGATGTTGGGAAAATTGGACAGATACATGCAAAATAATTAAAATAGACCACCAATTTACACCATACACAAAAATAAACTCAAAATAGATAAAGGACATAAATATAAGATGGGAAACCATAAAAATCTTAAAAGAATCCATAGGCAGCAAAATATCAGACATATGTCATAACAATATCTTTATCAATATAGCTCTAAAATTTATAGGGAAATAATATATATTAACAAAAAGAAGATAAACAATCAAATAAAAAAATGGGCAAAAGACTTAAATGGACACTTTTCAAAAGTTGATATAAAGAAGGCCAAGAGACATATGAAAACATTCTCTAAGTCGCTAATAATCTGAGTGATGCAAATCTAAAAAGGAGATACCATCTTACACCGGTCAGAATGGCTATCATCAACAAATCACCAAAGGCAATTGCTGGCTGGGATGTGAAGAAAAAGAAACCCTCATACATTGCTGGTGCAGCCACTGTGGAAAACAGTATGGAGTTTCTTCAAAAAATTTAAATGGAACTCCCTTTTGACCCAGTAATCCCATTCTAGAAATTTATCCCAAGAAAACAGAAACACCAATCAGAAAGGACATGTGCATTCCTATATTCATAGCAGCATGATTTACAATAGCTAAGATTTGGAAACAACTAAGTCCCCATAAGGGATGAGTGGATTAAAAAGTTGTGGTACATCTAGACAATGAAATACTATGCTGCTGTAAAACAGAAGGAACTCTTACCATTTGCAACAGCATGGATGGCCCTGGAGAGCATTATGCTAAGCAAAATAAGCCAGTTAGAGAAAGATAAATATCACATGATCTCACTCATTTGTGGAATATAATGAAAATCATAAACTGATGAACAAAAATAGATACAGAGACAGAGAAGCATGGAACAGACTGTCAAACTTAGTGGGAAGGCAGGGTAGGCAGGGGTAGAAGATCAACCAAAGGACTTGTATGCATGCATATTAGCATAACCAATGGACACAGACACCAGGGGGGTGAGGGCATGTGCCGTGGGGTGGGAGTGGCCGGGGGGTGTCAATGGGGGGAAAAGGAACCATATGTAATACTATAAGTAATACTTTAAACAAAAAACTAATCTAATGAAGAGATTAAATTCAGACTTTTTGAGATGCTCTAATTCTTATATGAAAAAATAAGTTTAAAATAAAAAGGCATTGTGAAATAAAGAATGAAATGTGAGTTTACAACTATGAAAATAATAAAAAAAATTGGAAAAAAACATATATATCTTGAAATGGAAGCACAATAGATAGTACAAACTAGATAAGTCATTAATGAGGAAAGTCTTAGAAACTTGTCAGACACTACTGAATAATTTTCCACCAATGCACCCCAATATTAAGATGTTGGCATTGGCAAAATGTTAAAAATATAAATTGTATTACAGGTAGAGACTCTGAAATAAACAGATAAGTTTCAGAAGTAGAAACTAGAAGGAATGCCAGACTGGCAATATTTAAAAATATAACCAATATAATTTTTGATAATTAAAGGAAAAATAAGTAAGTTTTTCTATTACACTTATGGTTAAAAGGGTATATAAAATATATCTGTACTTATGTATATCATAAAATACTTTTAAAATGAATAAAATTTTATTTGTTTTATTTTGAGTTATAAGAGGAAAATGAGTGATCATTGATAAAGGATATAAAATTAGCTTTTCAATAAATTGAAAAATCAAAATTTTGTAACTAGCTGCAAAGAATATCTGAAGAAATGCTAAAGAAAATAACTAATATTAGCCTAACTGTATTTCAAATCTGAGAATAAAATTAATTCCTCATGTTTAACTAAGCAATGACTAAGATAGCCATCTAACAGCGGTCACTAAATATGATACAAAATAAAAGTTATACATATGGACTCTTCTTTAGCAAGAATAAAGGCTGAAATACTGAATATATTTTTATAAACATTATAGGTAGATATGGAATTCAAGAGTAGAACTATAATTTAAAAATTGCAAGGAGCATGTGGCTTTCTCATTATCCTTTTAGAAATTTCTGAAAATCAACAAGAATAAATAATATGAAATGCAATCTATATTTGCAACAATAATAGGAAATTCATGTATTCTGGAATTACATTATGCAAGGAAAAGCTGTTAAATGGAGGCAAATTTAGATAATGCTTTGGAAAGATATCAACAGAAGATAACTATGACTGTAAGCTCCACACCATGATTGAGGCAAATTCTCCAAATTAAGTGATACAGCTTGAGATTCAAACCCAAATTGCTTATTTGGAACAGGAACTGTATATCATGGCTAGTAGTAGAAATGTCCTCTTTCCAACCTCATCTGGCATGTAGAAGAAGCAGGACGGTGTCTGTGTATGAGCTGTGCCATACAGAAGCAATTTGCAGAAAGTGGGTTTTTCAGTGAGGTAGGCTGGTGGGGAAGAACCATATTGCACTGTGAGTAGCCTAAACAGCTGATTGTTGTTGTCTGGCTGAAATACAGACTAAGATATTATACTCAAATAGACACTCTTGTTTCATAAATAAAATCTTTTCAGTAATATAATATGATTCTGGTCATCCTAATAAAAGCTAGTGCAGAAAGTAATTATATCATTCAAGTACAAGAAAATGAAAAATATTAAGTATATAATCTACAAGATATAGGCAGAAAAGAAAACAAATGATTAAACTTTAAATTAATCAGAAAACGACTCTACTCTAACCCTAACCCTAACCCTAACCCTAACCCTAACCCACCCATGCATAAATTCCTGCACCGGGCCTCTAGTAATTTTATAAGCCTACAAAGTGTCATTCAAATATAAAATTAACAAATCAATATTTTTTAAATATATTTTTATTGATTTCAGAGAGGGAGGGAGAGGGAGAGAGAGATAGAATCATCAATGATGAGAGAGAATCAGTAACTGGCTGCCTCCTGAACACAACCACACCCTCTTCTCCCCGCCTCCGCCGGCTTGGGATTGATCCCACAACTCTAGCATGTACCCTGACTGGTAATCAAATAGTGACCTATTTATAGGTCGATGCTCAACCACTGAACCACACCAGCTGGGCTAACAATAAATATTGTCAAAAATTCATGAGTTCAAAGAAAGCCTTTCTTATGCATTCTTGAAGAAACTATTAGAAGCTCAGTTTCAGCTAAACAATAAATGCTGAAATGACTGCAATTAATGGGTGCATTAATGGTGAAATTTATTCAGCAGTATTGAATAAATTTCAGTATGTGTTATGATAGGCAGATTACTAATATAATTTTCCATGATCCACACCTTTGTAAAATCACTCTTGAGTGAAGCATGCATGAAACTTTCTTCTAAGCAGTAGAATCTGACATTTTAGGATTATTACTCTAGTGCTTCTGTTCAGATACATGGCAAAAGTGAAGGGAATTTGCAGATGAAATGAAGCTCTGTAATCAGTTGACTGTAGATTAATCAAAGGAAATTTATCTTGTGGGAGCCTGATCAAATCAGGTGAGTCTCGTAAAGAAGGCTTAGGAATAAGAGACATAAGACAGAGACTCTCCTGAAGCAAGCTTTATACAGCTGCAAGGAAATGAAATTTATAACAACATATTAAGTAGGAGGAGAATCCCAAGTCCTTTGGGTTAACATTGAAACATTCTCTCCTTTTTAATTGTGTGTGTTTGCAATCCTATCTACTAATAGACAAATATGCAAATTGACCGCACCTTCGCCATGCCCAAGCCATGCCCACCAGCCAAGCCACGCCCACCAACCAATCAGGACGAATATGCAAATCACCCCAACAAAGATGGTGGCTAATTTGCATATCAAGACAGCGTAGAAAGAAGCCAAGAGCTGCAGAAGGGAGCAAAGCTGCAGAGAAGCAAGCAAGCCAGGGGGAGGAGAAGGGAGGAGCGGAGGCGGGGCCGGGGGAGAAGGGAAAAGCAGGCGGGCTGGCGGAGAAGGCAGGCGGGGGGACAAGGGAGGAGAGCAGGCAGGGCCGGGTAGAGTGCAGCAGGAAACCCTATTGCAGGATTTTTCCTGCAATGGGAATGCTAGTAAGTAATAATTATTAAACAAAAATATGATGTGGTCAGATTAAATCCAACCAACATAAAGAACTGCTCTGAATTGATTGAGTGGAATGCTGAAAATAGTTTTCTATCATATTTATCTTCTAGTATAGATTCCTGTATATCCATTCATATTGCTCAATATTTTCCACATCTCTTTTCTTTTTTCTTTCCTTTAAAAAAATTGATCAGGCTATTCAAAACGGAATCAGTATAATTATTTGGGCCTTGAATAACCATATGAAATGTTAACTAGTTACAAAAAAATTTCTTTACATGAGTCTTCAGTTCATAATTTAGAGTTTCAAAATTAGTCTCATTTTATAACTATATTTTATGTCAGAAACAATGAGATATGAAGAACTGATTGATATATTGAATAGAAAAATGTGCTGGATATTTATAAGTCTATATGTTCAAGTTTCAGATGTTTCTGAATGTCCTATGTAGAGAACACGTCTTTGATGTTTTCAAAAGGTTCAAAGACAATAAGTGCCTGATATTAGAAAATGGGCACTTTTTGGTGACATTGTTGCTGCCATGTAAATGTCTTTATACAGTGTCTCATTAAGATTTCAAATGCTTCTGTAGTCATAGTCATTATTTGTTGTCCTTCAGGGGAATGTGGAATTTAAAATCGTGTCAGAGCAGCTGTTCAAAAAGCCACTTAAATAGTGAGGGCTATAACCAGACAGTCTCAGCATTATGATTGCATTACCATGTGCTAGAATATGATTTTGAAAAATGAGAAATACTCTATTGGGGCAGACAAGAATGGCTTGCTGTTTGTTTCTGGATAAATCAGTGTACCACATGTTAGGTTGGAATAGATACAAGAGTCTTATAATAATTATTGAAATCTCAGTAAAAAGTCTCATGAAGGCAAGCTGTAGGGTATCTGAGGTTTGATATATATTTATTAAACAACTAATAGAACGGTTGTTTTTGGAAAATGAAGAAATGAGGTTCAAGGGATAAAATCCTTACATTGAGTTGTTATGATATGCTATTATTATTATTAATCACATTTTAATTATTTTGTTCATGTCTAGAATGAGTATAGTTCTGGTGTCACTCGCCCTATCTTTTGGCTGTGTTCCAGAAATTGTGTGTCAATTTTTATCTTGATCATTCCAATTTGATGTTTAATACACTAGGAAAATATAGTACATAAACTACTACTACTATAAATTATTATGGAAAATAATTGTTCCTCTTAATAAAAATAAACACTACTTGATATAATACTACAAACCTATAGTTATACAATATTTATAATGATATTATAAATGTATACATTTTTATATACAACCGCCATCAAAATGGTCAAGGGATTAACTACTAAATGTATGGACATTATTGTACTGATATGGCTAATTTTTTAATCAATCAAACTAATTCATATTTTCCTTCCTTTTAGTAAATTCTATATTTTGGCATATCCAAAAAAAGTCAAGGTTATCTATATGAACCCAGAGAGTTGCTTGTGGATTTTGAAGCTAAGCTCCTGCAATTGCCACTGTAGTTGCCACTCAGATGTCAAGAAGTGTGTAGGGCCTACTGCTGACCTCTAGCCTCATCGAAACCAAAGATGAAGAAATCCACCCTCTGCCCATTCAAGTCAGCTAAGTTTTACACAGGAGCCACCCAAGTCGCAAGAAGAAAACCTCTGCCCCTCTTCCACTTCCCAAGTCTCTTCTGTGCGCACTGTATTGGAAACACCTAAAGCACATTCAGAAACCTGGTGACAGGGGAGCCTGGCAAATGTGTTTACCAGCAGAGCATAGAAGAGATAAGAAGTCAATAAAAAATTATAATACTTGTAGGAGTAATTAATATTTTTAACTCTAAAAGTTTAGGAAAACCAGCTACAAGTGAGATTAATTTGTGCTCTCTCTTAAGACTTAAGTAAGAATTTACCAGGTGAGGCACTTGGGAAGATAATTATGAGCAGAGAATGAATGGTAAGAGATACAGAGGTAGGAAAGAACATGGCATAGTATAGTGTAGTGCAGTTGGAGTGTAAATTGCATGTCAAGGAGAGAACAACAGTAATAAGAGATGTTGAAATCCTCAGGAAAGTTAATGAGGGGATATCACAAAATGCAAAGGAGTTTTAACTTTATCTCCATGGTGACTGAAGCCATTAGAGAGAGTGGCATGATCCGTTTTTCACTTTTCCAAGGCTGGGTCGAGGGGGCAGAAACTGGAATACCTATAATAATAAAAGTATAATATGCTAATTAGATAGGACAGCAGAATGACCTTCTGGACATCCTTCAGGATGAAGCTGTGGCTGTGAGCCCCAAGCTCCTTGCACGAATTTCGAGAATCAGGCTGCTAGTAAAGAAATAAAAAGAAAACCACTTCTATGTTTATAAACACTCCCTTATGTTTGCAGAATTGGTAATTATTTCTGCATCACACAAATAAGAGCTTTGTGTATCAATTGATTCACTTGACTATTTTTAGCTTAGAAACTATCTGTTTAGATCTGCTGAGGATCTCAGGACAAATCAAACAGATTCTTACTATCAGGCTATTAAGCCTGAAAATTGGCTGAGTTTAAAATAACCTAAACTAAAATATCAATTGGTGTGGACTTCATGTTTTTCATGGATCGATCAGTTAAAATTATAGATCATCTGATAAATATTCATGTTCTATGGAAAATATAATATTTATTAAAAAGACCCTAAAATTATTAAAATGATCACCAAAAGAATTTATAATGCAACTAGAGGCCTGGTGCATGAAAATTCATGCACTGCAGGGGGGTCCCTAAGCCTGGCCTGCCCCATCTCACAGTCCGGGAGCCCTCAGGGGCAGGAGGTGACCTGGTGATCAGGGGAAGGAGACGCTCCAGCACACCTCTGCTGCTGCCACTGCCAGCAGCGCAAGCCTCAGCTGGCCCTGGAAACCTGAGCCTTGGGTGGCCCTGGGTAGCTGGGCAGCTGCCATCCAAGGCTTGCCTGTGCCTTGGGCCTGCCCTGGGTGGCTGGGGGGCTGAGGGGACTGGGGGACTCAGGAGGCAGGCGCGTGGAGTGGTCAAACCTGCCAGGGGGTGGGCCCAGCCTTGCCGCGTGCCTGTAGCCCCAGCAGGGCTGAGGGGACTGGGCACCACCATCTTTGAGGACATGGCAGTCAATTAGCATATTCCCTCCTTATTGGCTGTTGGCACCACCATCTTTGAGAGCAGGGCAGTCAATTAGTATATTCCCTCCTTATTGGCTGTGGGTGCCGCCATCTTTGCCATGGTGTGAGGGTCAATTAGCATATTCCCTCTTTATTAGATGGGATAACCCCTCAAAATATTGTTATTTGTATACTACCTCAAATCATCCTTTAGTAATAGAAAGTTAAGATAACTAAATAAATTATGTCCAGATAGAAAATTGCTCTAATCCAATAAATAGTGGAGGCTGCCTGAACCCACACCAAGGTCTGATAACTGGGCTGCAGAGATCTCCGTAGGTTCAGTTGAGGTATTTTCACAACTACATTTCAATCCAAGGTTTTTCTCTCTCCAACCTCAAGACATTTGTTGATAAATTTCCTTCTTGGGTTCATTGCCCTAGGAAATCTGACAAATGACTTAAAAACATACAAACAGGTACACATGTATAGATATACCCAGTTCTCAAACACACAAACATGCACACACCTAAGTTTTTTTGCTTGCCTTTACCTATGAATATTTTTATTTATGCTGAGGATGTGTTTGGAAATTAAGAATAGTGTGCCTTACTTTAGAGTCTTCCAACGGCATAAGACATGTCTTCAAGATTGAATACCCTCTGATCAGTACAGTGTCTGGAAAATTGTGAGCACCCAATAAGTGCTGATGTTGAATGATAGGTTGAATGAAGAAATAAAACATCAATTAAATCAAGCCATTTGTCCTCTGCTTTCAAACACACACACACACACACACACACACACACACACACACATTTGGAACACACTGTGCTGCCCAATACAGCAGCTACAAGCCACATGTGGCTACATAGATTTAAATTTATATTAATCAAAATTAAATAAATTTTAATAGTTTTTTCAGCCTCACTAGCCAAAATTCAAACACACAAAAGTCACATGTGGCTAGCAGGTACCATATTGGATGCTCAGATTATATAAAATACTTCCATTGCAGAAAATATGATTAGAAGACACTTTTTTAGATGTCAAATGCTGAGGGAATTCTATCCTTTAGACATAATTGGGACTTTTGCACTATTTGAGTGGCTAAGATATTGGGATCTTAAGAAAAGGTGCTCAGCAGAACTATGATTGGTGATGGTGTTAAAAGTTTGTTGAACACCTACAATTACAATTATTTAAAAAGAAATGGAACCATTGGAAAATTCTGAAAAAAACAAATAAATAAATGAGCTAGCATTTGTAGAAGACATCGAAATTTGGGGGTAAGGTCTTGGTTCCAAAATAATTTTTAAAATTAAACAAAAAGTATACAAAAAGCTAAATACAAATCACTCAAATGCTCCCACGATACTTCTATTGAATTATAATTATGGTACTAGGTATAACACGAGAGCTGTGACATGTTTAATCCCACTACCACAGTGCTGGCCAATTATGAGGAATGTTTCCAAATTGGAGTAATCATACAACCAAACATGAGAGCAGCAGCACTTCAGTATTGTGTATTTTGAGAAGATATCTGTGACTGAATACACTGGATTCAGGCAAATTATCTGTGTCACAGAGTCAGATATTATATACATATACATATATATACACAAATATTGCATATATATATATACATATATATATGTTATAGATATTAGATATATAATGCACATATATATGTGCATATTATATAGGGTGTCCAAAAATGTATACAAACTCTTTGAATAACTATAACAGCAATGTTTATCAAAATACATTTCATTTTAATTTTTGTTATTTTTATTTTTGTACTAATTCTTTATTATTGAAAGTATTAAATATGTCCTCTTTTCTCCCCATAACCCCCTCCAGGCAGTCCCTGTCCCGCCTGTCCCAGGCCCTCACAAACCCATTTTCTGTGTCAATGGGACATGCATATATGCATACAATGTCCTGGGTTGATTACCTCCCACACACACACCCTCCTCTACCTTCCCTCTGATATTCTGTACTCTGTTCCATGCTTCTATGTCCCTGGATCCACTACATTCATCAGATTATTTTGTTACTTAGATTCCTCATAAGAATGAGATCATGTGATACTTGACTCTCTCTAACTTATTTCGCTTAGCATAATACTCTCCAGGTAACTCCATGCTGTCTCAAAGGGTACGAGGTTCTTCTTTTTTACTGCTGCATAATATTCCATAGTATAAATGTGCCACAGCTCTTTTATCCACTCATCTACTGATGGGCACTTGGGCTGTTTCCAGATCTTAGCTATTGTAAATTGTGTTGCTATTAATATAGGGGTGGATTCATTCTTTCTGATTGGTATTTCAGGTTTCTTAGGATATATTCCTAGAAGTGGGATCACTGGGTCAAATGGCCATTCCATATTTACTTTTTTGAGGAAATTCCATATTGTTTTCCACAGAGGCTGCACAAGTCTGCATTCCCACCAACAGTGTACCAGGGTTCCCTTTTTTCCACATCCTCACCAGCACTTGTCATTTGTTGATTTGTTTATGGTAGCCATTCTGACAGGTGTGAGGTAAATACCTCATTGTTGTTTTAATTTGCATCTCACTGATGATGACTGAGTGGTTTTTCATATGACTCTTGGCCATCTGTATGGCCACTTTGGAGAAGTGTTTATTTAAGACCTTTGCCCATTTTTTTGCCCATTTTTTAACTGAATTGTTTGTCTTCCTTTTGTTAAGATGCATGAGTTCCTTATATATTTTGGATATTAACCCTTTATCAGATGTATCATTGCCAAATATGTTCTTACATACAGTGGGCTCCCTTTTAGTTTTGTTGATTTTTTTTGTGTGTGCAGAGACTTTTTATTTTGATGTAGTTCCAGTTGTTTATTTTATTCTAAGTTTCCTTTGCCCTAGGTCCATGGTCAGCAAACTGTGGCTCGCAACCCACATGAGGCTCTTTGGCCCCTTGAATGTGGCTCTTCCACAAAATACCACGGCCTGGGTGAGTCTATTTTGAAGAAGTGGAGTTAGAAGAGGTTTAAGATTAAAAAATTTGGCTCTCAAAAGGAATTTCAATCGTTGTACTGTTGATATTTGGCTCTGTTGACTAATGAGTTTGCCGACCACTGCCCTAGGAGATGTATCCTGAAACATATTGCTAGAAGAGATGTCTGATACTTGGATGCCTATGGTTTCTTGTAGGACTTTTATGATTTCATGACTTACATTTCAATCTTTTATCCATTTTGAGTTTATTTTTGTGTATGGTATAAGTAAGTGGTCTAATTTCACTTTTTTGCAGAGAGAGTCAAGAGACTGTCAAGAGACTGTCTTGACTCCATTGTCAAATATTAATTGAGTGTAATGGTTTGGGTCAATTTCTAGGGTCTCTGTTCTGTTCCATTAATCGATATTCCTGTTCTTGTGTCAGTACCAGACTGTTTTGATTATAGCGGCTTTGTATTATAACTTGCAATCTGGTATTGTGATTCCTCCAATGTTGTTCTTTCTGAGGATTGCTGCAGCTATTCAGGGACTTTTTTGGTTTCATATACATTTTGTGAGAGTTTGTTCTAGATCTGTGAAATATGCCATTGGTATTTTAATGGGGATTGCATTGAGTCTATAGATTGCTTTGGGTAGTATGGACATTTTAATGATGTTGATTCTACCAATCCATGAACACAGCTTATTCTTCCACTTGTTTATATCTTCTTCTATCTCTTTTTTCAAGGTTCTATAGTTTTCGGAGTACAGGTCTTTTGCCTCCTTGGTTAAGTTCATTCCTAAGTATTTTAATTTTTTGTTGCAATGCTAAATAGAATTGCTTTTTTAGAGTCTCTTTCTGAGAATTCATTATTGGTGTATTAAAAAAGCCATCAATTTTTGGGTGTTTATTTTGTATCCTGCTATGTTGCCAAATTCACTTATTAAATTCAGTATTTTTTTGGTAGAGTCGTTAGGGTTTGCTATGTACAATATCAAGTTTTCTGTGAATAATGAGAGTTTTCTTTCTCCTTTACAATTTGGATGCCTTTTATTACTTCTTCTTGTCTCATTGGTGTGGGTAGGACTTCCAGTACTAATAAAAGGATAATATGTAAATTGGTTAGGATGCCCTCACAATAACAACCGAACAGCAGGCTGCATGGGGTGACCAGGCCAGCAGGGGATTAGTGAGGGGCAACCAGGCTGGCAGGCAGAGGTGGTTAGGGGTGATCAGGCTGGCAGGCAGGTGAGCAGTTAGGAGCCAGTGGTCCTGGATTGTGAGAGTTCCAACTGCCTGTTTAAGCCCAATCCCTCAAGGGGTCCTGGATTAGAGAGGGTGCAGGCTGGGCTGAGGAGACCCCCCTCCCCCGTGCATGAATTTCATGCACCTGGCCTCTAGTATTGAATAAGAGTGGTGAAAGCAGACATCCCTGTCTTTTTACTGTTCCTAGGGGAAATGGCTTTAGGTTTTGCCTATTTAGCATGATGTTCACTGTAGGTTATCATATATGGCCTTTATAATGTTGAGCTAGGCTTCCTCTATTCCCACTTTGCTGAGAGTTTTTATCAAAAATGGGTATTGGATTTTGTCTAATGCTTTTGCTGCATCTATTAATATGATCATGTGATTTTATGTCTTTCAATTTGTTTATGTGGTGTATCACATTTATTGATTTGAGAATATTGTACCAGCCTTGTATCCCTGGAATAAGTCTCACTTGTACATGGTGTATGATCTTTTTAATATATTGCTGTATCTGATTTGCTAATATTTTGTTGAAGATTTCTAGCATCTATGTTCATCAGGGATATTGGCCTGTAATTCTCTTTCTTTGGAGTGCCTTTAAATGGTTTTAGATTTAGGGTAATGCTGGCCTCATAAAAAGAGCTTGGAAGTGGTCCGTCCTCTTGGATTTTTTGGAATTGTTTCAGGAGGATAGGTGTTAGCTCTTCTTTGAATGTTTTGTAAAACTACCCTGTGAGGCTATCTAGACCATGGCTTTTGTTTGCTGGGATTTTTTTTTATGCTTCTATTTAATCCATTGTTATTGGCCTATTCATGTTTTCAGCTTCTTCCTGATTCAGTTTTGGGAAATTGTATTTTTCTAGGAATTTGTCCATTTCATCCACATTGTCCAGCTTGTTGGCAAATAGTTGTTCATAGTCTTTTCTTGCAATCCTTTGTATTTCTGTGTGTCAGTGGTTACTTCTCCACTTCTTATTTTATTTGAGTACTCTGTCTTTTTTTCTTGATGTGTCTGGATAATAGTTCATCAATTTTGTTTATTCTTTCAAAGTAACAGCTCTTGGTTTCATTGCTTTTGTTTGTTTGTTTTTAACCTCTATGTTATTTATTTCTGCTCTAATTTTTATTATTTCTTTCCTTCTACTTACTCAGGGCTTTTCTTGTTGTTCTCTTTCTAGTTTTTTTTTTTAAGTTGTAGTGTTAAATAATTTAATGTAGATTTTTCTTGTGTTTTGAGGTATGCCTGAGGTGCTATGAACTTCCCTCTCAGGACTGTTGGACTGTTTTTTGCTGTGAAACAAAGATTTGGGTTATTCTGTGTTCATTTTCATTTGTTTCCATGAAGTTTTTCATTTCTTTCTTGATCTCATTGGTAACCTATTCATTGTTTAATAACATGATATTTAGCCTCCATGTGTTTGAATGTTTTTGCATGTTTTTTATTGTAGTTGATTTCTAATTTCATTCCACTGTTATCTGAGAAGATGCTTGATATGATTTTAATCTTCTTGAATTTGTAGAGACTGGTTTGTGTCCTAATATGTGACCCATCTTTGTGAATGATCTATGTGCACTTGAGAAGTATGTTTATTCTTCTGTGTTGGGGTGAAATATCCTATAAATGTCAGTTAAATCCATCTGATTCAGTATATCTTTTAGAGTCACTGTTTTCTTGTTAACTTTTTGTCTGGAAGGTCTATCCAATGAACTCAGTGGGGTTTAAAGTCCCTTCTATGACTCTTTGTTGTCTATCTCTCCCTTAAAGCCCACTAGATTTTTTCAAAATATATTTGGGTGTTCTTATATTTGGTGCATATATGTTTACCAGGGTTATATACTCTTGTTGGATCAATTCCTTTGGTATTATATAGTAACTTTTGTTGTCTCTAGTGATGGCCTTCATTTTAAATTCTATTTTGTCAGATATGAGTATTACTACTCCAGCTTTTTTTCTTTCCCATTTGCATAGAACATTTTTTTTAATTCCTTTACTTTCATCCTGTGTGTGTATTTTGTCCTGAGGTGGGTCTCTTGTAGACAGCAAGTAGTTAGGCATGTTTTTGTATCCATTCAGCTACCCTATGCCTTTTTATTGGAGCATTTAATTCATTTACATTTAAGTTTATTATTGAGAGGTACTTATTTATTGACATCTTAATTCTGTATGCCTAGTTTTCTCTCTCATTTTCTTATTATTATTACAGCAGTTCCTTTAACATTTCTTGTAATGTTGGCTTTGTGGTGATGTACTCCTTTAGCCTTTTTAAATTCTACATATCTTAGGCATTGTGCACATATCTCTTACATATGGATATTGTACAGATAAATTTATGTATTACTCTTCTGATTGGCTTTAGACCTTGTGGGGCTTTAAAACATATCAAGCAATTAATTATTTTATGTTTATTCTGCTAATTCTAGACATTAAAGGCATGTCTATACCAATCATTATTTAAACTCCTCTGTTTTCTTTCCCTTCTACTTGTCCTTATTATACCCCAAAACCACTATTTCATCTCATATGACCTCTTTTTTTGTTCTCTCTTGACCAGTTTTCAATTGCAAAGTGGGAATTGATAGGGATATGGAATATGCCTAAAAGACAAATAGTTGAATACTACATGAATAATGAATATCTGCTAAATTCATAATCTTCTCTATATGCATACATATAGATGTGTATATGTATATGTATAAGTTTATATGCACATATATGTATGTGTACAAAAATATATAATACAATCTTTCTTCTCTCTTTAACATCAATTTGATGCCATTTATCAGTAATTTTTCTTAAGTGAAAGAGTGGGTTGAAATAAATTACACTTGTTGATTTTTTTTCCTATACTGAGCATAGTTTAACATATTATAAGACAATAAAGTAATCTTCTGATATTCTATCCTAATTTCATGAAGAATGGAGCTGATGTAGGATGAAGGCATATAAGACAGTTCATTTAATCTAGTGATGGTTTTCTTTGTTTTCTACAATGCAATTCACTCTTCTATTTTGAATAGACAAAAATTCCTTCTGCAATTTCTTCACTATAAGTATATTCTTAGTCTTTAAGATACAACTTGATATTTATTAGATTATTCAAAATATCAGATACTTCATTTGCTAAATATATTGACAGATTAATAATATTGTATCTAGAAAACCCTAAAGACTCCACCAAAAATATACTAGACCCAGTAAATTAATTCAGTAAAGTTGTAGGAAAAAAAATCAATATCCATCAGAAATTGATGGCATTTTTATACACTAATAATGAAATATCAGAAAGAGAAACTAATAAAACAACCTCCCCTTTACTATTAAAAAAAAAAAAAAGAGTGAGATACCTAGGAATAAATTTAACCAAGGAGATAAAAGACCTGTACTCAGAAAACTATAGGACATTGAGGAAAGAAATTAAGTGGAAGCATATACCATGTTCATAAATTATAAGAATTGACATCATTAAAATGTCCCTACTACCCAAAGCAATATATGAGACAAGGCAGAGGCAGACAAGCAGAGGCAAAGTTTGCAGAACAAAACAAACAGTTTTGTTTTGTGACACTGTTAAGTCACATAACTTAACACAATTCCTATTAAAATACCAATGGTATATTTCACAGATCTAGAACAAATATTCCAAAAATGTTTATGGAACCAAATAGGATGCCAAATATCTGTATAAATTTTGAGAAAGAAAAACAAAGTTGAAGGAATAACAATAGCAGATACCAAGTAAAATAACAATAGCAGATACCGAGTACAAAGCCACTGTACTCAGAATAGCCTGGTATTAGCACAAGAACAGGCATATAGATCAATGGAACAGAACAGGGAACTCGGAAATCAACCCACGCCTTTAAGGTCAATTAATATTTGACAAATGAGAGAAAAGCAAACAATGCAGTACAGACAGTTTCTTTAGTAAAGAGTGTTGGGAACATTGGACAGGTACATACAAAAAAGATGAAACTAGACCACCACTTATACTATATATGACAATAAACTCAAAAAGGATAAAAGACTTAAATGTAATATATGAAACCATAAAAATTCTGAAAGAAAACAAGGCAGTGAAATCTTGCAGCAATACTTTGCCAGTTTGTCTTCGAGGGCAAGGGAAACGCAGGAAAAGATGAACAAATTGGATTACATCAAGCTAAAGAGAAACCATCAACACAATGATAAGGGAACCCATTGTATGCAGGAACATATTCACCTATGATACATCTGATTCGGAGTTAATTTCCAAAATACACAAAGAATTTATAGAACTCAAAACCAGTAAAACAATTGAATAAAAAAATGGAAAAAGGACTTGAATAGACACTTCTCCAAAGAGGACATATGGATAGCCAATGGACATTTGAAAGTTCAAGGTCACTAATCATCAGAGAGATGCAAATTACAATGAAACTGAGTTATCACTTCACATCTTCCAGAATGGCTACTATCAATAAATCAACAAGTGCTAGTGAGGATGGGAGTAAAGGGAAGCCTAGTGCACTGTTGGTGGAAATACAGACTGGTACAGCCAGTATGGAAAACAGTGAGGATTTTCCTCAAAAATTAAAAAATGGAATTCTGATCCATTGACCCAGTGAACCCGCTTCTGGGCTGGAAATATCTGTCCACCTCCCACCCAGGTAAGGGAGCTGTAATATAGTCCCACCCACTGTGGAAAGTGTCTTCCAGCCTCATTTGACCAGAAGGGGTGGTAACAACTCCTGGGAGCTGTGTGGACCAGAGGCACTTGAACCAAAAGGCAGACAAGCAGAGGTAAAGTTTGCAGAACAAAACAAACAGTTTTGTTTTGTGACACTGTTAAGTCACAGAACTTAGGGTTCAGGTTGGATTGATTTAAGACAACAAAGAGCTTTATTGACTGCAGAGTTACTTTCTCCCCTGTGCCTGGCAGGGAATCTAATTCATAGCCCTACTCATCACTGAATATAGCCTTCAGCCTGTCTGACTGGGGAACCTAACATAGCTCATTAAACAGCCCGACATACAGTGGCACTTCTAAAAGTGCACAGCCTATGGCTTTCCCCATCCAAGGAATTAAGTGCACATCCTGGCTTGATTCAGGTCCCCAAAGAATAAGCTGTACAGGGTCTGCATTTTATCTTGATTCCCTGCCCCGGCTAATTCATAGCCCCATTTATTACTAAATAAAGTACCCAGTTATGACCATCTAGTAAGCCTGGCCAGAAAATTTAGGCACCTGTGGAGCCCATCCTACAGCCTCCCATAAGTAGGAAAGCAAGCCAGAAGTCCTATACAATTGTTTTTTGTTTTTTTTTGTCTTTTTGCCAGGGGCACATCACTCCACAATCCCCATTCTCAGAGCTTGAACAGTTGCCTCTCCCAAAAATAGATCATAATAATAGGCTCCACTGGCCCAAGGACATTCATTATAGGCAGACACACAGAAATCCAAACAGGTGACTGATGAAAACATGTCTCACCTAAAGCAAACTTATAAAGTATGGAAGATGAAACCAATCCCTCATGTGTGCAGATACCAATGTGAGGAATCAAGGATCGGGGAAAATTTGGTGAGTATGACAACAGCAAAGGAAACTAATAAAGCTCTAATAATTGTCTATGAAGAAATGGAGATTTCTGAACTGTCAGGTGAAAAATTCAGAATAATCCTCTTAAAGAAATTTAGTGAACTACAAAAAAACCTACAGACAGACAACTAAACAAAACCAGGAAAGCAATGCAAATAAGATGAGAGGTTTGATAAGAAAATAGTAACCATAAAAAAATCAAAATAAAACACACTCCTAGCCGAAACCGGTTTGGCTCAGTGGATAGAGCGTCGGCCTGCAGACTGAAAGGTCCCAGGTTCGATTCCGGTCAAAGGCATGTACCTTGGTTGCGGGCACATCCCCAGTAGGGGGTGTGCAAGAGGCAGCTGATGGATGTTTCTCTATCATCGATGTTTCTAACTCTCTATCCCTCTCTCTTTCTCTCTGTGAAAAATCAATAAAATATATTAAAAAAAAACAAAAACACTCCTAGCCAATGTGGCTCTATGGCTACAGCATCAGCCACACACCCATGGCCATGCGGTCAATTCATGGTCAAGGGCACACACCTGGCTTGCAGATTCAGTCCCTAGCTCTGGTGTTAAAACTCAATAGATATTTTCAAAAGTAGATTCTATCATGCAGAAGAAAGAATCAGTGACCTGTATGCTAAGATGTTAGAAATTGCCCAGTCAGACAAATAAAATAAAAATAATAAAACAGCCTGAATAAAGCTTATGGGAATTATAGGACACAATGGAAAAAACAACAACACACAAAACAATATTTTCAAAATGTTAATTCCAGAAGGAGAAGAAAAATAGAAAGGGACAGAAAGGAGATTTATAGCAATAATAGCTAAAGACTTCCCAAACCTGAGGAAAGAAATGGACATCCAGATCTATGATGCTCAAAAGATTCCAAATAAATTTAATCCACATAGGACTATACCAAGGTACATTATAATTAAATTATCAAAGTTCAAAAACAGAGAAAGAATGTTAAGAGCAGCAGTAGAAGTTAAAGTAACATACAAGGAAACTCCCATAAGACTATAGGTGGATTCCTCAACAGAAACTTTCAGGCCAGGAGAAAATGGGATGACCCTTCAAAATATCGAAAAAACAAACAAACACAAAACTGACAACCAAGAACTCTATATACCATGCACATATGTACAATCACACATGAAACATTTTCTGAGATAGCCCATATGCTAGGCCACAAAACAAGTCTTAGTAAATTCAAGAAGATTACAATCATATCAAGTATTTTCTCTGATTACACTGGCATAAAACTAGAAATCAATAACAAGAAGAAAATTGAACATTTTATGAAAAGATGGAAATTAAACAACATTCTCCCAAACAACCATTGGTCAAAGAAAAAATTAAAGGGAAAACAAAAAAGTTTCTTAAGATAAAAATGCAAATACAATACCAGAATTTGTAGAATATAGCAAAAAGTAGTTTTAAGAGGAAAGTTCATAGCAATAAAAGCCTAAAATAAAATAAACATCCCAAATAAACAACTTATCTCTATGCTTTAAGGTACTAGGAAAAAAAAAAAAAAGAAAGAAAGAACACACCAAACCAAAATTTGGCAGAAGAAAGGAAATAATAAAGATTAGAGCATAAATAAATAAAATAGAGAACAACAACAACAAAGAAAAACACAGTAGAAAATATCAACCCACTTAAGGGTTGTTTCCCTGAAAAGATAAATAAAATGGGCACACCTTTAACTCAAATAACGAAAGAAATAAAGTGGCCCAAGTAAATTATAAATTAAAAAAAAGACATTGCGACTGATACCACAAAAAGTCAAAGGATTATAAGAGGTTATTATGAACAACTATAATCCAACAAAGAGGACAGCCTATAGTATATGGGAAAAATTATTAGAAACATACAACTTACCGCAGCTGAATCAGGAAATAAAAAGGAAAATATAAATAGACCAATTTCTATTCAGAAGATTGAATTGGTAATCAAAAATCTCCCAATGAAGAAAAGGCAGAACCCAATGGCTTCAATGGTGAATTTTACCAAATATTTAAGAAAAAATAACAATTAACCTATCTCAAACTTTCCAAAAAATTGAAGAAAAATGAATACTCCCAACTTATTTTATGAGGCCAACATTATCCTGTTACCAAAACCAGAAAAGTACACTACTAGAAAAGAAAACTATAGGTTAACATCACTGATGAATAAAGATACAGAAAGTCTCAATAAGAAACTATCAAACTAAATTCAGCAGCATATTAAAAGGATCCTATATCATGATCAAATAGGATTTATCTTTATGATGCACAAATGTTTCAACATATGCAAATCAATGTGATACATCTCATTAATAGAATGGAAAAAAAGAATCATATCATCTTAATAGGTGCAAAAAAGCATTTGACAAACTTCAACATTCGTTCATGATAAAAGTTCTTAAAAAGTAGGCATAGAAAGAACATACCTCAACATAATCCTATATAATAAGAGGGTAATATGCAAATAGACCAAACAGCAGAACAACAGGAATGCCTGTGGCCCCTCACCCTGGCTGGCCCCGCCCCCCAGGCAACTAATATTTGACAATGTAACCAAAATTACTCAATAGAGAAAAGATAGTCTCTTCAATAAATGGTTCTGGGATAATTGAATATTTGTATGTAAAATAATAAACCTGGATGTCTGTCTTAAACCATTCACAAAAATTAACTAAAAATAGATTAAAGACTAGTGAGAGTTGAAACTATGAAACTCCTAGAGGAAAAAAAACAAAAACAAAAACAAAAAAACAGCAATGAAGCAATTTGACATGGCTTTAGTTATGATTTTTGGATGTGACACCTAAACACAAGTAACAAAATAAAAAGTAAACAAGTGGGACTATGTTAATTTAAAAAGCTTTTGTACAGAACAAGAAACCATCAACAAAGTAAAAAGAGAAACTATGGAATGAGTAAAAATATTTGTAACCATATATCTTTTGAAGGGTTAGTATCCCAAATATATAAAGAACTTATACAACTTAGTAGCAAAACAAACACATAACCCAATTATAAATGGGCAAAAGACCTGAATAGACATTTTCCCAATTAAGATATAGGAAGGTCAAAAGGTACATGGAAAGATGCTCACATCAATAGTCATTAGGGAAATGCAAATTGAAAGTTAAATGTGATTATCTCCTCATTCTTATTTGGCTATTATAAAAAGGGGAAGAGATAACAAATATTGATATAGATTTGGAGAAAAGGGCACCTCTGTGGGCTTGTAAATTGCTATAGCCTATAGAAAACAATATAGAGGATCCTCAAAAGATTAAATATAAAATTACCATATGATCCAGCAATTTCATTTCTGGTAATATATCTAAAGGAAACAAAAACATTAAATCTAAAAGATGCCTGTACCCCCATGTTTAAAGCAGCATTATGTACAACTAGCGTTCCCGTTGCAGGAAAAATCCTGCAATAGGATTTCCTGCTGCACTCTAACCCACCTCCGCTCCTCCCTTGTCGCCCGCCCCGCCTTCTCGGCCAGCCGCCTGCTTTTCCCTTCGCCCCCAGCCCCGCCTTCGCTCCTCCCTTCTCCTCCCCCTGGCTTGCTTGCTTCTCCGAAGCTTTACTCCCTTCTGCAGCTCTTGGCTTCTTTCAATGCTGTCTTGATACGCCATCTTTGTTGGGGTAATTTGCATACTCGTCCTGATTGGTTGGTGGGCGTGGCTTGGTTGGTGGGCGTGGCTTGGGCGTAGCAAAGGTACGGTCAATTTGCATATTTGTCTATTATTAGATAGGATAGCCAAGACATGAAAACAAGGTATCCATGGATGGATGAATGGATAACAAAGTTTGGTGTATCTTATACAATAAAATGTATAGATCTAAAAGAGGAGTAAATCCTACCATTTCTGACAACATGGATGGATCTTGACAATATTATGCTAAGTAAAATAAATCAGACAAATACTAAATACTGTGTGACCTTACTTATGTATAAAATCTAAATTTTTTTTAAAAAATCAAACCACAACAAAATAACCTCATAACAATGGAGATCAGACTTTCGGTTAACAAAGGTAAAGGGTATGGGGAGGGGAAAGAGGAGGAAGGTGGTCCAAACATCTATCTATATAAAAGCCTAAGTGCCTTGGCTGGGTTGGATCAGTGGATAGAGTGTCAGCCTGCAGACTGAAGGGTCCTGGGTTTGATTCCAGTCAAGGACACATGCCCTGCCTGGGTTGTGGGCTCCATCCCCAGTGGGGGATGTGCAGGAGGCAGGCGATCAATGATTCTTTCTCATCATTGATGTTTCTATCTCTCTCTCTCCCTCTCTCTTCTTCTCTGAAATCAATAAAAATATATTTTAACAAAAAGCCTAAGTGACCATTATGATGGAACGACTGGAACAACTGGAATAACCAGAACGACTGGAATGACTGGTCGCTATGACATGCACTGACCACCAGGGGCAGATGCTCAACGCAGGAGGTGCTCCCAACCCGCAGGCTCCAATTGCCTTTAGGGCCTGCCGGCCAACCTCCCAGTCCCTCCCCCCAGCTGACAGGTCCCAATCGCCCAACTGGGGCTGGGCCCCTAGCTGGAACAGGGAACCAGGGGTGGATGGAGGTGGAAATGAGCAGTGATACAAGGAGGAGGTGGGGAGGCAGGGAATCTGATCGGCCCTGGTCGCCGGCCAGGTCTAAGGACCCCACCTGTGCATGAATTTCGTGCACCGGGCCTCTAGTCCAATTATAAGATAAACTAGAGGCCCGGTGCACAAAATTTGTGCACGGGGGGTGTGTCCCTCAGCCCAGCCTGCACCCTCTCCAATCTGGGACCCCTCGAGGGATGTCCGACTGCCCATTTAGTCCCGATCCTGGTAGGATCAGGTCTAAACGGGCAATCGGACATCCCTCTCACAATCCAGGACTGCTGGCTCCCAACTGCTCTCCTGCCTGCCTTCCTGATTGCCCCTAACCGCTTCTGCCTGCCAGCCTGATCAACCCCTAACCACACCCCTGCCAACCTGATTGATGCCTAACTGCCCTCCCCTGCAGGCCTGGTCACCCCCAACTGCACTTTTCTGCAGGCCCGGTCGCCCCTAACTTCCCTCCTCTGCCGGCCTGGTCACCCCTAACTGCCCTCCCCTGCTGGCCATCTTGTGGTGGCCATCTTGTGTCCACATGGGGGAAGCCATCTTTGACCACATGGAAGTGGACATCTTGTGTGTTGGAGTGACAGTCAATTTGCATATTACTCTTTTATTAGATAGGATAAGTAGTAGGGAAATAATGTACAACATGATCATTACAGTTAACAGTGTTGAGAGTAATTTTTATGTGTTCTCATCACAAGGACATTTTCCTTTTTTTAATTGTTTCTATAGAAGAAAATGAATGTTAGTTGAACCTATCATTTTAATCATTTCACAATATACACTGATTGGCCAGATTATTATGATCTCTGATCTCTAATATATATATTAGAGGCCCAGTGCATGAATTCGTACATGGGTGTGGTTGAGTGGCCACATTATTATGCATTCATAGATCATAAAAATCTGGCCACTCAGTGTATATAAAGCAAACCATCATGCTGTATGCCTTAAACTCATACAGCTATGTATGTCTATTATTTCTCCAAACAACTAAAGAAAAAAAAAAACTTTAAAAATTGTATGGTTGACCCTTGAGCAACACAGGGGTTAGTAGGGCCAACTGCCAGCTCAGTGAAAAATCCTTGTATAACTTAAGCAACTCACTGCATAAGTGGACTCCCAACCTCCAGTTGACACTTGAACAACATGGGTTTGAATTGAACAGGTCAACTGAACTGCAGTCAATTGAAAAAAATCCATGCAAAAGTGGACTAGGGCAGTTCAAACCTGTACTGTTTAAGAATCAATTCTATTTCTACTTCCTTTGCTTCCATTGTTTCTCACAAGAAGACCATTCACATCATCATTGTTGTCTCATATGTAGTATGTGTTTGATTTGATGCCTTGGAGAATTTTTTTATTGTTTCCAGCAATTAAATTGTTAGGTACCATATATTTTAAATCTGTTCCTCTTGCTAAAAGTCTGTTAAGATTTTTAGTTTTAACTTTTATCAAATTTTGGAAATCTTTGAATATTATTTACTTAAATATGTTTTCAGCCTACCCAACCTCTCCCAAACACTAATGACATATACATTTGACTGCTTTATATTGTCTCATAGTTCACTGAAATGTTGTTCATGCTATATGCAAGCTTTTTTCTCTTTGAGTTTCTGTGTAGATATTTTTTGACTGCCTTGTCATCAAGTTAACTAATCTTTTCTTCTACAGGTTCTAATTCATTGTATTGCTTACTCAGTAACTTTTGATTTCAGAAAGTACTGTATTCTGCATAAAAATTTTATTTGGTTCTTTTATAGATATTCTATTTCTTTCCACATACTATTTGTGTTTTTCTTTAATTTTGTTAAAATATATTTTTATTGATTTCAGAGAGGAAGGTTGAGGGAGAGAGAGGGAGAAATATGGGTGATGAGAGAATCATTGTTCCTGTATGCCCCCTACAGGAGACCGAGCCTGCAACCGGACATAGGCCCTGTCCAAGAATTGAACTGTGACCTCCTGGTTCATTGGTCGACATTTATTCACTGAGCCACACCGGCCTGGCTTTCTTTGTTTTTTGTTTTTTTTTTTTTGTTTGTTTTTTTTTTTGAGCAGGTTAGTAACGCTTATAAAAGATGTTACAAATTGAATCTGCAATCCATCATATTATTAATTTAATTGTGTGTCTGATTTTAATAACTGTTTCTCTTGATTGTTAGCAATATTTTCCAATTCTTCACAATTTATTTTTTTAATTTAGTCCAACAGTGTGAATGCTACATTGTTGAGAGTAACAATATTTTGTTTTCTTTTGTTTAATGTCTGTTGATGTTTGTTTTGTCATGCATTTTGATTATTTATAAATCAATATCTTCTTGTGAAGTCTTAACTGTAAGCTTTTCAAATATGTGTCTAGCAGTATGTAAACCTTTCCGCTATGATATGTGCTAGCTCACTACTGAACTCATGGACTTTTCAAATTTGGGAGAAATGTTCATCTTATAGTACATGTTATAGTTTTCCTGACATTCTCTGTTTGACCTCATGTAACATTTCACGCTATATATGAATGAACTGGTATTCAAGCAATAGATTCAAATATACCTGCTATGAAATGAACATCTGTTATAAGATGGTCTCAATATCTAATATATAACATGATGACTATAGTTGATACCACTGTATTGTATAATTAAAATTTATGAGTATAAGTAAAATGTTTTGACACAAAAAATATAAATATGTTTGTTGACTTCATAAAGCAAATCCTTTCAATATAGATAGATAGATAGATAGATAGATAGATAGATAGATAGATAGAGTAGAGGCCTGGTGCATGAAAATTCATGCACTGGAGGGGGCATCCCTCAGCCTGGCCTGCCCCCTCTCACAGTCTGGGAGCCCTCAGGGGTGGGAGGTGACCCGGCAATCAGGGGAAGGCGACGCCCCCATCACACCTTTGCTGTTGCCACTGCCAGCAGTGCAAGCCTCAGCCGGCCCTGGTCACCTGAGCCTTGTGTGACCCTGGGTGGCTGGGCAGCCACCATCCAAGGCTGGCCTGTGCCTCAGGCTGGCCCTAGGCAACTGGGAGGCTAAGAAAGGGTCTGGCCACACTGTGCACCTGCCAAGCCCCTGACTGGGCTGAAAGGACTGTGGGACTCCGGCAGGGCTGAGGGGACTGGACGCCGCCATCTTGTGGCTATGGGTGCCGCCATCTTTGTCACAGTGTGACGGTCAATTTGCATATTCCCTCTTTATTAGATAGGGTATATATTGATTTTTACAGGGTGGGGCAAAACTAGGTTTACAATTGGTTGTATGGAAAATAATACAATAATTAATAAATAATAATACAAGAATAAACTGTTTCTCATAGTCAAAACTGTAAACTTACTTTAGCCACACCCTACACGTCAAATCATTATGATTTGTATATCAAAGCATCACATTGTACATTTTAGTATCTTACAATTTTGTCAATTATACCTCAATAAAGCTAAAAAAATCAAAATCATAAACAAAATAACAATAACTACATATCTCACAGAAACTATGATCTAGGGATTTTAAAATACTAAGTCACCTTTCACAGCAAGATGAATAGAAATAACTAAAATCCTGATAATGGTAGTTACTTATTTATGCAGTTAATTTTTATGACTCGTTTTTCAAGTCCTTAAGTGTATTTTGTAATGTATCTTTATTGTTTAAAGTATTACAGATGTCCCCTTTATTTTTTTGTGTGTTTTTCCCCCATTGACTCCCTCCACCCCATATCCATCCCTCCTGGGCCGTCACCACTCTATTGTCTGCATCCATGGGTTATGCATATGCAGCTAAGTAGTTTGCTTGACCTCTTTCCCGCCCCTCCCCTGCGCGCCCCCGCCCCCGGCCTTTCCTCTGAGATTCAACAGTCTGTTCCATGCTTTCATGTTCCTAGATCTATTTTGTTTATCAGCTTATTTTGTTCATTAGACTCCACATATGAGTGAGCACATGTGAATAGTTATCTTTCTCTGACTGGCTTATTTCATTTAGCATAATGTTCTCTCAAGCTGTGGTACATTTACACAATGGAATACTACACAGCTCAAAAATGAAATAACTCTTACCATTTGCAACATTATGGGTGACCCTAGAGAGTATTATATTACTACTTAATTTTAAAAAATTATGATATTTTTAATATTTAAGTGGATCTTTGAATGCAGAAATTTTATTGACTATTTCCTATCTTCTAAAATATAAATAAAAAATCAAACAGTTAAATAAGCTTTTAATAATATCTGTCAAGGAATTATTTCCAAGAGTGTTTCTAATGTTATTTTTAAAAGTAGAAGTAAAAATGTACAACTCTCAATTTCATCATTTATACAATGAAATGATGTGCTTGCTTAATTTACTGACCATGTCAAAAATGATTATAATGAAGAGAATAATGGAAGAAAACAGTAGGCAAAATAAGGGTAGAGCATAAATTTTTTTGAAAAGCTGAATCTGTTTAATATGGATATAGATAAAAAAAAAAAAATTCGGCTGGCCCATCTTGAGTGACTAGATTGTTTGAGTGTCATCCTGTGCATGGATTCCAGGTCAGGGCACCTATCTAGGTTGCAGGTTTGATCCACAATCAGAGTACATAAGTCAGGCAACCAATCGATGTTTCTCACATTGATGCTTCTCTTTCTCTCCCTTCCTCTCTCTAAGCATGTCCTCAGCTGAAGATTAAAAAAAAAAAATGAGGCAGAGTGACAGAAAATGACAGTATACAGAATGTAAGTACCACATCATGAAACTATCTGATTGTAATATATTAAAATGAATATATGATGCATAACAAAATAAAATACATTTTTATTCTTAACATTTTTAAACATTTTGCTACCAGCTAATAACCTACATAAAATTTTGGACTATACTTCAAACATTTTTGTATCTGTGGTATTTAATATGAGTCCCAGGATGCAGCTCAATCATCATTGAGTGAAAGAAAAGCAGACAAGATTGGGTGCATTCAGGGTGGTAGGGCCATATGCTAATGAGCAAAATAGATCCAGAGACATGGAACAGACTGAAGAATCTCAGAGGAAAGGAGGGGGTGGCGGGGAGAGATTAACCAAAGAATTTATATGCATATATGCATAGCCTCTGGACACAGACAATAGTGTGGTGAAGGCCCGGGAGGGCGGGTGCAGGGTGGAAAAATAAAAGAATAAATTTAAAAATCCTACCTAATAAGACAGTAATATGCAAATTGACCGCACCTTCACTATGCCCAAGCCACGCCCACCAGCCATGCCCACCAGCCAAGCCACGCCCACCACCCAATCAGAGCAAGTATGCAAATAAACCCAACCAAGATGGCGGTTAATTTGCATACATAGGTGCCCTGAGCTGATCCCCTACGACGGATTGCAGGGAGCTGGGGTCCGCTCTGGCACCAAATCAAAAGCCTCCACCGGAGGCTTTTGGCCTGGTGCACGAGCGGACCCCCTGCCATCAAAAGTGGGGAGCTGGGTGTCTGCTCTGGCACCAGGCCAAAAGCCTCCAGAGACTTTTGGCCTGGTGCACAAGCAGACCCCCTGCCATTGATTGCAGGGAGCTGGGGGTTTCTTCAGCCTGGTACACCAGCGGACCCCCTGCGATTGATCAACTGGGCCAGGAGCTGGGGGTCTGCTTTCGGCCTGGTGCATGACAGGACCCCCTGCAATCGATCCCAGGGAGCTGGGGGTTGCTTTGGCCTGGTACACCAGCGGACCCCCTGCTATTCATCACCTGGGAAGGGAGCTGGGGGTCTGCTTTCGGCCTGGGCAGGAGCGGACCCCCTGCGATTGATTGTAGGGAGCTGGGGGTCTGCTCCTGCCCAAGAGGCTTTCGGTCTGGGCAGGCCTGGGCAGGGGCTGAGCCAGTGATCAGAGGGAGCTGGAGAGGCCTGCCCAGGCCTAAAGCTTCAGCCAGAGGCTTTAGGCCTGGGCAGGGCCCAGCCCTCCATTGGTGTGAACTACAGAGGAAACAGCTTTTCTGACTGCACATTGGCTAAGCTTCCTGTATGCCACTGGTAATATTCTTAGTAACTTGGGTAATAAGAATCCAAAAAGGTGATCTAGGGTTTTTCCACCACACTTCTGGAGAAAAAAATGAAGGTCTGCTGCTGGAAGGCTAAGAAATGTCATATTCTGCTCTAGCCGGTTGGACTCAGTGGATAATGCCTCAGCCTGCAGACAGCAGGGTCTGGGTTTGATTCTGATCAAGGGCATGTACCTAGGTTGCAGGCTCTTCCCTGGCCAGGGCCCAGATCAGGGCTAATGCAGGAGGCAACCAATCAAAGTGTTTCTCTCTGTCTTTCCCTTTCTCTTCCACATTCTCTAAAAGTCAATGGAAACATACCCTCAGGTCAGGATAAAAAATAAATAAAGAAATCCATATCCTATGAGAGACACATCTTAAAAATACCTAAAGAAAGTTGTCATTTTTTTCTTGGTGAAGGGACTGGAGTCCGTGTTGATGAAAACACCTTGGTGGCTGCGGTGACTGGCAGTGGCTGCAGCAGTGGGGTGATGGGGCTGGTGCCTTCCCCTGATCAGCCTGGTTGCCTCCCACAAAGGGAGGCCAGACTTCGGCTTAGGTACGCTCCCTGTGGGGCATGGGCCTGAGCCGTCAGTAGGACAACCCCTGAGGGCTCCCAGTATGTGAGAGGGGGCAGGTTGGGCTGAGGGATCCCCCACCCCCAGTGCACAAATTGCGTGCACCAGGCCCCTAGTGAATAAATAAATGAAACAGTATTATATTTTCGTAAATTATAATGATACATGATTCATGTGATTCTCATAAATAACTGTGAGCAAAATATACATAGTAAAGTAATCTAGATAGATCACAAATTGCCTTTCTTTGAGAATTTTACCCATTTTCCACAGGACACATACTCCCCATTTGCCCTTCCCAAGGAAACAATTAACTATTGAATAGCTTAGGTTCTGCTCTGGAAAATTAAACAGAATCCTAAAATTATTCTAACTCATATAATTCCAAGCTCTGTACTATTGTTCCAGCGAAAACAGCATTTCAAAATCAAAAGTTGAATCAATTTACTTCATAATCTATTACTGAAATCACTCAAATAATTAAGTTGCTTGGTCACAGTTAAAAACAGGCAATGCACTCATACTAATTAGATCCTACTGGGACGTCAAACCTTCCACATGTAAAAAGCAATTTCACTGACTGATGGCTGTGACAGTTGTGAGACTGGGGAAAACAAAAATAAGGACACAGCAGAATTGGCGCAAATGTATATAAATAGAACCTGCTCACAAAAGTTAAAGTATATTTTCTCATTTCCCTTTAGTATTTTCCTGTTGAAAATTGACATTAAAAATATAATAATCATTTAGAAGAAGTTTTGACTCACATTATCACTAGTTAGTTTTCCATGGACCCCAGAAAAGGTTCTCTTAAAATTGTCACACATCTAGGAAAAAAAGTAATAATAATTTAAGCTGCATAGATGCTCCCTTGTGAAGGGTGAAGGGAAAAGTTAAAAGAAGACAAAAGTTAATAATTAAAATTTCAGCCCTCCCCCCTCAATATATCACCTTTGAAAAGCCATAGAGATGTGCTTGCAAGAAATCCAGGTTTTCTGGCTGGATATTAACAACAACAATAACAAATTTAACATACTTTGCAATTTAAGGCTTGCTTCATTATTTTAAAATGGCATTTGACATTTTTATTCCCTGCTTTTTTGGTTTTTAAAATATAACATTGTAAAAATATTTTGAAATGCTCATTTTAATTTCCCTGAAACTTATAAATATGACTAGAGGCCCAGTGCACAAATTCGTGCACAGGTAGGGTCCCGAGGGGGGTGGGGGGACCAGGATGTGGTTGGCCCTTTGGGTGGGTGGTGGAATGCCCTTGCTGGCCCAGGATCTGGATCTGTTCTGCTGATGTTCGCTCTGGTTGTTGAGAGCCACCTGGCAGCCACTTCTATATCCTTTCTTCTGCGGTGCACGAGGCCAACTTCTAGGAGGCAGGAGGTGCTATTAGGATCGTGCTGGTGGTGCTGGTCCTTCAGTGCCTGGCCTGTTCTCCGGAGATTGGACCTGCAGGACTATTGAGGGAGTGGCTGCTGCTGGGATGGTGGGCTGCCAGGACAGGTCTGTCAGCTGAGCAGTGCTCCCACTGTGGGAGTGCACTGACCACCAGGGGCAGCTCATGTGTTGAGCGTCTTCCCTCTGGTGGTCAATCTGCATCATAGTGACCAGTCATTCCGGCAGTTCTGGTTGTTCCTGTCGTTCAGTTGCTTAGGCTTTTATATATATAGATGCCTGTGATAAATCTTTGCTGTCATGGAGATTTATGAGAAACAAGATACCTGGCATAGTTTTCTCCCACTTTCAGAATTACTTTCACAGAAGAACTACCTCAGTCCATTTTTTTTCTCCCCTAAGTATTCATCATGAATGTGTTGTAACCATCATTTAAGCCAGTCTCTTCATAAAGCAATTTGTAAAAACAAGGCTGCTGAGGGGTAATATCCTATATAATAAAGAGGTAATATGCAAATTTACCATCATGCCCTCATACAAGATGGCCGCCCCATATGGTCACAAGATGGCCACCACAAGATGGCCAGCAGGGGAAGGCAGTTGTGGGCGATCAGGACAGCAGGGGATGGCAGTTGGGGGTGACCAGGCCAGCAGGGAAGGGCAGTTAGGGGCAAGATCAGGTAGATCAGGCAGGCCAAGGCAGTTAGGGGTGATCAACAGGCAGGCAGAGGCAGTTAGGTGTAATCAGGCAGGCAGGCAGAGGCAGTTAGGGGTGACCAGGCAGGCAGGCAGAGGCAGTTAGGGGTGACCAGGCAGGCAGGGGGGCAAGATAGGGGTGATCAGGCTGGCAGGGGGGCAAGGTAGGGGCAATCAGGCCAGCAGGCAGAGGGGTTAGGGGCGATCAGGCAGGCAGGCAGGCTAGTGGTTAGGAGCCAGTCATCCCGGATTGTGAGAGGGATGTCTGACTGCCAGTTTAGGCCCAATCCCTGTGGACATTCCCCGAGGGGTTCCAGATTAGAGAGGATGCAGGCCAAGCTGAGGAACCCCCGCTCCGTGCACTAATTTCATGCACCAGGCCTCTAGTATGTATATAAAAGCCTAAGTGATTGTCTAGCTGTTTGACTGTCAACCAATAGCTGTGACACACAATGACCACCAGGAGACAGGTACTCCAACTAGTAGCTATGATGTGCACTGACCACCAGAGGGCAAACGCTCAACAAAGGAGCTGCTAAGGTGCTGTCACTTGGCAGTGGCGATTCTTGGGTGATACACCCAGAACCAGAGAGGAGGGAGCTTGATTCTGGGGTGCATCACCCAAGCACTGCCCTCTTGCAATCTGGGACCCCTCGGGAGATGTTGGAGAGCTGTTTTTGGTCCGATCCCCACAGACCAGGCCGAGGGACCCCACCAGTGCACGAATCCATGCATCAGGCCTCTAGTATAAAAATAAAAAAGAAACAAAATCAAAACTCCTGGGAGGGCATCCACCAAAGTCTTTTCTTTTTCTGATTTTTTCCCCTGAATCTCAGAGACACAGGTACTATTATATCACAAACAACTTATACTTTTTTTTGTATTTTCTTAAAAACTTTTATTATATTGGGTTTGATATTGGTTAATAGAATCATATAGGTTTCAGGAGTAAGGCAAGTTTCAGTCAACATGTAGCATTTTCTTTTCTTCACTAGACTTTATTTTTAAATTAAGATTTCTAAAGCACCTCAGACTTTTATTGGACTCCCTTTACTTTGTCTCTTCAATGAGACAAAACAAATGGATTCCTTGAATCTATTTATGGTTTCCATTTATGACACATACTGAACATCTGCCAAATCTATTCATAATACACTGCTTAAAATAAAGTTAAACAACAACAACAATAGATATCATTAGTTTACTGGGGCACTAAAGAGTCATATAAAGTGTTAATTACTTTATATTAACACCATGCAGTGTTTCTCCTGCCAAATATATATTAACAATTTATATTTAAAAAATATTTGTAATTAGTTCTTTAGAATTAATTTTAAATAATTTCACATCTAGAGTATTCCTCTTAAAAATGGATATTTTCCTTAGATTTCTCAAGTCCGAATATATCAAATAAATATTTTAAAATTAAAAAATCAATTATTCAAAATGATGCAAGAAGACTTGACGTGGGGTGGTGAACACACAATGCAATATAAGGATTATGCATTTAGAATTGTACACCTGAAATTGATATAATTTTGCTAAGCCATATCACCCCAGTAAATTCAATAAAAAAGAAAGCAAAAACAACATGTCTTTTCTAACACTGGACACAAAAATCTTCTCTTTCATCTCTAATTCATTCTTATTGCTTTTTCTTGAAAATCTATGTCAGAACTTCATCACCCACAGATTAAAAATCAACCATGCACTATGGCATAGGAAGCTTTTCAAAAATTAAATTTTTCTCAATCATTCGATTCACATTCTGCTGTCTTCCAAAACATAATCAGAATTCTCTAATAAAATGTTGCTGAATCTTTTGTGTCTGTGTTAATATTCCATTACTCATGTAATCCATTCTTTCCCCTCAACTATTAAAATAAGCTAGTTGTGCCATACCAGTATGCTAGGGCTACCATATGAAAATACCACAGATTGGGTGGCTTAAACAACAGAAATGTATTTTCTCACAATTCTAGAGGTAAAAGTCCAAGTTTAAGGTGTCAATATATTTTGTTTCTCCTGAGCACTCTTTCTTTGGCTTTCAGATGGCCATCTTCTCAGTTTGTTCTTACATGGCCTTTTTTCCTGATGTCTCTTTTGTGAATCCAAATATCCTTTTCTTATAAGGACACATAATATTAGGTTAAGACTCATCCAGAAGAACTCATTTAAACTTAATTATCTCTTTAAAGGCCCTATCTCCAAATTGGTCATCTTATGAGGTACTAAGGGTTAGGGCTTCAATATGCCAACTGCAGTTTTGTTGAGGTGGAATGGGGGTGACACAACATACAATTCTACCCATAACACAGCCCTTCTATAATTATACATTTTTTTTCCAAAATTAGGAAATAAATTTTTACATAAAACTACCATATTCCAAAGAGATTAATCACACACACATACACACAAAACAACAACAACAAAACACAAACAAACAAAAAAACAGAACATTGCAGCATTATTCATGGTAGCCAAGGCATGGAAACAACTGAAGTGTCCTTTGATAGGTGATTAGATAAAGAAGATGTGGTACATATATACAATGGAATACTACTCAGCCATAAGAAAAAAATGTGACAACATGGATAGACCTTGAGAATATCATACTAAGCAAATCAAGATAGAAAAACTTAAGAAACACATATTTTCACTCATACATGTTATATCAAACTGAAAGCAACAAATGAGCAAATAAGAAAAAACAAACTAATAAAAACTCATAAAACATAGTATGATGGTTACCAGAAAGAAGGGGGTTGAAGGGGTACTAAAGAGTAAATGGGGACAAATATATATGACAGAAGATGATCTGACTTTGGGTGGTAGGCACACAATATGATATACAGATCATGTACCATAGAAATGTACTTTGCCCTAGCTGGTTTAGCTCAGTGGATAGAGCATGGGCCTGAGGACTGAATGATCCCAGGTTCAATTCCAGTCAAGGACACATGCCTGGGTTGCAGTCTCGATCCTCAATGGGGGGCATGCAGGAGGCAGCCAATTAATGATTCTCTCTCATCATTGATGTTTCTATCTCTCTCCCCCTCTCTATTCCTCTCTGAAATCAATTTAAAAAAAAATAAATGTCCTTAAACCCTATATGATCTTGTTAATCAATGCTACCACAATAAATCTAATAAAAATCTAAAATACATTAAAAAATAATAATAGCAGAACAAAAGAAAACATTTCTCTCTTGGTTTAATTACTGCAGGAAAAGATGGAATAATTTTTCTAAATGACATTACTTAGAGTTAGAAAAATCAGAGTAAAACCATTTGGTATATCTTTTGTTGTTGTTGTTAATCCTCACTCCAAGATATTTTTCCATTGTTGTTTTAAGAGATAATGGAAAGGAATGGGAGAGATAGAGAGAGTGAAAAATTGATGTGAGAGAGACACATTGATTGGTTACCTCCCATATGCGTCCCACTTGACCAGAATTGAACCTGAATCCCTTCAGACTAAGGGATGACACTCTATTCACTGAGCCAAACTGGCTAAAGCCTGATTCGTATATCTTAATAAAATTTGGATCAAACACATCTAAAAACTAATTTGGCTTTTGGAATTATTTTGTTAGTAAACTGGCTGAAATAAACAAAGCAAATCTTGCTTCACATACCAGATAACATCCTACCTAATAACAGAGTAATATGCAAATTGACTCCACTTTCATTACGCCTAAGCCATGCCCACTAGCCAATCAGGAGCAAATATGCAAGTAAACCCACCCAAGATGGCTACAGCCACTGAGAGCGGGAGGGAGGCTTGGGTTTCCACAGTAACAAAAGAAGCCATCCTGTTGCTGGCCTAAGCCTCCACTCAAGTCTACAAAGTTTCAATTATAGAAGGTGAATTAACTCCAACAGAAATCGCTGCTGGCCACGGAGCGAGCAGGAGGGAGGCTTGGGTTTCCGAGGTAACAAAAGAAGCCAAGCTTTCCTCACCTCCTGTTTCGGGCCTAAGCCCCCACTCAAGGCTACAAAGTTTCAAGTATAGAAGGTGAATTAACTCCAACAGAAATCGCTGCTGGCCATGGGAGCGAGCAGCAGGCTTGGCTTTGCTCTGGGCTACAAAGTTTCAATTGTAGAAGGTAAATAAATTCCAGATACCAGGGCCTCCTCTTGGGTCGCCAGGGGGCGTGGCCAGCCTGCAAACCAGCACAGGCCCCTCGCTTAGGCCACCCCACGCCCCAAGGGAACCCCCACCCTTCAGGGCAAACCAGTCAACCCCCACCCATGCACCAGGCCTCTATCCTATCTAATAAAAGAGTAATATGCAAATTGACCATCACTGCAACACACAATATAGCTGCCCCATGTGGTCAAAGATTCTGCTCCCATGTGGACACAACATGGCCACCACAAGATGGCCAGCAGGGAGGGCAGTTGGGAGGCACCCGGCCTGCAAGGGAGGGCAGTTGGAGGCGATCAACCCTGCAGGGGAGGGCAGTTAGGGGTGAGCAGGCCAGCAGAGGAGGAAAGTTGGGGGCAAACAGGCTGGCTGGGGAGCAGTTAGGCATCAATCAGGCTGGCAGCGGAGTGGTTAGGGGGTGATCAGCCTGGCCTAAACGGGCAGTCGGACATCCCTCGAGGGGTCCCAGATTGGAGAGGGTGCAGGCTGGGCTGAGGGACACGCCCTCCCTCTGTGCAAGAATTTCATGCACCGGGCCTCTAGTAAAGAGATAAGAGGAGTGCCAACCCATAAAAATACAACATGGGTCATTTGTAGGCATATGTAATTAAGGTCCCAAATCAGTCAATTAAGAATTAGTAAATAGACACTTCTTCAAAGAGGACATACAGATGGCCGAGAGACATATGAAAAAATGCTCAAAGTCACTAATCTTCAGAGAGATGCAAATTAAAATGACAATGAGGTATCACCCTCACACCTGCCAGAATGGCTACCATCAATAAATCAACAAACGACAAGTGCTGGTGAAGATGTGGAGAAAAAGGAACTCTTAATATATTGCTGGTGGGAATGCAGACTGGTGCAGCCACAATGGAAAACAATGTGGAGTTTTCTCAAAAAATTAAATATTGAACTGCCATTTGACCCAGTGATTCCACTTCTAGGAATATATCCTAAGAAGCCTGAAACACCAATCAAACATAATCTATGCACCCCTATGTTCATAGCAGCACAATTTATAATAGTTAAGATCTAGAAAAAGCCCAAGTGCCCATCAGTAGATGAGTGGATATAAAAGATGTAGTCCATGTACATAATGGAATACTATGAAGCTGTTCAAAATGATATCTTACCCTTTGAGTGCATTGGGTGAGCACCAAAACCCCACTGAAGCAAATCCTGTTCTGTAGAGCCAACTCCTTCACAACAGCTCCTTCACTGTAGTCACAGTCCTCACAGCCAATTGGTCTGGGGTAGTCAATTTTTCCCAGTGATGCCAACAACAATCAAGGCTCAACTACAACAGGACTGTGCACACAGCCCTCACAGGGGCACACCTGGATTGTCCAGCTTAGTTGACTAGGGAGCCTGTACCACTATAGGACACCTACTACATAAGCCACTCTACTAAATCCAGAAGATGTTGCAGCTCTACCTAATACAAAGAAAAAAACACAGGGAAGCAACCAAAATGTGGAGACAGAGAAACATGTCTCAAATGAAAGAACAGTAGAAATCTCCAGAAAAATAACTAAATGAAATGGAGGCAAGCAAACTACTAGAGGCAGAGTTTGAAACAATGGTTATAACGATATTGAAGGAGCTTAGTGAGAACTTCTACAGCATGAAAGGGACCTAATAACCATTTAAAACCAGTCAAAAATGAAGGATACACTAACATGAAATGAAAAGTAATTTATAGGGAATCAATAGAATAGATGACTATGAGAAACAAATCGGTGATTTGGAAAATAAGAGGGCAAAAAACACCTAATCAGAACAGCAAAAAAGAAAAACAATAAAAAAATATGAGGATAGTGTAAGGAGTCTCTGGAACAACTTCAAGCATGTCAACATTTGCATCATGGGGTGCTGGAAGAGAGAGAGAGGAATAAATTGAAAACCTATTTGAAAAAATAATAACAGAAATTGTCCCTTATCTGGTGAAGGAAATAGACATACAAGTCTAGGAAACAGAGTCCTAAACTAGATGAAACCATAGAGGCTCACACAAAGACACATCATAATTCAAATGCAAAAGATTAAAGGAAGAGAGAATCTTAAAAGCATCAAAAGAGAAGCAGTTAGTAAACTACAGAGGAGCTCCCATAAGAATGTCGGATAATTCATCAAGATAAACTTTGCAGGCCAGAAGAAAGTGTCAAGATATATTCAAAGTAGTGAAAAACAAGGACCAACAACCAAGATTACTCTACCCAGCAAAGCTACTCTACCCAGCAAAGCTGTCATTTCTAATTAAAGGACAGATAAAGAGTTTCCCAACCAAGAAAAAGTTAAAGGAGTTCATCACCACCAAACCAGTCTTACATGAAATGTTAAAGGATCTTCTTTAAGAAGTATAAAAAGGGATAACATATATGAATATGTGAACAATAAAATGACAATAAATACATATTTATCAACACTTGTACCTAAACAGAAAGGAGGGGGCTGGGTGAAAAAATGTGAAGGGATTTAGAAGTAAAAATTGGTAATAAAATAGTCATGGGGATGTAAAGTACAGCATAGGGAGTATAGTCAATACTTTTCTAATAACTGTGCATGGTGTCAGATGAGTATGTGATTAATTGGGATGATCACTTAGAAAATTATATAATGTCTAATCACTGGGGTGTATACCTAAAACTAACATAATATTGTATGTTAATTATAACTGGGGAAAAAAAGTAAAAAACAAAAAAGAATTAGTGGAAATGGAGATATCCTGGCTAGCTTGACTTAATCATGTATAAATCTAAAAAAAGAAAATAAAAGAAAAAAAAAAAGAATAGTCATGCCCTAGCTAGTTTTGCTCAGTGGATAGAGCATTGGATTGTGGACTCAAGGGTCCTAGGTTCAATTTGGTCAAGGGCACATGTCAGTGTTGCAGTCTGGATTCCACGTGTGGGACATGCAGGAGGTAGCCAATCAATGATTCTCTCTCATCATTGATGTTCTTATCTCTCTCTCCCTCTCCCTTCCTCTCTGAAATCAATAGAAAATATATATTGAAAAAAGAATAGTCATAAGAGAGACACTTTCTCAAAGCCTTAAAGAAGTTTTTATCCATCATGTGAATTACTTGTGGAGAAGTTCCTTGTCGTCTGGTCCTTAACCAAAAGGAACTTAGTTTTACCAACCACTTGAATGAGTTTGGAAGGGGAGCCCCTGGTTCCAGATAAGAAAGCTCCCAACTGCCCTCCCCTGCTGGCCCGGTCACCCCTATCTTCCCTCCCTTGCCAGCCTGGTCGCACCTAACTCTTTGATGGACTCAGCTCAGCCATGCCAAGACATCTGACCTATGAGAAACTGCAAGATAATAAATGTGTTGTTATAAGACTAAAAATATGTATGTAACATATGTCATTTTTAGCAGACTATTTATCAGGATCCTTGAGAACATTTAGAATATGACAACACATTCCTACAACTCAGAGGAAAAAAAATTCAAATTTATGATCTTTAACTATAAAGAATCTGACAATGATCTCGTGATCTGGCACATTAGTTTCAGTCTTACTCATTCCTAACATTCCCCTCACCATGTATTTGCTGTATTAACTAATTTATTATAGCATCATATTATGAGTCTTAAGTAAATAAAAAGTATTAAATAAATGTTATAATCTGTGACTTTTTTACTCTTATTATTAATATGTATATTACTTTTCCAAGACTCCTTTATACTAATATCTAATTATGGGTGTGATATTTCACAAGCTTTGCTAGAATGTTCATTGTTAGAACAAAGTGGCAAATCTTTCGCCTATTTTCTCCCACTACATACCTAAATAAAATATTAATTAGATCCCTTAATGGTGTAAAAATATAAGAAATCATACAAAAATATCATTCCTTAATTACTAATATGCTAATTTTGTTATTGCTATAGTTAGAAATTTCTATGTTACTGAGTTCCACATTAGAGATTAATTGGTAACACACACAACTCTGCTAATAAGAGTTCTTTCTTCAACAAAGAATTAACTGAAGCTATTTCCCAGGAGGATAAAAAAAGAGAAACTTTACAGAGTTTTACAGAGAGGTGTTTATTGAGTAGGTTATCTAGTGACACCAGATTTCTCACTGGTGTGTACATTGATCTAGAATTCAATAACCACCTGCACACATCCTCATAGGTCAATACCAAGTCCACGAGGTGGAATGAAGATGGACATCCATGGTTATCAAGTTAAGTTTTGAGCTGGCTGAGAAGACAAAAATGGAAAGTTTTCATCCAGTAAGCTTTTTTTCTTTTAAGTATTATGATAGTAATAAAATGTTGAAAACTCTATCAGATACCTCAGTAAAACTATTCAAATATTAAAATTAATGTTCTTATTGCTTTTTTAAAGTTATTGAATGTCAGTTATATACAAACTAGAGGCCCGGTGCACGAAATTCATTCACAAGGTGGGGAAGTTTGTCCCTCAGCCCAGCATTCACCCACTCCAATCTGGGACATCCCTCTCACAATCCAAGACTGCTGGTTCCCAACCACTAGCCTGCCTGCCTGCCAGCCTTATCACCCCCTAAGCATTCCCCTGCCATCCTGATCAATGCCTAACTGCTCCTCTGCCAGCCTGATTGCCCCTAACATCCCTACCCTGCCGACCTGGTTGCACTTAACTGTCCTTCCCTGCAGCCCTGGTCACCCGCAACTGCCCTCCCTTGCTGGCCTGGTCACCACCAACTGCCCTCCCCTTCAGGCCTGGTTGCCCCCAACTGCCCTCCCCTGCTGACCTGGTCACCCCCAACTGCCCTCCCCTGCAGGCCTGGTTGCCCCCAACTGCTCTCCCCTGCAGGCCTGGTACCCCCAACTGCCCTCCCCTGCAGGCCTGGTCACCTCCAACTGCCCTAACCTGCTGGCCTGATCGCCCACAGCTGCCTTCTGCTGCAGGCCATCTTATGGTGGCCATCTTGTGTCCACATGGGGGCAGCCATCTTTGACCACATGGGGGCGGAAATCTTGTGTGTTGGAGTGATGGTCAATTTGCATATTACTTCTTTATTATATAGGATAAAAAAGAGAAATTCAAGTGTCTTTTTAAGGCACAATTCTCCATTCACTCTCCATTCTGTCACCACTTTATTCTCTAGTCAACTTCTTGCTCAAAATTCATCTCATTTTCCTCTGATTAGTTGTTGGGTCTCTTAGAATAATTTAAATCACTCTAGTTCTTGCCATCATCCTAGGTACAAACACTATTCTTCTTACATATCCATTACCAATTGCACTTCTCTGTACATCACTGAAGACACTCCTAGCCATTATTATATTCACTTAAGCTTATCACTTGTACCATTCACCAAACTGAGTTACTTAGAGCTCATGTCCTACATAGAATTTTCCTTGAATTGTAGTGGTAACTGTTCACTACTGCTACAACCATAACCCATTGAAAATGACCATGCAACTCTATTTGTGTGCTTTATTCAAAAAATTTCATATTCATTTCAATATCTACGCAACCTGTTAATTTTCTTATTAAATATCTATGTTTTACTGAGTGATACCCTTCATTTTTAAGTGTTCTAGAACTCTGTTTTCTGCACCCAAATATTTTTGTACAGTCATGATTACCAGACAATTTTCTCTCATTCAATACCTTTGATATCTTTATTTTTATTTTCTAATTTCTCAACTCAAGAAATATTTTAATAATAATATTTCTTATGTGCATCATCATCAATAATCAGCTCATGCTAACAATATTTCTATGTTTTTTTATTTTCTTCAGTTTTATCACCTTTTCAACAAAGACATTTGGTTGGATAGTGGCAGTGATGCAAGAATGCAGGATTATAAATATAAATGTTATATTGCTACTAGCATCCCCACTATTAACCCATCATCTGCTCTTTCTCTGGAGCAGTACAAATTTTTGCCTTCAATACATTTTTTTGTATTCAACTAATTTGATCTTCAACAAGACCATATATAATTTTGTGAAGGTATATAAAAATGTTCTTTCCTTAAGGTATTTCAAAGATATCTTATAATGTAATAGTTACGTAGCACTAATATGAAAAAAAAACATGATTTTGAATGATTGTTTTCAAATAAAATAAATATAATATGAATTTTACTTAAACACTGGAATTAAATATACTTGAAAATGATGTCTATATTTGAAAAAATATTTTTTCTCTATCTAAAAAGTAAGTCAACATTATTTTAAATGTACATTTTTAGAATGGATATACAGTGACAAACAGGAATAATTAACCTCTCAATAAATAAATTGTCAAATATAGACATCATGATAGAAGTAGATTCAAATCCCTTGATTAAGAGATTTTGCTTTTATAAATACTTCCAAGTAGATATCCTTTTTGATCATTTTAATGACTATTAGCAATTACTGAATAATTATAAGATTAAAATAGAAGAGAAACACAATCTCTGTCAATCCTGTGTTCACAGACATGTTGTTATTTTTTTTTTGTGTGTTTTTTTTTCAGATAACTGAAGCCAATAAACTCTCTGACTACATGAAAATTAAGGCAGGATTATTAACTTACAGCTAAAACTGAGAAGTTCTGGAGCGAGAAGTGGTGTAGGTGGAATCTTCCAACTTATACCTCCCTCCTGAACACTTCAGGGATAATTTCAAACAGATGGATGAACAGAAATAAAAATGTAAACAATCAATATGTCAGTTAAAATGAAATTAAGTATCTTTTAGAAGAAAAGAGATTTCAAGTTTAGTTTTCCAAAGGGGAGAAAAAAATGAAAGAAGAAAGGCCTAATAATTCTAGTTCCTGGATTTTTATTTAATCTGCTAGTAGCCTATTGCACAATATCACATGCAGTAGGTCACCCGCCGCTTCCGCGCGAGCCGGCGGGAACCACGGTGCGCCACTGTGAGTCACGCTGCCTCCACAGGAGCCATGCAGCTTCTGAGGGAGGAGGAGCTGAGGTGCCAGCACCCACAGGAGCCGGGAGGGACCCACGCCAATCCTGCGGGAGGGAGGAGGGAGCCACGCTGCTTCCACAGGAGGTGGGCACTCCCTCTCCTCTCCAGGCCTGCGCTCGGCCACAAAGTCTGCAGTCAGGACCCCTGTCCCTGTGCATGTCTGCTCCGGCTCTAGGGAGCTGGCCTGAGCCAGGGCATGGCAGCTTTCTGGCCCCCTGTCTCTGCCTCCATCTTCGCTCCAGGCCTCACCTGTGTGCATAACCTCCTTCTGTCCGGTCCTGACCCGTTACTGCGTACCGGCCTAATTTGCGTATTTCATATCCTCTCTAATAAACTAGTAATATGCAAATTAACCATCACTCCGCTACATAAGCCACGCCCACCAGCCAAGCCACGCCCACCAGCCAATCAGGGCGAGTATGCAAATTAACCCCAATCCAAGATGGCTACAGCCACAGAGAGCAAGGTTTCCCAGGTAACAGAGCAAGCCAAGCTTTCCATAGCCATTGCAGGCCTAAACCTCCACTCAAGCTACAAAGTTTCAATTATAGAAGGTAAACAAACTCAAACAAATGGCGGCAGAATGGAGCTTGAGAGAGCAGGCCAGGGTTGCCGGTGGCAACAGGGGAAGCAAAGCTTTCCGCACACCCTGGCCGGGCTCACCTGCTTAAGGCTACAAAGTTTCAATTGTAGAAGGTGAATTAACTGCCACAGAAATGGCTGCCGCCCCAGAAATGGCTGCCGCCCCAGGCTACAAAGTTTCAATTGTAGAAGGAAAATAAATTCCAGATACCAGGGCCTCCTCTTGGGTTGCCAGGGGGCGTGGCCGGCCTGCAAACCACCACAGGCCCCTCGCTCAGGCCGCCCCACACCCCAAGGGAACCCCACCCTGATCCAGGACACCCTTCAGGGCAAACCAGCTGGCCCCCACCTGTGTACCAGGCCTCTATCCTATCTAATAAAAGAGTAATATACAGATTGATCATCACTGCAACACACAATATAGCTGCCCCCATGTGGTCAAAGATCCTGCCCCCATGTGGACACAAGATGTCCACTACAAAATGGCCAGCAGGAGAGGGCAGTTGGGAGGCACCCGGCCTGCAAGGGAGGGCAGTTGGAGGTGATCAACCCTGCAGGAGAGGGCAGTTAGGGGTGACCAGGCTGGCAGAGGAGGGAAGTTGGGGGCAAACAGGCTGGCAGGGGAGCAGTTAAGCATCAACCAGGCTGGCAGGCAGAAGCAGTTAGGGGCAATCAGGAAGGCAGGCAGGTAAGCAGTTGGGAGCCAGCAGTCCTGGATTGTGAGAGGGTACAGGCTGGTGGGATCGGGCCTAAACGGGCAGTCGGACATCCCTCCAGGAGTCCCAGATTGGAGAGGGTACAGGCTGGGCTGAGGGACAACCCCCCGCCGTGCACGAATTTCGTGCACCGGGCTTCTAGTCTATATATATATATATATATATATATATATATATATATATATATATCCTATCTAATAAAAGCATAATATGCAAATTGACTGTCACTCAGAAAGAGTAATATGCAAATTGACTGTCACTCCAACACACAAGATGGCTGCCCCCGTATGGTCAAAGATGGCCACCCCCATGTGGACACAAGATGGCCACCACAAGATGGCTGGCAGGGAAGGGCAGTTGGGAGGGGCCAGGCCTGAAGGGGAGGGCAGTTAGGGGTGACTGGGCTGCCAGAGAAGGGCAGTTGGGGGCAACCAGGTCAGCAGGGGAGGGCAGTTAGGGGCAATCAGGCCAGCAGGGGAGCAGTTAGGCATCGATCAGGCTGGCAGGGGAGTGGTTAGGGGGTGATCAGGCTGGCAGGCACAAGCGGTTAGGGGCAGGCAGGCAGGCAAGCGGTTGGGAGCCAGCAGTCCTGGATTGTGAGAGGGATGTCTGACTGCCCTTTTAGGCCTGATCCCACCAGGACAGTCGGACATCCCTCAAGGGGTCCCAGATTGGAGAAGGTGCAGGCTGGGCTGAGGGACACCCCCCTCACCCCCGTGCATGAATTTCATGCACCTGGCCTCTAGTATATATATATACTTGAACAAAGAGATTCGTGAAATAGGCCTTCTTTCCCTTGGCTTCCAGCACCAGTTTTCCTCTGGCACCCAGGACCCAGGCCTTCACTCTGGCCAGAGTCTGCCTTCTTCGTCTTCGCTGCAGACTCCGGAGTCTGCAGTCTTGTCATTGCAATGGCACTCTGCTCCTGTAGATCCTTTCACCCCCCAGTCTCCCTCTCATAGCAGGTGTCCTGCCCCGCCTGGCCACTCCACGCCTGGAGCAGCTGGGTGGCTGCCATCTTTGGCCTTCTAATTTGCATACTCACTCTGATTGGCTGTGGGCATAGCAGAGGTATGGTCAATTTACATGTTTGTCTATTATTAGGTAACATAATAATAAAAGTGTAATATGCAAATAGACTGAACAGCCGAACAGCAGAATGACCATCTGGATGACCACGCTATGACATGCACTGGCTCCAGGCCAGCAAAGGCGGGTGTTATGCAATTGGTCAGAGGCCCTGCCATCGCCCCATGATTGACCCGCAGAGGGAGGCCCAGGCCACTGGTGGGCCAGTGGGGTGATCAGTGGGGGAGGCTCTGCCATCTCCCCAAAGAGAGAGGCCCAGGCCACTGAGCGGCAGGCTGCGGCAGGTGGGTGGGGCCTTCCTCTGTGGGGTGATGGATCATGGACCCCCATCTGGGTGGGTGGAGCCTACTTCTTTGGGGTGATCAATTGCAGAGCCCCTCGATTGATTGCCCCAAAGAGGGAGGTCCAGGTTACCTGGCTGGTGGTGCTCTGGTGGGTGAGTGGGGCCTCCCTCTACAGAGTGATCAATGGCGTGGCTCCCAGACTACGACAGGGCACAGGCCGGGATGAGGGACCCCTCCCCTAGTACATGCATTTCATGCACCAGGCCTCTAGTACAAATATAAAAAGATACACAGAATTGTTTTTGTCATTCAAATTTCATAATTATAGGTGCATTTTAAGTGAAAAAAATAAGAAATATATCATATTCTTGTATTCTTTTTATTCATTTAGATATGACTTTAGAAAGTGGTTATCAGGGTGAGATTATATAAACACATATCTATAATAATAAAAGAGTAATATGGTAATTAGACCAGACGTACTTCGGGATGACCTTCTGGACGAAGCTAGGGCTGTGAGGGAAGTCCAGGAATTGGGTACCTGCCAGTGGCCAGAGGGAAGCCCAGGTCCTGGGTGCCAGAGGGAAGCTGGTGCCGGCAGCTGGGGGAAGGAAGGCCAACTCTTGCATGAATTTCATGCATCAGGCCTTTATTATACATATATACTGACATGCATCTGACAAATGCATTCTTAGTAGCCTATAATGCTGGTTTAAAGCAAATTGTCATTCCTTCTACTTATAATGCAGTTGCTTATCTTCCATTCTTTGTCCTACTACTGCTGAGCTATTGCCACAATAACCATTTTCACTGTGCCTGAAACATCTGTCATGATGCCATTATTTTTACTCCACCTTCCCTCTCTGTTTTCTATACTTTTGTATTAAATTGTCAAAAATTGCCTGGGTAGAAAAAACAGTTCTTGAAATGAAGGCATCAATTTTTTTTTTTTACCTCTTCGTCATAATATTGCTATTATTTCTTTACAGCTCTCTCAGTCACCAGCATTGGTATTCTGGCCATTTTAATAGAAATGTATATATTTTTCTGCCTGTGATTACTCTATTTCTACATTTTCAGAGCATGAAAGTGCTGTAGGTTCCAATGCCCTGGTCTAGAATAATTTTCAAAGAGCACTTCTGGAGAGGTAAATGTTTGTCCTCCTCTTCATAAAACCAACATAAGATTCAGTCATCTTCCTGCTCTCTACTATAATGATCAGAAAGTCCATTCACATGCCTGGTTGGAGTGCAATCAACTTGATATTTATTAACTTACTAGAGGCCTGGTGTACAAAATTCCTACACTCGGGTGGTGGGTGGGTACCCTCAGCCCAGCTTGCGCCAGAGTTAATATTTCCAGAAGGTTTATGGTACACTGAGCAGCCTTTCTATTGTAAACAACTATAATGTTGGAATAACTTATCTTAAAACAAAAATCTCATAGATGTAATGATAAACTGACAACAATGTAGAGATCAGTTAGCTCAAAAATGAGGTCCATTTAGGAACCAGGAAAGGCAAGCTGGGCACTGCGTCTGGCTTTGCATTATCCATGTCGTGTAAATGTAAGCTTTGTTAACCACATCATGGCATAGAAGATGAAGTCTGGCAAGAGAGACTTCAGAGATATTAGTTTTTTATATCTGAATCTGGGTATTAGTTACATGAGAGTCCAACAGTTTTCTTCTTTGTAAGTTTTTTACCATATAATGCTGTTACACAAGTCACAGTTTAGAATACTTGAAGGACAATCTTATATAATAAAGAGGCATTATGCAAATTGACCATCACACCCTCGCACAAGATGGCAGCCCCCATGTAGTCACAAGATGGCCACCCCCATGTGGTCACAAGATGGCTGCCACAAGATAGCTGGCAGGGGAGGGCAGTTGGGGGGGTACCAGGCCTGCAGGGGTGGGTAGTTAGGGGTGACTGGGCCATCAAGGGAGGGCAGTTAGGGGTGACCAGGTTGGCAGGGAAGCTGTTAGGCGTCGATCAGGCTGGCAGGGGAGTGGTTAGGGGGTGATCAGGCTGGCAGGCAGAAGCGGTTAGGGGCAATCAGGCAGCCAGGCAGGCGAGTGGTTGGGAGCAAGCAGTCCCAGATTGAGAGAGAGATGTCCGACTGTCTGTGGGATTGGGCCTAAACCGGCAGTAGGACATTCCCCAAGGAGTCTCAGATTGGAGAGGGTGCAGGCTGGGCAGAGGGACGCCCCCTGATGGCACAAATTTTTGTGTACCAGGCCTCTAGTATAATTATAATGTCTACTAAAAGAGCAAAGTTTCAACATATTGAGGAAGATGATTTCAAACTTCCATGTACAGTATATTAGCCTTATTTCTTGTGATTAATATATGAATATAATTGTTAAAGCATCATTATTTTCATTTTGAAAGGTAATCTTGATTTTGATTAAACAGATCCTTTATTCAGAATAATATTATTATAATTAACATAAAAGTATTGATTACAATGCTTTTTGTAGTCAGATATATTTGTATTTCCCTTGATGTCTTCAAAATGCATCAAAAGATTTCCAAGCATTGACATATTAAATATGCATCAATGTCCTTAAGTCATGTCTTGAATTGTAGGCTATATTTCTGTGTCAAGTGTTTGCAAGCACAGATTCATCTGGTTGTCTATACCACTGTTACATTTCAGTTTAGCAGTCTACTAAAATAAACACATAGGCAATAAGAGTATTCAGAAACTATCTTCTGTAATCTCATAAACATTTTTTATAAAAACCATGATCCTCATATTTATTTCCTTCATGATTACTGAGGAGACAGTAAAAAAAAATGACCTTTTCTGGCTGACTGCCCAATGAATTCTGCACTCAGACACTGAAGGCAGCTTTGATTGTGTTTTGATGTTTTCACCAACCTATTACTGTATTCACTTGATGGCAGCCAAAACATACGTTTGTGATCTCATTTTTCTCTTGCAGTTTTTTCCACTCAATCAGACATGTATACAAATATCCGGAGGACAGAAGAATGCTTTTAACTGAAGCAAATCTCTCAGGAATAGTGTCACGCAAGAATCTCTCTTTGAAAGATTATAGAATGTTCTTTGTGCCAAGCATTTTCCCCTTAATAAATCACGTTAAGATTAATGCCAAAAAAGAGAAGGTGCACTATGAGCAAATGATACTATTATACCCAATGTCCCCATATTGCTAAAGACTAAGTAGTAATAGTATCATTCTGAGAAAAGCCATAACATTTTTGCCATTTGTTCCCTTTCCATTAGTATCCAAGAATATTTTTTGCGGATGTCATGGAAGGGCAAAAATGTGTCTTTTTCAGAAAAACACAATCCAAATCAGAGTTGCCTTTGCATGGTTTTCTTTCATAGTTCACTACTGTAATACAAGTTTACTTCAGGTGCTAAAAAAATTCAATTACAGCATAAATTAATATACTGTTGCTGAAAAATAATCAAACAAAATTTGTTTGGTTCAGAGGTTAAGTGTTTACCTATGAAACAGGAGGTCAAGGTTCAATTCACAGTCAGGGCACATGCCTGGGTTGCAGACTCAGTCCCCAGTGTGGAGCGTACAGGAGGCAGCCAATCAATGATTCTCTCACATCATTGATGTTTCTATCTCTCCCTCTCCCTTCCTCTCTGAAATCAATAAAAATATATTTTAGAAAAACAACATCATTGAGATACCACCTCACCTCTATTAGAATGGCAATTATATAAAAAAAGAAACCCACAAGAAATAACAATAGTTGGAGATATGTGAATAAAAGGATTTTAGTGAAATTGTAAATTGTGCAGCCACTATGGAACACAGTATAGAGGTTTCTATAAAAAATAAAAAATAGAATTACCATATGCTCCAGCAATATATCTTCTGGATATTTATCCATGAATTTGAGAAGATATATGTAACCCTATGTTGAAGAATTATTTACAATAGCCTAGAAGTAGAACACAACCAAAGTGTCCATTGACAGATCAATGAGTGAAAAGTATATATTTTAATCTCATATTAAATCTAAATAAATCCTTTCAGACCTCACAGACAGAAAATACCTCCTGAATGTTGTTTCAGTTATTGCTTGTTTGACAAAATTTCATATTTACTCAACCAAATGCATATATCTGATTTTTTATTTTTTCTCTCTTATAGATGGGTCCTGTTAGCAATTTTTTCTTTTTACGTTTTAGGAAACCTGTTCTCATGCCTGTTATTGTATCAATATGAGAAGGAGATATTCCTTTTGCCTTCTAGCTGAACTTACTGCCCTCCTTAGGGCTTTAAATCGTGCATGCACACATCCCACCCCCACCGCCACCCCCCCCCCACACACACACACACACAATGAAATACTACTCAGCCTAAAAAGATGAAATATTGCCATTTTGGATAACATGGATGAACCTTGAGGATATTATGCTAAGTGAAAAAAAATCAGATGGGATCACTGGGTCAAATGAAAGTTCCATTTTTGGTTTTTTGAGGAAAATCCATACTGTTCACAGTGGCTGCACCAGTCTGCATTCCCACCAGCAGTGCACGAGGGTTCCTTTTTCTCCGCATCCTCACCAGCACTTGTCTTTGTTGATTTGTTGATGATAGCCATTCTGACAGTTGTGAGATGGTACCTCATTGTCGTTTTGATTTGCATCTCTCGGATGATTAGTGACTTTGTGCATGTTTTCATATGTCTCTTGGCCTTTCTCATGTCTTCTTTAGAAAAGTATCTATTTAGGTCCGTTGCCCATTTTTTGATTGGATTGTTTATCTTCCTTTTGTTAAGTTGTATGAGTTCCCTGTAAATGTTGGAGATTAAACCCTTATCAGTGATAACATTGGTAAATATGTTCTCCCATGCAGTGGAATTTCTTGTTTTGTTGATGGTTTCTTTTGTGGTACAAAAGCTTTTTATTTTGATGTAGTCCCATTTGTTTATTTTCTCTTTAGTTTCCATTGCCCTAGGAGCGGTATCTGTGAAGAAATTGCTTCAGCATATGTCTGAGATTTTGCTGCCTGTGGATTCCTCTAAGATTTTTATGATTTCCCATCTTATGTTTAATTCCTTTATCTATTTTGAGTTTATTTTTTGTGTATGGTGTAAGCTGGTGGTCTAGTTTTATTTTTTTTGCATGTATCTGTCCAATTTTCTCACACCATTTATTGAACAGACTGTCTTGACTCCATTGTATGTTCTTACCTCCTTTGTCAAATATTAATTGAGCATAGTGGTTTGCATCAATTTCTGGGTCTCTATTCTATTCCATTGATCTATATGTCTGTTCTTGTGCAGTACCAGGCAGTTTTGAGAACAGTGGCTTTGTAATACAGCTTGATATCTGGTATTGAGTTCCCTCCTACTTTGTTCTTCTTTCTCAGAATTGCTGCAGCTATTAGTGATCTTTTTTTATTCCAGATGAATTTTTGGAGAGTTTTTTCTAGGTCTGTGAAATGTCATTGGTATTTTAAGGAATACATCCCAAGAAACTAGAAACACCAATCAGAAAGGATTTATGCACCCTCATCTTCATAGTAGCACAATTTAACATAGCTAAGATTTGGAAACAGCCTAAATGCCCATCAGCAGATGAGTGGATTAAAAAACTGTGGCACATCTACACAATGGAATACTACGCTGTGGTAAAAAAGAAGGAATTCTTACCATTTGCAACAGCATGGATGGAACTGGAGAGCATTATGCTAAGCAAAATAAGCCAGTCAGAGAAAGATAAATATCACATGATCTCACTCACTTGTGCAATATGATGAACAACATAAACTGATGAACAAAAGCACATCCAGAGACAGAGAAGCATCCATCAGACCGTCAAACCACAGAGGAAAGGTAGGGGAGGGTGGGGGTAAGGGGGAGAGATCAACCAAAGGACTTGTATGTAAGCATATAAGCCTAACCAATGGACACAGACAACAGGGGGGTGAGGGCATGAATGGGAGTGGGGCAATGGGAGGATAAGGACACATATGTAATACCTTAATCAATAAAGAAAAAAAAATTAAAAAAACCTATTTCCCTTCAGCTTTATGGATGGAGCAGTTTGCCTGCTGGTAAGAAAGGGGTTTTCATTTATGCATCTCCTCTCTATCAATTTCCTTGCCGTTAGGTCTTCCCAGCTCCACGGGCCTGTTAGAGGGGGGCTCACCTTGGGAAAAGGAAGATGGTTCTGCTGGGAGGCTCCTCGGCACAGCATTTCAGGAACCTTGAGGTTTACCTCCAGCAGCAGTGGAATCTCACAGCCTTCATCAAAGTTGATGGGCACTGTTTTCCCCATAGTTTACTCTGGCCTCCTAACCTCAGGGTGTGCAGTCATTAAAAGAGATTCCTTGTTAAGTGATCTAGGTGGGGATCCAGGCTCTGTCCTTCATGAGCTCTGAAGGCAAAATGACTTTAATTCCTCTGATCCTCTATTTCCTTATCTACAAAATGGGAGAAAAATAAAAGAAAAATAAATCAGATGGAAAGGGACAAAAACTTGATATTTTTAATCATGTAAATATAAAACAAAAGAGTAACAAAACAAAGCAAAAAACAAACTCATAGGTAATAGTAGAATGGTGCTTACCGGAGGAGTGGGGGAGGAAGGGCAAGTTGAGTAAAGGTGGTAAAAAATATGGTAAGGGAATGAAATTGGACTTTTGGTGGTGAGCACAATATAGAGTATATAGAAATAAAGTTATAATGAACACCTGCAATTTATAGATTGTTATATATAAATCAATGTTACATCAAGAACAAAATTGAAATTTTCAAATATAATGGAAATTCCAAAAACATGTTTAATTTTTAAAATAACATCCAAAGTATGAATCTAATCACAGTTGCCAAACTTTTTTTTTATACTGCTTGAGTGAAGATTCTATATCACTTACTACTGTAATGATTTTTCAGCATCAAACAAATCACACAATGGTAGAAAATAGCTGAATTGAGAAAGAAAAGTATTTTCTCTGAAGTTTGCTGAAACCTGTGTAAAGGCTAATATGACTTATCAAATTCTTTTGCCATCTTAAAATTTCCTTTGAATTCTAGTTAAATTATATTCACCAAAAGTCAAAATACACATTTCTAAAAAATAATTATGATTTCTAGATTTCCACTAATTTCTAGCAACAATTCCCTAACAACTTTTCCAAAGTAAATAAAATTGATTAAACTTTTGACAAGTAAGACTGATATCAGTTCAATGGCTATTAATTCTTATAAGGAATTCAGATTGAATACATTTGTGGTCCACATTGATTTCAACCAGTTATTTATGTTTCAAAATGAAATGGGTAAACTAATAGTGAAACAAATGATGTACTATTAATATGAAACTGATTATATGAAAACATATATAAATATTCATTTATTTGTTTTTATAATGAACTAGTCCATTTCACACATATATTTGGAGGGAAAACATTACTAAAAATTTATATAATGCACATGACACCATATACCCCACATATGGTTATGCTATTGAAAAATACATATTAATGTTTTATTTTTATTACTGATTTCATGAACATTTAAACTCATTAAAAGTATTAACATTTTATATGTATTAATCAAAGGTTTATTCATTATTAAAAATGAAGATTTCACCTCTAATTGGTATAATTGTTTGAACTCTATTTTTATGAAAGTATTTTTCTTATTTCTAAATACATTTTACCAAGGCTATTTTAATTGGGTCTTCTTATGCATTCATGGTAGGAGTCCACTTTCTTTAAATAATCATCACTAAATGTCTAAAACTTGTTCGATTTACTGTAATCACTTCCAGCATTTTCTCCTGTCAATACAATTATGCATGCCTCTCCCCAATGTACTGTGTCTATTTCACTCTCTATAAAAATATGAATAATCTTGTTTGAAATAAAATATTAATGGATATTTAATTAACAGAATATTTCTATTAAGTATTTGTTAGATTTTGTTAAAAACTGTGGGAGTTGAAAAAAGACAGGTTCTCATTCTTCCTGTGGGGATGAACTAAACTTTGAGAATTTTACACAAAGAAGAATGTGATCCCCAGTGTGCCAACCTCTTTTGGAGATGAGGGAAGTGGAAGACACTCCTGCAAGGCGGCATGTTGAAGAGATAGTTTTAGAGGCTGACTTCACAGCATCGGAATTTTAATTGCTCAGTGGAGAAACAAATGAAGATATATGGCATGTTAGTTTGAGGGATTGATATAAAATTGTAGAGGCAGAAAACTAGAATATTTGCAACATCAGTCAAGTAGTCCAGATGTTTAGAACATGAGATACGGAGTTTTATACTTTCCTCGATGCACATCAACTTTTCCATATTAAACCCTATTACCTAATATTCGACTATAGTATGCTACGTCTCCCATTCCTCATGATTAGGTTCACATTTTATGCATATCTCAAGTTACCCATGCCCTCTGAAAGTATGATTAAGACTGGACACAATGTGTCATATGTGCTTAGATGAGCTTTGACTATATAGAAAGGCTGTTCCTTCTCTTGATCTGGGTGCGGTAGTTACCTGGTACTAATACACATTTTAAACATTTTATTAGCTGTATTACCTGAATTTACCTTACAAATTCAGGGTGTTGTTTTTTTAATTCTTGCCTCCATTTCCCGATTGCTATTAAACCAAGTCTAAGCACTTATAGATTATTTTTATACTTAATTTGAAAATTTTGCTCTTAAATTTTATTTTGTATAATTTCATCCTCTTTTGCAGTATACTTGTCAATTTTTTCTGTTTTTTTTTAATATTCTTGTGCACATTATTTTTAAAATGTATGTGGCTAAGCTATTAAATTATATTTAAAAATAATAATCAAAGATCTCAATAGAGAACATCCTCAGATGAACTTAATCCTTCAATCAATATAAATTAAATCTAATTTTTCAATAATAACAGTTCCCTGAGTTATAGTCACTTAAATTTTAACAATGATATATCAAAAATGTCTCTTTTTAACTGTGTAATTATCTTGAGCTATTAATCTTATACTATTATATTTAAACATTTTCTCCAGGAATTGTGAATTATAAGTCTGTTTTGTTTGTTCCATGATAGATGAAATTATTTAACTGTTTAACAAAACTATATATTATAACAGATATAAAATACTAGTGGTGCAGTGCATGGATTCATGCACCAGTGGGTTCCATTGGCCTGGTCTGTGAGGATGGGGCCGAAACTGGCTCTCTGACATCCCCTGAGAGGTCCCAGATTGTGAGAGGGCACAGGCCAGGCTGAGGGACCCCACCGGTGCATGGCCCCCTGCTGTTCAGTGCACATCATAGCTACCGGTCAGCTGGTTGCTTAGACTTTTAAATATATACTAGGGGCCCAGTGCACAAATTTGTGCACCTTGAAAGGAACTGTGGGCCGTGAGGCTGTGGTGGGCACAGGGGCAGGTCTCAGCCCATCCTCCGCACTCCCACCCGGCCCCTCCTGCTGCGGCCTCCAGTCCCATGTCTGCTGGCAGGCCACTCCCGCCGCCACCGCTCCCACACACTGATGGTTCCAGCCCGCTCACACCCACTGATGGTGCAGAGGGATTGGGGCTGGTGCCAGCAGCAGGTGTGAGCCGGGCCGGCACCATCAGCGAGTGCAAGCGGTGGCTCCGGCACCAGCAGCAGGTGCGAGCAGGGCCAGTGCCAGCAGCAGGTGCAAGTGCCGGGTGGGACCACGGAACATGGGAGCAAAGAATTTTCAGTAACCACCAGAGGCTTGCCCTGATGCCAGCAACTGGCACCATGCCTTGGTCTGGCACCCCTGCTCAGCTGCTCTACCATCCCACCGCAGCCGATGCCTGCCATGTTCCATGCTCTGCTGCCTGCTACCGATGCCCTCCATGTTCTGCGTGCGCCCCCTGCTGGTCAGGGCACATCATAGTAACTGGTTGTTTCACCATTAGGTTGATGTGCATATTAGCCTTTTATTATATAGGAACTTTTATTTCTAGAAGTTCTACTTTGCTCTTTTCTTTTTCTTTTCTCATATATATATATATATATATATATATATATATATATATATATGAAATTATATATATATATATATATATATATATATATATATATATATATATATATATACTAGAGGCCCGGTGCACGAAATTCGTGCACTGGGGAGAGTGTCCCTCAGCCCAGCTTGCACCCTCTCTAATATGGGACCCCTCGGGGGATGTCCAAATGCAGGTTTAGGCCCGATCCCTGTGGAATCGGGCCTAAACCTGCAGTTGGACATCCCTCTCACACGGATCGCCCCAGGCACCCCCAGGGAGCGGCCACGCCCCCATGCCACGCCCCCTGGGGTGCCGATCGCCCCAGGCACCCCCGGGGAGCGGTGGCACGGGCGCGGCCACGCCCTCCGGGGTGCCGATCACCCCAGGCACACCCAGGGAGCGGGCACGGGCGCGGCCACGCCCCCCCCAGGGTGCCGATGGCCCCAGGCACCCCTGGGGAGCAGCGGCACGGGCGCGGCCACGCCCCCCCGGGGTGCCGATCGCCCAGGCACCCCCAGGGAGCGGGCACGGGCATGGCCACGCCCCCCCCCGGGGTGCCGATCGCCCCAGGCACCCCCGGAGAGCAGCGGCACGGGCGCGGTCACGCCCCCCGGGGTGCCGATCGCCCCAGGCACCCCCGGGGAGCGGCCACGCCCCCATGCCACGGCCCCCCCGGGGTGCCGATCGCCCCAGGCACCCCCGGGGAGCGGCCACGCCCCCATGCCACGCCCCCCGGGGTGCCCATCGCCCCAGGCACCCCCGGGGAGCGGCCACGCCCACATGCCACGCCCCCCGGGGTGCCGATCACCCCAGGCACCCCCGGTGAGCAGTGGCACGGGCGCGGCCACGCCCCCCGGGGTGCCGATCGCCCCAGGCACCCCTGGGGAGCAGCGGCACGGGCGCGAACACGCCCTCCATGGGGTGCCGATCGCCCCAGGCACCCCCGGGGAGCGGCAGCAGGGGCGCGGCCACGCCCCCCGGGGTGACGATCACCCCAGGCACCCCCAGGGAGCGGGCATGGGCGCGGCCACGCCCCCCCGGGGTTCCGATCACCCCAGGCACCCCCGGGGAGCGTGCACGGGCGGGGCCACGCCCCCCCAGGGTGCCCATCGCCCCAGGCACCCCCGGGGAGCGGCCACGCCCCAATGCCACGCCTCCCGGGGTGCCGATCACCCCAGGCACCCCCGGGGAGCAGCTACACGGGCGTGACCACGCCCCCCCGGGTGCCTATCACCCCAGGCACCCCCCGGGAGCGGGCACTGGCACGGCCACGCCCCCCCGGGGTGCCAATCGCCCCAGGCACCCCCGGGGAGCGGCAGCAGGGGCGCGGCCACGCCCCCCCGGGGTGCCGATCACCCCAGGCACCCCCGGGGAGCGGCAGCACGGGCGTGGCCACGCCCCCCCGGGGTGCCGATCACCCTAGGCACCCCCGGGGAGCAGCTGCACGGGCGTGGTCACGCCCCCCGGGGAGCAGCTGCACGGGCGTGGCCACGCCCCCCCGGGTGCCTATCACCCCAGGCACCCCCGGGGAGCGGCAGCACGGGCACGGCCACGCCCCCCCGGGGTGCCGATCGCCCCAGGCACCCCCGGGGAGTGGGCACGGGCGCGGCCACGCCCCCCCGGGGTGCCGATCACCCTAGGCACCCCCGGGGAGCAGCTGCACGGGCGTGGTCACGCCCCCAGGGGTGCCTATCACCCCAGGCACCCCCAGGGAGAGGTCACGGGCGCAGCCACGCCCCCCGGGGTGCTGATCACCCCAGGCACCCCAGGGGAGCAGCGGCTCGGGCGCGGCCACTGGGCACCGCCATCTTGATTTTATCAACGGTCGACAGGCCACCCGGAGTCCCGCCCTCAGCCTCCGCTGGCCCAATCATGGGCATAGCGGAGGTGCGGTCAATTTGCATGTTTCTCTATTATAAGGTAAGATATATATATATATGTATTTTAGAGAGAAAGGGAGAGAGAGATAAAAGCATCAATGATGAGAGAGAATCGTTGATTGGCTGCCTCCTGAATGCCTCCCACTGGGGATCAAGCCAGCAACCCAGGCATATGCCTTTGACTGGATTGGAAGCCAGGACCCTTCAGTCCATGGGGCCGACACTCTATCCACTGAGCCAAACCATGTAGGATATACTTTGCTCTTTTCTATATCTTCTATTTATCTCCTTATTATGTTCACTAGAGGCCCAGTGCACAAAATTCATGCACAGGGGGTAGGGGGGTGGAGTGTGTGTCCCTCAGCCCAGCCTGCACCCTCTCCAATCTGGGACCCCTCAAGGGATATCCCACTGCCCGTATAGGCCCGATCCCACCGCAAGTCGGACATCCCTCTCACAATCCAGAACTGCTGGCTTCCAATCACTCGCCTGCCTGCCTGACTGATCACCCCCTAACCACTCCCCTGCCAGCCTGATTGATGCCTAACTGCCCTCCCCTGCTGGCCTGGTCACCCCTAACTGCCCTCCCCTGCCGACTCGATTGCGCCTAACTTCCCTCCCCTGCCAGCTTGGTCACCCCTAACTGCCCTCCCCTGCCGACTCGATTGCCCCTAACTTCCCTCCCCTGCCAGCTTGGTCACCCCCAACTGCCCTCCCCTGCAGGCCTGGTCACCCACAACTGCCCTCCCCTGCAGGCCTTGTACCTCTCAACTGCCTTCCCCTACAGGACTGGTTCCCCCAATGCCCTCCCCTGCAGGGCTGGTCCCCCCAAACTGTCCTTTTCTACAGGCCTGGTCACTCCTAACTTCCCTCCCCTGCAGGCCTGATCGCCCCCAACTGCCCTTCCTTTCAGGCTTGGTCCCTCCCAACTGCCCTCCTCTGCAGGCCTGATTGCCCACAACTGACCTCCCCTGCCAGCCATCTTGTGGTGGTTTTCTTGTGTCCACATGGGGACGGCCATCTTTGACCACATGGGGGCAGCCATCTTGTGTGTTGAAGTAATGGTCAATTTGCATATTACCTCTTTATTGTATAGGATGCTTTCCTTAAGATCCTCAACATATTTATAATAGCTGTCTAAAATTCTTGTCTGCTTTCAATCGTTATTGCTTTGTTTTTAGTCTATATTTCCTGATTTTGATTCCCACTTTCCTCCTTCTTCCCAGTAATTGCTAAGTGTCTAAATTTTTTGTTCTTCTTTTAAAAAGCAGCTTTACTTGGAAGACAGTTAAATTGCCTGCAGATCAGCTTTCAAGACTTGAATGTAAGTTCTTTTGGTATGGACTTACTAGTATGGTGGCCTTTAATCTAGGCCTATTTAGCCTTAATATCAAGGCATGTCCCTTCTGGGGTCTCTATTAACTGTACCAGATGTTCAAAAAGGCCTCATTACTGTGTGGGATCAGAACTCTACCATCTCTCATTTCTTTGTTAGTGCTGAGACTTGTTTAGCCTATAGCTTCCTAGTAGTTTGTTCTGTTCTCAGTACTTGTTCTTTGACTAACCACTTGAAATTTCATTCTAAGTATGTAGAGCACAATATTCATCTAGAGACTCAATGAGACCCCCATGCAGATGTTTAGGGCTCTTTATCTTAGCAATGCCCTTCTCTCTGCTACACTGGCCCACAAAGTCGAGCCACTGCTGCCTCCCTGATCCCCACTCTGTTTACCCAACTCAGTGAGACCACCATGCTCTGTTTAGAATCCCCTTCCATGTATTATGTATGATCCAGAAAGTTTCTCCAGGCAGAAAATCAGGGACATACATATTAGGGCTCTCTCCCTTTCTTACCCTTCTCTCAATGATCAAAATTCTGCATTGCAAGTTGTCCAATGTTTGCAAACAGATTTTTCATAAACTTTGTCCAGTTCTTTCTTTATTTACAACTAGAGGCCTGGTGCAAGAAATTTGTGCATGGGGGGGGGGGGTTCCCTCAGCTCAGCCTACACCCTCTCCAATTTGGGACATCCCTCTCACAATCTGGGACTGCTGACTCCTAACTGCTCACCTGCATACCTGCCTGATTGCCCCTAACTGCCCGCCTGCCAGCCTGATCACCCCTAACTGCCAACTGCCCCCCACACCAGCCTGGTCGCCCCTCACTGCCCCCCTCGCTGGCCTGGTCACCCCTAACTTCCCCCCTCTGCCGGCCTGGTTGCCCCTAACTGCTCCTCCACTGGCCTGGTCACCCCCAACTGCCCCCCTCTCCCCACCCTGTTACCCCTAACTGCCCCCCCCCGGCTGGCCTGGTTACCCCCAACTGCCCCCCCTGCTGTCCTGGTTGCCCCGAACTGCCCCCTCTGGTGGCCTGGTTGTCCCTTACTGCCCCCCTGCTGTCCTGGTCACCCCACACCCCACACAGCCTGCTATTCAGTCATTTGGTCGTCCCTCACTAACCCCCCTGCCGGCCTTGTTGCCCTATGCAGCCTGTTGTTCGGTCATTATTGTGAGGGCATCCTGACCAATTTGCATATTACCCTTTTATTATTATAAATGAAGAAAGGCACCCGGGACCCAGGCTTCCCTACTCTGACTGCTGGCTGACACCCAGGACCCGGGCTTCCCTCGCAGCCCTGGCTTACTTAGTTTGGAAGGACGTCCAGTCTAATTAGCATACTATGCTTTTATTATTATAGATATAGATGTACAATATCTTCTATTTAGATATACTAGTACCATGGGGAAATTGAACTTCCAAGAAACAGTTTTCCCATATTTCTGTTCTTTGAAATAATTTTATCAATTCCTTTTTTTCTCTTTTAATGTAGATGAAAAAATCAAATTGGAATTGAATGTCACTATCTTCCTTGTATATTCTATGATATCACACTAGGAAGATTAGGCATTTTTTTTTTAATTTTACTTTTTTGCACTGAAATGTGACTGCTTTAGGTTCATTATATGTTATGCAATTTTACCATGAGATGAACTACCAATAAAAATTTTAGTTAACACTTTAGGAACAGCTTTTTTGTCCAGTACAATTGATTTTTCTAGAGTATTTGCTTATTTTGATTGGCCAATTTAAATTAGTCTGAAAACTTGACTACTATTTTACTGTCAAATTTAATACTCTAACAACCATCTTGTTTTACCCTGTAAATATTAGTGGAGAGGATTATTTGTTTTCTTGAGTAGACCCTGAGCATTCCTGGTGCTAGGCTGGATTTAGATATCATAGACCCTAGTTCCCCGGATCATGGGTGCAAGACATCTCCATCAAGTCTTGTTGCAGTGAGAGGGCATCTGCTGTTGCAAGTCTCTGTTACCTGGGTCCCGATTTGAGCTGGGCATGTGAAGCTGAGCACCCATGGGGGCAGGAGATCTCCCTCAGCAGGGGTGAGGGTTCAGGCCCCTGCAAACTTGGGGTGGGTGAAGGTCTGTACCCCACCTCTGTTGACCCCCAAGTTCTCTCCTGATGGCCCCTATGCAACTGTGCCTGTCTTAGGTTGTTCCTTCCCTGAGGAATCTTACCCGTCTCTGGCTGACCAACCATCCTCCGGGGCCAAGAAGGGTGATGTGAGGTTTAGTTCTGTCTCCTTGGTCGCCTATGCCCCCATGGCCTCCACGCCCAGCACCTGCCTTGGGATCCCCTCGCCTGCTGGCAGGGTCCCAGCACTGATCACATATCTTGTGGAACCCAGGTTTCTTCTCCAAGGAGGCCCAGCTCTCCCCACTGGGCAAGAGACAGATCCATGGTACCAGCCATCACGAGGTCAAATTTCCAAAATCCTCCCAATATTTAAACCAAAAAAGGGGGATAGTAGAAGAATATCATGTAAGGAAAAATATCCTGTAAATAAATTACATCTAGAAAATTTTTACTTTAGAAAATTAACTTTCATTTGTAATGATAACAGCAAGACACCCAGGTAAAACATACATGGTGTCAAAACAAGCCAAAGGAAAATCTTTTGGGCAAAAAAATGAAAAAGGATCGCAAGTCAAATTTATAGAAAATATTCTTTTATTAACTTTTGGTCGAGAATATGTTTGTATATTTTCAGAAAACAACTCCGAGACCATGTGGATTCCTGCAACAGAGAGGAATTGACAGGAGTGCTCCAGCCATGAAGACAGAAGATAAACAGTCCAGAGATGGAAGACGCTGACCATGCCTTGCCATACTAGCAGTCAGCAGATGTGCGTCACTGCAGATTGCCCAGAACCAAACCAGAGAGGGTCGGACCTGCATTACCACCATTTGTCCACCATCCAGAACTGAAATATCATTGCTGTTATGAACACATAAACAACTGTTGGACATAGAAATCGGGACTCAAAAGAACTGTTGGCCCAGAAAGAAAAAGAAAAAAGAAAGAAAGATTAGGCATTTTTCTCTTTCAAGTTATTCTTATTATAATAGTATCACAAAAGTATTCATTCCATAAGCTATTTCTTTGTCAAAATGTATTTCCTACTAACTAAGTGTTATTTTTAACACTGACTTTTTATTCTGTGTATGGTAAGTCATATCTAACTTCCTATTAGAAAATTTTCTCTTAGCACCTTTTATGCATATAGTTAAAATATAGGTGATGAGTGTCTCCCTAAGTCTATCTCCTCTTGTAAAGGCAAATTTCTGAATTTAGATGTAGTAAGAATTTTTTTCAGTTCCTATTTTCAAATTGTTTAGTAATAATCTTTGGAGCTCTGACAGGCAGAACTTCACACACTCCTTCCCACTATTGGAAAGATAGACACATCCTTCACACATACTCTACATTAAGTTCAGAAGGCATTTTCTTTTGGGGGGGAAACAAACAAAAAAAACAGAAATCTCATTTCCAATTAATGGGTATAAGAAATTAAGTAAAAATATATGGAGCTATTCTGCTTCTTTTTTTTTTTTTAATACTCACCTGAGGATATTCTTTCCATTGATTTTTAGAGAGAGTGGAAGGGAGGGGGAGGGAGAAACTGAGAGAAACACCAATGTGAGAAAGACACATCTTTTCGTTGCCGCCCACATGCCCCCGACCAGCGCCTAGAGCCTGAAACTGAGGTATGTGCCCTTGACCAGAATAAAACCTGGGACTCTTTTGTCCACAGGCCCACGCTCTATCCACTGAGCCAAACCAGCTAGGGTGCTATTCTGAATCTTTTATAACAAATAGGAATGCATATGTGTAAATTATTAGCATACAATATGCTTTCATTTGTGTTTACTTTTAAGAGTCAATCCATCTTTGTTCCAAGAACCTGGTGTTATCAAGTTTGCAAACTGGTGTTTCCTGTAGTGTCAGACAAAGCACTAGTACTCTGCTTCATTGAAAATTCTTATTCATTTTCCAATTTTCTCTCAAACATGTAGTCTTATCATCCTCCCCCCCAAAAAAAAACACACAGAATAATTTAGAGAAGCTATGTATGCCAAAGGTTTTGTTCATGAAGCAGTTAAAACAACAATAAACATACAGAGGGACAAGTATACTATTTCATATTTTTATTGCTATCATAAAAAGGCATGAAGAAACAAGGACAAAACTTTGGCTAAACTATCGTAGCATTAAGCATCTTAACTTTAATTCACTCTATCTTACTTTTAAAGGTTGCAAATCACTCTATCTGCACAAAATGAAAACGTTATTTTAAATGAAAACATAAAGCTTAACTGATTCACTTAATGGCATATAATAATAGACCACACACATGACTAGTTGAAATTTGCATGTGGCAGTTGGCCAATACCTTCAGATTATTTTTATCCAAATTGTTTAATGGACACTTGTATTTAATTAAGTATTAAGAATTTAAAAATTTTCATGGAATCTAGTCAAGTAAAATCACTTCCTATGGAAAATAATGCAATAATTAATAAATAATAATCAATAATAAACACAGAGTTTTGTGTACTCACAACTGTAAGCCTACTTTTGCCCTACTCTGTAATAATACCACAGGTAAATTCTATTCATTCGACCATGACCAGGAAACTGTATAGGATGCTCATTCTTTCATCAAGTGGCTGCAACATGTGACACCCTAGGAGTGACAATTCTAGCTACACCATCTGTTTCAACCATCTGGATGAGGGTGGCCCAAGTAAATGACATACTTTTCCTTAATTTCAAAACAGAAATTTAACAGACTTTGTAAAGTAATTATCATTAATTCAAACCAAATTTACTGACAAGTTGGTGAGAAGAATTCTGTGATGTTATTTGGTTCTTGCCAAATAAAAAAAATAGTAACAAAATTAAATTAATTAACCCTAGCTGGTTTGGCTCAGTAGATGGAGCGTAGGCCTGAGGACTGGGGTGTCCCAGGTTCGATTCCGGTCAGGGGCACATGCTCGGGTTGTGGGCTCGATCCCCAATAGTGCAGGAGGCAGCCAATCGATGATTCTTTCTCATCATTGATGTTTCTATCTCTCTCTTCCTTCCTATCTAAAATCAATAAAAATATATTTAAAATTAATTAATTAATTAATTAACAAAGCATAGTTTCATGTCCTACATTTAATAAATGACATGCTAACCAAAGAACTTATATGCATGCATATTAGCATAACCAATGGACATAGACATGGGGCGGTGGGGGCTTGCCCAGGGTTGGAATGGCTGGGGGATGAGGGGTCAATCAGGGAAAAAGGAGACATGTAAAACTTTAGACAATAAAAAAAAAATAAATAAAATAAATGGCATGCTAGAATAGAACTTCATAAATTCCAGTTTTGTTTAGTTCATTTTGGTAATTTAAAATTTCTTAAATATTATTTGAGGACTTTCTAGGATTCATTAGAGCCATTAAAACAATTTACAAGTATTAACATTTTAATTTAGTTAGCACAAATTTTCATAATTAACTTATTAATATTTTTACAAGATTTTATCTTCACAGCCTAATTTTTAACTTGACATTCTCATAGTTCATTGTTATAAATAATAGATTTTTATTGTGTTCAATAATATACAAATGCAAAGTATGTTTACATAAGGAGGGAAAACATTTTGGTATGTAATAAATAGCATATATCTATGTATCAATGTCATAATATCAAAACTGGATTTTCCATGATGTTATTAAAATAAATGTTTAATTTAAAGTCATGGATCTTGTCACATAATAGAAACATTTCCAGTCAAATCAGTTAATTAGTGTCTTGAAGTCAGTTAAAGTGCTGTCATCTTGTGCTTCCTGCATGCTTTTTGATACATAACTAATATGAATTTGATTGATTGACAGATTCTACCTGTCAAATATTGTGGAAACAGTTAAGAAAAGGAAAAAAAAAATTTACTTCAGAAAAGTGGTTCAGACCTTGACTAGGCCAAAGGGGTAAATATCCATTTAAAGCAAGTAAACTAAAATTCAACCCAAAGAGTGGAGAATCATATTTTATAAATAGTAATGGGTTAAAATAAAAATGGTTAAAGACATAAAAGTAATGAACAAATATGAAGAAAAACAAAGAACTGAAAGACTTATATACAGTGTATGATGCCTGAATTTAGGACAATTTAATTGAACTGTTATCCTAAGATAGTTAAAACTATGTGGGATGGAATGAGGGCATGCATCTATTAGACGATGAGGAGAGAATTAGCACATGCATATCAGTATAATATGTGGAAAGGCAAAGCAAATCTATATGGTTGTATAGATACCTTAAAACATTATGTAAAGCAGACCACCAAACCCATCTGCTCCTTGGTGTCATGTTAATTTTACATTTTCTTTCTTTACAGACATTGTTAATTTTAACATAGGTACATAACTGCTCCCCGCATAGTGGAGCAGATCATTTCTATTGCAATGTGAGATGGTGAAATTATGATAGCCTAACAGTATTTGTGGCATAAATTAAAATATGTGAAACTCTCTCTATCGCGGGAGGCATACATTATGTCAAATATATGTAAAAAATATAATACCATTACTGTAATGTGTTATCTATCTATCAGTTTCCACATGTATGTTCAGGGTAAAATAATTATAAATAACCTCACAGAAAGGAATGTTTTGGACCAGTTCCTACAGACCTAGTCTTAACCTATTTTTTATCTCAAACACTTTTTTTCCCCCCTTCAATGGTCATAACTAAAAATAAATAAATAAATAAATAAATAAATAAATAAATAAATAAATAAATAAATAAATGTCTGGCTGCTGCTTGAGCAATCATAATATCATATTAATACCCATATCCTATTGTATTACTACATAGTTAGAAATGCTGGTAAAATGCAATCCCAGATACTTAATTTGTAGGGCTTAGTGTAAAAAAAAGAAGTGAGAATCCTTGTTAGAATAGCAGGGGGAAAGTGCCATTTAAGTTAATAAATATAAAGCTTGTTTCATTCTTCCATGATTTGTCTCTCAAATTGTCATTTTAATTTTTATTTGCTATTTAATATCACTTTAGGTAAAGAAAATTAAAATGTTAAGCCATTAGTGTGAGTTTCAGCACCATCTTTATATTATGTAATGGAGTTTTAAACCTCCTAAAATTATACAATTTACATTTTATAGCTCATACATGGAATATATTTTGTAAGAGTAGGGGAAACACTGCAGAAATCCAACTCAACTGCTGTTATTCACTTTTTGATAAGTGCACATTCTACCAACACTATCTTTGGCTCACTGTTAGGTAAGAAGGGACTAAAAGAAAAAGAAACTATGGCTTGCCCTATCCTTCCCTTTTATCCTATGTAATCATTTTCATTATAAACTAGAGGCCTGGCGCACAAAATTCATGTGCAGATATGGTCCCTAGGCCTGGCTTGTGATCAGAGCCATCTTCCCTGGCTGCCTGCAGTCGGCCCCGCCCCCACCACCACCCCCCCCTCCCAGTTCCCCATTTGCCATCCTGTGAGCAGAGCCTGCTGGTGGGGGGGGGGCAAGAGGTTGGCTGTTCCTGACCACTTGCAGGCCCACCCCCGCCACGGGTCGCCCTCTGTGTGTGGGGCAACTGACAGGGTGGGGGCCTTGGCCTGGTGCTGCCCGTGTTCCCCGCCATCCACCCCCAGTTCCACGTTTGCCATTGGGTGATCAGAGCCTGCCGATCAGGGGGAGGGACCAAGAGGTGGTCAGTGTACCTCCTAGTGACTGGTCGAGCGGCGTTCTGGTCGTTCCACTGTTAGGGTCAATTTGCATATTACCCTTTTATTATATAGGATGTTTAGCTAATATAGGGGGTAAAATGAATAAGAAAGGATATAAGAGAACCCTATGATCGAGTATTTTAGAAAACCATGGCTTTCTTGAAGTCTTCAGAGCAAGTTCTGGTCCAAATGGAAATTGTTGCTTTCAGGACTATTATTGCCCTTCCTTACTTTGAAATAGATGAGGCACAATTACCTTGACTTGTTTTGAGTGCCACAGAACTCCCATGCATCTTGGAATTCTGTGCTTATAGGACATCATGAACTATACATGTGAAAGGGATGAGACAGAACAGTGGGTATGTAAATTGCATGAATCTCCTCTACTCTCATGTATGATTAATTATCTCATCAGTCTTCACTTACAAAATACAAGTTCAAAGGCAAAATTACTAAGAACTTCAATATGATGACTTCAGAGTATTAAAGCAAGTGTGGGGTTTTGAGTACAAAGCCTTGTGTGACCACATAGGTCCCATACCAATGGAGCTGGCCCTAGTCAAATGACAAAGCCTTTCCTGAAGTCCCAATAGGCATATATTTCCCCAGATTTTGGTGTTTTTAGCATAATACATTAATGGTTATGGACTAACTTTTAAAAACAGTAAAACTCAGTACATCTAGACTCTTTAAAAGTTTGGTCACTACTCACCATAATTATTTTGTGAGAATTTTATATATACTCCTTTTAACCTTTTGCATTCGGATGTTGAGTGCAAACTACTCTTTGAATGTATCAATAATTTGAAATATAAAAAAAACAAATAAATAAGTTTGTATGAAAAGAAACTCCAGTTTTTTATTCTACTGCCGCGCTTTGTAAAATCTGGGGTATTTAAAAAATTAAATCCCGAGTAGAATAAAGGAAATGAGAAAAAAGCAAGCGAGTGCAAAGGGTTAAAAGATCTACATAATATGTTATTTTTATTTATTTTGTAGATTGAAATATTCTGTGTCGTGTTACATACATGCACATACACAAGCAAAAAACAAGTTTATTTAAGTGCATACTAACACAACTTTTTAAATTGCTTAATATTTAAAAAAATTAAAAACAATAGGATTTAGCTGAAAGGAGTCTTTGCTATGTAAAGAAATAAATGTAAGGGTCTATTAATTCATTTGAATAACAAATGATGTCAACAACCGAACTCACTAGTTATTCTGTCAAGCACAAGGAGAGCTAGAGACCTTTAAATCTTTACAGTTAGTTAAAGAAGAATGCTAGCTGTTCCTCAATGATCAATTGAATGATGAATGTGCATATTTCTATTTGCAACTACATCCCAAATGCAGATGTGTGTCAACAAACAAGTAAAACAGATGTTATCCAAGTCACCTATGGAGCCAAGAACAGATGGGCTGGATGTGTTGTATGACAGCAAAAATGCACCTAGGCGGTGATCTAACAAAAATGATTCTCAAAAGAAGCAGACAACAAAGAAAGTTTGGTGCTGACAAAGCTGTTTTAGTTGTGGTCAAAAAAAAAAAAAAAAAGAACCATGTACTGTAAAAACTATATAGTGAGAGAAGGCTAAAAGCATACACAAGGACTTTATATAAAGTCAATATTAAGAATTTGTAAAATATTGTATGTGATGATCAATTGTTTATTATAAAACACATATTCTATGTAATTCATCCAAAGCTAATTTATGCTTTTAAATATAACTTGACTTATTGTATCTTTTTGGAAATCTAAAATGAATGAAAATTATACATATTGACATATTTCTTTCTCAGAAACAAACCAGCAGAATACAATTAAAGACATACTCTTATTTATTTTCAGTATTTTCATACATTAAAATAAAATAGGAATCAAAGAAAACTGTTCATCTATCAATTGCCCTGATCAGACATTTTCATATCAGCTTGTTTCATGTGCCCATAATTCTTTAGTCTGCAGGAATCTCTGGGCTCATTGGAGCTCTCTGATCCTTGACAGGCCATCTCCTAGCACTGAGGCTTCTTATCTGAAATTACAGGATAAAAAAAAAAGTCTTCCAGCTAAATAATATGGACATTACCCATCTCAATTCTACAAAAAAAAATCCATCATTTTTCATACACACCCCAAACTCTTTTTAAAAAAATATATTTTATTGACTTTTTACAGAGAGGAAGGAAGAGAGATAGAGTTAGAAACATCAATCAGCTGCCTCCTGCACACCCCCTACTGGGGATGTGCCCACAACCAAGGTACATGCCCTTGACCGGAATCGAACCTGGGACCTTTCACTCCACAGGCTGACGCTCTATCCACTGAGCCAAACCGGTTTCAGCCACACCCCAAACTCTCAACAGATGCATCAAGCCTCCAAGGCCACCATCAGCTACCCTTATTTCTATAATGCCCTAAAATGACATACTGGTATACCTTTTTCTGTCCTCATGTTTCCAAATATAATCTTCTCTGGAGATCAAATCTGTCACCAACAAACTCCGAGTATCCTCCTTCTGCCTTCTCAGTATTACAGTCACTTTCTTGCACAGGTAGAAACCTGAGGGTCTGCTTCTAATATGCACAGGTAAGCTCCTGCTGGAAGACAACCACTCTTTCCCACAGATAACTAAAGCATGTATAAATATGCTAGAAAATCACTCTCCTGAATGCACTAAAGACATGCAAAAACAAGAAGAAAAATTCTGGAAGAGAATGGAAACTGGGGAGAAAGTGACAGAACAGAGTGAGTTACTCACTTTGAAAGCTTTAACCTGGGGATAGGTAGGGTGAAGTCAGGTCCACTAGTACATCTAAAACTGATAAAAAGAAACAGTCTTGCCAAAACCGGTTTGGCTCAGTGGATAGAGCGTCGGCCTGCGGACTCAAGGGTCCCAGGTTCGATTCCGGTCAAGGGCATGTACCTTGGTTGCAGGCACATCCCCAGTAGGAGGTGTGCAAGAGGCAGCTGATCGATGTTTCTCTCTCATCGATGTTTCTAACTCTCTATCCCTCTCTCTTCCTCTCTGTAAAAAATCAATAAAATATATTATATATATATAAAAAGAGAAACAGTCTTGTGGTCAGATGAATCAGAAGACCGATGTGGATATAACCTGTCCCTAGAATGTGAGGAGTGCCTCTTAGTAAGGAGAATTGCAAGGGTGAGGACTCCCACATTGAAAACATTCAAAGGGCAGACTGAGGTTTGATAAACTATACTGAGGAAATAATGAGTGAGAAAAATAAAATGTATTCAGCTATAAGCAATGGTTGAGATGAAGAAAGTGTTTCTAAATGCCATTAGTCCAACTCTTTCTGAAATATATGGTCAGTGTTTAGGCAATGTAGAATGTGCACATACTTAGTTTCTGTTTTTCATATATCTACATAATGCTGCTCATTAATAGGTTTTTAATTACTTTTTGGGGGGTTGATGTTTACATAGTATATTTGCAAGTGATTTTTATCATTTTAGTCCATAAATCATAAACCTATGTTCATATGTATTTCAATGCATTTTAAAATCATAAAAAATAACTAAATTTCCACAAGATGCATACTTCTTGTTGGGCACTTAAGCCATACATCTATGGAAAAGATTAATTAACAGCTAAATACAGAAACAAAATGGATAAATAGACTTGAAAGATATTTTTAATGTATTATGTACAGTTGTAAAAATAAATAAAATAAAAAACACCCCAAATTTGGGGGAATATGAGAGAAACACATAAATGTACAAAGACCGGTACAGTTAATTTTATATTAATGATCAGTACCATCCTTCAAAACTATCTTAATGTGTAAGACATGCTAACAATATAAACTCATTCAATACTTCTGTAGATCTGGAATTATGTAAAAATGAAGATATAGGCTACACATATAAACTAGACACATACACACATTATCCATATACACACTAACAAATTTGCATATTTCTGACACTGTATTAAGGTGTTAAAAAGCTAAAAGAAGTGTTACTTCTTGCTTCTAATTAGTTGATCCATATTGTAGGTTTTATAAACTTAATGTAGTTATTTTCTTAGGATAAAGTTTAGTAATTCATCCAAGCATTGGTTTTATTCTATAAGTTTACTGAGAGGTCCCCCACTTACTATTGCATCAAAGGTCTTTATGTCGAGTGCGATAAAACTTGAAAATGATCATCTATTACAGGAAGTCTACTTAAAAGCTTTATTTCATCTGGTTCATCATATACAAGGTCTTGCCTGGTAAAGAAAGAATTAACAAAAAGAAGAAGAAGAAGAAGAAGAAGAAGAAGAAGAAGAAGAAGAAGAAGAAGAAGAAGAAGAAGAAGAAGAAGAAGAAGAAGAAGAAGAAGAGCCCAGCCAGGGTGGCTAAGTGATTGAGCATCAACCTATGAACCAGGAGGTCAGGGTTCGATTCCCAATCAGGGCACATGCCCAGGTTGCGGGCTCCATCCCCAGCGTGGGGTGTGCAGGAGGCAGCTGATCAATGATTCTCTCTCATCATTGATGTTTCTATCTCTTTCTCCCTCTCTGAAATAAATAAAAATATTTTAAAAATTAGAAGAAAACATAAAATGAAGGAACAGAGACAGGAGAGAACAAAAGAAGGAGGGAAAGAGGAGTGGAAAGAGGTAGAAAAAGAGGAAATGAAGCAGACTATTGGTATTTCCTCATTGGTACTCAGTTGATACTAGTCTACTTATGAAAATAATAGCCTATATTTTGAAAAATAATTATTTTGCCTTTCTGTATATTTTAAAAGAGAATTTATAGTCATTACAGAGTTAAGCTAGGAACATTGCATCTGTTTATTTTGTATTCACAATTATTCTGAATGGCTGAGAAAGCAAGCAATTGCTTTTGTCAGCCATATTTGAGCTGAAGAGAAATTATACAGTCTCTCTAACCTCTGAAGCAGCATTAAATTTGGTTTCCTAAGGTTTGCAATGAGCTGAACAAGTTAAACTGAAACTGAATACAATTTAAATGACAGTTTAAAAGTGAGCTACAAGCAGCATGTTGCCTAAATAAATCAGTTACCTTATAATCAGGCACTACTTGCACTTTTCAAAGGCCAGATATCATCGCTTCACAATTGGTATGATTTTCCTCTCCAGTAAAATTTACAATTTTTTTCAAGTGCAGATTTGTAAGAGCACTTAGAAAGACAGTGTTCAAAGCTGTTTTCACCATATAATCTGCTTGATTAAGGGTTACCTTTAGCTCTTTCAAACTCTGTATCTTGAAAGATTTAGTCATTAGAAAGGTGTTGGAAGTTTTAAAAATGCAATCTGTCAGGATAACATGCTAATAATATTTTTAATTTTATCTTTATTATTGAAAGTATTACAGATGTTCCTTATTTTCCCCCTTTGCTCCCTCATACCTACCCCCACCCCCTCTCCAGGACTTCCTTGCACTATTATCTGTCCATGGGCTACCATGCATATAAATTCATTGGTTAATATCTTTCCACCCTTCCACCACCCTTCCATCTGAAATACATGTCTGTTACATGTTTCAGCGTCTCCAAATCATTTTTCCCCATCAGTTTATTTCATTCATTAGTTTCCACATATAAGTGAGATCACGTGATAATTATTTTTCTCTGACTGGTTTATTTTGCTTAGCATCATACTCTCCAGGTCCCTTCATGCTGCCTCAAAGGGTAAGAGATCCTTCTTTTTTACAACTGCATAGCATACCATTGTGTAAATATACCACAGCTTTTTTAATCCATCTATTGATGGACACTTGGGCTGTTTTCAAATCTTAGCTATTGTAAATTTTGCTGCTATGACCATAAGGGTGCATATATTCTGTCTGATTGGTGTTCAGACTTCTTGGGATATACTTCTAGAAGTGGGATCACCGGGTCAAATGGCAGTTCCATTTTTAGTTTTTTGAGGATACTCCACACTGTTTTCCATAGTGGTTGTACCAGTCTGCATTCCCACCAGCAGTGCACATGGGTTCCTTTTTCTTCACATCCTCACCAGCACTTGTTTTTTTTGTTTGATTTATTAATGGTGGCCATTCTGGCAGGTGTGAGGTGGTACCTCATTGCCATTTTAATTTGCATCTCCCAATAATTAGTGATGTTGAGCATTTTATTCATATGTCTCTTGGCATTCTGTATGTCCACTTTGGAGAAGTGTCTATTCAGGTCCTCGGACCATTTTGTAATTGAATTATTTGTCTTCTTTTGTTGTTGTATGAGTACTTGATATATTTTTTAAATTAACCCCTTAATAGATTAATCATTGGCAATGTTCTTGCATACAATGGGTTCATTTTCATTTTGATGTTGATTTCTTTTACTGTGCAGAAGCTTTTTACTTTGATGCGGGCACATTTGTTTATTTTTTTCTTTTGTTTCTCTTATCCTAGGCATTTTATCAGTGAAAATTCTGCCATGTGAGATGTCTGATTTTTTTTTTTAAATCTAAGTTCAGGCATTGCCCTAGCCGGCTTGGCTCAGTGGGTAGAGCACCAGCCTGCGGACTGAAGGGTTCCAGGTTCGATTCCGGCCAAGGGCACATGCCTGGGTTGCAAGCTCTATCCCCAGTAGGGGATGTGCAGGAGGCAGAAGAGCAATGAGTCTCTCTCATCATTGATGTTTCTATCTCTCTCTCCTTCTCCCTTCCTCTCTGAAATCAATAAAGAAATATATATTTTTAAAAGTTTAAATTCAGGCCTTATGAGTTATCATGCATAGTCCTCCCAGCCTACTGGTTTAAACCAAACTGTCTCCAGCTGTAAAACAAAGCTAGATTAAGAGGGAAGAAAACTTGAGAACTGATATGCTCTGTTAGCTATTTTACTGAGGTTTTTTCATCTATTTTATGTAATTCCCACAAAGTTTCTCCATGAAACATGCCATTACCCATTGTACCATCATTGTTGCATTGTTTTATTAACAGTGATTGGGATTTTTAAACCTATATCTGCCCAGTTTTTAAGTTGAATTACTTTGTATCATACCAAGCTATTTCCAGGAAGGAATGTCACTATTTATTTTTTTCTTTTTATTTTGGTTTAAACTCTGTTTTTATATATTGAAAATACTTTATTTTAGTAAATAAATCATATCCATTTTAAACCACTAAATGAAACACACAGGATATATTGGAGAAAATATTAAAGGATAAATATCAACCTATTCCATAATATAGAAATTACTATAATTACAAGAGCAAAACTTTTAAATCAGAAAATGAAGCAAGCCGTTTAGATTTTAATTGCACTTTAAGAATCCCAAAGAGTTACTTACCTTTTTGCTCTCTATATAATATGACATGTTGCAATTAAAATTCTTACCACTTGTAAATTATAGCTAGGTAGAGGATTTAAAATAGTGTTGACAAATTCAGAATATCAGGTTGTTAGAACTCTAAGTACTAAATAAATCTAAATAGAAGCACAAAATAATTGTTTTTAAAATTGATTGATACTTAAGGGTCTGGTATTTACTATTCTCAAGTAAAATATTTTGCTTGTTAAATTAGATACTATACCTTAACTGTGGTTGACATAAATGAGTATGACCAGATATCGAATTTATTGAAGATAATTATTGCTTGCAAATCATCATTTATTTTAAAAATATATACTAGTGAAATAAGATTATAAATTTATTTCTTAGCTCTACTTGAACTTCCCATTAAAGATTAATTTATTAATTTATTCTTTTATTCATTCAACTAAAGCAGACCTGACATTGAGCCAGAAACTGTTGTATGAACTAGATATTCAATATGAAAGACATCTGCTCTCAAGGAGGGTATGGTCAGTGGGAAACAATGCAATTAATGAAGTAAAAATATTAAGCACCATGCCTGTGATAATTTCTGTCAAGAAAAAAGACAAAGACTTATGTGTGTACCACAGAAGAAATTTGAGTTTTTAACTTCTGTATTAACTCACAATTATTTTGAACTTCCTTTTATATTTTGTTTGATAGTGTTTTTGTCATCTTCTTCCAGATGCCCTTGAGATTGTCAGAAAACCGACTGGATTTTGAGGTTACGAATTATGTATCATAGAATTGTACACTTGAAACCTATAAAATCTTATTAACCAATGTCATTCCAAAAAATGAGTTCTTAAAAAAGGAGTTAAACATAAAACCACAGATAATCTAGATTTATGGTATATCTGACCAATAAGGAGATACCTAAATATTTTTGTTGGCAGTGTGTTGTTCAATACATCCAGCATACATATTTACATATTTGGGGTCAATTAAGGAAAAGATTCCTTTATATGTTAAGATTCAACAAGTCATTTAATATTTATAGCAACAATAATGGTTGCCATTCATTGAGTACATAACATGGGTCTGTCACGCATTCTGCTAGTATCCTAACTGCACGCACGTGTGCGCGTGCGTGAACACACACACACACACACACACACATAAGGTCACATGAACACACTCATTTGAGCAAATACCTATCATGGCAATACTAGAAGTAAAACATTATTATACCCATTTCATGATAATATTTAATGTTTGAAAGGTTAAGTAATCTGCCTAAGGTAGCATAACCCTAAACCTGTTGAGCTAGAATTTGAACTCAAGTTTTGAGAAGAAAAAAGAAAGTCCACTTTTTTCCCCATTACATTATGCCAATGTTCTTTTTTTTTTTTTGCCAATGTTCTTTTTTAAAAAATATTGTAATTTATGCCATAACCAATATAATTTATATATCTCTCCTTGACCTATTCTTTTGGCTCTAAAGTCATACATTTGACTACTCTACACTCAAAATTTCTACCTGGGAGGCTAATTGGAATCCCAGATGTAACATATTCAAATCCAATTTCAGTCTAAGTCTGCCTTCACCCCACACATACCATTACTCCAGGCTTTTTTCCCTTTTTTTGGTATAGAACTGTTTTCGTTTTAATTTTAAATATGTTTTTATTGATTTCAGTGAGAGGGAGAGAAAAATCAATCAGCTGTCTCCTGCATGACCCCCTACTGGGGATGGAGCCCGCAATGTGAGCATATGTCCTGACTTGAATGGAACCAGAAACCTCCCAGTGCATGGGACTAGCCTCAATCAACTGAACCACACCAGCGGGGCACACCGGTCTTCCCTCTATCAATGTGACCTGAAGTTTTCTAGTTGCTCACGTCAAAATCTATGAAATAATCCTTGAATTCTCTTTCACACACCTAATGTTAATTCTAAATCAACATCTTTCAGATCCTGCTTAAAAATATGTCTTGAATGTGACAACTTCCCTTTATCTCTATCCTTGATCTAAACTCAACTACTATCATCTAGATCGACGCCACTGCAAAACCCTTGATTTATTTCCCTGTTGTGTTATCCTAAGTTAGGTTTCTATTTAGTAGCTATAGAACTAATAACACTGGCCACCATGTCACCTCACCTCATCTGCTGTTGCTCTCCACACTGCTCACTCTCCCCCATCCTCACCAAATAGGGCCCTTGTATTTTCTCTGCTGTCTTCCTAGAGTACTCATCTTCCTGATATATATAAAGTTGGTACCTTACTTATTTCCGATTTCTGTTGACCCATTACTATATAGAGATATTTCATTTATAACACTATTCTATAAAAATATATTTTTTTAAAATTTTTAAATATTTAAATCAATTATTTACTTATTTTTAATTTAATTTATTGGAGTGACATTGGTTAATAATAAAATTATATAGGTTTCAGGTATACAATTCTATAATACATCATAGACAACAATATGGTGATTGCATGAGGGAGGGGGAGATAGAAGAGAGTAAATGGGGGATAAGCGGTGATGGAAGGAGACTCTACCAGGGGTGGTAAACACACAATACATTATACAGATGATGTCTTATAAAAATATGTTTTAAATTCATGAATTATTTGAAAATAATTATAATTATTCTATGACTTCAACTACCCTGGGAGTTCAGGCCAATTTTTATTTCACTTTAGCGATGCCTCCTATAACGTAGACACTGCCTTGACCGTGAGTGTAAGAATATATGTCTGGTAGTCAGACCCCATGTCACTGAAAGAGGACCTAAAATGATTCCAAAGTTTCAAATTTTATTGGGATTACCCTTGAATTATCATGTCAGTTGAGGATAATTTCTGCAGCTAGAATTGGACTATTTTCATAACCTGATTTACTTAAATCTTGACATCCAATTTTAGAAAAACTTTTCCCTGAATGAAAGGTCATCACTGTTCTCATACCTGACCTTCAAAAAGTATAAGAAACACATGTTATTCTCATAGGCCACAAACATATTTTCATTTGACCTTTTAGCAGCTACATACTCATTTATTATCCAAGAAGTGTTTTCAAATACAGAAGAAGTGAGAAGTTTGTTGAACTGAAGATCTTACTATAATCTGTTCAGTATATTATTATAACCTTTTTTATATTGCAATTTTATATTGTCTTAAAATACTATAATAGTTTAAATCATCCTTAAATTAATATTTCAATATTTGTTGCACATTTTGGCATCATTTTTTTGTTGTTAATCCTTGCCTGAGGATATTTTTCCAATAATTTTTAGAGAGAGTGGAAGGGAAGGGGAGAGTCAGGGAGAGAGAAACATTGATATGAGAGAGAGACATCAGTTGGTTGCCTCCTACACATGCCCCAACTAGGGCCAGGGATAGAGCCTGCAACCAAGGTATGCGCCTTTGACCGGAACCAAATCCAAGACCCTTCAGTCTGCAGGCCGATGCTCTCTCCAGTGAGCCAAACCAACTAGGGACTTTTTGGCATCATTTTACTAAAAATACAACATTTGGTTAAAATTATTTCATGTGAGCAGCTCAGACTTAATATCTATTTGTTTCAAAGGGGCATGGGGGATTAAACTTCAGTATGACCATATAATATACCAATTAAACTTTATTTTTTGAGATCTTCAAATACTATATGTTATCTTTTTACTAAATTTAAAGCTATGTGCTACAATGTAATAAGCCAAATCATTTAATTACAATATTTAATTTTTAGAAAAATATTTTTAAAAAGAAAGGAAATTACCTTGTTTCATTGTCTTTTAAAGCATGCCTGCAGATCACTTGATTAGTATTCAGAAGGGTTGTTTTCCAAATGAGAAGAATTATGAGCTCACACAGATCTATTGATTTAGGATGACATCTGGGAACAGATTGGGAATCGGCATTTTATTACCATCTTCAGAAGATTTCTAAACTTCCTAAAACTTTAGTACTATTGTCTTGGGCAACAAATGTTTTCTTAATATTAAAATAAGAAATAAAATTAATGAGAATATATAATAACTTATTTAATTTAAATATACAGTATATTCTAAAATAAAGATTAAACATTTTATATATGCTGAGACTGATACTATAAAAAGTAAAATATGTATTTTAGTAAATGTATAAAGCAAAATGTGGCTTTTGCTCAATAAATCCAATTTTGACACAAAGCATATCAGAAATATTTTCACGTGTTCTTAATCTATAAATTGATAAATACATGCACATTGAGCACTTATTATGTGTCAGATATTGTGGAGAATATTGGTTAACTACAAATCATCAAGGAAAAATTTCTTCATCCTAGGAATAATCACACAAAGCGTGCTATCTTTTATATTGGCATAGTACTTATGAAAACATAGTTTTTGGTGTCTGTTTACAAGGTAGATAGTAAGGGAAATAAGATTAATGAACCTAAAGAAACCAGATAGCAAAAAATGTATAAGTCTATATTGGATAAGTTATAGGGGAAAATTAACTTCTTTTATAATGCCCTTATTGAATGATCATAGCTATTAAAATTATTAATAACTAACATAAATATAAGTGGTGGGATAAAATATGTAACATAGAGGATGTGGCAAAAAACATATTATTTATTTCAGAGTATGTATGAGAATAAAATATATGAGTGTCAAGACACAGAACTCAGAAATAAAATCATTTTTATTTCACAAAATGTTCTGCATACCTATCAAAATATGATATTTGCCAATTATTACTAACACTAGAGGTCTGGTGCACAAAATTCATGCATGGGTAGGGTCTCTAGGCCTGTCTGGCGATCAGGGCCAATAAGGTTCCCCCCTCCCCACCTCCCTGCCTCCCCCTTCCCTTACTCCCTCAGCGCTCTACCACCACCACTGCTGGTTGCCCATCATGTTCCGCACTGCCCCCTGGTGGTCAGCGCACATCACGGAAAGCGTTCAAACTCCTGGCCTCACGGTGGAACTCCTGAAGGGACACTTTGCATATTAGCTTTATATATATATATATATATATATATATATATATATATATATATATATATGTATATATATATATATATATATATATATATGAATTTATAGAGGATAGATATATAGACAGGGCAACAATTTGAGCTATCAATGGGATTTCAGCTAAAACTTTTTATTTTTAGGGGCTATAATAGAAATATAAATTTTATTTTATCATGGCAGTATGAGATAATTTGAAGAAGAAAAGAAGCAGGAAGAGGCAAGGACAAGGAAACAGAAGGAAGAAGATAACTACCAGCTAAAGAATGCCAGAGTATCATTCTAGATCCAATGTTGATCAGTTTCATGATCTCAGAAACATAATTTACCTTCAATTGGATCTCAATTTCTTGATATGTAAAATGATGGCTTAGGCACAGGACAACTACAGGGCTAAATTTAAGAATTAAAATAATTTTAAATAGGCTAAATTTATACAAATATATAGATTATATAAAATTTGCTTTGTCATATATCTTTTTTGGTTTTAATATTTTTTTTTTTGCTTTTTTAATAAAACATTGTTGGCAAATTGTCCATATATAGTTCACTGATGTAAAAAATATACCCTGGCTCAGTGGTTATTGCATCAGCCTGCACACCAAAGGCTCTCATATTCAATTCCCAGTCAAGGGTACATACCTCAGTTGCAGGTTCATCCCTGGCCCTGGTCAGGGCACATGTGGGAGGCAACCAATCAATGTGCCTCTCTCACATTGATGTTTCTCTCCTCTCTCTCTCTCTCTCTCTCCACCCTACCCTTCCTATTTCACTCTCTCTAAAAGTCAATGAAAAAAATAGTTTCACTCCTTGGCTCATTGGGTGAGGAATGTGTGTGTGTGTGTGTGTGTGTGTGTGTGTGTGTGTGTGTGTGTAATACTTTTTAAGCCTATGTGGAATTTCCAAAATTTTTTGAAATCTGTGTGATATCCCAGTGTTCATATTGTTCCTAATATCAATATGCAAAGACTTTGCTCAATTTACAATCCATCAGTTGCTTAAAATCACATAATATTTTAATTTGCATTGTAATGGTACTGTGACATATTTATATATAAATGTAGCTTTTAGTTCTTCCTAGATTTTTAATTAATCTTCATCCTATTATAAGTATGGTTATTATGTCCTTAAATTATGTTTCCTATTCTCTTAATTGTGCTATCTCTTAAATCTGATTAACTTGAGTGATAGAGCACTTCTCATCATAGTCCATTATCATTCTGTTCCAAACTGAGGTGGTTGCCATCTAGGACTAATGCAATTGACATTCATTATCCAAGAAGTAGTCTCTACTGCTTTCCTAGAGTATGTGCACTAAAGCCCATGCATTTTTTTCTCTATTTACTTCTCAGTCACCATCCTTCATGTATTATATCCTCAAATAACTTAATAAAGGCCTTGACTATGTAGGTCATTCACCGCTCTCTTAGAGGAAGAAGTTCCACTCTTTCCTATACTTGAAATTTTCCTCATTCTTGGTTTATCCTTCTATGCTGACACATATACTTCAATGAACCTAGTTAATAAATATATTGGAGATAAATGTAGTAACTCCATTTTTGACAGCTGCATCAGGTATTCATTGCTACATAATAAAACACTAAAAATGTGTTGGCATATACAAATAATAATTTTATTTTTCAGGTTTCTTTGAGCCAGGAATTTGTGTAGTGTTAATAAGAGACAGATGAAACACCCCTGTTCCATATAGTGTTAATTGGCCTGGGAGATTTCAAAGTGTTATCTCATATAAAAGGCATTTATTATAAAACTAGAGGCCAGGTGCATGGATTTGGCCTGTGTGGATCCAGTGAAAACCGGCTCTGACATCCCCTGAGGGGTCCTGCATTGTGAGAGGGAACAGGCCAGGCCAAATGACCCACCAGTGCACAAGTGCAGCCAGGGAGGGACCACGGGGGCCAGGGGGGCCTCCAGGGCATGTCCAGCCTGTCTCACCCAGTCCCGATCTGCTGAACCCCAGCAGCAAGCTAACCTACTGGTTGAAGCGTCTGTCTCCTGGTGGTCAATGTGCACCACAGCAACTGGTTTAATGGGCAGACTCTTAGCATATTAGGCTTTTATATATATAATAGAGGCCCGGTGCACAAAATTTGTGCACAGGAGGAGGGTCCCCTCAGCCAGCCTGCACCCTCTCCAATCCAGGATCCCTCTCACTATCTGGGACTGCTGGCTCCTAACTGCTCATCTGCCTACCTGCCTAATTGCCCCTAACTGCCCCCCAGCCAGCCTGATCACCCCTAACTCCTCCCCTCGCCAGCCTGGTCGCCCCCAACTGCCCTCCCCTGCTGGCCTGGTCACCCCTAACCACCTCTGCCAGCTGGCCTGATTGCCCCTAACTGCCCCCCTGCCAGCCTGGTTGCTCCTTACTGCCCCCCCACCCCCGCCAGCCTGGTCCCCCCACACAGACTGCTGTTCAGTCATTTGGTCATCCCTCACTAACCACCCTGCTGGCCTTGTCACCCCACGCAGCCTGCTGGCCTTTACTGTTACTGTGATGGCGTCCTGGACAATTTTCATATTCCTCTATTATTAGTATAGATATAGTAAAATATAAATATTTTACTAATGTATTGCTAATAAATTTGCTATTTAACACTATTTACTTATTTTAAAATAGGGAATTATTTACCATTATTTCACACTTTTCATTATGATCTTTAATATTAAAATTATTTTTATGTATCTCTTTATCTTTTATTAGAATAGAGAATAGCAAATTTCAATCAATCAGGAATTGGGAAAATAGTAAGTTTACCTTCCAGTATCCAGAAATTAACTGAATATTTCAAAAATATATAAACATTGTAGTATTTTGAATTGCCCTATTTCTACTTCCTCTTCTGAGCTCTGCAATAGAATTGAAATTCAACAGTCTTGCAATCATAATAGCCATGAAAGTAAACATTGTAAGAGTTACTGGAGGATGTTGAAAGAACTTGGAACTCTCCAAAAACTCTAGCCCAAGATAATTGTGGCAATTTTATCTGTCTGTAAATTCTGTGGAAAAGCCCCATCCACAGAATTTGTCTTTATTTGAACTTATTCAAAGGTCACTCAGTAAGAAAACAAACTCAAAATCAAAACAAAACAAAAATATCCCCAGAGCATTTACTGGAAATAATTAACTATAAAAATAATCACAAATTCCTGAGCTACTAATAACAGTTGAGGCAAACAAAACACTAGCCAAAAAATGTAAAAGGAAAATCTGAAAAATTAAATGACCATAGGGGCCTTTGAAAACCCCAGCCATAATTGTCACCTTTAATTGGAGGAAAGTCTTGAATAGGTCTTAATCTCTACCCTCTATCTGACATTGATGCACTGCATAAATATATATATATTCTATCCTATATAATAAAAGCCCAGCAACTGAAACAGCAGAACAATCAGAGACCAGAACGAACACAGCTCCTCACCCCGGCCGGCCGCCCCCCAGCGAGTGGTTAGGGGTGATCAGGAAATCATGCGAGCAATTAGGGTCAACCAGTAAGGCAGGCAGAGTGCTTAGGAGCGATCAGGCAGGCAGAGGTGGTTAGGAGTGATCAGGCAGGCACACAGAGTGCTTAGGGGTGATCAGGCAGGCAGAGACAGTTAGGGGTGATCAGGCAGGCAGGTGAGCAGTTAGGGGCCAGTGGTCCTGGATTGTGAGAGGAATGTCTGTCTGCTGGTTTAGGCCCAATCCACAGTGATCCCTGCAGGATATGGCCTAAACTGGCATTCGGAAAACCGCTTAGGGGTCCCGGATTTTGAGATGGTGCAGGCCAGGCTGAGGAACCCCCTTCCATGCACGAATTTTATGCACCAGGCCTCTAGTATCCTACCTAATAATAGACAAATATGCAAATTGACCGCACCTTCGCTACGCCCATGCCACACCCACCAGCCAAAACCACGCCCACCAGCGAATCAGGGTGAGTATGCAAATTTCCCGACCAAGACGGCAGTTAAGTTGCATATGCTGAGGGAGGGAGGAGTGAAGACTGAAGACAACTTAGAAGGAAGAGGGAGGAAAAGCGGAAAGCAAGGTGGCTGCCAGAGGGGAAGCCCAGGCAGGGCGGTGCAGGGTGGAACGGGGTGTGTGTGTGTGTGTGTGTGTGTGTGTGTGTGTACACCTTTGACTCTGTTATTTTTATTCTGATTGCATTAAGTATGTAATGATGACAAAAATCTAAAAAAAAATTGCTCAATCCTTGCTCGTACCAGCTTTGTTTGAGGTTTAAAATTTAGAAATATATTATTTTATAACATTTTATATCTTATTACTTGAGAGTGTGTGTAATGCTGATTCAATACTGATATAATTTAAAAGTAATATAGTTCTGAATGTCTGGTACAAAATTTATCTAATAAAGAATGAAGAAAAATATCACCTCATTACAAATTGAGTTTAACACTAAGGTATCAAATCTTTTCAAAATAAATTATATGCCTTAGATATTTTCCATTTGTTTTTCAAAAGCTCTAATATATATAACAAGAAAATAAAATTTTAATTGCTTTTGTAGTCACTCTGCTACTTCATTCTGAATTTAATAAAATAAAATGAGAGTGAATACAGTAATGGAAGAAGTAACTCTGATTCTCTCCCAGAAAATTTTTGCTTTCATACTGAGACTTGTTCATTTATCTATTGTCTGAGAGGCTTAATCATCTCTAATGATTGTTGGTGGTATTTTGGTTGAATAGACTTTATTTCATTAAGTCTTTATGAATTGTATAGATTTTCAAAATAACTAGGTTAGACTTATTCATATATATGCTCAACTAATGATTTATTTTATTTTATATATGTATGACTATAATAAGAAAATGTTTTTAAATTACTCTGTGTTTTCTAGCCTTTTTACTAGTACCCACACATTGGTATTTCCCAGCTGCTCAATTAAATGTGGTCAGGTGTAATTGCATATTGCATTCTGCCTATAGAGGAAAGGCTATACTAAATGGAAAGCTGCAGTCCAATCCTTCTGAGTAACCTTGAAAAGAATAGGGAAAGACCAAAAAAAAAAAAAAAAAAAAAGAGTAGAAACACTGCAGAAAAGAGAAAGATAGATGCTTGAGGCAGCGATGCAGAGAGAGTCAGGGAGGAACAAGGACACATAAATATAGGGATCACAATTCCAAATGGGTTTAAACATGAATTCTAATGAATGCACAGAGAATCTTACTTATAGAGTGAGATTCTAATCTTACAACTAGAATCATATTTTACTGAGAATTTGCTTCAAAGGAAATTTAAAAACAATTAAAACAGCCACAAAATTAGATTTTTAAGATAAGATCCATTAGTATTGTTGTAAATCTACACTAATTATTAGTGTAAAATTCTTTCTGCGAAGTAGAATAATAGCTTGTCATTACCGATAAAAAATGAGAGCATTTCAAAGATAATACTTCTTCACTGATACTTTTCCTATTATGGCTTTTCTTTCTCTAATAAGGTAATTTTATCATTATTGGGTTATTTTCATTTCATGTTGTTTGTTCAATTTTGGAAAAACTCTCTACCATTTTTTAAAACGTACCTGATTATTTAATTTTAGATATAAAAAAGAGATTAAGTGAATGTAACCCACTGTACATTTGTCACAAGATAAATAAAACTGAATTATGTGCCACATCACCACTGAAGTGTCTTTGAGAGAATAAGAGGCACATTTGCTATTAGCCACAATAAACACAGTTCAGAGCTGAGTATTAAAGGGCTATAAGTAATTTAGGTGACGATATTCATAAAAAAGTCAAATATAGTTCATGCCAAATTTTCTGTTAGGGTCCAAGTTTGTTGTCTCACAAAATTGAAGAATGAATTTGTGGACAAAAATGGTTAGCGGAAGCCAAGTTTATTGAGAAACTGATAGATTCCCTGCCACAGGGAGCAGCAGGTAGGGAGGGAGCCCAAAGTGGGTTATCAGTGAAGCTTCTTTGTCTCAGGTTCCAAAGTCCCCTGCCCCTTAAGCCAGTCCTGGAAAAGGTGCGGCTGGGGTTCCAGGAGAGCCCAAAGCAGGCCAATGTCCAGAGCTTTCATTCCATATTGCAGCCGGGTGTAGTTCAGCATCCAAGCTAATTAAAGTCCATCAGTCCATGTGTGGAGTCTACATGGCCATAAGCCATGTGAGCTCAGGGGGGCATATCCCCTGCCAGCGACCCAATGAACCAGAGAGAGAAGCGAGAGTGTGTTTCTTTGTCTAGGGGTAGATATATACTTTGCTGGCTTTTAATTGTTTTGTTTTTAAGAATTTTGCCTTAGTAACCTTCTAGTGATTGGTTATCTGCAAGCTGCTTGTCTAGCAACATTCATACATTCTAAAGCTCACGTCCAGCTGGTCGGTTTGGTTCCCGGTTTTACTTCCTTCCCCCATGATCCTGTCCCTGACATCATTTGATTCGAGTCATATAACCATGAATACTTATTAAAGAATTTTGGTTCAGTTCATTAGTCCTGAAGCAATCTACATTAAATTTCACTCAAAGAGAGTGGATATATATTAACTTACACAGGAAAAAATAAACGATGAAAGGAAAGAGTATCTTGGATTACATTTTTACTTAAAGGACCATATGTATTGTTCATTTGAAAATAAGGAATTCATGAACAAAATGGAAGAATAAATCTTATAAAGTGTTTAAATGCACAGCTTTAAAAGACTGACCAAGAAATTAAACAGCCATTGTTAAAACCTTCTACATGCAATACCGAAGTCACAAAAACACTTTGTGGATAAAGGCACACAAGCACAGGAAGGAATGCTCTGAAAGTCCTGATTAGAGCTACAGGAATTGAGTGATTGATATTCATTGAAGGCAACCCAGTTGGTTGCGGCTTTCCCTTCCTTCACCCATCCATATCCTTAATCATTTCTTCTGTTTTCTGAGATAAGTACTCAATGTCCATAGCAAAGCAGGTACATACAACCTGATTATTGGTTCAGCTTCATTTTCTCCATAAATAATATAACCAAGTGGTATGTTCTTAGTTGACCTTGTCTTGATGTCCAACATCTGTATGTGAAGCCTTCTAGTCTTCCAGTGCTGCTGATCTAATGCCCTACAGGTTTTTGCTAACTTGAGCATCAGAATGAACACTTGTAGTCCTTTATCCTGAAAGAGACACAGAGATAAGATGGAGAAAGAGAAATTATAGAGACTCAGCACAAGGGTAAATTAAAACTGATAGTTGAGGAATATCAAGAAAAGATCAGTACTATAAATTTTATATATGGATTGAACTTAATAAAAGAGATACAAACCAACTTAAAAACACATATAAATGTAATAAATACAAGAAAATTATTCTTATTATTTTCAGAAAATGAAAATGAGATTTAGGAAATTTAAATAATTTATCCATAATCACAAGTGACAGGGTAATAGGAAAGGGACCTAGTTCTAGATCCTTGGACATCAAACAATTTGTTCCTTCCAAAATATATTTTGAGAGTGAGAAAAACAACAACCTTTCTATATGGGTATAAATTTCATAAAACGTTTTCCTCTTCAACACATTCTAATATTGTCTTCAATTCTAATATAATTTATCTTTTATTTATTTTCCTGACTTTAACTAATTCTTGTTTTATTTCTTTCATTCTATAAAATTTGGGTTTTTAAATTTATCTTCCATATTTTATTTTTTAAATAATATCTCCAGACATGTTTGCAAGCCATTACTTTCATTCAAATAGTCTTAGTTTGTTTTTAATTCCATTTTAAGGAAATTTTTGTCATTTGAACTGTTTTAATTCTCAATTTATCGAACTGAGAATTTGACTTGTTATATTTCCTTTACATTGATGACTAATACTTTTGTCTACTGATGTTGTTGACAGGATTTAAGAAGATCCTTTTGGTTGGTCTAGCAAAGAACAGTTTTGCAGTTTAACTGATGGTTTTTGTCGTGTTTGGGTTTTGTTTTGTTTTTGTGGTTATTGTTTTGGTAAGTTGATTCCTATGTCCTTCAAACTCTTTTGTCTAAAAGGTTCCTCAGTATGTGCCCGGCCCAGGGACCAAACCCACAACCTAGGAATGTGCCCTGACTGGGAATGGAACCTGCCACTTTTGGTGTGTGGGACAATGCTCCAACCAACTGAGCCGCTCCAGCTGGGGCAGTATTCTTATTTTGAAAAAGGCTATTTTTGATGTCACTATTTATTTTAGACACGTACTTTACATTGGTAATTCAGACTAGCATTTGCTAGTGTTAAGCTTGTTATACGGTTGATTGTGATCACATAAAAATAATGTATTGTGCAAGGTAAGTATTTTCATAGTTACTAACTCAGATAAAGATATTTAGTGTCATTTCAAGGTACACAGATTGAAACAAGAATACAGTTTTCACAAGACTAATGCAAACAAAATTATACTAATTATACTTTATATGGTAAAAGATTACTTTATAGTTGAATAATGAATTCTTGGTCTTACTTGTTATTTTTGAAAAACACAAAAGGTTTGTTATAGCCAGTGTGGCTCAGTTGGTTGAGCATCAGCCCATGAACCCAGAGGTAACTGGTTTGATTCCTGGTGTGGTACATGCCTGGTTTGTGGGCTCCATCCCCAGCAGGGGACATGCAGGAGACAGCCAGTTGAACTTTCCCATCTTTATTTATCTCTTCCTCGGCCTTCCCCTTTCTCTAAAAATCAATAAAAACTAAAAAACTCACTAAACTTTTGGAAAATGAAATGTTAGTTTCTGTTTAGTACTGGATTTCTGGTGCCTACAAAAGTCCCTGACAGGTAGCAGGTTTAATGCATATTAACTATTGAATAGATATTAATACTGAAGAAGAGTTATTTTAAAATTTCACTGTAACATTATCAAATCTTCATTTTCTAAGTACATAGACCTCAGATCATTGAACTCCTTCCTGACCCACATATGTCTTTGACCCTCTTTTCTGTAATGCACACTATCCCAGACCTGATTGGATACTTGGACATGTTTTTAGACTGGATTCTACTTTTAGACCTTATGTGCAGCTGCTTCAAACTTACAGTGAATTTTCTTGCTTTCCAGACACAACCTATTGCAGAAATCTTGCTGACATTTGTTCTCATTAACTGCATCCTCCTAAACTATGCCTCTTGCTTCAATCTCCAATGATTTGTCTCAAAGCTGCCATCTCTGAAACGGGCAGAGGACAAAGGACTTGTCTCTAAGGACCGTTTATAGAAGCAGAGACACTAGTATCTGGCATCTTGGAGAGGGGCAGAAACTCAGTTAATAAACTGGAGGGAAAAGGTCAAAATAATATAAATACCATAACTGACAAGTGGAACTTGCTGAGTACTAAAACTAGAAATTCTTATGGCTATAAAGGTTAGGAAAACATAGAGGTAGGCTTTTAACAGAGTTTTGAACAAAAATATATGTTATGTAAGTTTGAGTTACCTGCCATCCCAATCTCATAATTGATATTGCGAGAGCATATCTGTCCCTGCGAAGAGACTAGGCAGAGGTGTGATAGTCTCCATTTGAATCATGAGGAGGCAGAGAACAAAGTTGTCTGCTTTGAGTAAAGAATGATGTTTCTAAGAATAGCTATTTATATTCCCTGCATCATAATTCTATATCCAAAAGTTTTCATTATAATGACACTCACAAGAAAATTGAAATACCTTATAGACATGAACTTCTAACTATGCATAAAAAGTAATTTGTTAGCACTGTTCATTTGTAGTAATCTATGAAGAAAATTCTGACTCCCTCCCCACCCCCCATCTAGGGTCAATAAATCAGATATTACATAATGTCTTTGCTGGATGTGATTAATTCATTGATTTTTCAATGTTCTAACATTCCTTAAAAAAACAAATGCATTAACTTTATATAGTTTTCATGTAAATTTGGTGTATTACATTTACTGAAGCTATAAAGTTTGATTTAAATAATGAGTATCTTTTTTTCACAAACTAGTTATAAGGAAAAAAATCTGAAAATTTAATGTAAATTACAATAATTACCAACTACATGCTATTATAAAAATGTCTTCTGCTTCTGACCTAGTGTGTTACTTAGTAATATCTTGAATCTTGACATATTTCATGTGGGAGGAAAATTAATTCTGACTATTTTAGTTTAATTTAATACTAGGCTATTTTGAAATGGTGTTTCTAAGCACACATGCTACTGAAAATGCACTGCTATCCTTTTAAAATCTTTTGTTATCCTAGTTTTATTAGTATGTGCACATATGTTATTGTAAAGTATATATAACATGATTTTTCTACATTATAGGCTGTTTTGAATTTTAAATATTACCTTTTCATATTATATAATAATAATGTCTTACCTTCAATTTTTATATTTGTCAACAGAATAATTTTTAGCTGTGAGAAAGTAATAATATGCTGAAATATTTGGTAATGTTTATTTTATGTACTTATGAAATCATTTTAATCTAACTCTTGAAAATGAGCTTCCATGTGAATTCTAATTTTTAATATGACTGCTCAAATAATTCAATGAATATGTCCAATTTTTTTATTCGGTCCACTGAAAAAAATTGTAACTAATCTACATCCTAGACTAAAAAAGAGAACATTAGGGTACCTGACTTTCTCATGCCTTTTGTCTTCTTATTTCCTTAAAGTGCTAGTATTTCAAAAGAGGTAAATAGACCTGAAACACAAATGTTATTTGATTAACTAACACATAAATATAATGACCATGTTTTAAGAAAGCACATGTAAGTATAAATTTATATCCCTCCTCATATTTAAATAGTTTCATGATGAAAACATAGCTCTGTTTAAAAAGTTCAGAGTAGGTAATTTCTTCCCCAAGAAAAGTGCTTTGATTCCTTTGATTTATGATGACTTCCTTCAGGCTAATATCTCAGACCCCACCTGCTGACATCTTGTAAGAAATATATTGACACTTTGGGATAACAATACAAAAATGCCATGGTATAGCCATTGTGAAACTCTTAGGTCTTGATGGCAAAATGTTCTCTTAGTAAGTTTTAATACAGTTTAAATGCCCTACTTAGAATGATAAAGTATTCCTAAATATCAACTCTGGATCATATAATTCTGATTAGCAACCACAAGAAGTTTCAAAGACCTTCATACTATTTTAAGTTTAACATAATAATAAAGGCACATATATTTCATTTATATTTTATTTACACACATTCATGTGGTTTGAATTTTTTAAATTTTCAAGAAACTCTATTTTTTATTAATTGAATTTATTGGAATGACATTGGTTAGAACAACCATATAGGTTTAAATTGTACAACTCCATAAAACATCATCTGCACACAGCATTGTGTACCCATTGCCCCAAGCAAAATCTCTTTTAGTCCCCATTTTACCCTCTTTGCCCACCCCATCTATACCCCACCCCATTACCCTCTGGCCATTACCATACTGTTGTGTGAGTCTATGTGTTATATATATACTAGTGGCCCAGTGCACGAAATTGTGCATAGGCAGGTTCCCTCAGCCCAGCCTGCACCCTCTCCTATTGGGGACCCCTTGGGGATGTCCGACTGCTGGTTTAGGCCCGATACCACAGGCAGTCAGACATCCCTCTCACAATCTGGGACCATTGGCTCCTAACTGCTCACCTGCCTGCCTGCCTAATTGCCCCTAACTGCCTCTTCCTGCCTGATTGCCCCTAACTGCCCTCTCCTGCCGGCCTAATTGCGCCCCCAACTGCCCTCCCCTGCTGGCCTGATCTCTCCCAGTGTCTGTCTGTCTTTGTTTTTCTCAGCAGTCCTCCAAGCCTCCCTACCTCCCTGTATCCCTCTTCCTCTTTCCTGGCTGGGAGGGGGCGGGGCCAGTGGGGGCCACTCCACCCTCTGTCCACCCTCCATTCCAGCTAGGCTTCTTCAGTCCCAGTCTGTTTTATTTTCTCATTCTCAGAGAAGCTCTGAGAGTGAGCTGGGAGGGAGGGAAAGAAAGGGAGAAAAGGCTGTGAACTGGTGGGTGCTGTGTGTGTCTGTGTGTGTGTGCGGTTGTGAGTGAGTGTGAGTGCCAGCCCCATGTCCCCATCCCTATCTCCGCTACCACTAGTCCCCACCCATCAGAGTCTGCTGTGTGTACAGCCTGAGCATTAGGTAGAACCTCCAGTCATTGTGGATGTGACAGACCCAGGGATTTTATATATTAGGATATATATATATATATATTAGAGGCCCGATGCACAAAGATTCATGCAAGAATGGGCCTTCCTTCCCCTGGCTGCCAGCATCGCCTTTCCCCTACGGCCCCAGAGCTGTCTTTCCACCTTCCCACGCTGCCCAGAGGCCCGGAGTAGCTGAGGTGGTGTGGAACACCTGCATTGTCAACATGGTGATGATGTAATCGTCCCGCCCCACCCCCAGCCACTCAGCACCTGCATATGCAAAATAACCCGCCATCTTTGTTGGGTTAATGCAAAGTCACTCCTGATTGGCTGGTGGGCATCACGGAGGTATGGTCAATTTGCATCTTTTTCTTTTATTGGTGTAGATGTGTGTATGTGTGTGTGTGTGTGTGTGTGTGTGTGTGTGTGTGTAATTTTTGCTAACCCATTCACCTTCTTTCATACTGTCCTTTCACACCCCTTCTCTCTGACAGCTGTCAGTCTGTTCCATGTTTGTGTTCCAAGCAATCATAGTCAATTGTTTATCAAAGTATTAATCCCTATAACAACTTTTACTGATATTAAATAATGATTTCTTTTTAAAATCTTCACCTGAGAATGTATGTTTATTAACTTTAAAGAAAGTGGAAGGGAGAGAGAAAAACATCAATGTGACAGAAACATCAATGTGAGAGAAACATCATCAGCTGCCTCCTGTACATGCCCTGACAGGGGATTGAACCCACAATAGGTATGTGCCCTGACCAGGAATCAAATCCACAACCTTTTGGTACAAGGGAGGATGCTCCAACCAACTGAGCACCAAGGCAGGACAATAAAGATTTCTTAAATAATAGTTTTTTACTTTAAACTCAAAAATTTGAAGCTTGTTGCACAATGTATTCATAGCATGAGTAACTTAAATAGATACCTAAATAAGTATTGCTAAGCACACAAAATACATATGAAAAGAACTATACATAAAACTGCATCTTTGCTAACATATTAGAAAGTATAAACTATTATCATTAAAGAGCATAGTTCTTAAAGCAAACGTATTTTAATTTAAAAAATCATCCCTCTTTTCTCAATTTTACTCAATTAATACCGTAAATTTTTAATCTAAATTATACCTCCTCCACCAATATCTTAAAAGGCATCTGTAATTACTCTGGGGTCTGATATTAAAAGTTTGATAATAAATTAACTTGATCAGCCCTATAAATATTCAAAAGTTCATTATAACATTTTTACTTGACACAAAGTAAACCTAGCATCACACAATAAAATGAAATATAAACAGTCTGGATCCAGATGTTCAATCATCAAGCTGCAAGATGGTTGATCTGCAGGAAAGGTATATGATTTATGTGGTTTGACTCAGAGAGTTTGAGAATGCCTAGAATTACACCAAGGGAGCCAGGAAAATTATCAATATGAACACTGACTTATTTCCCCCCAGCCAATACTTTGAGCATTCTAGCCATCAAATGAACCAATAGAAATGTCATTATTGGCTCTGCATTCATGCCCTACTAATGAAAATTGACAAAAAAAACAGATAGTATGTAGAAGGGCCAGAAAGGTTTAAAATCTAAATTGGACAAATTAACAGAGAAAGTTAATAATCTGGAAACACCAGTCAATGGCCCAAAGGAATAAACTGCTTGCATTGACTAAGCCATTACATGAAACCCAAAAGGAATGATACACTCTAAAAATTTTGCAGCAGTGGAAAATAAAAGCAGGTAAAGTTTTGTGACTTTAACCCGAAACCATTGAGAACTGTACGTGCTCTACAAACATCATCTTTACCTCCTGGGATAGAAAAACCAACCGGGTAGCCTACATGAGAAATGAATGCAAGAGGCAATTAGTTAATTCTCAGGAAAGAAAGTGACTGAGCACCTACACACTGGGGTTTTGTGTGTTTGTTTGCTTGCTTTTTTGCCCCTGATTTTCAGGAAAAGTCTATGTGTTTGTAAATTGACAATGGCACAAGAAACTAAAGTCATTTCCAACTTATTTTCCATAGATATTAGTCCAAATAATTTCCTCTCGTCTATGATTTTCATAGTATAATAAGACTCCAGGAGAATTAATTAATTCAATAATAAATAGACAAATTAAAAATGGATCTTCCCTTGCAAATAAACTGTTATCTTTTTAAACCTTTTCCTATAAATATTATCATTTTAATTTATTCTTGATTCTTGACTTAGAAAATGCCCAGAGTCCCCAAATTTCACAGAAATCATATGCAGATATTCAAATTAAGACTTACTGAGAAGTTAGCATTCGAAAAATGGATTTCATCAGAGTGCCTTCTTATCAGACCATACTTTAAATTCTAACACACAAATCATCCATTTATCATATAGTCCTTCTTAAGAGAATTCTTTGTTCTACGCAGTTGTTTTCCTATTTGGAAACATTGTTCAACACTTAGAACAGTCCAGAACTATGAAAAAAATATGTGTAATATGTTATAGGAGATGGTTTCTTGGAACAGGAATAAAAGACTTCATTATGTATGCTAGGATTCATTGACAATTTGGAACTGCTGTTACATTAAGAATACTAAGGACATATCAGAAGGGACAATCAGAAGCTGGTAAGGCATGTTTTAGGTAAATCTTTTTTTTTCCTAATCTTTTTCTTTTAAAAATATATTTTATTGATTTCAGAGAAGAAAGGAGAGGTAGAGAGAGAGATAGAAACATTAATGATAAAGACAATCATTGATTGTCTGCCTCTTGCACGCCCCCTACTGGGGATTGAGCCCACAACCTGGGCATGTGCCCTTGACCAGAATCAAACCTAGAACTCTTCAATCCTCAGGCTGACACTCTATTCACTGAGCCAAACTGGCTAGGGCAGGTAAATATGTAATTTTACTTTTTTTTAAAAAAACATTTGTACCACATCCTTTAAAGCAAGCATGTCAAACTCGCGGCCCACGGGCCGCATGCAGCCCACAACGAATATTTTTGCAGCCCAGTCAATATAACGGTATGTAAGAAACGTTTTAATAAAAATGTCATAACTTAATTTTTACAATATCCTGTTATACATAATTATTAATAATGAATTACAATGTTCACTAATGACTGATTACTATAATCGTGTTGCATTCATTTCACTTACTCGCCTTACATGCAGGTGCACCATTTCTCTCCACTAATACTAGCAGCGAATATTTTAGCAGCCGATTGCCACATCATTAGTCTTGGACTGACTTGTTTGGTGTGTGCAACAGGAAATATTTCGCTTTTGGAGAACAAGAAAAATAGGTTTATTTGCATTATGCTTATTAATTTATGCAGTTATTTAGTGTCTGGGAAGTTAATGTTCAAGAAAAAATATTTTTATTAAAACGTTCTTATTTTATGTTAACAATTACTCATTTATTTCAGCCCTTTGTATTCAGCATGTCTTTATTGAAACAAACCTATGTTTCTATGATAATTGAAGCTTTTATTTTATTTTTATTTTTGGCCCACATTAACTTAAATCTTGCTTAGTTGGCTCATGTTAGACTTTGAGTTTGACATGCTTGCTTTAAAGGGTCATATTAATACATTTTTAACAGAAGACCAACAAGAACAACTAGTAGAGTAATGTATCTAATAAGATATGAGAATTTTAACGGGCATGTGGCCAGACTGACCTTAAAGAACTGCTCTGGATCCATAACAAAATGAATCACTATAAAAAAGCTAAACCATGAAAATATTCTATAACAGATATTGCAGGTGATTTTAATGCATAGTCTTTGATCTGACCAATCGATGTTTTAGTTAAAAGAATTGGTTTTGCTGAGTACTTGATATTGCTTATGTCACTACCTCCAGATGATGGCTTTAGTTTGTTTGGCAGGTTTGTTTTCTGTAATGGAAGAGACAAGCTATTTGGGGATATTCCATTTCTTGTATGTTGCCAAAATATAAACCCCAAAGAGTAATGATCTTTTATTAAATAGTTTTTTCTATATTTAAATGTAATAAATACTCATAAGATAAACACATAAATATAGAGGAAAGTAGAAAAAAGAGAAATAAAAATTTCTATATTCCCCAAGTCAGAGAAAAATACTGTCAACAAGTTTTTCTATTCCCAGTGTTTGTCAATGTATTGATGTATATATTATACATATATGTATAATTCTATTTATTATTTTATTATATTTTAAAATCAGCATGGAATATCTATTTATTTTTATCTAGATAGTTGTTAAAATATATACTAGACAATGGTGGTAGTATTTTGAAAGAGAATAGATGGCTGTGCTTCAGAGAAATGGCCTTTCTGTAAGTACAGAAAACACAGTCTTCCTCAGAATATATGAACATTCAGACTCAGGTAAGGAGGAGGTTGGTTTAACCTGCTGGTGATTTCTGCATAGATAAAACTAATATATTTTCAAGTTAAATATGTAACCAAGACTTGGGGGTAGGGAAATCATGGAATGGAAACAACAATCAAAATGTGTCATAAAATCTCTTTAGAAATATTTTTATATACTAGGAAGAAGTAGAAAGATTACAGTGATTGATTGAAAATTTCTACTTAGTAATTCTTTATTAAATTTGTATTTTTATGACATATTCTTGAAAGTAAAGATACATCTAGTCTATTCTTCAATCAATAATTGATCTTAGTTATTTTAAAATATATTTTTTATTGATTTCAGAGAGGAAGGAAGAGGGAGAGAGAGAGATAAAAACATCAGTGATGAGAAAGAATTATTGATTGGCTGCTTCCTGCATGCCCCACACTGGGGATCAAGCCTGCAACTCAGGCATGTGTCCTGACTGGGAATCAAACTGTTACTTCCTGGTTCATAGGTTGTCTCTCAACCACTGAGCTACACCGGCTTGGTTGATTTTACTTATGAATCTAGCACTCTTCCAATAATATTCATTCTCTTAGCTTCCCTATAAAGCAAAACAATACTTGAAATTGTGTGTGCATGGCTAGAAACAGCTGACCAATGTAAACATAGAGTGAAGAAGTTGTAAATGCACTCAACTACTATTATGCTTTATCTTCTATATCAAGTAGGATTTTTTTACTTAAAAATAGTAAGAGAAAGATTGAAAAGAAATCTAAATCTGAAATTGTTAAGATAATACACATGAGAGCACCTAGATCTTTAGTCCCCAAATCATGACTACTTTGACTATGAAGTGAAGAAAGTTAAAATTTAGATGATATGGCTGAATCACCTGGAGTATATTTTTTAAAATGTATGTTAGCCTCAGTGGACTGAGCATTATCCCATGCACCAAGAGCTTGCTGGTTTGATTCTAGATCAGGGCACATGTCTGGGTTTGGGGCTCAACCCCCAGTTAGGGGCATGCAGTAGGCAGCTGGTCGATATTTCTCATCAGTGCTTCTATGTTTTTCTCTCTCTCCCTCTCCTTTTACCCCTCTCTAAAATAATTAAAAATATTAAAATTGTAATCTGCATAATCATTATGCTATTAACTTTACTAAAGCTGATTGTGAAAGCTGTATATTAATTCATTGTAAATGATTATGATGTGCCTTATAACAAAACAAATTAATGTACTGTCCAAATTTTAAAAAAGACATCATGGACACAGAATCACAGAGAAGTTTTCCTAAATTTCCTATAACTTGCAGCAGCATAAGATTGTCATAAGAATTAAAATGTTAGAATAGGAAGGATATACAATTAATTTATATTTAGTTGATCATGGAAATGCAAACTGAGTTGTTATTTAAAGAAAATAAGTTTTACTTAGTATGTTTTAGGCTTTAAAAATACTCAGAGAAATTTCAATAATTGAGAACATTGTATCCAGAGGATACTTTTATAAAGCACTTAAACATAAAAACTACATTAACATTATCCCTTTTTTCTTATTTATAGTCACTATTTATTTATTTATTTTTAAATATGGTGTCCTAGCAACTGTCAATGGTGTGCAATGATTTTTATTCTGTTTCTATTCCTTTCACCTCTCAAGCATGTAGCCACTATTTAATTTGATTTCTGTAAAATAAGATAAATTATTTATGCATATGAACAAAGACAAATTCCCAAAAGAAAAGATAAATAATTGATTAGCTATTTTCCTATGAAAGAATGATGAGAAAACACCATATGGTTTGTTGATGGAATCAGAGTTAGAAAACTTCAAATTCTTTTGGATGAAAACAAATTTCCTAAAACAAATATGTGTAACACTAGTTTAGTTTATGATACAAATAAATTAAAATACTCCAATCTTTGAGAATCTGCCCTTTAGTAAAATTTTGATACAACTGAACATAAATAACATTTTATATTTTCTTTGCTTTTCTAAATATTTTAACATAAACTTTTGAGAAATAAACATAAAACTCTTTTTTCATTTTTTACTGTATTACAATATGCTAACATCATTGTCAAATTTTATTTGTTAACAACAAAAAATACTTTGCATAGATAGATCTGTCCTGTGTATGTATGTATGTATGTATAATTTGGAATTCTCTTTTGAAAGAGAGAAGACAGAAACTACTTATGATCTTGTTTTTCCAATTGCCTAATATTCTAAATGATCTAGTATCTGGAATCTCATTGGAAAATCATTAAAAATTAAGTTCAATAATCATTTAAACCTACCTCTTAACAGTTAGACAAAGAAAATAGTGTTTCTGTCCCTCATAATTAATGCAATGAATGCTAATTCTGTTCAATATATTAACTAAATTGTGTGTGACATTTGTTATCAATAAAACAAACATTTATAAAATTGTCCCCAGCTAACTTGTGGACCTGATTAGTATGTGAACGTTTAGACCTCAACCCGGAGCCAAAGTCTAAGTACAAAGTGTCCTGCCAACCAGGGAACATACAATTAAAGTTTGCATTACAAATAGGTAGTATCAATAGGTCAAGAACTTTAAGGTTAATAAATAATTTTCAGGTTGAATCTCTAAGTTTTGAGGCACAAGCCTAAAGAAGAGCCCAGGTATGTGTGAGACTAGAATACAGAGCTATTAATTAGGGTGCAGAGTACAAGATTGTTATACATACAGACTTAATACTTTGAAATAAAAGCAGAAAAATATGAGCTTATTATATGACACGTGTGCAAGCTTCAGAACAGTTATCATCATCAACAGCTCATCACAGAAATAGGCTTCTGTGGAGAGAAAGATAGTGAACATCACTTTTCCCAAAACATAATAGGGTAAGTCTCAATATTTTAAGAGAAAAATAAACTATTAAATAATTTTGGGAAAAAATAAAGATTATTCACAAGAAAGGAAAACACAACAGAAATATTTTGTTTTTAAGAAAGTAAAATCAAATGAAAATTTACATATCAATTTCTAAAAATCATATATGATAGGATATTTTATAGGACCGTTTGCAATTTACATAAACATTGAGAATATAAAGAGAGTTTGCAATACCTCTATACTATTCCCCCTATTATTGTCATCTTACATTAGTAGGTATACATTTGTTATTAATGAATCAACATTGTTACATTATTATTAACAAACAACAATAGATTATTCAGATATCCTTAACTTTTACCTTTTTTTTTAAGTTTGCACATATTATATTTCGTACTTTGTGTTCTTAAGTTAAATGGGTTTTGACAGATGCATAATGTTGTGTATCTGTCATTACAATATCACAAAGAATAGTTTCACCACCCTAAATATCTTGCTACCCATTATATTTTAATGTATCTAGATTTGCCTTTTCCAGAATGTCATGTAATTAGAATCATACAGTACTACAGGGGTTGTCAAAATGTTGTGTTTGTTTTTTTAATATAATACAAAAATAATACAAGAATAAACTGAGTGTTTCATGAATTCACAACTGTAAGTCTGCTTTTGCCAATGCCTGTACGTAGTCATTTCAGATTGGCTTCTTTCGCCCAGCAATATACATTTAAATTTCCTACATATCTATTCTTGGTTTGATAGTTTATTTTTGTTATTTAATAATATTCCATTGTTTGGCTATCACAATTGGTTTACCCATTTACTTACTGAAGAAAATTTTGATCATTTTGAGTCTTGAATGATTATGAACAATCCAACTATAAATATTGATGCATAGATTTTTGTATATCTATAAGTTTTCCAATCAAATGAATAAAAACCTAGACATATGGATGCTGAATAGTCTAGTAACACTATTATTAGCTTTGCAAGAAAATTCCCAACTTTTCTCCAAAGTTGCTGCAACATTTTGCATTTGCACCAACAGTAAATGAGAATGCTTGCTATTGTACATCCTCATCAGCATTTAGTATTGCCAGTTCTGTTTTATTTTAATTCTTTTTCCTCTTTTAATTTCTACTTGGGAAGGTTCTGTTGAGTTGTCTTCAATTTTACTAATTCTTTGCTCAGCAGGGTCCAGTATACTGATGAATCACTTGAAGACACTTTTTGTTTCTGTTACAGTGTTGTTGTTTTTATTTTCAGCATTCCCTTTTGAGTCTTTGATTTTTCACCTCTCTGCTTTTCACTACCCACTTATTCTTGCATGTTGTCTACTTTCTCATTTAGAGCTTTTACCATATTAACCATAGTTATTTAAATACCTTGTCTAATAATTTAAAAATCTGTGTCATACTGAGTTTATTTCTGATGCTGGCTTTTTCTCTTTATAATGTACTTTTTCTTGCCTGTTAGCATGCCTGGTAATTTGTGTTGAAAGCTGGACATGATGTATAAGGTAATTAGAATGGAAGCAAATAGGTCTTTAGCATAAGGCTTTATGTTAATTTGTCTAGGCGTTGTTGTGCTCTGTTTAATATTTGTGGTAGCTGTAGGTGCCAGAGACCTCAAAGCTCTAATGTCCTTGTTTTTAATCTTCCCTGTTGTCTTTAGACTTTGCTAAGAATTCCTTAAATATAGTCTGAGCTGGGCAGCTTTCTCAGATGTAATCCACTGTGATTTTATGGAAGTCCTATTGATGATGTAATAAGCTTGATAAAGTGTGGAAGAGGGGAAATATTGTATAATTCTATGATTACATTTCAGAATCTTGTTGGGACTGTGCCCTTAGACTGTGTTCTTAATGAGTGTTTCTCAGTTTCCCCCTCCTTGCTTATGTGATGTTTTGTTTTTTTTCCCCTTAATAGATAAACTAGGATTTTTTTTTCTTGTGTCTTTAACATGAGAACTTGGTGGGATTGCTGGGGGTAAAATTCATACAACTATAGAGGACCTATTAAGACTATGATCTAGGAGTACCTCATTTTTATTAAACTACTAGAGGCCCAGTGCACAAAATTCGTGCACTTGGGGGGGGGGTGGCCATCAGCCCAGCCTGCACCCTCTCCAATCTGGAATCCCCTGGGGGGGTGTCTGACTGCCGGTTTAGGCCAACCAGTTCAGAAATCCTCTCAAAATCCAGGACTGCTGGCTCCTAACCACTCGTCTGTCTGCCTGCCTAATTGCCCCCTAACTGCTTCTGCCTGCCTGCTGATCGCCTCCTAACCACTCCCCTGCTGGCCTGATTGACTCCTAACTGCTCCCCTGCTGGCCCAATCACCCCCAACTGCCCTCCCCTGCCAGCCATCTTGTGACAACATGGGGTGGCCATCTTGTGATGACATGGAAGAGGCAATCTTGTGGTGGCCATCTTGTGATGATGTGGCAGCGGCCATCTTGTGGTGGCCATCTTATAATGGTGTGGCAGCAGCCATCTTGTGACAATGTGGGGGTGGCCATCTTGTGAGGGCGTGAGGGCAAATTTGCATATTACCTCTATTATATAGGATGCATACATACATATAGTAGATATTCATAAAATACACTTCACATGTATTCAATATATGTTTGTAAGAATAAATACAGTATATATGTATTCTATATATTTTATTATGTTCCCAGTTGTTGCAGGTTTGATGATAAATTGATGAAAAGATACCAGTTGTCACAGACAAAGGAAACAAGTTTCTTTAATATAGGAAGCAAATACAAGATTAGCTAGCATTAATATGGCTATAGAAAGTAGGACTCAGCAGCATGTTCAGTCATTTCTATGGCTTTAAGGACTTACAAGATACCCAGGTACTGGTTATATGCCTCTTTGGATTTAGGATCTTAACAAGTGTAGGCAGAAGTTCACCTTTGCCATTATTTCACAGGCTGTTATAAATGTACTAGAGACCCAGTGCACAAAATTTTCTGCACTTGGCGGGGCGTCGGGGGGGAGGGTGGTCCCTCAGCCTGACCTGCGCCCTCCTGGAGTCTAGGAGCCTTCAGGGGATGTCCGACTGATGGATTAGGCCTGGCCCTGTCCCCCACCACCATAGCCACTGCTGCCACCATCAGTGACCTCCCTCTGTGGGACGCAGCCGGGCAGTCCGATCAGTGGGCAATGCTGGCTGGTGAGTGGCCAGCCCTGACCCCCCCAATCACCCCTCTGCTGCCGTTGGTCGCCACCACCCCCTGATTGCTGTCCCCTCCCTCTGCCTGCTGGCATGTGCCTTGGCTGGCCTGGAGCTGCCTGCTCACCGGTTCTGCCCCTCACTGACTGGTCATTCTGCTGTTTGGTCAATTTTCATATTATGCTTTTACTAGAGGCCCAGCGCATGAAATTTGTGTGTGGATACGGTCCCTAGGCCTGGCCTGTGATCAGGGCTTTCTTCCTCAGCTGCCCGCAGCTGGCCTCGCCACCCACCCCCGGTTCCCTGTTCACCATCAGGTAATCGGTGCCTGATGGCTGGGGGAAGGGACCAAGAGGTGGTCACCTCATAGAGACTGGTCCAGTGGTCGTTCTGCCATTAGGGTCAATTTGCATATTACCCTTTTATTATAAAGGATAGAGGCCTGGTGCATGGGTAGAGGCCAGCTGACCTGTCCTGAAGCGGGCCCCCAATCAGGGTGGGGGTTCCCACTGGAGGCAGGGCTGGCCTGGGCAAGGGGCTACTGGTGGTTTGCAGGCTGGCCACGCCCCTGATTGGGGTTGGGGTCCCTGCTGTGGGGCCAGACTGGTCTGGGTGAGGGGCTGTGGCTGTTCGCAGGCTGGCCACGCCACTGGCTTTGTCAGGAAGGATGTCCAGATAATGATTTAGGGTTCCTGATATCTGTAACTCAGTATGTGGATAATATACATACTTTTTTCTCTAGTTATACATCAGAATCATCTGGAGTTCCATGTCAGAGCAGTTGATTCAAGATAGTTTGAGGAAAAGCTTAGGAATGGAGATCTTAAAATTCCTGTGCGATGCTTCTGATGGGAGCTAACCCCATGCATGCATTTCTAGTTCATCAAGACAAACTTAATGTACATTCTTAATACAATTCCTTCTGAAGCATCACCAAGTCAATGAGAAAAGGAAAAACCTGGAAGGGAAAAAACAACAAAACAAACAAACAAAAAAACCATTGTGAGCTTTCATGTAGATAGGCAAGTAGAAACTTACTTAGTATACCAAAAGAAATTAAGAAATTGGAATAAGGCAGCAATGTCATAGGCTAAGTAAACCTTGCGTGACCTTAGATAGGAGATATGTCATAGGCTAAGTAAATCTTTGTGACCTTAGATAGCCCAGAAATGATGATTCCTGTTAACTAAACCAAGGGTTCAGATATTATGCTTTTGTACTGATTGAAGATTGATTAAAAGTCTATGGGAACATGGGCTTCAATTTTTCATTAAAACCTTTTACATTTAAAAAACAGTAAAACCTAAATGTACTTAAAGTCTATGGAAATTCATAGTTAAAGGAAATTAGAAAAAAACTTTTAAAAATGTTTACTTTAGATCAAATTACAGTTAATAATTGTAAAATATAGGGACAACTTTCTACTCATAGACTTACACTTCTACCATATTGAAAATTTATACGGGAATATATAATACTTGCAAAATTAAATTAATATTCTAAAGAGATTTAGTCTTTCCAGTATTCATTATTTTGGAAGCAAGGTTCTGTTTATTCTACTGAAACTTCAGTGATTGAAATTTTAAAGTATGTAATTTAGCTACCAGTTTATAATACAAAGATGAATGTCATTATTCATGAGTACAGTGAATATGTCTTAACTTTAGGCTTACAATTATCAAACATGGGGGCTATGTTGCACTGTGCTATCTAGAATCTCCTTGCTAGTGCCTGTTTGTGTCCCCTCCAAATGTATATGCTGAAACCTTAATCCCCAGTGTGATGATATTTTAAGGTGAGACCTTTGTGTGTTAAGTAGGGTTAGATTAGGTATATTAGGGTAGAGTCCTTATGATGGGATTGATGTTCTTATAAAAAGAGGAAGAGCCCTGGATGGGTGGTTCAGTTGGTTGGACCACCATCTCAGACACCAGGAGGCTGTGGGTTTGATTCCTGGCCAGGGCATACACTTAGGTAGCAGGTTCAATGAGGCAACCAATTGATGTTTCACATTGATGTTTCTCTCTCTCTTTTTTTCTGCTTTTCTTTTTTTTTAATTTTAAATTTCTTTATTGATTAAGTTATTATATACATGTCCTAAAAATCAATAAAATGTTATCCTCAAGTGAGGATTTAAAATAAGAAAAAAAGTTTTTAAAAAAAGTTTTTAAAAAGGGAGACATGCTAGAAATCTTTCTGTGTGTGCACTCACCAAGGAATGGCCATGTGAGAACACAACCAGGAAAAGGGCCTCACCAAGACTCCCATTATGGTGGCATCTGACCTCAACTTCTAGCCTCCAGAACTGTGAAAAGTAAGTGTTGTTATTTGAGCTACCCATCTATAGTATTTGTTTTAGCACTGTAGTTAACTAAGACATCCCTTCAATCAAAGACGTGTACCATTTGGTGAAGATGTTGTTGGCATATACTCTTTTTCATCAGCCCCTACATAGATGACCACAATTTCAAGAAGCCACTTTGATCAATGTCACACCTTTTCTAGGGCAAGCCACATCCTGTGACTGATTGATGGGGGGTTATAAAATTCTGAACATAGTTACCTTGTGCCAACTATGAAGAGTCATCCTAGCCCTAGAGCTCCTTGCAGAGTTTTGGGTTTTATCATCTGCCCAATCCTACTTTCTTTCCTTCATTTCCATAGCTGTTGATCCCAAGGCCACTCTTACACACTGAACTCCAACTTAGAATCTGTATTTTAGAATCCAATCTCCATAATTTTTAATAAGTGTAAAGTATGTTCTTCATGTGTATAAGAACCTTTAGCTACTGACTTATTTTTCCTCTATTTAGATTGTGTTTGTTATGATATAACTTATTATTCACAAGGTAACATTTTACGGATCATCAGAACCCAATCAAAAAGATACTTCCATTCATAAAATTTATGTCTCTCAAAGAGTTAAAATTTTAGAACAAAAATAATTTGGTCATACCTTCTATGTCTTAGGTGATGAAGTATAAATGCATGCTATAAAGTTTAAGATTGCTGAATATAGACTGAAGAGGATGCCTATAATATAATGCCCCCTATTCTCTTCTAGATTTTCATAAGCCAGAAAAGAGAGAACCTATGAAGATCAAAACTACTTCAGGAAGGACCTTTTATCATCAAAATATATATCTAACTTTTGGAAGATGTTTGGGCATGGAACAAGATGAGAATTATTAAAGTTACATAGTTGCTGTCATTAAAACTTTTCTTATGTTTATACCCATTCAATAAGTGGGTGTTTATCCTTTTTAAGTTCCCAGCTTCAAAATATTGTTACACAGTTTTTCTTTCCAGATCACTAGAATGGTTTTAATGTTCACCCTATATCACTAAATTTTAGATACACTTTTTCCTAACTCTAATCCCATGACCTTCCTTTTCTTAGAGAATTTATTTTAGAAAATGTGTAATTGTACATTCTTTCTCTAACTCTTTTCAAAAGCTCTCTGCTAGTTTTAAAAGCCAGAAGTGTCTTTTTCAAGGGTCTTAGATTCATCTCTTTAAAATATAACTGTTAGGAAAGATAGAACCCCTATCTTCCAATCTCTGTGAGAATGTAGAAAAACAATTTACTAGGTAATAATTAGAAAACACAGTTGGCCTAATTACAGAGAAAATTACAGTTGGCCTAATTTCTAAGCTCAGAAATAACCCAATGTTCTCAACATATCCTATCACCTCAGAAACAGAAATAGGCAAGAACTCTCAGTCAGGAAAGCTGTTCTGAGACCTGAGTTGGGTTGGGGGAGGAAAAAAAGGTATAGGGATAATATCATACATCAGCCTGGTTTTGAGAAAGCCTTATAAGGTTTATGGGTATTTCTGACACCAAAGTTGACTATAAGAATACCTAATACACTTAAACATTGATGAAAGTAGCCCAAGGAAAAATGGTCAAGAGGGTCTCCAGCCTGAGATAACTTCCAGCCAGAGACAGTATTCAGCACCCCCAGTTGTTGTCTTGCTTGTAGGAATTAATTCAAACAAGAGACTCCAAATGGCAGCAAAAGCATGTGAGGATTTAATTGTAGGAAAACAATACACTGAGATAAGACCTGAGCAGGCAACTCGCCTGGCCAAAACCAAACCAAGTGCCCAGCTTAGGTAGGGTTTGGCATATTTATATCTCTAGACTGGATTGCACCTCAGTAAGTCTTCCCCCATCCCTTATTTCTTAAAACAAACAAACAAACAAAAAACAACAAAACAAAAACAAAAACAAAACAAAACAGTATTGTTCAGTTATAAGGTTCCTTCATCTAGGCATTAAGCTACCAGTTAACCACATCCTATAGGGCTATGAAATCTTTCCTCCTCACATATGGGTCTGCCACTTCCATTGTTTATTTTCAGTTTGTCAAGTCTCAAGCCCATTTCCTCCAAGCCCCAGCTGCCTCTCCCAGCTCTTCCAGCTCATATCTTTCTATCTGCCTGCAATAACATTTTGGCATGCATACAATGGATCCAAAAATCCTAGGTATCCACTTTCAAATACTGATTTCTAGATATTTTGAGAATCTAGAGTTAACTGATAGATCGTATTATTGTCTAATGGGTTATTGCTGAAGAAAGGAAATTCTATAGCTTTTTAAAAGTTGATCTTTTCTTTGCCAAACTTGCTGAATTCTAATATTGGTCATAGTGAGCTGTTGATCTGTTAGATTTTCACATAGATGGTCACATCCCTGGTAAATAATTATAGGCTTTACTACCACCCTCTACTTCAAATGTTTGTTAATCTCACTTCTTTTTTAAATGGACTTGATTTTCTGGAGCTATTTTAAAGAAGCAGAAGTTTTGTGCTACAGTAGTAATGAGGGAAGCAAAAAATCCATTATGGGTAATGCACTAGAGATAAGAGCATCAATATAAATTTTCCCCTAAAGAATCTTTTCTCTGGCTGTTTTCTATATACTGAGTGGCCAGATTATTATGATCTCTGAACACATAATAATCTGGCCACTCAGTATATATATATATATATATATATATATATATATATATATATATATATATATATATATATTAGAGGCCTGGTGCATGAAATTCCTGCACGGGGGGTGGTGTGTGTGTCTCTAAGCCCAGTCTGCACCCTCTCTAATCTGGGACCCCTCAAGGGATGTCCAACTGCCCGTTTAGGCCCGATCCCAGTAGGATCCGACCTAAAGGGCAGTCAGACACCCCTCTCACAATCCAGGACTGCTGGTTCCCAACTGCTTGCATGCATGCCTTCCTGATTGCCCCTAACCGCTTTTGCCTGCCAGCCTGATCACCCTCTAACCACTCCCCTGCCAGCCTGATGGATGCCTAAATGCTCCCCTGCCAGCCCAATTGCCCCTAACTGCCCTCCCCTGAAGACCTGGTCATTCCTAACTGCCCTCCCCTGCAGGCCTGGCCCCCCAAAACTGCCCTTCCCTGCAGGCCCAGTTGCCCACAACTTCCCTCCTCTGCTGGCCTGGTCACCCCCAACTGCCCTCCTCTGCTGGCCTGGTCCCTCCCAACTGCCCTCCCTTGCAGACCTGGTCCCTCCCCTGCTGGCCATCTTGTGGTGGCCATCTTGTGTCCACATGGGGGCAGCCATCTTTGACCACATGGGGGCAGCCATCTTGTGTGTTGGAGTGATGGTCAATTTGCATATTACTCCTTTATTAGATAGGATAGAGGCCTGGTGCACGGGTGGGGGCTGGCTGGTTTGCCCTTAAGGGTGTCCCAGATCAGGGTGGGGGTTCCCTTGGGGCATGGGGTGCCCTGGATGAGGGGCCTGTGGTGGTTTGCAGGCCGGCCACACACCCCGGGGACCCAAGTGGAGGCCCTGGTGTCTAGGTTTTATTTATCTTCAGTCATTGAAACTTTGTAGCCTTGAGCAGAGGCTAGGGCAGGCCAGGGCCAGCAGAAAGCTTGGCTTCCTCCATTGCTGGGGAAACCCAAGCCTCTTGCTTGGTCTGTGGCTGCCGCCATTTTTGTTGAGATTTATTTATCTTCTATAATTGAAACTTTGTAGCCTTGAGTGGAGTCCATGGCTGGCCAGGGTGTGCGGGAAGCTTGGCTTCCTCCATTGCTGGGGAAACCCAAGCCTCCTGCTCGCTCTGTGGCCACAGCCATCTTGGTTGGGTTAATTTGCATACTTGCTCCTGATTGGCTGGTGGGCATGGCATGTAGGTGTAGCAGAGGTAAAGTTAATTTGCATATTAGTCTTTTTTAGATAGGATATATATTAGAGGCCTCGTGCATAAATTCATGCATGGCTGGGGTCCGGCCAGCCAGCCCAGGGGTAGGGGACATGGGCGGTTGGCCAGCCTGCCTGCTAGTTGAACTCCTGGTGGAGGGGACAATTTGCATATTAGCCTTTTATTATATAGGATATACACTGAGTGGCCAGATTATTATGCGTTCAGAGATCATAATAATCTGGCTACTCAGTGTATGTGTCCAGAGTCTTCTATTTATCAATGGAATTCTCATGGCAGTTTTGTAGTCTTTTAGATTCATATACTTTTTCTTCACTTACACCATATTTGCAGAGTTAGAGAATTATATCAACATCATATAAAAATTTATCATTTAACTCCGTATTAAAATATACTATAAAATGATTGCATTAAAATAATTAGTAAAGGCATCTGGTTTTAACTCTAACTTCTAAGCTGTCATTTCTGTCCTTCTTACAAGAAGAATATGGGTAAACTGAACAACTTTTTTTTATAACAATGAGAGAAGTAATTTCTCAGGGCAAACCATCACCACAAAATTTGGAGAAGGACTTGCATCCAGAGATTCATAGCAACCAACTCATCTTACATGGAAAAAGCCCCTAGAGTCCTAAATTGGTAGGAATATTTAAACTAATTTTTATGAATTGCTGGAGGCCAAATGGGGACTATCATACTAGTACCCATGGTGGATCATATGGTGATTCTATTTTTAAATTTTTGAGGAAGTTCCATACTGTTTTCCATATTGGCTGTACCAATTTATATCCCACAAGGGTTCCTTTAGCCACATCCTCACCAACATTTATTTCTAGTCTATTTGATTATAGCCATTCTAACAGATGTGAGTTTTGATTGCATTTCCCTGATAATTAATAATTATGAGTACCTTTCATGTGGCTATTGGCTTTTGTGTATCTTCTTGAAAAAATGTTTATCAGTATATCCTTTTTTACATTAAATTGTTTTGTTGTTGAATTGTATGAGTTCTTTATATATTTTGAATATTAATCCCATATCAGAAATATCATTTGCAAATATTTTCTCTCATTTGGTAGGTTGCCTTTTCATTTCGTTGATGGTGTTCTTTGCTGTGCAGCTTTTTGGTTTGATGTAACTACAGTTGTTTATTTTTGCTTTTTTCCCCTTTGCTTTTGATGTCTAATCCAAAAAAGTTTTTTCAAGATCAATGACAAGTATCTTGCTCCCCATGTTTTCTTTTAGGAATTTTATGGTTTGAGGATTTATATTTAAATATTTGAGTCATTTTGAGTTAATTTTTTAGTATTATATAAGATAGTGGTCTAGTTTCTTTCTTTTGCGTGTGTCTGTCCTATTTTTCCAACACCTGAAATTGTCCTTTTCTCAGTAGATATTTTTGGCTCCATTATTATCAATTAATTGACCTAATTTGGCAGGGTTTCTCTCTATTCTCTTTGATTGATCTACATGTCTGCTTTTATGTCAAAATTATACTGTTTTGATTACTGTAGCTTTGTATAGTTTGAAGTTAGGGAGCATGATGCCTCCAGCTTTGTTCTTGTTTCGCAAAATTGCTTTGGCCGTTAAAGGTATTTTATGGTTCCAAACAAATTTTAGAAACGTTGGCTCTATTTATCTGAAAAATGCCATTAGAATTTTGATAAGGATTACATTCAATCTATAGATGCTTTGGGTAGTATGGATATTTTAACAATATTTATTCTTCCAATACATGAGAATAGAATGTTTTTCCATTTACTTGTGTCTTCTTCAAATTTTTTAATCAATCTCTTATAGTTTTCAGGGTGTAGGTTTTTCACCATCTTGGTAAATTCTTTTTCTAGTGTTTTTCTCTTTTTAATGTACTTTAAAATTGAATTGCTTTCTTACTTCCTTTTCTGACAGTTAATTATTAGTGTATAGAAACTCAGCAGTTTTTTGGAGATTGATTTTGTATCCTGTAACTTCAATAAATTAATTTATTAGTTTTGACAGTTTGATTGTTTTGGGAGGGTTTAGCATTTTCTGTATTAATATCATGTAATCTGCAAACAGAGATAGTTTTACTTCATTTAATATAGGGATGCTTTTAATATTTTTTTCTTGATTATGTTATCTGATTAGGATTTTGGTCGAAGGTGGCAAGAGTGGGCATTCTTGCCTTGTTCCTAAACTTAGAGAAAAAGCTTCCAGCTTTTCACAATTGGGTATGAAGTTGATTGGGGGCTTATCCTACACAGCATTCATTAACATCCTCTACTTTTTAAACTATTTATGATATGCACAAATATTTAATTATTAAATCTAATACAACTGCATTTAGTTTTTAGCAAGTTGTTATTTAAATTGTATTTTTGTTTTTTTGTTTATTATCCTATCTAATAAAAGAGTAATATGCAAATTAAGCATCACTCCGTGACAAAAATGGTGGCGCCCATAGACACAAGATGGCGGCACTCAGTGCGGCGCGAGCAGCTGCCCGCCACGGCCCAGGTCGTGGGTCCAGGCGGCACCCGCGCACAACCAGCACGAGCAGCTGCCCGCCGTGGCCCGGGCCATTGGTCTGGGCATTCAAGGCATGTACATGGCCGGCGCGATCCCCTCCCAGCCCCAGCCTGGGCCTTGGGCCTGCGAGGTGCCCCTCTGCATGGCTGGTGCCATCTGCTGCCTGTCCCCGCCTGGGCTATGGGCCTATGAGACCCAGGGGCTTCCTATACACCTCCCCACCCCCCCTCAGCAATCAGCTCCCATCTGCAGCTGGGGGGTGTAGGCCTGGGAGGCAGCTCGCCCCCCCAGAGCTATTCCCTCCCAGTGGCAGCCTGCGGTGTCAGGCTGCACCCCCACGGAGTGATCCCACACACACACTATAGCCTTGGAACTTCCCTTGCAGCCAGCCGAGTGATTGGAGATGGGTGGTGATATCTGGGCAATGCTGCCCAGCAAACCTCTCCCATTGGGTAGAAACTTCTGACCAGGTTAGGGAGGTAAATGGGTTTTGTAAAATATATTTACAAACCATAATGGAAATGTCTGAGGTAGGGTTTCACATCGGAAGTAACTTACATCTAATTTCTGAAGGTAAACCTGGACATTGCAGTTACATTACAGGAGAGTACCCCGAGGTCCGGAGGTTGGCTCTGCAGCAGCGGTGGTGGGTGCTCCCCACCCTGGTTCCTCAGCACCTTGGGCAGGGCTTGAGCCCACCCAGGAAGGCCTTTTCCCCTACAGTTTTCACCAAGGCAGGGAGGTTTTGTAGACATGAATAAGAAGTGCCCACTCACAAGTCCTGAAGATGCCGGGGCCGGCAGAAATGACAATCAAACTGGGAAAAGAGCAAAACCAAAAACACCACTGATCCCAACATAGATCATCTTTTCCTTCAGATGATGGTGTGTTTCCCTCTTCTTCATCTTCTGGAAGCAAGACAGATTCAAGTACTGACGATTCTACCAACGGAAATGTTAAGAGAAAGAGAGGACAGAAAAGGAATAAAAGGAAAAAAAGAAAGAAAGGACAAAAGTTGAAACATCAAGAAAAAGAAAGAAGGAAAAAAGGAAGAAACAACCACATCATATCACCTTTCTAAGGTCTCATGAAATTCCTGTTTAAGTTTATTTTATGACACTTTTAGTTTGCATTTACATTTTTATTGGTTTGTGAAGACCACGGCAGGTACACTGTCCAATATGTTAAAGAAATAAACCCTATCTACTAAAGAGGTAATATGGAGGGGAGAGCATTTGGGGGTGACCTGGCTGTCAGGGGAAGGCAGTTGGGGATGACTGGGCCGGCAGGGGAACAGTTAGGCATTGATCAGGCTGGCATCGGAGTGGTTAGTGGGTGATCAGGCTGGCAGGCAGAAGTGGTTAGGGGCAATCAGGAAGGCAGGCAGGTGAGCAGTTCGGAGCCAGCAATCCTGGATTGTGAGAGGGATGTCCGACTGCCTGTTTAGGCCCGATCCTAGGATCGGGCCTAAACGGGCAGTCGGACATCCCTTGAGGGGTCCCAGATTGGAGAGCGTACAGGCTGGGCTGAGGGACACCCCACCCTCGTGCATGAATTTCGTGTACCAGGCTTCTAGTGTTATATAAGCAATTAATTTGGACAAATTTCAGATAGATATTCACTTTGAATAGTCTTTCTTTTTAAACATTTAATCTACATATCATTTATTAACTGAAAAATAATATTTTCATTTTTCAAAAAGTGTTTTATAATTAAATGTATTGGAGTGACATTGGTTAAAGAAAATTATCAAGTGTACAATCCTATGATACATCATCTGTATATTGCATTGTGTGCCCACCAAGCAAGGTAAAATCTTCCATCACCATATATTTGACCCTGTTAGCTTTTACTACTCCCCTACCCCCTTCCTACTGATTACCACCATATTGTTGCCTGTATCTAAAATTTTTTTTTCATCTGTTGCTTTCAGTTTTACACACCACATTTGAATGAAATAATATGGTTTTGATTTTTTCTGTTTGATAATTTGCTTAGCATTATATTCTCAAAATCCATTCAAATGGTAGTATATCATATTTTCTTATGGCTGAGTAGTACTGAAAAAAAATATTGACTAGGTGTTTCATCACCAAAAAGAATTTATTTGGGAGAGGAAATATTGCAACCCAATGCATGCAGACATGACATGCCACAGGCAGATTCTGGTCAAGTTGGAAGAGTATTTATATAAAGGAAAAAGAAGAAAAGAGAATGGGAATTAGAACCACAGAGCTTTATTACAAACATAGAGTTCTTCCTGTAGGTTTCTTAGGTATAGGGTTCCCAAAATTTGATTGAGAGCTTCTGTAAGTACTAGCTCCTCCCATACATCCTCTTGATTGTTCAAGTTTGATTAAATTTCCAGTTAGTCTTTATCAAGTTGATCCTTTGTAAAGTATGTGATTGTAGAAAGTACTAACTCAAAATGCATTCATTAGCTCATGTAATATAATTCTTAATTTTATATTCTACTTGGAATTATTAAATTATCTTTCAAATGTACAAGCTTGTTTATTAGAAATGTTTTATTGAAATTCTTAGCTTTTGCATAAATATTAAAAATTATTTATTTTGATGTTGAACTACAGTACAGAAATTTGTTTTGTAAACTGTTTCAGACAAAATTTGGACTGTTAGTGCAATCCTGAAGGTACATTGTGGCATAACTCAAGTAGCTTAGAATATAGACTCAGGAAAAATGGACCAAATTTCAATACTATTCTATGTGCATGAGTTCTAGCAAGTTATGTCACCTCATTTGATCTTTGTTACCACATCCCTGTGCAAGAGTTTCAATGTGACATCTAAAATAATCTCCAATAATAACTTTATACATATGGGATAATTTTTAAACTTAAATTCCTATTCTAATTATATCTCATTTCAAATACAACACTCTTTTGGTATTTAGATTAGTTTTGTGACACTTAAACTTTACTTTAAAATATATCATATTAGTAACACTTGTGTGATATAATCAAAATATGCCATCAAGGTATCACCGAGAGAATTATGGCCAAGTATTATAAATCATCATATAGGAAAGTTGATGAATAAAAACGCCCTAAGATGATTCCTTCAAATCACAGTGTCTGTTGTTTTTATAGAGTATAACTTTTCACTAGTATGTAGAACAAGTTGCTATCTGAACATAAAGGTTCTCTGAAGGTTGAACTAACATTATATATATGAAATAATGATTATTTAATCTAGACACAGCTCATCTGTTACATCTATAGGAAAGATTTCTGTTAACTGCCCATTTCTACAAAGACTAGCTGCTGTGATTGGGATGAAGATGGGGTCATTTAATGTTCCAATAATGGAAGCATTGTATAGATAAACTTGATGCTGTCTAATGTACCTTGAAATGTGGCCTGAAGTAGATTTATATTAGTAGAGTCAGGGACTTTAAAGAAAATAGATCTCAATTTTAAGTAAATTAGAAACCCCATAACACTTGAATTCATTAGCAAAATAACATGTTGACTTTTAACATGAAAGAGACATATATTTCCAATATTAACCAAAATGCATCTTTTTAAAAAATTAAATCTTTATTGTTGAAAGTATTACATATATCCCCTTTTTCCCCACATTGACTCCTTCTAGCCCACCCCTGCACCCCACTTGAGGCCTTCACCACCCTATTGTCTGTGTCCCTGGGCTATGCATATATGCATAATAGTTCTTTGGTTAAATTCTTCCCACGCCCTACCTCCTCACCCCTCACCCCCGCCTTCCCTCTGAGATTAGATAGCTTGTTTCATGCTGTGTCTCTGGATGTAGTTTTTGTTCATCAGTTTACATTGTTCTTTAGATTCCACATATGAGTGAGATAATGTAATACTTGTCTTTCTCTGACTGGCTTATTTCACTTAGCGTAATACTTCCCAGGTCCCTCCATGCTGTCTCAAAGTGGAAAAGAGTCTTCTTTTTCACTGAGGTACATTATTCCATGGTGTAAATGTACTACAGTTTTTTTATGCACTCATCTACTGATGGGCACTTGGGCTGTTTCCAGATCTTAGCTATTGTAAATAATACTGCTATGAACATAGGTATGCATACATTATTTCTGATTGGTTTTCAGGTGTCTTAGGTTATATTCCTAGAAGTGGGATCACTGGGTCACATGGCAGTTTCACTTTTATTTTTATGAGGAAACTTCATACTGTTTTCCATAGTGGCTACACCAGCCTGTATTCCCACCAGCAATGTCCTAGGGTTCCCTTTTTTCCACATCCTTGCCAGCACTTGTTATTTGTTGATGGTAGCCATTCTGACAGGTGTGAAGTGATGCCTCATTGTCATTTTAATTTGTATCTCTCTGATGATCAGTAACTTTGAGCATTTATTCATATGTCTCTTGGTCATCTTTATGTTCACTTTGGAGATGGGTCTAGGTCCTTTGCCCATTTTTTTATTGGGTTATTTGTCTTCCTTTTGTTAAGTTGTATAAATTCCTTATATATTTTGCACATTAACCCTTCATCAGATGTATTATTGCCAGATATGTTCTCCTATACAGTGGGCTCCATTTTCCTTTTGTTGATGGTTTCTTTTGCTGTGCAGAAGCTTTTTATTTTGAGAAATTTTCAATTTTCTCCTTAGTTTCCTTTGCCCTAGGAGATACATCTACAAACATATTGCTCTGAGAGATGTCTGAGATTTTGCTGCTTGTGGTTTCTTTTAGGATTTTATGGTTCCATCTCTTCGCTTTCATCCTGTGTGAGTATTTTGTTCTGAGGTGGGTCTCTTGTAGACAGCATATATATGGGTCATGCTTTCTTATCCATTCAGTTATCCCACGCCTTTTGATTTGAGTACTTAAACCAATTACATTTAAGGTTATCATTGATAGCTACTTATTTATTGTCATTTTAAGTCTTTATGCCTATGTTTCTTTCTCTATTTCTTCTCATTACTGCATTCCCTTTAGCATTTCTTACAATGCTGGTTTAGTAGTGATAAACTCCTTTAAACTTTTTTTTTTGTTTTTGGTCTGGGAAGCTTTTTATTTCATCATCTATTTTAAAAGATAGCCTTGCTGGATATAGTAATTTTGGTTCCAGATCCTTGCTTTTCATTACCTTGGGTATTTCATGCCATTCCTTCTGGCCTGTGGAGTTTCTGATGAGAAATTAGCTGATAGCTTTATGGGAGCTCCTTTGTAGGTAACAAATTTATTTTCTCTTGCTGCCTTTAAGATTCTCTCTTTGTCTTTAATTTTTGGCATTTTAATTATGATGTGTCTGGGCATGGGCCTTTTGGGGTTTGTCTTGCTTAGGGCTCTCTGTATCTCCTGGACTTGTGTGAAGTTTTACTTCACCAGGTTAGGTAAGTTTTCTGCCATTATTTCTTCAAACATATTCTCTATCACTGGCTCACTTGTTTCTTCTTCTATCTCTTCTGTTATGGGACTACTTTTTACTTTTCATGTTGTCCCACAGCTCACTTAATCAGTCCTCCTGTTTTTTTTGTTTTTTTAATTTCTTTATTGATTAAGGTATTACATATGTGTCCTTAGTCCTCCTGTTTTTTAATGGATTTTTATTTTTCACTCTTTGATTGAATGATTTTTTCTAACCTGCCTTCTAATTCACTGACCCTATCCTCAGCTTCCCATGATCTGCTGTATATTTCTTCTGATGTTTTCTTTATTAGTGCTATGCCTTTCTTCATTTCTTCTTTTTTTATAGTTACTATATATTTTATCATGCTGTTGAGCATTTTGCCATCTTTAATCTGAACCCTATATCTAATAAATTTCTTAACTCCATTTTATTTAGCTGTGGTTTTTTTTAAAAAATATATTTTATTGATTTTTTTACAGAGAGGAAGGGAGAGGGATAGAAAATTAGAAACATCGATGAGAGAGAAACATAGATCAGCTGCCTCCTGCACACCCCCTACTGGGAATGTGCCCGCAACCAAGGTACATGCCCTTGACCGTTATCGAACCTGGGACCATTCAGTCCGCAGGCCAACGCTCTATCCACTGAGCCAAACCAGTTTCAGCTTTTTATTTTTTTTTTTGAGAATTATCTTATTCTTTCATTTGGTTGTTGCTTTTTTATCTTTCTACTTTGGCTGTCTGTTTTGGTTTGTGTCTATGTATTAGGTAGATCTGCTATGACACCCAATCTCTAGTGCAAGACAATGTCAGATGCTGTTTGTGACTGGCCCTGTGTACCCTCTTTGGAACTATCAGCAATACACAGCTTGTGTCTCCCTCTGCTGGGGCTGGGTGTGTTTGGAAAGAACAAAGACATGCATCAGTGTCTGATTTTTCTTGACCTGGGCCCAGAAGTCGTTTAGCAAAACCTTAAAGCCTCCAGTGATCCACCTCAGCCAGCAGTCTGATTGGTCTTAGGCTCAATTAACTCAGAGTATCTAGTATAGTGAAGAGAGGGGTCTTCAAACAGGGTGGGGCAATTGTCTTCCCCCCAGGCAAAACTGCCTGGATAGCAGAGGTCTGCAGAGAAAGATGGCCTCTGCTGCATGAAGGAATGACTTAGCACAGGAAACCAGGGTGGCTGACCTCCAAGCTCCAAACCCAGAGTTCCAAACTCTGGGCTCTCCTCACACAGCTCTAGTCCAACCTGCCCCCCTTCTGCTTGAGCCCAAGGTGAGTGGCTGCACATGAAATTTTGTGCATTGGCCCTTTAGGTGGGTGCCTGCACTTCCAGCTGTCTCGGGATGACAGACAGCAGTCCTGCTGCTTTTCACAGCCGGATTTTCGGTGGGCACCTTTCTCAGTTCTGGTTCTCTGTGCTGGGGAGCCCAGCTTAGGGGTTAGACCTTAGAGTCCTCATTGGCAACTCCCCACAGCTGAGATAGCTCTCCAGAACTTCGGCTGCTGTCTGTGGGAGCCCAGCCAGCCCTTTAGTCTCCACTCTTCCTACTTGTTGCTGTGCAGTTCCCACTTTCTGTCCTTGGGTTATCAGGGTTCTCTCCAGCTAGTCTTCTGTTGGTTTTTCAGGGTGATTTTTCTGTATTTTAATTGTATTTCTAGTTTTGTCCTGGGAGAGTGTCAGTGTTGCTTCCACTCTCTTTGCCACCATTTTTAAGCCCCTCTACAAAATGCCTCTTAATGGCCCCAGGTTGGTTGTAGTTATATTAAATATTGTGTTGGAGGTACTCTTGATTAAAAAAAAAAAAAAAAAGACCATCTTGTGGCATGTGGTAACAGAAACATAATAAGTCTTTCAATTAGCTAAAAGTCAAACTGATATTGTTACTCTTAAAAAACATTGAAAAGAGTGAATTTTAAAGGTTGTAACATCCCAAAATTAAGCTTGTAGCAAAAGTGACAAACTTTCTAGCTCACAAGCATAATCATAAATTAAATTGTGACAAACTTAGCTCACAAGGATAATCATAAACTAAACTTTAAATTTTTGGCACCAAAGGAAACTGACTGGTCATGACAGAAGTTTAGCTTTTCAAATATACACCTCTAAGTGATTAAGTGATAATGATGAAGGCCTGTGCAATTGTCACTTCTAAATCCTTTTTGGCTCTAGTTCTAAGATACATGTAGAATCCAAATACATCTCATTGTGTACACTTGCTCTTACCCTTCCATCAACTGCTGTCCTTTCTACTGCTGTGGATTAATGTCGTATATTCTACCTAATAGGCTTCTCTTCAATTTTTGCCCAAATGCTGATGCCACGTACAGTATAGAAGCCAGAATTGTTTTTATAAACTTACTAGTGGCCCTGCGCACAAATCCGTGTGCAAGTAGCTTGCTTCTGCTTGCCTCAGCTGGTTGCCTGACCCATCTCTGCTCATAGCTCTCTGCCGCAGGTAGCTCTCTGTCACAGGTAGCTCGCTGCTCCACCCTCCTGCAGCTCTCTGTGCTTGTAGCTCCCTGCTCCACCCTCCTGCTGTTCAGTCATTATGTGACGTATCCTGACTAATTTGCATATTACCCTATTATAAGTATAGATTGGATACATTCTTTATTCAAAAACCTGCAGGTTCTTCCATTCCATTTAGAGAAAAAAAGTCAAATCCCTTTGCTAGCTTCCAGAAGATGACAATCTGGCCCTATTACCTCTCTGATTACTCTCTCCTACTCTGCCCTGCTTACTCTGCTCTAGTTACTGCAGCTTACTTTCTGTTCTTCATATGCACCAGACAATCTCTCTAAATAAGGTCTTTTTTCTACCTTTTCCCTGTGCCCAGAACATATTTTTTATTTTTTTATGGCTAACTCCCTAATAAACCTCATGGATTTATTTGATGATACTTACCCTTAATAACCTATTTAATGTTTCAAATTGCTCACTTATCACATTCATAGTCCCACCATCGTGGTATTTTTGTGAACCATACCTCTTGCCACCATTTTACATAGAATATGACAAACTGTATATTATACATATTGTTTATTGCCTGTCCCTTTGTGCTAGAAAGGGGATATTTACAATAGTGTACTGGTAAATTGGCTCTCAAAACACACACACACACAAAAAAAAACAAGCAAACAAACAAACAAAAACTACTCATTTTAATTATTTGCATGAATTTTATGATGTAAATATTCCCACCATGGTTGATTGCAGTGAACAACTGGCTTGCAAAAATCCTAAAAAATTAACAATCTGTTTTCTGAAACTAGGATTTGCCAACTTCAACCACTGTTGTTGTTTTTTCCACTGATATATCCCAAGTAATTAATGCTAGATTTACAAATAAGTTTTAAAGCAAATTAACAAGTTACATCCCCCCCCCAATATCTCAAAACTAAGTCTAACATAAGCCAGGAATAAATCATTAATTTCTGTTTACTTTATCAGATTGAATAAATTCATTTCTAATTAGACATTTTAATGAGAATAGGAAAGTAATAACAAAATTATCTTCAGTCCTTAAGTTGTTAAATATTTGAACATTTCTTGATTTTATAACTAACCAACATTGCATGCATTTTCCATATGTGAAGCATCCACAGCTATGCTTTGTAATCCACTACACTACTTTACAACTGTCAATAAAGCTAAAGCCTCATTTTCAATTTACCTCATTAAAATCACTTCATTTTTTAAATATTTAATAATAAATTTTCAAATTATGATTTAATCTCATTTCAGATTCTCAGTTTGCATGTTAAAAATTAGTTTTTGTTATTCTTTTTAATCTATTCTGGGATTGGTTTTCTTGAAATAATTTCAGATTAATTTTACACAAATTAAAAGTAGTCATAATAGATACATAAATAGATAGAATATCCTTTCATAGTTAAATTAATAAATTCCTACTGCTCTATTACCTGGAGCATACTCATATTTGAAGGCAATACTTTGTTCTCTTGCTGTCACATAGACCTCCCACTACATGAAATTTTCAGCTTTGTTGAAGAAGCTTTCTTATCCTGTGAAATTTACCCAAAGATGCCCAAAGTGATTTCATGTGCAGCACATATATAAATTTTATACAGATTATCCCAATCTCACAGATCAAATTTTGTGGACTATTTTAGGGAAATCTGTAAAATGATTATCTTTGAGTGTTCCCCAGGTCCTGAGAAGAGAACAGACTGCATGTACATACATTACAAAACAGAAAATTCAAGTGACAAAAAGATAGGCACAGCATTTTATTAGTATAAATTTTCATAGATCATATCTATACTAATAATAGCCTAGGGCTGTGATGACCTAAATGACCAGATGGACAACCGGTCACCAGGAAGTGCATGGAGCACCTCTCCCATGGTCCACAGGCTCCTAACACAGCAAGGCTGGCAGCAGATTGGTGGGTGGAGCAGACGGCGGTGGTGTGAGGTGGGTGTGGTGGCTGTGGATCAGGCCCGGAGAAAGAGGCAGGGCCTGATCTGCAGCCTCCATGGAGAGAGAGGTGGGGCCTGATCCACAACTGCTATGGAGGCTGCGGATCAGGCCCAGAAATAGTCCTGGAGAAAAAGGCAGCTGTCAGCGGGGCACTTCTGGATTTCCCAGAAGAGCCAATGGCTGCCTAGGAGACAGAGCTTTTGACGCTGACTGGCATAGAAACCGACCAATCAGAACCGAATCTGGGTGAACTGCAAAGGCAGAACTTAAGGTGGGGGCTGAGGAGGGGTTTTAAGGGCAACAGCTGTTTGGTGTAAGGTGAAAGAAAGTGATTCAATTTTTAATGACCGGTTTGGCAGTATAGTGCATATGGCTGGCTGGCTATAAGTCCAGATATAGGGATTATGTATTTTTGTCTGCCAAGAGCATCTCCTCCTGCTAAAAAAGACTCCCCCTGACCCCATTTAAGCAATTCTATCTTATATAATCTATCTATGCTAATTAGACTAGGTTGACCGGCCATCTTCCCGACATAGTCATAAACATCACTTAAAATAATAAAATAAAATAGAGGAAATAAAACATGATAGGACAGAACATATGAGAGTGAAATGTCAGTAATAAGATTTACCACTTTTTGTTAAACTTTGTTTTAGTCATCTATGTGTGTTAAAGACCTGAAAAATAAATTTATTTATTTAAGAAATAGTCAAATACTTTGAATATCATTGCTCTATGATACAGATCTAGGAGTAGATTGGTTTGTCCATCAAAGTTGGAGCATTTTCAACTGTGCTATATTTTTTATTATGTGTTCAAATTTACCATCTGACTAAAAATATATAAGAATTCTAATAACTTTGTAGATTCTCCAACACATTATTGATGACTTTTTATTGCTGATAAGTTTAAATATTATTTGATTGTGGTTTCAATTTGTACTACAGTTTATATTCATCATCAAATGAGAAAAAAAGCTACCATTACTGAGTCATAATACAAAATGAGAATATATTAAGATCAAGGATTTTAGATATTTTAATTTAAAACACAAAATAAATATATTTAATATACTAAAAGAAATAAATAATGTAAGTAATGGAATAACAATATAACATTAAAATTAATTGTGATTTGACTATAAATATTTATAAATGAATAATATATTTATAAAAGTACAAATTTAATTCATAGGGTTAAAATAAGAGTTTACCAACTGATGAGAGATCAGATATTATCTGCAATGTGACACAAAGAAATAAAGAGATTGAATATATTAAGAAGAGGTCAAAAGACATGAAGAAAAGATGAGAAATTCTACAATACATCAAACAAATATAGTACAAAGAAATAAAAATGGAAAATGAAAAACTAAACAATAGTAGAAATTTGGAATGTATATTCAATAGGATTTTATCCTGAGTATATAAAGAAGTCAAACAAATTAATATGCAATAGAAAAATAATTTACTGGAAAATTTGACAAGGTCATGTTAACAAGTACCACACACACACACACACACACACACACACACACACACACCAAAAAATAAACAGGAAACTATTATCCTATATAATAAAAGCCTAACATGCTAATTGTCCAGTCTTCCAGTTGTCTATTCAACCAATCAAAGCGTAAAATGCTCATGATATGCTAAGGCCACTCAACCGCTCGCTATGACATGCACTGACCACCAGGGGAGACAGTCGACTGGTTGACCAGTTGCTATGACGTACACTGACCATCAGGGGGCAGGTGCTCCAACTGGCAGGTTGCTGCTGGGGTCTGGCCGATAGGGACTGAAAGATACAGGCCGGGCATGCCCTGGAGCCCTCCCACTGTCCCTCCCTGGCTGGCCAACCTCCTGCATCCCTCCCCAGCCCCAATCCTGCACCAGTGGGTCCCTCGGCCCGGTCTGGGCCCTCTTGCTATCTGGGAACCCTTAGGGGATGTCGGAGAGCCAGTTTCGATCCGGTCCCACAGGCCAGGCCAAGGGACCCCACTGGTACATAAATTCATGCATCGGGCCTCTAATCCTATATAATAAAGAGGTAATATGCAAATTGACCATCACTCCAACACACAAGATGGCCGCCCCCATGTGGACACAAGATGGCCGCCACTAGATGGCCAGCAGGGGAGGGCAGTTGTGGGCGATCAGGCCAGCAGGGGAAGGCAGTTAGGGGTGACCGGGCTGGCAGAGGAGAACAATTGGGGGCAACTGGACTGGCAGGGGAGGGCAGTTAGGGGCAATCAGGCAGGCAGGCAGGTGAGCAGTTGGGAGCCAGCAGTCCTGGATTGTGAGAGGGATGTCTGACTGCCCATTTAGTCCCGATCCCACCTAAACGGGCAGTCGGCCATCCCTCGAGAGGTCCTAGATTGGAGAGGGTGCAGGCTGGCCTGAGGGACACACACACCCTGTGCACAAATTTCGTGCACTGGGCCTCTAGTATCTAATTAATAATTAGGGAAGTGCCAACTAAGGCTACCATATATTACCAATTTAAGTCCATTGGATTGGCAATAACCAGTAAATTCACAATGACAAGAATGACAGATGGGTACTTTTAAATATATTTATATTGAAATTGATCCTGAAAACAATATAGCATTCCTGTTTAAAATTGACTTAGTAATTTCATTTTTATGTATGCATGCTCTTATAGATATGTGTCAAGAAACTTTAAGACTGCATCTAGCCATCTTGCTTAAACTATCAAACAAATAATAAAAAATAAAAATACAAAAGGAAGTAACTAAAATGTTTAACAATACAAAAGTTAAGCATCCCTCTCACAATCCAGGACTGCTGGCTCCCAACTGCTCACCTGCCTGCCTGCCTGATTGCCCCTAACTGCCCTCCCCTGCCAGTCCAGTTGCCCCCAATTGTTCTCCTCTGCCAGCCTGGTCACCCCTAACTGCCTTCCCCTGCTGGCCTGATCGCCCACAACTGCCCTCCCCCCTGCTGGCCATCTAGTGGCGGCCATCTTAAATAGCATAAAAAGTTATGCTATTATCATATAGTGGCATATTTTACAACAACAAATATTAATGATCCATACCTGCATAAAAATAAAAAATAATAGACATTTAATTTTTAGTGCAAAAAAATTACATGGGGACAATTTAGATATCATTTTTTTAAGATTCAAAAAATTGAATAAAAACTACATTTTTGTTTTACATACATTGTTTACTATTAAGGTTCAGACAAGAACACCAAAACTTATGTATATGGGGAAGAAACAGGTTAATACAGGAAATTAAAGTCTTACAGAGTCACATGAAGTGTGGAGAACCAAAGCACAGGGAAAATTTCACTGACTTTAGAATATTAGGAAAATCTCAGGAAACAGTAATTTTATTGGCTAGCAACCACATCAAATAGATGATTTACATTAAGATGCATACATGCACATCAAAATCCTCCTTTTCTTTTTGGAGATTAATGGGGTTTACTTCTGCCTTCCAAATATTATATGTTTCTCAATGTCAAAATCTAACTAAAAATGCTGTTGACACCTGTATCAAGAAATGTAGTTTTAGGTTTCTTTCTAATGAGACAGATGAAATATAAAAGCAGGTAAAGTAGATTCAGTTGTAAAAAGATAATCTGACACATTGATAAATGTAATTTTTAAAAATTAAAACGATAAATACAAAATTCATGATATTTGTTATCTTTGTATAATACAGAGAAAACTGGGGTAATACATATATAGTAGTATGTAGTCGTTGATAATGTTCTAATATCTAATTTGGGTGCTGAGTAATTCTATACTTCAGAACTTTCACATCTATCACATATTTGTTTTAGTTTTAAAATACCAAAGTATAAAATTTTAAAGACTGAATGATATTTTAATTAAATATTCAAAATCTAAACTATACTACTACCTTATAAGTATATAGATTTAATTTGCTATAGGAAAATTTTCAGAAATAAAATCAGTATATATTTTAAAAACAACTATTTCTGATGTATTGTATATGACTATATTATGTTGTTTAAAAATAGCTCATTTGAATGCAAAGATGCAATTTCACATTCTTTATCTGCTCTATTAAAACATATTAATAATTATATCTTCTTTATCTTCCCTTAGTTGTTTTGGGGAGGAAAATTGATTTTTTCTAAAAACATAGAAAGATTGTTCCTAGAAAAATTCTATTAAAAAAACATACAATATACAGATGATGTACATTTAAGACCTATTTAACTAACCAATGTAACCTCAAGTGAATTAAATAAAAATATATATTTTAAAAAGCAGTTCACAAATTTAATACACAAATTCAGGCATTAATCACATTTTTTTTCACAATGACATAATTGTCAATAGTATGATATTAGGTTTTCTCTTATCCTCTGTATGTTGACTTCTTACTTCAAATCAACAGCCATAAAAGGTTATTTTTGCCATTTTAATATTTCAAAATTGCCTATGAAGTTTTAAAAATAAATATTTCCCTAAACTATATATTTCTATTTCATAAAATTATAAATACATAAGAGACATTTCAAAGGAATAAAAACAAAGCTTATTAAGTCTTCTTGAAAACCAATCAAAATAGAATAATAATAGTTGAAAATAATTATTTGAATAATTAAACAACTTTTAATTGTAAAAATAATATTTTAATACACTCAAAGGGAAAAAAGCAATGCATGATCATGTTGAGATAATAGGGCACTGACAAATTGTCCTTGTATTCAATAGTAAGTGCATAGTTTAGCTTATATAAGCCATGAGCATCTGCACTGATATTGTGAATTTGAAATAAAGTTTCCTTTCATTTGAAAACAATAACAATATATATTCACACACACACACACACACACGATATTCATTACAGTATTTCAGTAGAGGATTTCCAAAACTTTAATAGAAAAGGGTTACATAACAAAGACCTCCATTCCTTTGAAAATATACGTTTTCATCAAAGGGGCATCTGGAAAAGATGAGTTTTCACTAGCATAAAAGAAAAAGACCCCAAACCCTTTTTTATTTCTTTGAATATTTTTATTTTACATCTCTAAATTCAATTCATACATTTGAAAAATATAATTACTGTTATATATATATATATATATATATATATATATATATATATATATATCCTGACACTATTTTACCTCTTAAAAATGACAAATTCTATAGTGGAAAAGGAAAAAAGAGAATAAAATAGTAGAACAACAGCCTCTGCACAGCTATTCTCTGTTCATTTCTCATACTGAGTCCTTTTCATTTGCTGAACAAATAGCCAATTGTTGGTGGAGTGAGTAGAGTTATTTAACAGTGCCAGCCACTACCACCTGCTGAAACTAATTAAATGTGATTATAAGGTAGTGAGGAGGTGGCAACATTATCATAACCACCCAAAATTCTTGGTTTGAAAGAGTGCCCAGAACCCTATGGCATTCAACCAACAAAGTCAAATTGTTCAATTCATATAAAAGGTCTCTGAAGTAATTTATTCAGACCAGTGTTTTTTGTTGTTGCTGTTGTTGTTGTTGTGGGTATTTTTTGTTGTTTTTTTTTGGGGGGGAGGGGATTTATATCTTCAGGTAAACTGGTGAATTCATATTATTTAATATGTTATCAGATAATTCAAATCAGCATGGAATTCAAATCAACTGTTAATGGTCCAACTGACTATATTTTTTTCTATAAACATATTTCATTATTCTGAAATAGTGAACATATTTCATTTAAAGTAGAAATTAATCTCCCAAATAATTTGCATTATAAAATTTATTCAAAATATTCAGTCTTGCAAAGCAGTTCTAAATGAGTAAGGGTATCAGTAAGATATAAGTGTTACATAGAAAGTTGTTAATTGCTCTAAATGTAAAGCAGAGTCCATTGAAACCAATGCAATAAATTACTTGATCAGCATTACCTAATGTGACATTATCTGATTAGCACTGACAATAGAGTTCTTAGGAAACATAAAATGAAATACTTCAGAAATGTCAATCAGGTTTGCAGTCTTCCAGTCAACTCTCCCATTGTTTGGAACTATAATACAGACTTCTAATGAACAAATATATAAGGGAATCATTTTATAAATTCAAGTAAAAACAAACAAACAAATAAACTCAATTACCAACATTTAAAAATTGGGAACAAAGAATTCATTTAAACCTAAATTATCCAGGCCATTGCCTTGTTTCTTTGTGGGTATGATATACATTGAGAAGATGTATATTTTAAAGGAGAAACGGTTATTACTGCCATTGAAGATACAAAAGATCAGCATATATACATGAAGGTAATTCTAGATAATTACTCCATTATACACTTATTTAATAGATTAAATTTATTAGCATGTTAGGTAATCTCTGTGACTTTTGAAAGAAATTATTAAAAACTATTTCAAAATGCAACAAAGTGGATGCTAGACAAATATATATATATATATATATATATATATATATATATATATATATACTAGATATTTAGTGAGACATATAAGTCATTTGTAAAAAAAGAAAATATTGAGAAGGATGGAGGGAGAGAGGGTAGGAAAGGAGAGTGGAATGAAAGGTTTAGTAAACCTTCATTTCAATTGTAGGTCAATAATAAATACAAGGATGCCTAGTAGATTTTTCAAAAATTTATCTTTAGTGTCGAAAGTATAACAGATGTCCTCTTTTCCTCCCATTGACCTCCTCCACCCTGCCTTCACCCTCTTCCCAGGTCTTTCTGCACTATTGTCTGACCATGTGTTATGAATATCCTATCAAATTTACCATACCTCCGCTACATCCACAAGAAATGCCCACCAGACAATCAGGAGCAAGTATACAAATTAACCCAAATAAGATGGCTGTGGCCAAGGAGAGAGCAGGAGGTTTGGGTTTCCCCAGCAATGGAGGAAGCCAAGCTTTCTGGCTGCCCTGGCATGCCTTGGCCTTCGCTTAAGGCTACAAAGTTTCAATTTTAGAAGATAAATAAATCCCAGATACAAGGGTCTCCACTAGGGTCACTGGGGGGTGTGGCCAGCTTTAAAACCACCACAGGCCCCTCACCCAGGCTGCCCCATACCCCAAGGGAACCCCCATCCTGATCCAGGACACCCTTTAGGGCAAAACAGCCTGCCCCCACCCGTGCACCAGGCCTCTATCCTATCTAATCCTATTTAATAAAATAACAATATGCAAACTGACCGTCACTCCAACACACAAGATGGCTACCCCCATGTGGTCAAAGATGACTGCCCCCATGTGAACACAAGATGGCCAGCAGGGGAGGGCAGTTGGGAGAGACCAGGCCTGCAAGGGAGGGCAGTTGGGGGTGACCAGGAGGCAGAGGAGGAAAGTTGGGGGTAACCAGGCCTGCAGGGAAGGGCAGTTAGGGGGGTACCAGGCCTGCAGGGAGGGCAGTTAGGGGTGACCAGGCCTGCAGGGGAGGGCAGTTAGAGGTAAACAGACTGGCAGGGGAGAAGTTAGGCATCAATCAGGGTGGCAAGGGAGTGGTTAAGGGGTGATCAGGCTGGCAGGCAGAAGCAGTTAGGGGCAATAAGGAAGGCAGTCAGGCAAGCAGCTGGATTCCAGCAGTCCTGGATTGTGAGAGGGATCCCAGATTGGAGAGTGTACAGGCTGGGCTAAGGGACACCGCCCCCGCCCCCAAGCACGAATTTCATGCACTGGGCCTCTAGTGTGTGTGTGTGTGTGTGTGTGTGTGTGTGTGTGTGTGTGTGTATATATATATATATATATATATATATATATAGAGAGAGAGAGAGAGAGAGAGAGAGGGAGCCAGCTGCTGGAATGCCGGAACGACTGGAACAACCATAATGACCTGAGTGATTGGTCGCTATGATGCCCACTGCAGCTGGCCAACCTCCCATGGCCCCTCCTTCTGGTCAGCCCCACCAATCACCGGCCTAGCCCCCAGTCAGTGCCCCCCACCCTGATCGAGAGTGGGGCCAGCAGGCCACCCACCCATGGCCCTTCCCCATGGCTGGCCCTGCCCCTGCAACCCCGATAAGGGCAGGGACAGCCGGTCAACCTCCTGTGTCCCCTCCCCACCATGTCAGTCCACCCCCATCGGTCCCCATCAGAGTGTATCAGCTGGATCCCACCCATGAATGAAATTGTGCACCAGGCCTCTAGTGTGCATGTAAGTAATTTGGTTATTCCCTTCTAGCCCCCTCCTCCCCTCTGAAATCTGTCACTGTGTTGCATGCTTCAATGTCTCTGGTTCTATTTTGTTTTGATTAAATAACTAAAATTGAAGCCTACCCTCTAAAAATATAGTTCAAAAATATACTTTTTTTTATAAACCACTTTTTTTTTTTTGCAGGGATGGACAAAAGTAGGTGTATAGTAGTGGGTAAACAAAACTCTAAAAAGGAGAGAGAGATTTTTTTATTATTATTTATTAATTATTGTATTATTTATTTGTATTAAAACTGTAAACCTACATTTGCCAACCCTTATATATGAGAGGTTGCATGTGCATTCCTTTTCCATGCTATTTCTATGAGATATTTTTCTAAGAGGTCAGGAAGAGTAAATTAATGTTATCTAATACATCTTAAGTACACTTCTTAAGTAGACTGCTAAATAGGTATAAGTTGATGGTAGAATGAAATTTAAAGAACATGTGAAGCTGCAATATGTGTAGCGCTTTGCTTTGTACCTGGCACCCTAGGAATGGTACATACAGAGAGATCCGTAGGCAGAGATTTAGTTACTTTTTATTAAGTAAGTTTATAATTTTAACTATTATAGAAAAATAGTAACACAGGACAATTACATGACTTTTAAAAGTACAGAAAAATGAAAAGCAGCAAATAAGAAACTATGATTCTACCACCACACAAAGCCATTTAATCGATCAACTTCTCAATCCTCCCTTTCTCTCTTTCTCTCCCTCTCTCCTTTTTATACACACATACACACATTTACATAATTTGGATCACATATACATTTGAATTCTACTTTTGCAAAAAATTTTGTTAAAACCCTTGCTATTTAATATTCTATGTTTGTACATGCCTCTGTTTAGTTGTAGTTGGATATGTACATTTTTGTAGCGTTGCATTTAAAAATAATAACGCCACAGAAACCTAACTTGTAGAATCCCACTAGGGAGAAGCAGTAGAGAGTATTAGCTAAATGTTGTGTTCTAATTCTTTGAGAAGTGTCCCTTGAGAATGCTCAATGACTACAGCTCCTCAATGTGCCTGCAAAGGCAGAGCAATTGCAAGTCTGGGAAGAAACCTTTCTGCTCCAGTGGAAAAAGCAATCCTCAGACATTTATTGAGGGGCCAAGGTCAATAATTAAAGGACACAGGGCAGTTTTTATAGTTATGGGTGCATTGACATTACTTAAAACATAATAAGCCCATGAGTAACAAAATCTTAGCAAAAACACTTGCTTATAAATATAGTGTACTTTTACCACCCACTACATAACTAAATATGCATTTTCTAGCCTGGCATGTTTTCTTGTTCTGTGTTTTCTGTTTGTTTGTTTGTTTGTTTGTTTGTTTGTTTTTGGTGTGTGTGTGTGTGTGTGTGTGTGTGTGTGTGTGTGTGTGAAAAACACTTTTTTTTTCTTTTTGGTTGCCCTGTTTTAAAGAAAATTCTTCATAATTTCTAAGCAGGTGTTCAGGTTTTGAATTTCAAACACTAACTGAGATAAAAGGTTTTTCCTAAATAATGAAAGGCTCTCAACAGTCTGTAATTTCATCGGCAAGTGGGAAAAGAGGGCATCTTCCAGCAGGGAAATGTTCAGAACTTCCCTTTCTCGGAAATATTTCTTCCTGTAGATGGATTCCCAGGTTTGGAAAGCTTGGTACAGAGGCTTCTTCAGATCTTTAATGTCAGATGTATTTGCTTTGGAAAACATATTACAACTGAACTGTTTTAATTTGTATTCTCTGAGTATGTATGTCATGCTTGCGTAAAAGGTCTCATTTAATAAAATTGGGCACCAAAAACACTGACGGACCCCATTCTAAATCTGAACTCAATGGCTGGCAGAAAGCTGGGCATTGCTGTTTCTTTGTTTTTCTGTGTTGTAAGGACACCCAGTTGAAGAGATGGTACTTTGCCAGGACTCAGAAGGTCCACTTATAGCTTAATTGATCTCATCTAAGTGGCTTTACCCTTTCCCAAAGTAGCCAATAACTTTACTTCAGAAGAATGAATTAATTTGCCTCGTTTTGAATTAAATAAATGGAATTCTACAGTGGTATGCTTTTTGTCTGGCCTATTTCACAAAACATTATATTTGTAACATTTATCCATGTCATTACATGTAGCAGCCATTTAATCTTTCTCGTTGTATAATTTTCTACTAGAGGCCCAGTGCACAAAGTTCATGCATGGGGGGGGGGGGGCGTTCCTTGCCAGGCCATGCCCTCTTGCAATCCATCCGGGACCCCTTGGGGGATATCAGGCCTAAATCGGCAGTCGGACATCCCTCTCGCAATCTGGGATGCTGCATGCACCAGTGACCATAATTTTCATACAGGTGAAAGGCATCTTGCTGTTGTATGGGCAGCTACATTTTTATTTTTGCCCTGATTATAAAAAGTAGTACATAACATGATCCTTCTGAGGCAGTAGTACCATTTTCCCCATCTTATGGGTGGAAAAACTGAAGCAGAGAGAAGTTTAGTAATTGGCTTTGTCCCACAGTTATAAGTGTCAGTATTGGGGCTGACCACAAAATGTACAAGCCAGAGTCCATGCACATCATCGCTGCACCATCCTGTTTTTTCAGTGTTAGAGTAGCCTTGCCAGGTTTTAATTTTTGAATCTAAGAGACTGTTCCCAATATATAGGGTAGGGTCCCTAGGCCTGGCCAGTGATCAGGGCCATCTGTGGGGTGACCAGCAGGTGGGGCGATCTGGGGAGCCCCACTGGCATCCACCTTGGCTACCGGGTTGGCGCCACCTGCTAGCCAGCGCCCCCTCTCCCCCATCGCCACAGCAGGTCGCCTCCCTCTTAATGGGGCAGCTCCTGTGTTGAGCGTCTGCCCCCTGGTGGTCAGTGAGCATCATAGCAACTGGTCATTCCGCAGGTCATTCCTCATGTTCAGTTGATTTGCATATTAGGGTTAGGGTTTTATTATATAGGATAATAGTAAGGAAACACATTATATTTACCATTTAGCTGAAAATGGTCTGGTTTATTAGAAATAATGCTGTTATTTACCATCTGTAGTAGTTTGTTAAGGCAATCATAAAAATACATACCAGACTGCGTAGCTTAAACAACAGAAAATTATTTCTTACACTTGTTCAGATAGGCAGTCCAAGATTAAGGTGCCAGCCAATCTCTTCTTCTGGAAACCTATCTCCAGCCACGGCTTGCAGTTGACCACCTTTTGTCATGTCCTCACATATCATTTTCTCTGTGCATGAACATTCCTGATGTCACCCTCTCTTCTTATAAGGACACAGGTCATATTGGATTAGGCCAACTCTTAAGATTTCATATAATCTAATTGTATCTTTAAATGACCTATTTCCAAATATTGTTACATTGGAAGTTAGGGGGTCAGATCTTCAATTAACGAGGAATAATTTATCTCAGAATACTATCACAGCAGATTAATTTTAGCTTTCTAATTTTTTACAAATATAAATTATTTGTTTTGTCTTTCTTTTTTCATTCAACATAATTATTTTGAAATGTGTTTATGTAGTATAATACATCAAATATTCATTTTTAAAAATTGAGTAGTGTTCTATTGTATGGATACCACAGTTTATTCACCAGCTGCTGGACATTTTGGTCATTTCTAGTTTCAACTCTTACCAAAAAAAAAGCTACTATGAACATTCATACACAATTATTTTTAAAAATATAAAATTTAATTTCTCTTGTTAAAGTATGCAGGAGTGAAAATGTCTATGTCACATGTTAGGTATATTTTAACATTTCAAGAAGTTACCAACATTTTTCCCATAATGATTTTACCATTTTATATTCCTACCAGCAATATATGAAAATTTCAGGTACACCATCTTCTTACCAATACTTGATATGGATTTTATACTTAAAATGATCCATTCCAATCAATGTGCTATAGTATTTCATCATGATATTAATTCATATTTCTTTCCCTAATGAGTAATATGTTGGACAGGGACTTATGTAAATAGTTGCCACCCATACATGTTAGGTAAATTATCTGTTCAAAGCTATTGTCTTAAAAAAAAACAACACAAAATTGTATAAATACAAGATAAATTAGATTCTTTATTCCAGTTCTTTATCAGATGTCATTACATCACAGCAGATTATGAATATTTTTTTGTTATTTTGTGGTTTAACTTTCCATTATTTTGCAGTATCTTTTTAAGAGCAGAAGGCTTAATCTTGAGAAAGTCCAAATTATTCTTGTATGGATCATATTGTCTGTATCATATCTAAGAATTATTTGCCAAACCCAACCTGAAAAATTACTTGCAGAAGTTTAATAGTTTGAAATTTTATACTTAAATTTGTGGTCCATTTTAAGCCAACTTTTATATATGATATCCAGTATTTACCAAAATTCTTATTTAATAAATAGATGTCAAATCATTCTAACATCATTTGTTGGAAATATTATAATTTCTCCAATTAAGTTGATTTGGAGGTTTGTAACAAATAAATTGTTTATATATCTTCGGTTATATTTTCTGGCTCTATATTCTGTCCCATTATTTATATCTCTACCTTTATGCCAATTTCATAATATAGTGATTACTGTGGCTTTATACTTAGTCTTAAGATTAGGCAGTGTTAAGTTGTCCAATTGTATTATTTCTCAAACTAGTTTGGCTAATGCAGATTCTTTGGATTTCCAGAAAAAAATCCTATATAATAAAAGGCTAATAGACCGAACGGTGGAACCACTGGAACAACCGAACAGCCGATGAACCAGTTGCTATGAGGTGTGCTGACCACCAGGGGGCATGTGCGAAATATGGGGGGCGTTGGCCGCAGTGGGATGGTGGAGCAGGTGAGCGGGGGTGTCAGACCAAGGTGAGGTGCTGGTTGCTGTCATCGGGGCAAGCCTTTGGTGGTTACTGAAAATTCTTTGCTCCCTTGTGCCGTGGTACCGCCTGGCGCTTGCAACTGCTGCTGGTGCCGACCCTGCTCGCACCCACTGCCAGTTCCTGGCACCAGCACCGATCACTCAACATTATCAGCAGGTGACAGCGCTGATTGCCCCTGAGGGCTTCTCCACTACACCCTGCTTCTGTGGGTGATCAAGGCAGCACCCGCTGCTTGCACCTGCTGACAGAACTGGCCCCAATTGCTCCATGCCATCAGCAGGTGCAAGTGGGGCCAGCGCTGTCAGCAGGTGTGAGCAGTGGAGGTAGGAGCGGGGCTGCTGGCAGACAGAGGACAGGGGGCCATGGTGGGAGGGGCTGGCTGAGGGCATGGGCGATGGCCCGAGACCTGCCCCTGTGCCTACAGCAGCCTCGTGGCCCAGAGTTCCTTTCAAGGTGCATGAATTCATACACTGGGTCCCTAGTCTACAATAAGTTTTTAAATTTTTATAAAATTCTGCAGGGATTTGGACTGGGATTTTTTTTTTAATCTATAAATACATTTGCAGATAATTTATATACAAACTGTATATAGTCTTATGACCCATAAACATCATATGCATCATACTATTAATTTAATATTTAATTCCTTATAACAACATTTCATCATTTTCAGTTTAGGTGAATAAGAAGTTACATTTAATCAAGATTTAGATATACTAGTAGAAATGGAAATCTATGTAAGTAAATGAATGTTGCAAACTTATGATTGTGTGTGTTATACTATGCTGTTTGAAAATGCAAAAATATGTAGAAACATAAATGAGGTGAGAGCATATTATACAATTTTGAAATTTAAGTAATTTAATTAAAGATTATGTTCATACAAGAAATAAAAACAGGCATTTGTGGAATTATTTCCCATTAGTCATTTGTTGATGATATTCAATGTGATATGTTTTTTTGCACCCCTGAAATCCCATACAGTTATAATCTCCTTGAACATTCCAATAACAATGACACATCTTAAAAAAGCAAAAAACAAAACCAAAAAACAAAACAAAACAACAACAAAAAAAAACACACCTAAATTTTAAGTATCCACTTTTTAAAAAGCAAGGTGTGCTTTTGTTGTTTTTATTGTTGTTCAGAAAGCAATGTATAAAATAAAACCCATTAAAACAAGACAATGTGAACTGCTTGTCATGGTACATGGTAATGTCACTTAATTTACAGTTTTAAAAAAGAAATAAATGCCTTGAAAAAAAGTTTTGCCGGTTAAAAAATACTTAGGTTATGCTGACACTGTAAGGCATATTGTTTTAATTACTTAGCATGGCTTTGAGATGGCTTGCCTGGAATATGTGAAGGTCATTTTTCTGGTAATTATGAATATTCCCTGCAAGTTTCTGAAAATTATCTGTTTTTATGGTAGATTGATACCTATGATGGGTCTATAACTCAAAAAGTTCTATCAGCCATAGAAAATAATTTTTATACTTTGTCAATATGAAGCCTACATTTATGGGGTAAATATTGTATGCTGCAATGAAACAATTAGGAGTAACATAAGTCTGAGTATAATCATGCTAAGTTGTTAGAACAAATTAGCATGGAGCTGGTCTAGAGTGCAGAAAGTTGAATTATGAATGAAAGGATGAGTTCTACACAGCAATGCTAGCTAAAATAAAGAGAATGACATTGCTGAGTTAATTCTTTTCTCTTTTCAGATCATTTCTACCATTCTGAGCTATCCTAGTTCGCTCAAGTCTTCTAATTATGTTCACAGGAAGAAAGCAGCTGAAATTCTAATTTGTGATAGTGTGACACTTTTTCAAATGTTTAACAGGGTTATAGTGTATAGAAAATTGAAAACATTTTTTCCTTTGCCCTGTGTTAATATTCTTGTTCATATGAACTGACATTAAAAATGAAAGTAAGACCTTTTGGGTAGAAAAGTTAATTATACATTTCTTCCTACACCTTTCCTGTCAGATGTCTCCCTATTATAGTGTATATTATTAGCGATTTTAGGCATTTTATGAGTAATTTGCTATCCCCTGTTCTTCTGGTAGAATGGCTTCTTGGCTGTGTCTTTAACTCATAAACACTTTATACTTCCACTTTTATTTCTTCTGGGATAGCTCATACCAAAACTATTTACCCACTGAGGAATACCAGAACTGTATAAAATAGAAAAAATATATTTTAGAAGTCATCTGAAGGCAACTTCTGTGACAGTCAGAATTTGAGGGATCATGATCTTGGAAGAAAGAAGAGTTCATAAAATTGAGCCAAAACATTGCACATGCAAGTATCCTCCTTGGGTAATTTGCTAACTCTAAAGTGCAATGTAGCACTGACATACTTCATTTCTGACACCAGATGTGTGGTTTTCATTCCACACTGACCAGTTCTCTGACACAGCTAGGTGTCCTACAATTCAATAAAATTGTGACATTAACCAAGTTAATGTAGACTCCAGTTGTTAAAGGCTCAATCCTAGAAGACTGCCTCCTGGCTTCAGATACCATTTACAAGTAATAGATCACCAGGTTATCCTCAAATTCTGTCCAACTGGGTTACAAATCCCACAACCCCCGCTTTAGGTTCTGTCATTTGCCAGTGACTCACAGAACGTGGGAAAACCAGTTTACTTCCTGTTGCCAATGTACTATAAAGGATATAATAGAGGGTGCAGATGAACAGTCAGCTGGAGATATACATAGGTCAAGTTCTCGAATGGTTCCAAACACAGGAGCTCTGTCCCCTATTAAATGTTTAAAAGGGTTGAGGTGTGTTATCCTCCTGGCATGTGAATGTGTGATATTGATGGGGGCTTTCTAATATAGGCATGATCTATTGTTAATTTATTTTCCAGCCCGCATCCCTCTTTAGAAAATGGGCAGTGGAGCTGAAGGATGCAAGCTTTTAATCATTTTGATCTTTTCATGACCAGCCCCCACCAAGAATTGCCTTATTAGAACAAAAAATACTTTCATCATTCTGGAAATTCAAAGGAATTTTGGAGCTCTGCATCAAACAGTGGAGGGTTTAGGAGCTCAGGATCAGGAACCCAGGTCAGAGGTCAAATACTACCAGGAGCCAGGAGCAGAGATTAATATATATTTCTTATTATTTCACAAGCAAGAAGCCAAAAGCTGGGCTTAGAGGCAGATGGGACTTGTAGGATCAAGAGTCTAGAAAACAGAGTTACAGACAATTAAGCCCAATTCTGTGTACCAATTCTCGTTACAAAAATTTGTAATTCCTAAGCTGTTCATGATTAAGACTAATAAAACAAAAAGAATGTGACAGAGAATCTGAGTCATATTTTTCCTATTCGTATAGTATGAAAGAAAATGACAAGTGAAGAAAGGGCCCTAGTAATATTTACAGGGTATCTGTTGGAACCCCTAAATCTACAACCAAAGATTAACCGAGGTAGTTAAGCTTTACAAAGCTTGGCATCTTGACTCAAGTAATCTTTGTACCTAAATAAACTGAGGGGAATGTCTTTCTACTGTATCTGCCTGTCAGAGTACAGAGTAAGAAATATACACAAATGTCTGGCATGCAATAAAAAATTACTAGATGTGCTAAGTAAAATAATCAAGAAAGAATAAGATAGGAAGAATAGCTCTTTGAGAAGATTCACATGTTGGAAATATTATACATTGATTATAAATTTTTAAGTGGTAATATGACATATTTCAATTATTTTTAGCTTAGTCATAAGATTTTATGGGAAAAAAACACACAAAAAAAAAACAGCGCCTGTTTGGCTCGGTGGATAGAGTGTTGGTCTGCGGACTGAAGGGTACCGGGTTTGATTCTGGTCAGGGGCACATGCCTGGGTTGTGGGCTCGGTCCCCAGTGGGGAGCGTGCAGGAGGCAGCCGATTGGTGGTTCTCTCTCATCATTGATGTTTCTGTCTCTCTCTCCCTCTTACTTCCTCTCTGAAATCAATAAGAAATATATATATATATATATATATATATATATATATATATATGTATATATATATATATATATATATATATATATATATATATATATTTGAAAATATATATTTGAAAATATATATTTGAAAAACATATATATGAAAAAAAAAATCACACAGCATATACCAGAAACCCAGAAAGTAGATCTGTACATATTTGGTATGTGGAAGCAAAAAGGGAAAGTATAAATGGAATCAATTTTATATCCTTCTCTAAAGCAATCTTTTGATCAATTTGATTTTTCCTAACAACAAATATAACCGAACATGGATGTGATGTGATACAAACGAGCTTTCTGGAAATAAGACTTGTATTGGTAGGGCCTGCATTTTAAGTGGTTTGGCTTGTTTAATTAAGGGTCAAGTTGACACTCAGAGAATTAGCTTGGCATACTGAGCAATGCAGCAGATATAGGTCATATTGAGAACCAGCCTTCCTGACTCTCACCTTCACACTTAGCTTCTTTGATTCAGAGTGTGTATAACTTCTATAAGTTCCTGTGGTTTTTACATTAGGAATTGGTGTTCCTTGGTATTATCTTGTTCATTTTGAAAACTCTCTCAGGAATTACAATTACTGTTATCTTTGGTGGTCTCTCTTATTAGGGAATTAGGTAAAATAAATTACACCATGTATGTTTATTTGTTTGTTTGTTTGATCTATTCTTCCCTTCATTAAAATATAAAGTTCAGGAGAGCAGTCATTTTTGACTATTTAGTCATGGGTGTATTAATGATCTGGAACACACTATGCTAAGCATAGAGTATTTGCTAACTATATACCTATAAATTAACCCACCAAGTAATGATTCACTCTTTTCTTTGATCTCCATTTCATGATGATCAATTCAAGTTTGTCTTTGTTATGTGCTAGATTTTAAAAACTAAAACCACTTAATACATGAAGACTTACATCTCAATATACCATTTTTCAATTTCAAATAGTAGACAAATATACTAGAGGCCCGGTGCATGAAATTCGTGCACTGGGGGTGTGTGTGTGTCCCTCATCCCAGCATGCACCCTCTCCAATCTGGGACCCCTCGAGGGATGTCTGACTGCTGGTTTAGGCCCAATCAAGCAGTCAGACATCCCTCTCACAATCTGGGACTTCTGGCTCATAACCACTCACCTGCCTGCCAGCCTGATTGCCCCTAATGGCTCCCCTGATGGCCTGATAGCCCCCTAACTGCTCTCCTGCCAGGCTGATTGACACCTAACTACTCCCCTGCCAGCCCGATCACCCCCAACTGCCCTCCCCTGCAGGCCTGGTTGCCCCCAACTGCCCTCCCCTGACAGCCATCTTATGATGACTTGGGGGTGCCCATCTTGTTACGACATGGGGCAGCCATCTTGTGATGACATGGGGCGGCCATCTTCTGATGATGTGGGGACAGCCATCTTGTGATGACTGCCATCTTGTGATGTGAGGGCATGAGGGTCAATTTGCATATTACCTCTTTATTATATAGGATTGGCTACAAAAGTTCTAATACACACATAAGCACTTAGCCTGCCTTAAGTATACATTCATGACTCAATAATTATATACAAAACATTAAGAAATGTGTCTTTAAATTTCATGCTCCTAACTTAAGGACTAATTTTAAAATTTAGTTAAGTTGTATGAGTTCCCTGTAAATGTTGGAGATTAAAACCCTTATTGGTGATAACATCGACAAATATGTTCTCCCATGCAGTGGGCTTTCTTGTTGTTTTGTTGATGGTTTCTATTGCTGTACAGAAGCTTTTTTTATTTTGATGTAGTCCCATTTATTTATTTTCACCTTAGTTTCCATTGTCCTAGGAGCTGTATTAGCGAAGATATTGCTTCAACATATGTCTGCCTGTGGATTCCTCTAATATTTTTATAGTTTCCCATCTTATGTTTAAGTCCTTTATCCATTTTGAGTTTATTTTTGTGCATGGTATAAGTTGGTGCTCTGGTTTCACTTTTTTGCATGTATCTGTCCAATTTTCTCAACATCATTTATTGAAGAGACTGTCTTGACTCCATTGTATGTTCTTGCCTTCTTTGTCAAATATTAATTGAGCATAATGGTTTGGGTCAATTGCTAGGTTCTCTATTCTATTCCATTAGTCTATGTGTATGTTCTTATGCCAGTACCAGGCAGTTTTGAGAACAGTGGGCAGATAAACAACCCAATCAAAAAATGGGCAGCGGAACTAAATAGATACTTTTTGAAAGAGGACATAGGAAGGCCAAGACACATATGAAAACATGGTCAAAGTCACTAATCATCCAAGAAATGCAAATCACCATGACAATGAGGTACCATCTCACACCTGTCCGAATGGCTATCATCAACAAATCAACAAAGGACAAGTGCTGGTGAGGATGCAGAGAAAAAGGAACCCTCTTGCACTGTTGGTGGGAATGCAGACTTGTGCAGCCACTGCGGAGAACAGTATGGTGTTTCCTCAAAAAACTAAAAATGGAACTCCCATTTGACCCAGTGATCCCACTTCTAAGAATATATCCCAAGAAAACAGAAACACCAATTAGAAAGGATATATGAACCCCTATGTTCATAGCAACACAATTTACCATAGCTAAGATTTGGAAACAGCTTAAGTGCCCATCAGCTGATGAGTTGATTAAAAAACTGTGGTACATCTACACAGTGGAATGCTACGCTACATTAAAAATAAGAAATTCTTACCATTTGCAACAGCATGGATGGAACTGGAGAGCATTATGCTAAGTGAAATAGGCCAGTCAGAGAAAGATAAATATCACATGATCTCACTCATTTATGGAATATAATGAACAACATAAACTGATGAACAAAAACAGATCCAGAGACAGAGAAACATCGATCAGACCATCAAACCTCAGAGGGAAGGTAGGGGAGGGTGGGGGTAAGGGGAAGAGATCAACCAAAGGACTTGTATGAATGCATATCAGCCTAACCAATTGACTCAGACAACAGGGGAGTGAGGGCATGAGTGGGAGAGTGGGGGGAGGGGGTCAATGGGGAGATAAGGACACATATGTAATACCTTAATCAATAAAGAAAAAAAATAAAACTTAGAACTAGGTAATCTTATTAGTATCATAAAGAGGCTTGTGATTCCGGGATTTGTAAAATTAAAAATATGAATTTTTTTGTTTTTCTTACCCAATAAAATCCAAAGTACTTTTTCATAGGCAGATTTCATATGTCACATGCAAAAGTCATCACATTTTCACATTTATAATTTTTTCTGATCCTCAAAGCATTTAAAAGTACAAATAGATATGATTATCCTCATTTTATAAATTCAAAAATTAAACAGAAATATAAATGTTATTCTAATGTCATGGTAAAGTTCAGATCTGGGAACAGTGTAGCTTTTTCATAATTACATTTAACAATGTATGATGCCCTAATTCACTTTTTCAATAAAAGGAAAAAATAGCTGCCTAGTGTTTTGGGAAATGCTCTATGTATTGAAATCTATTTTAGTACTCAAATATTTCATTCCATGTCTATAAGTTTCTTGATTTTCATGGCAAGGTAGAATGATGTCATCTTAAATTTGCTTATAACCAAATGGTGAATTTTTTTAATGAATTAAATTACATCACTTTGTAATGATATTCAGAAAATTCAGAAGGAGCAAATTAATATGACAAAAACTTTGGACTTTTAATTGTTCTCCAATGTTTCTTTGAACTGCATCATGAAAAAATGGTACAATATGGGTCACATTTTTTCATAGGAAATCTAATAATTGGAGATGCAATGTCTGACTGAGGCTTGATAGTATTATAGAATAAATTATAACATGTAAAAATTATTATACTGATGCAAAACAGTAAAATTTCACTCCAAATATTAAAATATACAGTTTCTGGTATTCAATGTATGTTCAATAAATATTGAATATGATGAAATATACACCCAGCTCATGTTCAGTAATTAGTCAATATATTATATAGCAATTCCATGTTTCATCACAAATTTTACCTATGATGAACTGTATCAATAAAAATATTAACATGTAATTAATAATTATGTAGTTGCATATTTATTTTAAATATCTATTAAAGTATAATTCATATATAAAATATAGTGCAGTCCTTTTGTGTAATATTTGGTGAGTTTTGATAACTATATATAACCATACTAGAGGCCTGGTGCATGAATTTGTGCTTGGGTAGGGTCTGGTTGGCCCAGCCCTGATCGGGCCCCATCGTGGTGGGCCAGCTGGGGGAAGGGCTATGGGCAGTTTGCAAGCTGGCCCCGCCCCTGATCAGTGGGGGGGGGGGTCCAGGCTGGCCAGGAGGAGGGGCCACAGGCAGTTGCGGGGGTTGATTGGGGCCCCGATCGGGCTGTTTGGCCGCTGCAGTGCATGTCCTAGCAACCAGTAGTTCCAGTCATTCTGGTCATTCCACCCTTCTGGTCGCTTGGCTTTTATATCCTATATAATAAAAGGCTAATGTTCAAATAGACCGAATGGCGGAACAACGGGAACAACTGAACAACCGGTTGCTAGGACATGCGCTGACCACCAGGGGGCATGTGCAGAATATGGCGGGTGTTGGCCTCAGCAGGATGGTGGAGCAGGTGAGCGGGGTGCCAGACCAAGGCAGAGTGCCAGTCTCTATCATTGGGGCAAGCCTCTGGTGGTTACTAAAAATTCTTTGCTCCCACATGCCGCGGTCCCACCCAGTGTTCGCACCTGCTGCCGGCGCCAGCCCCGCTGGCACCTGCAGCCAGAGCCAGAGCCATTGCTTGCACCTGCTGCCAGTGCCCAGTGGTGGTCCTGATCACTTGGCACCATCAGTGGGTGTGAGCGGCGGCTGCTGGCCCTGATCTCCCCTGAGGGCTTCTCCACCTCCCCCTGCTCCTAAGGGGCGATCTAGGCAGCAGCCACCACTCACACCCGCTGACGGTGCCACCCCTGCTTGCACCCACTGCTGGTGCTGGCCCCAATCGCTCTACACTGTCAGTGTGTGGGAGGGGTGGGAGGAGCAGGGCTGTCAGAAGACAGGGGACTGGGGGCCGCAGTGGGAGGAGCCGGGCAGGCGCCTGGAGGATGGGTAGAGACCCACCCCTGTGCCTACCGCAGCCTCGCGGCCCAAAGTTCCTTTCAAGGTGCACAAATTTGTGCACTGGGCCCCTAGTATACAGATAAGCACTATCTTAATCAAGGTATACAATACTTTAATATGTCTAAATATTTTTGACTATTCTTTAATGATCCCAACCCCAGGTAAACACTGACCTACATTTTGTTACTGTAGAGTAATTTTTTTTCTCTAAAATTTCATATAAATGGAATCATACAGATGTATTATTTGGGGTCTGGCATCTTTTTCTTTTTTCTTTTTTTTTTAAAATATATTTTATTGATTTTTTACAGAGAGGAAAGGAGAGGGACAGAGAGCTAGAAACATCGATGAGAGAGAAACATCGACCAGCTGCCTACTGCACACCGGGGACGTGCCTGCAACCAATGTACATGCCCTTGACCGGAATCGAACCCGGGACCTTTCAGTCCACAGACCGACGCTCTATCCACCGAGCCAAACTGGTTTTGGCCATCTTTTTCTAATTAAGATGGCATCTATGGTCCCATTTATAATTCCATATGTTTCTTGTGTATCAGCTGTTTATTCATTCATATTTCTAAGTCTATGCCACAATTCATTTATACATTTAATGTTGATGACTATTTAGTTGTTTCAGTTTGGGGTTATTATGAATAAACCTGCTGTGAGTATTGTGTGCTAGACTGTGTGGACATGTTTTCATTTTTCTTGAGATATACTTTGGAATGGAATTCCTGGCTCTCGTGTTAAGTGTATATTAATCTTTGCAAAAAGTTACCAAACCATCTGAGGATTTCAGTTTCTCCACATTGTCACTAATATTTGATATTAACAGTTTGAAATTTTTAGGCATAGTGGGGAGTATGTTGCTCTATTTCTGTGTCTTCTTAATTTTTATTTTCCTGAAGACTAATGATGTGAAAAGCTATTTATGTGCTTGTTGACAATTAGTATATCATTTTCGGTAAATTGATTGTTCAAATCTTTTACCAATTTTGAAATTTGGATTTTCTTATTATAAAATTATAAATGTTCTTCACATATTCTGGCTCTCAGTCCCATGTCAGATATATAAGTAGATGTGTGCATGTGTGTGCACTTGTTTATGTGTATGTGTATATTTCCTATTTTCTTTTAGTTTTTTACTTAATTGGAGTCCAATTTACCATTTTTTCTATGTGTTCTATCTAAAATTTGTATGCAATCTCAAGGTTATAACATGGTTGTCCTATTTTTTCTTCCAATTTGTTTTTATGTTTAGCCTTTGTGATTTAGTCTAATATCCATTTTGAGTTAACTTCTTGTGTACATAGTTTTAATTTTGCTTGCTTTCTACGTATTTTCTACAGTGTTTTCTTCATATGTCTCAGCTTCACTTTAAAATGGGTGTTGAAGTTTGAACTGATCAGCCTACTTGCTTTTTCTAATAACAAATTTATATGAAAGAAAAATTCAGTGCCTTTCTATTGAGCACAGAGCTGGATATTTTATAACTCCCTGTATGATAAATGCTCATCACACATAAAAATACTAGCGATGAAGACAAAGTGATGAACAAAATAAAAGAAAACAACACATTATATTAAGGATCTGATATCCCCACATCCCATCTTTTCAATATGTTCACAAGTGAAGATGACTATTTCATATTACTGGAATCAGACCAAATGAGTAGGACAACTAAAAACCTATAAATCATTAAAAAATATTCCTCAGCTTTCTTTGCAATTGAAAAACCATAGTTAGAATATGTCACTTAGGGTACATTGAAATCTACCAAAAAACCATGAATGTAATTGCAAGAAGTTAGTAAAGATTTTTTAAAAATAAAATTTAAACATAACACTGCAGAATGTTGACTGCATAGGTGGTGCTAACCACATGGATCCACAGACTTTGATTAGGCCATTAAAAACAAACATGTTGCCCTAGCTGGTTTGGCTCAGTGGATAAAGTGTCAGCCTTTCTGTGTCAGATTGTAACATCCAAGTTTGATTCATGTCAAGGACACATGCCCATGTTGTGGGCTCCATCCCCAGTAGGGGGCGTACAGGAAACAGCAGATCAATGATTCTCTCTCATTGATGTTTCTATTTCTCTCTCCCTCTCCCTTCCTCTCTGAATTTAATTTTAAAAATAAATAAATAGGTTAGCAAAATGTTTGCAATATGACATTTACTGAGAAAAGAAGATTCTGTGTTGCTGAATATCTAGTTATAGAGAAAAAGGCCTAAGTTTAAGTAAGATACTTTTTTTTTATTTGAACATCTTGCTTTTTATTTATTTTTATTTCTTATTTTAAAACTAGAGGCCCGGTGCATGAAATTCGTGCATGGAGGGGGATTGTCCCTCAGCCCAGCCTGTACCCTCTCCAATCTGGGACCCCTCAAGGGATGTCCGACTGCCCGTTTAGGCCCGATCCCAGGGATCGGGCCTAAACGGGCAGTCGGACATCCCTCTCACAATCCAGGACTGCTGGCTCCCAACTGCTTGCCTGCCTGCCTTCCTGATTGCCCCTAACCGCTTCTGCCTGCCAGCCTGATCACCCCCTAACCACTCTGCTGCCAGCCTGTTTGCCCCCAACTTCCCTCCTCTGCCGGCCTGGTCACCCCTAACTGCCCTCTCCTGCAGGGTTGATCACCTCCAACTGCCCTCCCTTGCAGGCTTGGTCCCTCTCAACTGCCCTCCCTTGCAGGCCAGATGCCTCCCAACTGCCCTCTCCTGCTGGCCATCTTGTGGTGGCCATCCTGTGTCCACATGGGGGCAGGATCTTTGACCACATGGGGGCAGCTATATTGTGTGTTGCAGTGATGATCAATCTGCATATTACTCTTTTATTAGATAGGATAGAGGCCTGGTACAGGGGTGGGGTCCAGCTGGTTTGCCCTGAAGGGTGTCCCTGATCAGGGTGGGGTACCCTTGGGGTGTGGGGCGGCCTGAGCGAGGGGCCTGTGGTGGTTTGCAGGCCGGCCATGCCCCCTGGCAGCCCAAGCAGAGGCCCTGGTATCTGGAATATATTTTCCTTCTACAATTGAAACTTTGTAGCCTGGAGCAGAGCCAAGCCTGAGGCTCCCTCTGAGGCCCGCAGCCATTTGTGTTGGGGTTATAATTGAAACTTTGTTGCCTTAAGCGGGTGGGCCTGGCCAGGGTGTGTGGAAAGCTTTGCTTCCCCTGTTGCCAGCGGCAACCCTGGCTTGCTCTCTCAAGCTCCATTCTGCCACCATTTGTTTGAATTTGTTTACCTTCTATAATTGAAACTTTGTAGCTTGAGTGGAGGCTTAGGCCTGCAACGGCTATGGAAAGCTTGGCTTCCTCTGTTACCTAGGAAACCTTGTTCTCTGTGGCTGTAGCCATCTTGGTTTGGGTTAATTTGCATACTCGCTCTGATTGGATGGTGGGCATGGCTTGTGGGTGTGTCAGAGGTATGGTCAATTTGCATATTTGTCTATTATTAGATAGGATTTTAATGTTGACATTATTGCAGGTAATAGTTTTTTGAGATTACAAACTATGGAATCATTTGCAAAATCTCTATTCTATGTAGCAATTCAGAATATGAATAAGTTATAACCCTGTGAAACATGGATCATATTGAAAGTCCTCTATGATCAATACTAAGAATATAATTGTTTAGTTATCAACCACACTAGCAATTTTTTTCTTGCTCACCACATCAATATCTTCTGAATATTTTATCTAGTTGTATTTATCTGGAACATGTCAGAAAATTCTAACTATAAGTATTATGGGCATTATGCAATATTCTTAAAAATAACTATTATAATATGTATATTGAGAAAAAAGGAGGAATAATCATTATCTACTCTAATTTTATATGCAGAGAAAAGAGCAAAGATCTGTAAATTATGTATTCAATTTGATATCAATTATATAATGAAATAATCTAAGTTAAACTTTTGCTGAATGTACTAATCATATTAATCACTAATATAATGAACCCAATTTATTTATAATTTTTTAAAATATATTTTATTGATTTTTTACAGAGAGGAATGAAGAGGGATAGAGAGTTAGAGACATCGATGAGAGAGAAACATCGATCAGCTGCCTCCTGCACACCTCCTACTAGGGATGTGCCCGAAACCAAGGTACATGCTCTTGACTGGAATGGAACCTGGGAACTTTCAGTCCGCAGGCTGACGCTCTATCCACTGAGCCAAACCGGTTAGGGCTATTTATAATTTAAAGATAGAGCCAGTAATTTTATTTTATGAATCTGAAGGTCTAACATTGTCCTTTGTAAGTTTAAGCTTCTGGAAGATTAAAATTCTTTCTTGTATGTATTGCAATTAAGCAAACACAAGTATGGATAATTTACATTTTGTAGTAATTCATTTCATTCTGCTCCTATACATTCTTTTGCCTATTTTCCCCTAATATTTTATTGTTTTAATTTGCATAGGAAATAGATTTAATGCCTTTTCTGCCTTGCTTATTATTAAATCAAATTTTAATATTCTGCTAATATTTTGACTTAGAAATCTGAAATACGCCCTAGTTTATATGTGGAAAATACATTAAAATAACCATTACTCATAGGAGTTAAACATAAAATTTATAAAGTTAATATAACCCTAAAATCTAATAACACTTTCATTAATTGAATATTGATATAAAGCCTGGGACTTTGCTAATTGCTTTACATATTTTATCTCATTTAATATTTACAAAATTTCCACAAGATAGGTATTTCCCCCATTTTATAGGTAAGTTTCAAGCACTTTTAAATAGCTAAATAAATTGTCCTAAGTTACACATGTAATTAGTTTATCATTCAGGTCTCTCTGTTTTAAAAAAAAACAAAACAAAAAACCTTTTGCCCCAGCCAATTTGGCTTAGTGGATAGAGCGTCAGCCTGTGGACTAAAGGGTCCCAGGTTCGATTCCGGCCAAGGCCACATGCCCAAGTTGTGGACTAGATCCCCCCCAGTATGGGGCATGCACGAGGCAGCCAATCAATGATTTTCTCTCATCATTGATGTTTCTCTCTCTCTCTCTCTCTCTCTCTCTCTCTCTCTCTCTCTCTCTCTCTCTCTTTCTCTCCCTTCCTCTCTGAAATCAATAAAAATATATTTTTTTCTTTTTTTGAAATATATTTTATTGATTTCTTACAGAGAGGAAGGGAGAGGGATAGAGAACTAGAAACATCGATGAGAGAGAAACATCAACCAGCTGCCTCCTGCACACCCCCCACCAGGGATGTGCCCGCAACCAATGTACATGCCCTTGACCGGAATCGAACCTGGGACCCCCCAGTCCGCAGACCGACGCTCTATCCACTGAGCCAAACCGGTTTCGGCAATAAAAATATTTTTTAAAAAACCTTTTGTTGTACCTTATAGTACATTACATTATATTAATTCCACAAGTATAGAGAGTTACCTGTATGAATGACTTATTTTTTATAGAAATGTGAATATTAATATTATTTCCTTTAAGCAAATAAGGATAACAATCACCCTTTCTTATTTTTTTTTATATTAGAATTGGGAATTCTTAACAGAAATAGAAAAAACTGAAATTTTACTCAAAGGGAAGTGTTAAACTACATGACAATTATAATACGAGTAGATGCTTAATACACAAATGCAAAGTGTATAATCTCTGACAACTGTGAAACTCTGTTCCCAATATTTAAGTGGAAGAATCAGGTTTGACTCCAAAGGATGGATTTTATCATGTGGATTTTGCAGGCTCTTGACAACTGTTTGCATAGTCAACCAGATTAATTTTTTCAGAGAAACCTAAACAAAAACATAGAAAAACAATGCTTATTCCATCATGAGTTAGAAGAGAAAGAAACACATGTGTACAGATCTCTTGACAAGATAACATTAGATTTCAAGCTGTAGTATTGTTTATATCAGATTTGTTATACAACATATTCAAAATGAACTCATTAGAAAGTTGGCTAATCCCTAAACACAGAGCAGTGTTGCTGGGAGGCAAATGCTAAAAAACCTTATGTACAGCATGTCAATCTTAAAGGTAACTATCAATAGGCTTCAGACACTTATGTGAAATACATCATTGCTCATAGCATTTAGCAAACCTGGCACACACACAAAAAAGATGTAGAACACAGCTCCAGTGATACTTCACACAGTGTTTGGCCAGTGGACTCTAACAATAGTGATAAAATCAATTAAAGGTCATTTTTATTCCTATAGATTGAAGGCAAAGACAGAAAGATAAAGAACTAACAGGGAAAAGTTCATAGCATAATAAAATTTCTCAGTAAAGTTAAAATTGTACAAAAAATTACTTGAAGAAAATATAGTAACAGTACACCATTAAAGAAAATATGTTTTTCCCCTGCAAACATTAAAAGTATTTGTTGTTTACTTCCATGTACAACCACACAGTTTCACCTTTTATATTGCCTTAAATTTAATTTATGATAATTATTACAATGTATATCAGAATATTTGCTTAAACATGTAGATTTTCATATCTTACCACAAAATCCTTCTAGGGATTATTAAATGTATGTGATAGTCAAATTCCTAGAAAAATACAATTTTAAAAACTAGTGGGGGAAAAAACCGTTTATGTGCAAATGGGAATTTATGTTTTGTCTGATCCAAAGGTAAACCAAATAAACTTTCTATCAATATACTCTGCCTGGATTTCAATTGAAATTGAAATTAATCTCTTTATAATGATTGATATTTATTTAAAACGCTTTGACTTTTAAAGACTTGCATAACCTTTAGCAAGGCTATATTTATTTAGTTTTCTCACAGTTTAACTCTTCTTCACTTGTGTTCTCTCTGTGTTTTGCCAGAATTAGATATTTATTACTAGTCAAATCAGAGACATATATTTGAGTTCCTGCCTTGATTTAGGTAGGTACCTATACTGCAAATTTGAACCATTCTTATTTTACCAATGCCTTCATTTTCCCATAAACAGGCTGTGTTATCCTGGGCCCTCCTCTCATATGGCCCCCTGTGTGGCATGCTGCACCTCTGTCTTCTAGATGTGAGTATAATACATTTCTTTCACTTTCATATGACTCTCCATAGTGTTATTGTGTCCGCACCTAGTCGATCATGAAAAATAAGGTCAATGGGGGAAGAAGGTGAACAGATGTAATACTTTCCACAATAAATATTTTAAAAATAATAATAACCCATTTTTAAGTAATGTAATCACTCTTTGCTTTACAACTGGCGAGGAGGGTGGGGTGATATGTATCAGAGATGAAAATTCCACTGAGGTGCCCTTGCACTGTTCATGATTTCTCATTGGCTATCCCAATTGGGCCCCGTCATTTAGGAGGGCCTCATTGTCCCTCCTGCTGGTGTTCCTGTGCAGGACTTTGTGTTGCCTCTTCCTTCCTAGTGCTGGCAAGACTCCCCATGCTAAAGCGCAGATTCTGTCCCAGCCCCAGGAGAACACCCCAGGATCCGATCCGTTTCCTAACTGTGATCCTGGAAAGAGAGCAAAAAGTTGTCCTTTCCCCAAGAGACAGAACCACTGGATAGATTGGCTATCATTTCAGTACCTGCACTTTGACCCACTTGATTTGGTTCTTTCCTTAGACTAATTATGAAAAACCCCTGCCAGCTGTGTCTTGGTTAAGAATCTGCAGAGTCACAGGGAGCACAGAAAACAGATTGGGTAGGTGGGTACTAGTGAGCTGGATGACCCTGCCTGCCACACTCAGTTTCTCTTTGAGTGACGCTTGTGAAAGAAAAGCTCTACTACCTCCCCATTGGTGCCAGGAGTGTCCCTTCCTTTGAAGAGTCAACCAGAAATGGCAATGCTCCTAGCTAGCAGTCCCTGCTCTGCCGCATCCTTTGCTGCAGACGCCTTCATCTCCCAACACCATGGGATATCTCAGACCGCATCCTAGGAGACTTGAAAAAGGGAAGGGTCACATTGATGTGTCCCTAAGATACCTGAGGAGGTTTCGTAGCTTATTGAGATTGTAAGTCTCCAGGTCAATGCCTTTGGGCACTTTTATGTGTTGTTACTTATTGATATGACAACAGTGTCCTTCTTAAAATTAAATTATCACATAAAATTTTAAAGGCAAACGTAAGTCCCGCCAATGTGGCTCAGTGGTTAGCATCGACTTGTGAACCAAGAGGCCACTAGTTCAATTTCCAGTCAGGGCACATGCCTGGGTTATTCATTTGATCCCCAGTAGGGAGATAGGCAGCTAATTGATGATGTTTCTCTCTCATCGATGTTTCTATCCCTCTCCCTTCCTCTATCTTTAAAAAAATCAATAGAAACATATGTTTAAAGGGAAAGTTGAGGCTACTTTTGCTCTTCTGGATGTAGTGCCTGGGTTTTTCCCACATCTACTAGGGTTCAGGAATCTGGAAAAGGGGCTGTGAATAAATGAATGAAGAGGCTAGAGAAGAAACATGAATTTAGAAGGCATTTTGGGGTGCCAGACGGAAACTTAGTTCTAGTTACTAAGCTCCTCTAATCTCCGCACCCAGGGCTTTTTATTCACACATTTTGCCCTCTAGCAAAGCAGATATACTAGGTGTACTGGTTAATAATGCAGATTTTGTAATCAAAGAGAACACGATAATTTAAAGAGAAACATCAAAAGTGCTTTATTCAAAGTAAAGTTCATCACTAGCTACACATTTCCCCGATCTTTCAGGTAATTTGTGGATACCGTCCCAATAGAACTTTTTTTTTGTTTTGAGGCAAACCATTCAGAGACCCAATTTTCCACTTCTTTGTATGTTTTGAAGTGCTGCTCAGAAAGTGCGTGTGCCATCGTTCAGAACAATAGTAATCTGAAGGAGCAAGGTCTGGTGAATACAGGGCGTGGGTTAATACTTCCCAGAAAAGATCTTTTAATATGTCTTTAACTGGTTTTGAAGTGTGTGATGGTGTGAAATCATTAAGTATAATTATTTTGTCTTCTGAAACATTCTGATCATTTCACAATGAAAGCATGGTTCAAATTGATTATTTGTTGTCAGTAGCAATCAGTATTAACAGTTTCACTTGGTTTAAGAAGCTCATAATACACCACACCTTCCTGATCCCACCAAAAGCAGAGCATTGATTTCTTTCTGAAGCATTTTGGCCTTGCAGTCCATGTTGATGGTTGACCTGGATCAACCCATGATTTTGTGCATTTGGGATTCTCAAAATAAATCCACTTTTCATTGCCAGTCACAATTCGATACAAAAAAGACTTTCTTTCGTGCAGTTGAAGCAACATTTTACTAATTACTTTTCAGTTTTCCAGTTGTCTTTCGTTCAGTTGATGTGGCACCCATTTTCCTTCCTTTAAAATATTTGCCATTGCTTGTAAATGACCAGAAATTGTTTGCTGAGCAACGTTTAATCTTTCTGCAAGTTGTTTTTGAGTTTGACACACATCTTCACCCAATAATTCTTGTAATTGTTCTTCAATTGTTTTTGGTTGGCCTGGACTTATTTATCTTTCACATCAAAATCATTACTTTTTTAAAAAAATATATTTTATTGATTTTTTACAGAGAGGAAGTGAGAGAGATAGTTAGAAACATCGATGAGAGAGAAACATCGATCAGCCGCCTCCTGCACACCCCCTACTGGGGATGTGCCCACAACCAAGGCACATGCCCCTGACCGGAATCGAACCCAGGACCCTTCAGTCCGCAGACTGATGCTCTATCCACTGAGCCAAACCAGCTTCGGCCAAAATCATTACTTTTAAAGCATTTAAACCAGCGTTCACGGGTGTCATGAAATGGATCATGTTCACCATAAGCTTCCCGAAGTATTCAGCAGCACTTTTCTTCAAATTAAAGTAATGAATGAAAACTTCCTGAAAATGCTCTTTTTTGGCATGAAATTTCACATATTTAAGCGTAAAAATATCTATAATGTTAACACCTTCAACAAATTTGACATATGAAGTTTTGAAGTTTGTTGTCAATACAAAAAAATAGCATACATATCAAATCACATATATATCAACATATGTGTAACTCCATCTATTGAAAAAAATCCACATTATTAACCGGTACACCTAGTACATATCAAAGGTAAGGTCTGGTAAACCGTAAAGGACCATCAGGTTGAGGGAATTGCCTTTGGCTGTTCCAGCAGCAGGTAATAACATGCAGATTTTCAGCCTTCTGAAGCCCCAAGTTCCGTCAACCTTTGGATGAACTTCTTGCATTTATGACCTGCTGGAATTAGCCTCCTTCTTTGATTTAATAAATTTAACAAGAATGTCTGTCATTTGCAGAGCTCGGGTCTTTTCAAGATTTTTAAATTCAATGGAAAGGATAGAGTTCTATCATTTTCTTCTAAATTGCTGCCAGGCTTCAAAGGAATCAGTCTTCAGTAAGCTCCTTTCTGGCCAACAGTCCTTTGAGTTCCCTTCCCAATCACTGTCTCTTGTGACATGACAGCAATGATATTCCAGTTCTGGATGGTGGACAGAACGGTGAGCAATGGCAATACAGGTCCAATCTTCGTTGGCTTTGTCCAGGGCAACCTGCAGTGATGCACAGCTGCTGACTGCTAGCATGGCAAGGTGTCTTCACCATCCTCCATCTCTGGACTGTTTCTCCTCTATCTTGTTAGCGTGTTGGGGTCACTGATATCTGTGGCTGGAGTAGTCTGATTAGTTTATCTCTTGGATCCATTGTTGTAAGAATCCACATGGGCTTGGAGGAGTTTTCTGGAAATATACAAGCGTATTCTCAACCAAAGGTTAATAAAGGGATCCTTTCTATAAACTAGAGTCAGTATCTTTTTATTTTTCCAAACCATTTTCCTTTGGTTTGTTCTGACCATGTGTGCCTTGCCATGAGCATTACCAGTGAACAAATTTAAGTAATTAAGGCTTGATGTAATTTACTTAAAGGAGATTACTCCACTATCCCCCTTTTATTGTTTTAAATAATATCAAGAGGCTTTTGGAAATTTTGCAATGCAGCCCTGACAGTCCCTAGTTCAGTTCTTTGCATAGAAATATGACTGCTCTGTATTCATTGCATGTCAAACAGCCCCACAACGAGATTAACCATCAGTAAAAAATTAGTAAATGCTCCAGGAACAGGTTCCTTCCTAGTACAACTAAGTTCCCCTGAATATTCACTTATTTCAATTTTCAAAATTAAATTAGTCTGAAATAAGGCTTATTTTTTAACTTTACTTGTCCTTGGCTGTTGACAATAAATGACACTAATTGAATTTCTGCTATCAGTCTTTGAGTATACCCACATAAGCTTTGTTTAGGGAGGCAAAAACACAAATTACTTACTTTTCTTCTTTAGGCCTACTATATTAACTTTTAATTACAGTTTTCCAGACATTTGAAGGAAACCTTTATTTCCTTCTAGAGTAATTTCTAGGCAACACAAAGAAAGTTTCTTTTAAAAACGTTTTTATTTCTTTTACACCAAGCAACAAACATAGTTACTTCCCGGATGCTGGCTGATGCAGCCATGCCTATATTTTAAGTGACTCTCTTCCTACTTATGGTTACTATTAATGATCAGATTTAATGCTTGAATAATAATCTTCAGTTTACCCTGTAAATATTAGCAGAAGAGATTTTAAAATTTCTCCTTTTTATTAAGCTTAAAATTTACTTTTAAACAGCATTCCCTTTGGTTCATTTGCATATATAGAGGGGTTATGGGAGGTCTCAGTAACTTTTTTTACTAAAATCAATTGCTTAACATTTTGGCTTCTCATTTAACTGAAATTATATGAGACCTTGATTATATTTTAAAAAGCTAATTTATTAAGTAATTAAGGTAGCCATCTTTATTGATAAAGCAAACTTAGACATTTGAGCTATCAAGTACAGATGCTGCCCCATCCCCCCAGTCTATCTAAAAGAAGGTTGCCTGAGGCTTTTGTCTTTAAAATTCTATTGCTGAATCTTAAGAAATATTTAGCTACTTTGTCTTGCCCTCCCTTAGAGGCCCAAACCCCCATAACATTTAAAATATATGTATATAAATAAAATATAGTTATTAATTTTTATTTGATAAAGCTTTCCATGTGATTTCAAGTATATTAGATCAGCCTAATTCAAAATTATTTATTTTAAGTGGAGAGAATAAATTCTTGAACCACTCCAGGGCCCTTGGAATGCTCCAAAATTATCTCCTGATTAAAGTCTTGAAATTTAACTTGGAAAGATCATTATATATTATGTATATATATATAATATATATGAAATCTCTCAAATATTATATTATAAACTTTTTATAATTATTCTAAAAGATATCAATTAAATTTAAACTGGTTTTTATATTAAAAAAAATTGGTCAAGACCAAAGAATGAATCTTCTTTCTTTAATTAGACCTAGGTTGAAATTGTACCACATGGACTATAATATATTTTGAGTTACTAATTTTTTTAGAGAAAATACATTATTTTTTCAAAAATAAAATTTTATACCTATGTATTTTGTTATTACAACTATATAATTTCTCCCAATTTAATTTGAACTTTAAATTCTTAGAAGCCTTAAATTTTTGGTGGCAAGTTAAATACTTAGCATTTTTCAGATTAGTAATAATTTTATATTTTTTAAGAATATATTTCAAAAATATAAGACATTTAATTAATAGATTCAAATTTATACCCCTAACCAGTTTGACTCAGTGGACAGAGCACAGGCCTTTGGACTGAAGGATCCCAGGTTCAATTCCGGTCAAGGGCATGTAGCATGGTTGTGGCCACATTCCCAGGAGGAGGTGTGCGGGAGGCAGCTGATCAATGTTTCTCTCTCATCAAGGTTTCTAACTCTCTATCCATCTCCCTTCCTCTCTGTAAAAAAAAAAAAAGCAATAAAATATATAATTTTTAAAAATTATCCTCTAGATTTTTTATGAGGCAAACTCAGATTAACATTTCAGTATTATGTTATTTCAAAATACCTAGGCATTTAATAAGTTTTATTATTTAATTTAACAAACTCCAATGTTTTAAGTTGCCAACAGCTTTGGAAGCAAGCCTGGTCTATTTATCTATGTTTCAACAATTTTGAGATCCTAAATTAAATTATTATTATCCAAGGCATTTTCTTTGGCAAATTCTTAAACAGAAATAATTTACTGACTTTCTAGTAGCCTTAATGTTAACTTTGGAATGCAGTCCATTATTATTCAAAAACTACCCTTTATTATGGAAACACCATTCGTGTTGCTTAGAGCCTGCCTGCACTTTTTCCTTGAATCATCTCATCCATCTTTTTGAGGAAAAAACAGTGTTGGGATCATTCTATAGCATTTGTAAAGAGATTAATTTAGCCCAAAATCTGTCAAAAATTAGATGGAGTGCTCTTTTATTTTATTCTAGCTTTCTCTATTCACAAGTATAGAAATCCCAGATGCATTCCTAAATTCTGCTAAATTTTTAAATGAAAAATTAGGAAAATACATGGCAGAAATGAGATTTTTCAAATAGCACTCTCGGGATTGGGTGTCCATTTTACAGGATTACCACGTGTCTCTCCACTCCCACATCCTGCTTTCTTTGGGGAAATTTAGCTACTGACCTGGCCGCCAAGATTTCCTTTTTTATTAAATTAAAGGCATGCTTTCTAGACTAACAATAAATACATTAAACCAAATAAAAATGACAGATAAAACAATAATCATATAACATACAAAAAAGACTTAATTTCCTGAATCTTTTCCTATTCTGCTCTCCTTAGCATTGATTGGCCTTTAAAGTGATTTTTGCTAGAATATGCCTGTCCCAAGGCATCCTATGGAAATCATATCTAATAAAAGAGTAATATGCAAATTAACCATCACTCTGCTACACCCACCAGCCATGCCCACCAGCCAATTAGAGCGAGTATGCAAATTAACCCAACCAAGATGGCTGCATCCACAGAGAGCAGGAGGGAAGCTTGGGTTTCCCTGGCAATGGAGGAAGCCAAGCTTTCCACACACACTGGTGGGCCCAGGCCTCCACTCAAGAGTACAAAGTTTCAATTATAGAAGGTAAATAAATTCCAACAGAAATGGCGGCAGCCATGGAGCTGGAAGAGCAGGAGGCTAGGGTTGCCCCGGGCGATGGAGGAAGCCAAGCTTCTGCAGCCCTGGCCGGCTCAGGCCTTCACTTCAGGCTACAAAGTCTCAATTATGAAAGATACATAAATTCCAACAGAAATGGCTGCTGATGCAGAGCGAGCAGGAGGCTTGGCTCTGCTCCAGGCTACAAAGTTTCAATTGTAGAAGGTAAATAAATTCCAGATACTGGGGCCTTCACTTGGGTCGCCAGGGGGCATGGCTGGCCTGCAAACCACCACAGGTCCCTCGCTCAGGCCGCCCCATGCCCCAAGGGAACCCCCACCTGATCCGGGACACCCTTCAGGGCAAACCAGCTGGTCCCTACCCATGCACCAGGCCTCTATCCTATCTAATAAAAGAGTAATATGCAGATTGACCGTCACTCCAACACACAAGATGGCTGCCCTTATGTGGTCAAAGATCCTGCTTCCATGTGGAGACAAGATGGCCACTGCAAGATGGCCAGCAGGGGAGGGCAATTGGGAGGGACAAGGCCTGCAAGGGAGGGCAGTTGTGGGTGAACAGGCAAGCAGGGGAGGGCAGTTAGGAGGGACCAGGCCTGCAAGGGAAGGCAGTTGAATGGGACCAGGCCTGAAAAGGAGGGCAGTTGGGGGCAATCAACCCTGCAGGGGAAGTCAGTTAGGGGTGACCAGGCCAGCAAAGGAGGGAAGTTGAGGGCAAACAGGCTGGCAGGGGAGCAGTTAAACATCAATCAGGCTGGCATGGGAGTGGTTAGAGGGTGATCAGGCTGGCAGGCAGAAGCAGTTAGGGGCAATCAGGAAGGCAGATAGGCGAGCAGTTGGAAGGCAGCAGTCCTGGTTTGTGAGAGGGATGTCCGACTGCCCGTTTAGGCCCGATCCCATTGGGATCGGGCCTAAACGGGCAGTGGGATATCCATCGAGGTGTTCCAGATTGGAGAGGGTGCAAGCTGGGCTGGGGGACACTCCCCCCCCATGCATGAATTTCGTGCACTGGGCCTCTAGTTTTTTAAATAATCATTAGAGAGTCTCCCTGTGAGAGTATTAATAGCTCCACCCTCTCTAGCTGTGAAGTCTCTCCACACCACAAGCAGTGGATCAGGGAGGCCCTTAGGTATTACAGATTTTTGATAGGCATTTTGCAATTTGAACAAGAACCCACATTGTTAAGGATGACAATGGTACTCTTTTTCCTTTAGCCTGATTTAAGAAAGTGCCTTTCAACATTTTAATTTCTTTATCCTTAAGCATACAAGATAAAAATTTACAATGATATTTTTGCCTTTAAACTGAACTCTTCCCCATTATAGTATAGCTAGAAAAAGACGCTCCCAGCCAGTCTGGATTTGTGACTTCCAAAGCTGGTGCAGGCTTTATGCACAGTTAATCTCCCCACTGAACTTTTGGTGACCCCACCTTTACCAGTGATTAACTTCTTTTCTTCGCTCTGGCAAATCTTCTTCTCTAGATGTCCTTGTCTAGGATGCCATAAATGCTGGGATCTTTTCCACATCTACAAAGGTACAGAAATCTGGAAAATGGGCTGTGCATAAATGAATGAAGAGGCTAGAGCAGAAATATGAATTTGGAAGGTATTTTGAGGTGCCAGACAGAAACTTAGTTCTAGACTAAGCTCCTCAAAACTCAGCACCCAGGGCTTTTCATTCACACATTTTTCCCTCTAGCAAAGCAGATATACATATCAAAGGTAAGGTTTGGTAAACAGTAAAAAAACCTATGTTGGGGAAATTGCCTTTGGCTGTTCCAACATGCAGATTTTCAGCCCTGCTGAAGCCCCAAGTTCCACCAATCTTTTGATGAACTTCTTGCATTTATGACCTGCTGGAATTAGCTTCCAGCAATGTAGTGCCAGCACCTCTGAAGTTGACTGGGACACTCTAAAGAGGAAGTCTACTGCTCATAACAGGGGCCACTTGAAACACTAGGAAACTGCCTAGTAACACTCAAAGAGAGAGGGGGTACATAGCCATTTAGAGATACAAGTTTAAGAGATTTTGCTTAAGAGACAAAAAGGATGGGGAATTAAAGGGGCTGGTTATCATTGTGGTAGGGCATCCCCAGGAGAAGTTACTGCTTAGAGGCACTGGTCCCTTCCTCTGCATCCTTTTCCTCTTAGCAACTTGAGACAACTGAAAATGGCAGTTTCTGGTGGCTAAAAGCCCAAAGAAAGTACAATAAAGGGGGAGGACTGTAAAACTTATGTATTGAGTAAATGTCAGGTCAAGCAATCAAAATGCTAGCCCTATATTACTTACTGATTTAAAAAACAAACCACTAGATACAAAGGGAGAAAATAAAAGGTAATTCAATAACTATATATAATTAAATATACTAAACATATAATAAATAGATCATGTATATGAATTTATAATATACAGCTAGTTTTTTCTCTTTTAGTTTTTTATTAAATTCTTTATTGTTTAAAGTATTACAGATGTCTCCTTTTTCTACCATTGACCTCTCCCCGGCCACTCCCAGCACATTCCCTCACCTCCCTACTGTCTGTGTCCATTGGTTATGCTTATATACATGCAGACAAGTCCTTTGGTTGATCTCTTCCCCACCCAATCTCCCCTCATCTCCCCCCCAACCCTCTTCTACCTTCCCTCTGAGATTTGACGTCTGTTCTATGTTTCTATGTCTCTGGATCTATTTTTGTTCTTCAGTTTACGTTGTTCATTATATTCCACAAATGAGTGAGATCATGTGATATTTACTTTTCTCTGACTTGCTTCTTTCGCTTAGCATAATACCCTTCAGGTCTATCCATGCTGTTGAAAATGGTAGGAGTTCTTTATTTTTTAATTTTTTCCATTTTTTTATAAAGGTTTAATACAGGGGTCCTCAAACTACGGCCTGTGGGCCACATGCGGGTGTTTTTGCTGTTTTTTTTTTTTTTTACTTCAAAATAAGATATGTGCAGTGTTCATAGGAATTTGTTCATAGTTTTTTTTTAAACTATAGTCCAGCCCTCCAACGGTCTGAGGGACAGTGAACTGGCCCCCTGTTTAAAAAGTTTGAGGACCCCTGGTTTAATATGTGTACAAATCTTACCATTGCCCCCCCACCACCACACTCCCATACATGCCCTCATCCCCCGTGTTTTGTGTCCATTGGTTATGCTTATATGCATGCATACAATTCCTACGGTTGATCTCTTATTTCCCCCACCTCTCCCTAACCTTCCCACTGTAATTTGACAGTCTTTTTGTTGCTTTACTGCCTCTGCAACTATTATTTTGTTCATCAGTTTATAATGTTCTTTATTATCCACAAATGAGTGAGATCATGTGGTATTTTTCTTTCATTGACTGGATTATTTCACTTAGCATAATGCTCTCCAGTTCCATCCAGGTTGTTGCAAATGGTAAGCATGCCTTCTTTTTTATGGCAGCATAGTATTCCATTGTGTAGATGTACCATAGTTTTCTGATCCAGGCACCTGCTGACAGGCACCTAGGCTGTTTCCAAATCATAGATATTGTAAATTGTGCTGCTATGAACATAGGGGTGCATATATCCTTTCTGATTGGTGTTTCTAGTTTCTTAGGATTTATTCCTAGGAATGGGATTACTGGGTCAAATGGGAGTTCCATTTTCAGTTTTTTGAGGAAACACCATACTGTTCTCCACAGTGGCTGCACCAGTCTGCATTCCCACCAGCAGTGCATGAGGGTTCCTTTTTCTCCGCATCCTCGCCAACACTTGTCATTTGTTGATTTGTTGATGATAGCCATTCTGACAGGTGTGAGATGGTACCGCATTGTCGTTTTGATTTGCATCTCTCAGATAATTAGTGTCTTTGAGCATGTTTTCATGTGTCTCTTGGCCTTCCTTCTGTCTTCTTTGGAAAAGATTCTATTTAGGTCCATTGCCCATTTTTTTATTGGATCATTTATCTTCCTTTTATTAAGTTGTATAAGTTGCCTGTAGATGTTGGAGATTAAACCTTTATCAGTGATAACATTTGCAAATATGTTCTCCCATACAGTGGGCTTTCTTGTTGTTTTGTTGATAGTTTCTTTTGCTGTAAAAAAGCTTTTTATTTTGATGTAGTCCCATTTGTTTATTTTCTCTTTAGCTTCCATTGCCCTAGGGGCAGTATCAATGAAGAAGTTCTTTAGGCATATGTCTGAGATTTTGCTGCCTGTGGATTCCTCTAGTATTTTTATGGTTTCCCATCTTATGTTTAAGTCCTGTATCCATTTTGAGTTTATTTTTGTGTATGGTGTAAGTTGGTGGTCTAGTTTCATATTTTTGCATGTATCTGTCCAATTTTCCCAACATCATTTATTGAAGAGACTGTCTTGACTCCATTGTATGTTGATGCCTCCTTTGTCAAATATTAATTGAGTATAGTGGATGGGTCGATATCTGGATTCTCTATTCTATTCCATTGATCTTTATGTCAGTTCTTGTGCCAGTACCAGACTGTTTTGAGAACAGTGGCTTTGTAATATGGCTTGAAATCTGGTATTGAGATCCCACCTACTTTATTCTTCTTTCTCAGGATTGCTGTGGCTATTCGCAGTCTTTTTTTTATTCCAGATGAACTTTTGGAGAGTTCATTCTAGGTCTGTGAAATATGCCATTGGTATTTTAATGGGGAGTGCATTGAATTTATAGATTGCTTTGGGTAGTATGGACATTTTAATGATGTTGATTCTATCAATCCATGAACATGGTATGTTCTTTCATCTGTTTACGTCTTCCTCTATCTCCTTTTTCAGTGTCCTGTAGTTTTCCGAGTATAGGTCTTTTACCTCCTTAGTTAAGTTTATTCCTAGGTATCTTAATGTTTTTGGTGTGATGGTAAATGGGGTTGCTTTTTTAGTCTCTCTTTCTGTAAGTTCACTATTGGTGTATAGAAATGCCATAGATTTCTTGGCGTTAATTTTGTATCCTGCTACATTGCCAAATTCATTTATTAAGTCTATTAGTTTTTTGATGGAGTCTTCCGGGTTTTTTATGTACAATATTATGTCATCTGCAAATAAGGACAGCTTTACTTCTTCTTTTCCAATTTGGATGCCTTTTATTTCTTCTTCTTATCTAATTGCAATGGCTAATACTTCCAGTACTATGTCAAACAGGAGTGGTGAGAGAGGGCATCCCTGTCTTATTCCTGTTCTTAGGGAAAATGGTTTTATTTTTTGCCTATTGAGTATGATGTTAGCTGTGTATTTATCATACAATAGCTTTTATTATGTTGAGGTATGATCCTTCTATTCCCACCTTGTTGAGAGTTTTTATCAAGAAATATACAGCTAGTTTTTATTTAAATGTCTCATATTGTGATGAAATTGGAAATAAAAAAGCTTATACACTAAAGTTTTATGCTAAACGATTTATATAACAAAAGATAAAAAAGAAACTGATTGGTTGTGTTCTGTAAAATAGGTTCTAACTTAATCTTTACATTTGCTAAAATCCATCAATTAAACCACATGAACTTCATTAACACTGTTGCTCAAGTTATAATTATACTTATGAATCCCACTACATTTAAATATTGTACCCCTTATAATCTTAAGAAAGTAACTAATTGTAAAATGGAGAAAAAAATGAGTAAGCCTCACATTAATTATAACCTTGCCTAAATTTCCCTTAGTCACAATGCCAAGACTTCTGATGCACAAAACTGCCCCTCTTGGCCTCTTGCTATATGCCAACAAATTACTGGCTACCTACTACATTTTCTTGGAAATAGAGGTTCTCCCAGACCCTAAGTCTATGACCCTTCAAATCCAGCTTCCCATTCTGTTTTTTGTCATGGAAATGGCACCCCACAAACTGCTACAGAGGCCTCCCTGAGACAGGATGAAGCCAAACCTAGGAGATTTTGTATATTCCCACTGCAGGAAGAGGTAGCTTTCTCTAACCTCAGTCCAGATATCAGAATAATGGAGGTAGTCACCTCCTCAAGACTCTTTGGCTATCTGGGGAGTCCCTTGAGGTTAACTGGCTCAGTTAACAACAGTGGGAATTCATGGACTACACAAATGGCATTACTCTAATATGTGATGTAGCTCAGGAAATGTTGCTATATTTCATCCCTTAGACCAAATGTCCCTAATAAAGGACAAGATCCATGAAACAACATATTGGCCAAACTTCAAACAGTCATCTTAACACTGGATGCTCTGGCCAACAATGAACAATGGTCCCATCTCTACATCTGAAATAATAAAAGAGAAAGATTCAAATTGACCATACCTTCACAACACCCACCAGCCAATCAAGAGTGAATATGCAAATTAACCCAACAAAGTAAATATGCAAATTAACCCAAATTAACATCGCCATGGCCATGACGCAGGCGTTGTGCACTGCCCCAGCTGCTCCAGGCCTCTGGGCAGCATGAGAAGATGTAAAGGCAGCTCCAAACAGAGCGAAGGCAGTGCTGCAGCCGAGGGAAGGAAGGCCCATTCTTGCATGAATCTTCCAGCATAGGGCTTCTAGTGTATTATAAACCATTGGTCTATTGCCTAAAAATTGTCCCCTTTAGGGTAAAAAGAATCTTTGGGAATCTCTGGCTTCACAGACACCCAAAATATAAATCAAAAGTATCTCTAGATACACTAAGGACACAATATAAGGACATACACGGATATGCTTTATAATGCCTTATACAAGGACCAGTACACCCACATTACAAGGAATAGACAGAAAGGTAAAGACATTTCATAACATAACCACAATCTTCCAGCAGATTCCCTTAAAATCAGATGTATTACCTATTCTCTTGCCTATGGCTCACAAAGGAGACACCTGGTGGCAGACTGGGTTCCATGCCCTCCTCATATGCCTAGTAAGACTATTACTCATCACTTTTATCAAGGTTTGTCTTTGGTAGCTAAATCAAGCTGTCCTGCTCAACTTTAACACTTCCAAAGCCCAGGTGACAAGTGTTATTCATTCCAATTAGTATTGTCACTGATGGTGAGGCATCATAGAATGAGTTGTATCATAGATTTTTCAAACTATCTATTTTCTTTTTTTTTAAATATTATATAAGTATTAGAGTATTACATATGTCTCTTTTTCCCACATTGACCTCTCCCCAGCCACTGCCCTCACCCTCTAGTATCTGTGTCAATTGATATGCTTATATGCATGCATACAAGTCCTTTGGTTGATCTCTTAAACCCTCGCCACACACCCATACCTTCCCTCTGAAGTTTGACAGTCTGTTCGATGCTTCTCTTTCTGAATCTATTTTTATTTATCAGTTTATGTTGTTCATTATATCCCTCAAATGAGTGAGATCATGTGATACTTATCTTTCACTGACTGGCTTATTTCACTTAGTATGCTCCATCCATGATGTTGCAATTGGTATGAGTTCGTTCTTATTCACAGCAGCATAGTATTCAATTGCACAAATGTACCACTGTTTTTTAATACAAACATCTGCTGATGGGCACTTAGACTGTTCCAAATATTAGCTACTAGAGGCCTGATGCACAAAATTCGTGCAAGGGGCTCGGCAGCCACCACAGCAGTGGCAGCCACCTCTGCCTCGGCCCATGCCACTGTGACTTTGTCTGGAAGTCGTCCAGAAGGACATCTGGAAGGACATCCTGTCTAATTAGCATATTACCCTTTTATTATTATAGATTGTAAATTGTGCTGCTATAAAATAGGGGTGTATATGCCCTTTCTCATTGGTTTTTCTGATTTCTTGGAATATATTCCTAAAAGTGGGATTACTGGGTCAAATGGGAGTTCCATTTTTAAGTTTTTGAGGAAACTCCATACTCTTTTCCACAGTGGCTGCACCAGTCTGCATTCCCACCAGCAGGGCACAGGGGTTCCTTTTTCTCCACATCCTCTCCAGTACTTGTCCTTCGTTAATTTGTTGATGATAGCCATCTGACAGGTGTGAGATGGGTCCTCCTTGTTGTTTTGATTTGCATCTCTCAGATGATTAGTGACTTTGAACATGTTTTCATATGTCTCTTGGCCTTTTGTATGTCCACTTTCAAAAAGTGTCTATTTAAATCCTTTGCCCATTTTTTATAGGATTATTTATCTTCCTTTTGTTAAGATGAACGAGTTCCCTATAAAATTTTGTAGATCAGGCCCTTATCAGATATGACATTGGCAAATATGTTCTCCCATGCAGTGGGCTTTCTTGTTGTTTTGTTGATGGTTTCTTTTGTTGTGCAGAAGATTTTTATTTTGATGTAGTCCAATTTGTTTAATTTCTCCTTAGTTTCCATTGCCCTAGGAGCTGTATCGGTAAAGATAGTGTTAAGACATATGTCTGGTATTTTGCTGCCTATGGATACCCCTAAGATCTTTATGGTTTCTTGTCTTATGTTTAAGTCCTTAGTCCATTTTGAGTTTATTTTTGTGTATGGTATAAGTTGGTGGTCTAGTTTCATTTCTTTGTATGTATCTGTCCAATTTTCCCAACACCATTTATTGAAGAGACTGTCTTGACTCCATTGTATGCTGTTGCCTCCTTTGACAAATATTAATTTACCGTAATGGTTTGGGTCTATTTCTGGTTTCTCTGTTCTGTTCCATTGCTCTATATGTCTGTACTTGTGCTAGTACCAGGCAGTTTTGAGAACAGTGGCTTTGTAATATAGCTTGATGTCTGGTATTGTTATCTCTCCAACTTTGTTCTTCTTTCTCAAGATATCTGTGGCTATTCAGGGTCACTTTCTGTTCCATATGAATTTTTGGAGAGTTTGTTCTATTTCTGTGATATATGCCATTGATATTTTAATATGGATTGCATTAAATATATGGATTGCTTTGGGTAGTATGGGCATTATAATGATGTTGACTCTACCATGAACACGGTGTATACTTCCATTTGTTTATGTCTTCCACTATGTCTTTTTTCAATGTCCTGAAGTTTTCTGAGTACAGGTCTTTTACCTCCTTAGTTAATTTATCCCTAGGTATCTTAATTTTTTTGGTGCAATGGTAAATGGAAATGATTTTGTTGTTTCTCTTTCTGTGGGTTCATTATTGTTGTATAAAAAAGCTATAGACTTCTGGGTGTTAATTTTGAATGCTGCAATATTGCTGAATTCATTTTTTAAATATAGTAATTTTTGATGGAGTCTTTAGAGTTTTCTATGTACAATATCATGCCATCTGAAAAGAATGACAGTTTTACTTCTTTTATAATTTGGATGCCTTTTATTTCTTCCTCTTGTCTGATAACTATGGCTATCACTTCCAGTACTGTGTTAGACAGGAGTGGTGAGAGTGGACATCACTGTCTAGGGGAAATTAGTTAATTTTTGCCCATTGAGTATGATGTTGGCTGTAGGTTTGTCATATAAGGCTTTTATTATGTTGAGGCATGATCCTTCTATTCTCACTTTGCTGAGAGTTTTTATCAGGAATGGGTATTGGATTTTGTCAAATGCTCTTTCTGCATCAATTGATATGATTATGTGATGTTTAGCTCTCAATTTGTTTATCTGATATGTCACATTTATTATTTGCGGATATTGTACCTTCCTTGCATCCCGGGAATAAATCCCACATGGTCATGATGTATGATCTTTCTAATGTAATGCTAAATCCAATTTGGTAGAATTTTGTTGGGGATTTTAACAGCTAAGTTAATCAGGGATATTGGCCTGTAATTCTCTTTCTTTGGGAGTATGGTAATGCTGGCTTCATATTAAGCGCTTGGAAGTGGTCCTACCTCTTGAATTTTTTGAAATAGTCTGAGGAGAATAGGCTTTAGTTCTTCTTTTAATGTTTGATAAAACTCCCCTGTGAAGCCATCTGGCCCAAGGCTTTTGTTTGCTAGAAGTGTTTTGATTAGTGATTCAATTTCCTCCCTAGTTATTGGCCTATTCAGATTTCTTCCTTCTGATTGAGTTTTGAAAGGGTGTATTCTTCTAGAAATATGTCCATTTCTTCTAGGGTGACCAGTTTGTAGGAATAGAGTTGTTTATAGTATTTTTTTTTTTTTACAATCCTTTGTATTTCTGTGGGGTCGGTTGTTACTTTACCTCCTTCATTTCAGATTATTTTATTTGGGTCTTTTCTCTTTGCTTCTTGGTTAGTCTGCGTAGAGGTTCTTCAATCTTGTGTATCCTTCCAAAGAACCAGCTCTTGGTTTCATTGATTTTTTTTTTGTTTGTTTCTATGTCATTTATTTCCACTCTGATCTTTATTATCTCCTTCCTTTTGCTCACTCTGGGCTTTTCTTGGTGCTCTCTTTCTAATTCTTTAAGTTGTACAGTTACATAATTTATTACCAGTTTTTTGTTTGTTTGTTTTTCTTTTGAGGTAGGCCTGTAATGCAATGAACTTCCCTCTCAGGAATGCTTTCACTGTGTCCCATAGATTTTGGATTTTTATGTCTTCATTGTCATTTGTCTACAGGATTTTTTTTTTACTTCTTCTTTCATCTCTTTGATAACCCAATTATTGTTTAATAACATGCTATTTAGCCTCCAAGTGTTTGAATTTTTGTGATTGTTTTTATTGTACTTTATTTCTAATATTATACCATTGTCATCTGCGAAGATGCTTGATATGATTTCTATCTACTTGAATTTGAAGAGACTTTGCCTGTGTCCCAATATGTGGTCTATCTTTGGAAATGTCCCATGTGCATTTAAGAAGAATGTATATTCTGTAGCTCTGTGGCGCAGTGTTCTGAAGATGTTGATTAAGTCCCTCTCATCCAGTGCATTAGTTGGGATTGACATTTCTTTGCTGGTTTTTTGGTTAGAGGATTTATCCAGTGGTGTCAATGGGGTATTAAAGTCCCCCACTATGACTTTATTGTGGTCGATCTCTCCCCTGATATCTTCCAGAAGTTTTTTTGTTTGTTTGTTTGTTTGTTTTTTGTTTGTTTTTTTATGTATTTGGGTGCTCCTGCATTGGGTGCATATACATTTACCAGAGTTATATCCTCTTGTTTTATTGATCTCTTTAGTATTATGAAGTGGCCTTCCTTATATCTTGTTATGGCCTTTGAGGTCTGTTTTGTAAGATATAAGTATTGCTACTCCAGCTTGTTTTTTTGTTTGTTTGTTTTTTCATTTCCATTTGCCAGAAAAATATTTTTCCATCCCTTCACTTCCAGTGAGTCCCTTGTTCTGATATGGGTCTCTGGTAGACACCATATATATGGTTAATGTTTTCTTATCTATTCAACCACTCAATGTCTTTTGATTGGAGCATTTAGTCCATTCACCTTTAAGTATATTGTTGATAGGTACTTGTTTGTAGCCATTTTTATTCTTTATTCCTGTGTTCCTTCTTCCCTTTTTATTTCTTCTTTTTACAACAGTCTCTTTAGCATTTCTTGTGTTAGCTGGCTTGATACTGATAAACTCCCTCAGCTAATTTTATGTCTACAAAGCTCTTGATTTCCCCTTCAATTTTGACTGATAACCTTGCTGGATAGAGTTTTCTTGGATTCCATCCCTTGCTTTTCATCACATTGTATACTTTATTCAATTCCCTGCTGGCCTGATGTGTTTCTGTTGAGAAATCATTTGGTAATCTAATGGGAGATCTGTGCCACCCCAGCATGGCCAAGGGTGAACCTGAGGAGAGGCAGTGAGGGATTGAAGAAAAGACAGAAAAGAGAATACAGCTGGGGCTCTGTGGATCTCCCATGTCTGTGCGAAGACACAAAAGACCCAGCTTGCAAGCTGATGCTTTATTTTATAGTTTGATTAAAATAAAGGTAGATTAACATGTTACAAATGCTCTTGTTTTGGCAAGACTTGCTACACCTCCCACAGCCCATTATCTACTTAGGAAGGAATTAGGGATGACTACAAGGTCAGGCTTAATTATGCTAGGAGAGCTCTGCCCTCCAGGCTGGGACTTGTCCAAGGCTTGACACTAGAGCTGCTCTGTACATCCTTTGTAGGTCTCTCTCTGTTTCTCTCTTGCAGCTTTTAACCCTTTGCACTCACTTGCTTTTTTCTCGATTCCTTTATTCTAATGCTAACTGTGTCGAGTCACACTCGACATCTGAGTGCAAAAGGTTAAGATTCTTTTTTTGTCATTAGTTAATGTTTGCCATTATAATTAGGAGGTGTCTTTGTGTGGGTATTTTTGAGTTAATCTTATTTGGGACTCTCTGTGCTTGTGTGACTTTTTTCTTCCACAACTCTGGGAAGTTTTCTGTCATTATTTCTTCAAATAGGTTTTCTAATCCGCCCTCTTCTTCTTGTCCTTCTGGCACCCCTATTATATGCATGTTACTTCATTTCATGTTGTCCCAAAGCTTCCTTAGTCTCTCCTCCTGCTTTCTAATTTTTTTTCTCCAATTGCTGTTCAGCTTGGGTGTGTTTTTCTGCCCTATCTTCTAAGTCAATAATTTGGTCCTCTGCTTCTTTTAGTCTACTGCTGAAACCTTCCATTGTGTGTGTGTGTGTGTGTGTTTTTTTGTAGCTATATCATTCTTGATTTCCATCTGATCCTTACATAAGTTGTAGATTTTTCTCATCCATCCTTTTTATGAACTGTATGATCCTTACTCTGAATTCTTTTCCTGACATATTGCATGTTTCCATTTCATTTAGTTCCTTTTCTGGTGATTCTACCTCCCCATTTGGGTGTTGTTTCTTTGTCTCTGCATTTTTGCTGTCTCTTTCTTCCCTGGGCATCCTGCTTGGGGTTTGAGAGGTTGAATATTAGGGCAATGGTCCAGAAATTTTTAGCCCAGAGGCTGGGTCTACCTCAATTCTCACATTTTTATTGTCACTGCTCTGAGTTGTATCCCCTTTTCCCACTGATCTATTCTCTCAGTTATCTGCTTCAGATGCTCAGAGTGGTGGGAGTGCATGTACAGTTCCTCTTATCTGTATTCCCTGTGAGGACCCAGAGCCCTCTGGCATGCAATTCGGTGTATGGCCCTGGCACCTGTGGGCAGGGTGGCACCTTAGGGCCCTCTGGCAGCGAACTGTAGCGTGATCCTGTGGCCCTTGTCTGGGCACACCAGCTTGCTCCTTGTCACCCCAGCAGTACTTTCCTATGGCCCAGAGTGAGGCATTTGCTGTGCTGTTCCAGGTAGCCCCTTGTAGGACTGTCCCAGGGGCCAGGGAGAAGCGAGTGCAGATTGCTCTGGGTCACATAGTCAGAGTTCCCCTGTGGCCTGAGTGGGGTGCATGCTGAGTTACTCCAGGTTGCCCCAGCAGCAAGACCTTTGGTTTGGGGTGGTGTAGGCAGTTGCTACTCTGGGTCACACAGTCCCCCCTTTCTTATAGCTTGGAATGAGACACACACTGGGTTGCTCAAGTTCACCTCTCCTTAGTGTGGAGTGAGGGCAGGTTGCCCTGGGTCACACATTCCATGCTCCCCTGTTGCCTGGGTGAGTTGCTCATTGGGTTGCTCCAGATGGCCCTGGCAGGACTGTCCTGGGGGCTGGGGTGGAATGGGCATGGGTTTCTCTGGATCGCACAGTCAGAGCTCCTCTGTGGACTGGACTGCAGCATGCTCTGGCTTGCTCTGGGTCACCCTGACAGCATGTCCCAGGGCTGGGGTGGAGCAGGTGCTAGGTATCTCTGGGTCAGGCTAGCAGCACAATTTTGGGGTCTGGGTGGGGGTGGGGCACAGGTTTCCCACTAGATTGCACTCACTGTGGGATCTTGGAACCGAATCCTAGGAAGCTGGGTCCCAGAAGTTTGGGGAGGATGCCTGGTGTGGGGCTCACTCTGGTAGCACATGCTCCCTGCAAATGTCTGCAAGCCTGCTGGGAGGTACTATGCTATTCATTGCCGGGGCATGTGGTGGTTCCATGTGGGTTATGGCTGGCAAGCAGTTTTCTCTAGTCTTTCTCTGCCCTTCCTTATTGAAAATTGTCTCCTCAGCTGTGTCTAATTTGTTATATCAGGGTGGATGTTCTCTGATTTAGTTGCTTTTCTGGCCTGGCCCTAGGAGGTGTACAACACTGCTTTCTATTCAACTGCCATTTTGTTGTCCTCCAAACTATCTATTTTCTTGATGACTTAACATCCCACAATAGGCTGTGAACACCCTACCCAAGTGACCAGCTATACCAGTGTGATAAGGCTGGCCCCTGTTACAAGTTCCTCCTTTTTCCCTCCCTTGACTCTGACTTAGTGTCTTTCAAACATGCCAATGAATTCCCCTCATAACTTTTGCCTGTATACTGCCAATAAGGGGGCTTACACACAAATCATCACTCTCTCTCTCTCTCTCTCTCTCTCTCTCTCTCTCTTTCTACCTACTTGGTTGAGTTGCTCGATTAGAGCTATCCGATGTACCCCCTGCATGGCATGCTGTAATTCTCTCTTCTAGTTATGAAGTATAATAAATCACTTTGTCTGCCATATGCTACTCTATGATGTTATGCTGTGTTATGTGTTTGTACCACACTGATCATAAAAAATAGTGACCTAATTATTCTTTACATTACAATACTGTGTCACTTATAGCTTAATCCTTTCCTCACAGAGTTCGTTATTCTTGACTAACGTGTTAACAATTTCAGCTCCAAAAAAGTGATAGTAGCTTTATATAATTTATACTAGTGGTCCAGTGCATGAAATTCCTGCACAATAAAAGGGGATTAATTAGAGGAAATATTTTAATATTGCTATTTGCCCTTTCTCTATAATAGAAGTGTCAGAGATGAAAGAAAATTAGTAAAATGTATATGAAAATTTTTCTCCTGTCAGAGTCTGGGGTGTGCCTCGGGACCCAGTGTCAAGTCCCCGCCCACCTGTGGTGCCTCAAAATTCTGCAAGACCCAGACCCAGCCGGCCCCAACCCCATCAAGCCCCATAGGGTCGGGAGGGAAGCTTCAGGTCCCTTGGCCTGGCGCCAGGCACAGGTTTCATCCTCAGGACCCCCAACACAACCTCAGGTCCCCCAGCCTGGCGCTGGGGTGGAGGGCGCGGCCTGAGGTCCCTCAGCCTGGCACCAGGGCAGGCGGCATGGCCTGAGGTCCCCCGGCCCAGCACTGAGGAGGGGTGGAGAGCCTCATGGGGGGCGCAGCCTCAGGTTCCCTGGCACCAGGGTGGGAGGCGCGGCCTGAGGTCCCCCAGCCCAGTGCCGGGCAGGGGGTGCAGCAAGTTTTTTTTTGCTACTGTTTGTCTTCCTTTTGTTAAGTTGTATGGGTCCCTTATATATATTGGAAATTAACTCCTTACCAGATGTATCATTAAAATGTCCATACTACCCAAAACAATTATAGATTCACAGCAATCCCTATTAAAATACCAACAGCATATTTCACACATAGAGAACAAACACTCCAAAATTTTATATGGAAGCAAAATAGACCCCAAATAGCCACAATAATCTTGAGAAAGAAGAACAAAGTTGGAGGAATCACAATACCAGATATCATGTTATACTACAAAAGCTACTGTACTCAACACAGCCTGGTACTGGCACAAGAACAGGCATATAGGCCACTGGAACAGAACATAGTATTCAAGAAATTCACTGTAGCCATTACACTCAACTAATATTTGACAAAAGAGGCAAGAGTATACAATGGAGTAAAGATGGTCTCTTCAATAAATGGTGTTGGGAAAATTGGACAGATAAATGCAAAAAAAAAAAATGAAACTAGACCACCAACTTACACCATACGTAAGAATAAACTTAAAATGGATAAAAGACTTAAATGTAAGTCCTGAAACCATAAAAGTCTTAGAAAAAAACATAGGCAGCAACATCTCAGACATCTCTCGTGACAATATGTTTGTGGATACATCTCCTAGGGCAAGGAAAACTAAGGATAAAATAAATGGGACCACATCAAAATAAAAAGCTTCTGCACAGCACAAGAAACCATCAAAAAATGAAAAGGGAACCCACTGCATGGGAGAACATATTTCACTTATATTTCTATTCCACAAAAAGGAAGGGGGTGCATACATGTTCCCTGACCTACCTCTCTTTTCCTCTCATTTTATTCTTTTTTCTCTTTCTCTGCCTCAGCAGAAAAGAAGTCTAGGATTGCACTCAATTAGAGTACAAACCGGTCTATATCCTAGAAAGTTTTATCATAAGCATTGTAAGTTGTAGCACTTACTTTGAATTTCTCTTTGTTAAAGCTACTATGCAGTAATTTAAAGGTGCTCTTCTATGAATGAACTATCTCCTCAACACAATCCTCTATACCAACAATAAAAATAAGCTAGAAAGAAAGGAAATGGAAGAGAACTAACCACTTGCCAAAATCTGTTTTCATAAATGAATACAAAGCCAAAACCAACTGGCTGCACAACTCTTCCACTTATAAAATTAGGTCAAGAGGAAGAAAATGACTGCCCCTTGTACTTCCTGTTTTAACTAAAACCCATGCAAAATTTACAATCACCCTACACTATAACAACTGTGAGGAACAGGTCTTGCTACCAACCTTTATAACCAATGAGTTCATTTAGGTTCTTTCTGTGCATTTGCAATTCCTTTCTAATTCTAATGTAACATGCTTTTTTTCCCTTTATTGTCTGTAATCTTACCTTTATCAAAATTTCATTTGAAGAAGAGCATGTGTGATCTTCTAGAGGCAAAGACCTTGATAAGGACCCCAGTAGAAGAGGGTTAAATAGTCTAATTCAGAACAGATGAATGTGTTAGTCATTTGGAACATTTGTTCTATCAATTGCCAGGACACATTTCAACTCACTTTGAAATAGTGGTCAGCACATAATTAATTGAGTGGTGCTGTGATGGTGAAAATTCCAGTGAATACTCTATTGGCTTTTTTGTGGTTTTAACTTTTAAATCAACCACATGAGAAGGCAGGAAACTTAAAGATGACTGTGAAATAAAATGAGAAACATTACCTATATTGCCCAATGGTTATTTTTGTCTGTTTATTTTTTTAATGTTATTATTAATCCAATCAAATAAATTTCCTTGAAAAATGATACAAATGTTTATATTTTATATATGATGCCAAGGAATAATTAATATATTATGTTTTATATTTCATATAAAATATTTCTTGCATACATAAAGTCACAAGGTAGACTAACTTTGGTGTAATAATTACAAATGTAACATAATAATTAATTACTTAAATGTATGTTTATGCAGCTCAATTTAACCATTGGGGTCTAAATTAGTTGTTTTTAATCTAGAATTACAAAATCCTAATATTGTTTGAATTTTAAAAGTTATGTACGATTTTCTTTTACATGAGACACCCTAGCATTAATCAATTCTGTTATGGACTGATCATCATAGTGGAATAAAATTGATGAGTGATATGTATATATACTATTATGACAAGAAAGAAAATGTTCTTTGCCCTAGATGGTAGCTCAGTTGTTAGAGCATTGGCCCAGACTGAAGGGTCATGGGTTGATCCTGGTCAAGGGCAAATACCTTGGTTACAGGCTCCATCCCTGAGCTCCTGATGGAGTGTGTATGGGAGAGAACCAATCCATGTGTCTTTCTTGTCTCACATTGATGTTTCTCTCTGTCTCTCCCCCTGCCTTCCACTCTCTCTAAAAATCAATGGAAAAAATATCCTTGGATGAGGTTTAACAAAAAAAGAAAAGAAAATACACTTTAATAAAATTGCTAATAATTTTGACTAATTATGAGCTTTTGTAAGAGTTATATTTTAGATTATTATTTAAAAGCTAAAACCGATTTAGTGACCAAGATGTGCTGTTAAGGCCTGCCCTATTATTTAATCTACTAGAGGCCCGGTGCACGAAATTCGTGCATGGAGGGGGGCGGTGTCCCTCAGCCCAGCCTGCACCCTCTCCAATCTGGGACCCCTCGAGGGATGTCCGACTGCCTGTTTAGGATCGGGCCTAAACGGGTAGTCGGACATCCCTCTCACAAACCAAGACTGCTGGCTCCAAACTGCTCGCCTGCCTGCCTTTCTGATTGCCCCTAACTGCTTCTGCCTGCCAGCCTGATAACCCCCTAACCACTCCGCTGCCAGCCAGATTGATGCCTAACTGCTCCCCTGCCAGCCTGTTTGCCCCCAACTTCCCGCCTCTGCTGGCCTCGTCACCCCTAACTGCCCTCCCCTGCAGGGTTGATTGCCTCCAACTGCCCTCCCTTGCAGCCCTGGTCCTTCTCAATTGCCCTCCCTTGAAGGCCTGGTACCTCCTAACTGCCCTCCCCTGCTAGCCATCTTGTGGTGGCCATCTTGTGTCCACATGGGGGCAGGATATTTGACCACATGGGGGCAGCCATCTTGTGTGTTGGAGTGATGGTCAATCTGCATATTACTCTTCTATTAGCTAGGATAGAGGCCTAGTGTAGGGGTGGGGGCCAGCTGGTTTTCCCTGAAGGGTGTCCCGGATCAGGATGGGGGTTCCCTTGGGGCATGAGGCAGCCTGAGCAAGGGGCCTGTGGTGGTTTGCAGACCAGCCATGTCCCCTGGTGACCCAAATGGAGGCCCTGGTATCTGGAATTTATTTACCTTCTACAATTGAAACTTTGTAGCCTGGAGTGGAGCCAAGCCTCCTGCCTGCTCTATGGCCGGCAGCCATTTCTGTTGTGGTTAATTCACCTTCTATAATTGAAACTTTGTAGCCTGGAGTGGAGGTCTAGGCCTGCCAGGGCAGGTGGAAAGCTTGACTTCCTCCATTGCCAGGGGCAACCCTGGCCTGCTCTCTCCAGCTCGGTGGCATTTGTTTACCTTCTATAATTGAAACTTTGTAGCTTGAGTGGAGACTTAGGCTGGCCAGGGAAGGCAGAAAGCTTGGCTTCCTCTGTTTCCTGGGAAACCTTGCTCTCTGTGGCTGTAGCCATCTTGGTTGGGTTTATTTGCATACTCGCTCTGATTGGCTGGTGGGTGTGGCTGGTGGGTGTAGCGGAGTTAGGGTCAATTTTCATATTACTCTTTTTTTAGGTAGGATCATGTTGCCTGAGACAATGAATCCTGCTGTATTTTACATGGACAAGGGTTTGCATGCTGTTTGCATATTTCACAGGAAACTCATGCAATTTTATTCCTAGGCTTAATTTATGCACTAGGATCCTGGGACAGTGAGGGACACTGGATGATAGAAATCAATGGCTTTAAAATCTATTAAGTTTGTGTGCAGATTTAAAGTGAATATTTTGAAGAATATGTAAGACAGGCTATTTTACAACGGAAGTGAAAAATGCATCTTCAGCTTCTGGCTGTCAGCAGTCTGAGCTCAATCCCACATGTGTGCCTGGGCTTCTTTGTTCTGCAGACGCGGAGAAACACCTCTGCTGTGCACTCTGGGCAGCTCTGCTTTCCCTGATGCTCCAAGCCATCTGCCCGCCAACGTGTGGCAGCCAAGGCTCTTGTAATCCAACAGGCCAGGTCTGCATATGGTGTGCATACATACTGTCTACAGGGATGTAAGTGATTTCCTGAACAGCCCAGACTTTTCACTTCTTTTTGCAATTTTTTATCTATAAATTATGTTTTATCATGTTTAACTCATATGATTGTCATAAAGCACAAGGTTCTTGCCATGGTACTTTTTCTATAGTTTAGATATAGCTACTGGAATTATTAGGGATAACAATTTTTAAAAATATTTATGCAATAAATATAATATAGTTACTTTATTATAATATATTATATAATATATTCATTCCAAATTATTACCTTCAGAAGGTAACAGCAATAATAACCTCTTATTGCTACCTATGTAATATTTCAAAATATTATCAAATCATTTCTCTAAAATTTTCCTGTTATTTTACTTTTTGAAAAACCAGTTATTTGCTAAAATGTATAAAACTGATTTCTTCAAAAAATATCTTGCTTTTTTCCTACTCCTATTCTAATTAGTAACTTTAGTATAGTGATATTGTTGTCTGCATGTTTCTCTTTCCCATTAACAGATGGTGTATGGGAAATATACATTGTTTTCTGATCTTACAGATGAAGTTGGATTTTTATTCAGATGGTAATTATAGTAAGTTAGAAAACCCTATCGTATATAATAAAGAGGTAATATGCAAATTGAACATCACTCCAACACACAAGATGGCCACCCCCATGTGGTCAAAGATGGCCACTCCTATTTGGACACAAGATGGCTGCCACAAGATGGCCAGCAGGGGAGGGAAGTTGGGGGGAACAGGCCTGCAGGGGAGGACAGTTAGGGGTGACCAGGCTGGCAGGGGAGGGCAGTTAGGGGCAACTAGGCTGGCAAGGGAGTGGTTAGGGATGATCAGGCTGGCAGGCAGAAGCAGTTAGGCATCAATCAGGCTGGCAGGGGAGTGGTTAGGAGGGGATCAGGCTGGCAGGCAGAAGCAATTAGGGGCAATCAGGCAGGTAGGCAGGCAGGTGAGTGGTTGGGAGCCAGCAGTCCTGGATTGTGAGAGAGATGTCCGACTGCCCGTTTAGCCCCGATTCCACTGGGATCGGGCCTAAATGGGCAGTCATACATCCCTCGAGGGGTCTCAGATTGGAGAGGGTGCAGGCTGGGCTGAGGGACACACACCGGCCCCCCACCCATGCACAAATTTTGTGCACCAGGCCTCTAGTCAACTTATAAATGTATTTTTTTTTCTTATATATTTTATTGATTTTTTACAGAGAGGAAGAGAGAGGGATAGAGAGTTAGAAACATCGATGAGAGAGAAACATCGATCAGCTGCCTCTTGCACACCCCCTATTGAGGATGTGCCCGCAACCAAGGTACATGCCCTTAACCGGAATTGAACCTGGGACCCTTGAGTCCGCAGGCCGACGCTCTATCCACTGAGCCAAACCGGTTTCGGCTATAAATGGATTTAATGAAACAAAATAGTTCATGCTGTTGCCTTTTATAAAAGGCATTAATGAGATTCGTGCTTTTTTCTTAAATCATATATAAAGTTTAAAAAATGTTTTATGTAGTTTTCTCTTTGTTTTGTGTCTTTATCATTTGGTACAATGCTTTCAGTTTGAGATAAGTCAGAGATGCATTAAAATAGTCATTAAAAACAAATTTTAAGGTATGAACATCCTTCCCCACATGCTCCAAAGTTCTAGCCAGCTTAGTACTGAGATTGTTACTCAACAAAATAATATAATGCTATTTAAATATACTTTTATATTATTATAGATTCATATTACACAGAAATGTGTGAAATTACAGGTAAAGTAATGTGGTAACTTTCCCTTATCTAACACTCTTAATAGAGTATGAAGAGAAACAGCTTGTAAGCCTAGGTGATGTGACAATTATCTCCAAATATGACAACCCATGGTGGCTTTTCACAGTTGTTTTTAGCAGATATCCTTCTACAAAATGTACTTGCAAGCAGTTTTTCAACTAAAAGTGAAGCTTTAAAAAATAATCATCTTCATAGTTTTTCTTTCTCTCTCTCAGCAAATTGAGTGGCAAGGGCATTTTTCCAAATAAATTAAACTATTTTTCTTCTTTTCTAAAATTTGTGTATCACTCACCCATATCATATCTGTGAATAAAATATACTGTTTTCTTAACTATTTTCATACATTAATTTTTCCATTTGGCTAATATATAAAACTAGAGGCCTGGAACATGAAAATTTGTGCACTCAGGGGGCGGGGTCCCTGAGCCTGGTCTACACCCCCTCTCTCATAATCCAGGACCCCTTGGGTAGGGTCCCTAGCCCTGGCCTGAGATCAGGGCCTATTTGGGCTTTTTTTCCTGGGGCTGCAGGCAGCTGGCCCCACCCCCACTCCTGCCCCTGCTTGCCATCTGTGCAGCACTGCCCCCCCTCCCCTGCCACTCATGGCCTCCCTATGAAGGTGACAGGCTGGGGTGCAATGGCTTGGCTGGCCTGGGCCTCCCACTTTCTTTGCTGAGGGGGTGGGGCCAACCTTATGAGGTGCTGTCTGCCTACCTGATCACCCCTATCCGCTGGTCTGCCTACATGATCACCCCTAACCACTGGTCTGCCTACCTGATCACCCTAACCACTCTTCCTGCCTGCCTGCATGATTGCCCCTAACCACTTGCTTGGGGGCGGGGCCAGCCCTGTGAGGGGCTGTCTGCCTACCTGATCACCCCTATCCGATGGTCTGCCTACCTGATTATCCCTAACAATTGGTCTGCCTACATGATCACCCCTAACCACTCTGCCTGCCTGTCTGATTGCCCCTATCTGCTTGCATGGGGGTGGGGCCAGCACTGACTTCCGGTTGATCAGCCTCCGGTCATTACTGGTCATTATGACCCAGGGATTTTATATATTAGGATTTTATTTAGACTAATCCCAGAACCCAACTAGTATTTTATTGCTTTTTAAAATTTTTACTTTTATATTTTTTCAATCTAATCAGTTTAGTTATAAACTCTATCTTTCAAAGTGCCTATAATAGTAGTAAAGTCTGAAGTTATCCCATTTTATAAAGGTGAATTATCCCATTTGGTAACCCCAAATCAGAATTCATAATTTAGTGCCAATCCCCTAAAATTTCAAACTGAAGATAGCTTGTTTGGGGGACTTTATCTCATTCATTGTCACACTGGGTGATGACACACTTACTAACTCTGTGGTATCAGGAAGGTTACTTACCCTCCTTAAACTTCAGTTTGCACTTTGGTGAAATGAGTATCACAGTATAATTATAAGAATAAAAGGAGTTAATATACACAAAACATTTAGATCAGTACACAGAAAATAATAAATCCAAGAATATTAGGATATTTATAACATATATGTGAGTATAATGACTACTAATAAAGGAAACATAACTTTGTCTGCTACACAGCTTAAGAAATTGATCATAACCAATATCCTAGAAAACTCCCATGTTCTTACCCCAAATCCTACCCTCCTCATTTCTTTTAAGACCTGGTAACCCTGCATACTGTGTTTACCGTTTGCATGCTTTTCTTTATACTTGTCCCACACACATGTGTATCAATCATGTGGTATATGTAGATAATATATTGTTTAATTGATCACATGTTTGATCACAGACTCATAGTGAATGTGCCAGGGAAGTGCAACTGGATTGGGCAAGCTCTATGCTTATCTCTAGGAACCCCTGAAAGTCTGACTTTCACTTTTGGTCACCAAAAGGGGAAGTATGTTGCTGGGACTGACCAGCAGACCCTGAGCGATGGATGAATGGATTACTCTGACACATGTTTCTGTGAAAGAGAGGGCTAAGGGACTGCCTGGAGAAAGGAACTGGACAGACCCATTGGCCTGCCTCTTTAGGCTTTTATTGTAGCAACGGCTTGAACTAAAATTAACCTCTAGATACAATCAGCAGGGTAAGTATCCTTGAGAAAGCACATGCTTTTACAGGGTCGGGTCTAAAGACTAAACATAGAGATTCCAGTAAAACACCCAGGGGCTCGAACTTGTTTGGAAAAGTCAAGGCAAAGGCTACCGCCTTCAGCAAGGTCCCCCGTGAGGCCCCTGACCTTTTGGAGAATCCTCCTTACAGACTTCCAAACAAGTCCCCACTGTGGGTTAACTAACTGATTGATGGTTTATAATGTTCTGCTTAAAATGTAAAAGTTCCTTGGCAGCACTCAAGCTTAGATATTGATGATTTTATAAGTCTCTGGTCTCTAGAGAAACAGAAAAATAAGAAATTATATGTAAATGTGAATGGTTGAAACCTACCAACATATAGGAATTTTCTTTTCTATAGAAACCCATTTTAAATATAAAGACTTTAATAGAGTCAGAGTAAAGAATATGGCATGTTTAACAGTATTTAAGAGAAAGCTGGAGTAACTACAGTAATTTCAGACAGATTTCAGAACAAGGTATAAAAGGGGCATTAAGTAATCAATTCTCCAAGAAAACAAAGATATTAAATGTCTATGAATCTAACAACAGTGTCACATTTCTTAGGTGTTGGAACTAAATTCTTTCAGAAGTATCACCTTTGACATATATTAAATGTGACTTGAAGATGTTATATGGAATGGGTTCTAATACTTAAAATTATACACAATTCCTCCAAAATTTAACAAATTGATAACTCTAATCAAAAATAAAATATTGACATTATAAATACATCTAGATAAATTCTTTCTCTACTTAAGTGATTTGTATCCAAACCACTGATTTTGTAAAAACAAAACAACAACAAAAACCATGGCTTTTCATGATATCCTGCCTAGATTCTGCAGTTGTATTACATTTATAAGCCAAATTTAAAGTTATATAGATAATTCATAGATGTATTCTTATTACTATACTTAGGAAAAAGGCATTTGAGATACTTATTTTTAACCTTGTTTCTCTCTTCAGGATAATTTTATTAAATATTGCAATAAAAAAAGACAAAGAATAAGTTCTTATTCTGTATTGTCCTAGAGCAATGACAATCAGCTGGTGAACAATTTGCCTAATGAGGCAGTTATGACACTCAAAAGGTTCCCTGAAATCAAAGTTATTTGGTATTCACAAAAGCATATCACAGTCTCTTTTTCATGCACAATGGTATGGGCCACAGAATATTACATTAACTTAACATAATTTATTCTGTTCCTTAAAATTATATATATATATATATATATATATATATATATATATATATACACATACACACACACATACATATATATATATAATTATTATTTTAAGATTTGAGATGCAAACATTTTTCTAACTTACAAAAGAGAAAGAATATGCCGTCTACTTTAAAATCAAATATCTTTGCATTCACTTTTACATTAGAAGTGGTGCTTTGATTAGTTTTCAAATTATACTCTAAACAATTATTCCATCAAAGAGTTTATTTTATTTATATCTCTCATACTGGCAATAATCATTATATTACATGCATACATCATAGTGATCATCTAGAGAGTTTTTCTTAATATTATCTGCTGTGTCTCTTACAAAACACACTCACCTAGATTCTTTTCAATAAGTCTAGGATGGGAGTTCATTCTGATGTTTAGTGGAAAATAAAATAATATGTCTATTTTTACCCAATAAAAATGTAAGTAAAATAATTTTGGAGAGATGTATGTACCAAGATTATGTAAATTATATAAATACAAAATGGTTGATACATAGTAGTTGGTAAATAAATGTAACCAAGTATATTTACAGGAGGTCAAAAAATGACAGCAATAATGAGTAAATTCCAAAGGTCAATTTATATAAAAATAGAACAATTACATGCAGCATGTACAAAAAACAGGCAAGGAAATTGACTAAAAGGTCATACTATTTCAGGACATGAGCATACATAGAAATTCTTTCTATTATCACCATCCTCTAAAATTTTAGATGGAAAATAAAAAAGCTAGTTGACATATCCCAATCAACCTTTTTATAAGTAATAAACAGTCAAAATGTGCTTTTCATTAAGACCTTCCTTTTCCTAATTAAGTACTTTCATAAGTTTATACAGACAGATTTAGGGGGTCACAATCACTTTCTTTTTCTCCCTTTTCTTCGCTCAGCAGTTACTAATGGTACCTTCTAATTTCTTGCCATCATTCATCCCATCTGTAACTAGTGAGTCAGTTACTGTGTATACTAACTTGTGTCTGCGTCCCATGCAGACAAAATAAATTAGCTTGCCTTTTCTTCCACATGTTTACAAGCAATATTCCCTATCTACAAATGCAAAGCTTTCTGTTTTCACTTTCCTTTAATATATTGTACTTATTCTAATCTTTCTGTAACTTGGGGAAGATAAGTAAACTTTGGGCTTTGCTCCCACTTGGCACCCACATTGTAGAGAGCATGGTACATTGTGCAGACTGAAAAATTCATTGAATGAAAAGAGATCAAATAAAATATGCCTTATCAAATGCACAAAAATATATCAATAACTATCTTCAAATATTTACACATGACAGCGATCATTGGAATATAATTATTTTTACACCAATTATTTTAGAGATAGCTAAAGAGAAAGTAGATCTATTCTTCTGATAACCTATATATAGTTATTTAATGTATTACACTACAAATTGAAATCAACATGGTTTATGAACATACAGTATTTCAGTGACATAATAATTTGAAATTGCTTTGAGGAACTAATCTAATCACACTTATAACTTTGCTTTCTGCAGAAAAAAATAATACAGAGAGTTGAAACTGAGGCAAAACCAAAAAGGTCTTCCCATATTTCTTCTATCTTCATTATTTTTGAGGCGAATATCTAGCTCATGGGGAATAGTTTCTATTGCATAACAAAAGCCAACCTTTTCTTCTACACTTTTCCTCAAGTGAGAAACCGGAAGTCTCTATGGGAAATAATTTATGCACATGAAAAGGCATATAATGTTTAAGAATCTATAATAAAATTAATGTATAAATAAATATATGTGAATATATGATTATAACTAAACATTTTTTCAAAATAATTATGACTCACTTTAAATACTATTCCAGGTGATGACATTTTTATAAACATATTGTCAAGTTACATTTCAGACATATACTACCATTATTGTTAGGTAGGACAAGGGTCTTAAAGTCTGGGCCATTCTTATTAAATACTAATCTTGCTAAATATTAAAATTTAGCACAGTATTTTGCAGACCAGCTGTAAACAGAATGAGCTTCACAGAAACTGAGCTGAATAAATGTAGCCAACTACAAAGAAGAAATAAATGTGTAATTGACCAAATAATGTCTATAAGCAATGCCAAGCTTCCCTTCAGGGAGACAGTTTTGGGTATGAATCTCCTGTCTCCTTTACTTGCTGCAAGTAAATAAAACTACCTTGTGACAAGCATGTTTTGTTTTAATATGAAGCATCACAAGGGATAAAATCCTTTGAGTTGGATAACATTATGTCTCCAAAAATTATTTAAAAAGCAATTTTTTTATTGAAACCTATTTCTAGAAAAGAACTAAATTCATACATGTACTTATGAATGAAAATTAACTTTATAGTTTACATTAAGGCTACTTCTTATTAGGTATAAATGTTTTTCCCAAAATATACTAAACTGAAGTAACTTTGAACCAATACTGTAAGAAGACAATGTATGGAAAATTATAAATGAAATCGTAATTGTAATTTTTTGTAATTTCCAACAAAAAAAGAACTTCATTATTCTGGTTTTATTTTTATCATATTATTGAGTATATGAGCATGTCTAATTAAAAAGATATTTTAAATTAAAGATAAAGTTTTAGCTAAAAGTTTTAGCAACAGTTAAGTGGACTTTTATAAAGTTTATTTTTATTAGAAGAATCAATTTGTGCCACAAAAGATACAAAATGTATACACAGGGTATGTATGTGTTTTCAAGGTTGTAAGTAACTTTATTTTAAAGTTCTCATTGAGATGTTTTGATATTCCATGTAAATCTTTTAGAATCTCAGCTTCCTGGGTCATTGTGGAAATATAGAAATATCTAGTACAAAGTATAAATTTATTTTTCTATTTCTTGGTTAAAGTTTATGGCACAATTAAAACAAACTTTAAACAAAAATGTCAAGAAGCCCTTATGATATAAATAAACTGAAAATGCTTTATTTCCATTTTCCTGTTTATTTCAAAGCTGTGAAATATTATTTTTAAAGTTTAAAGGAAAATACATATATATTAATAGCTTGGGGTTACATGCACAATAATTTTTAAACTGTTGCATTGACCAATAAAAATTTGTCATTTTTATGGCAAAATGTTATTTGAAATTTTGACAAAAGTTCACATTTTCAAATCTTTGTACATTGTTTGCAAGAACATGAAAAATAAGTTTCTTTAAATAAGTTTTGCTTCTGCATCTTATTCTCTTTTAAATTGTTGTTAAATATTAGATGTTATAATATATTTTACAGCAATAAATCAGTATTACTACATCAGAGAAACCATTGTATGTCATCTTTATTTCTTCTCTCTGGATAATTATTTAATCTCTTTTTTATAATAATTTTTTCAAATTTATTGTTAAAAATATAGTATAATTTTAAAGGGTAAATATTATCTATACCAAGACTCACATAACAAATTTTATGTTTTGTTTGTTTTATGCATCTAAAAGCTTTTCTCATTCTGCATTTTCTTTGGTCTTTTTGACTCAGTTGAAAAGGCATCTTCAGTGTTATACCTGGACATTTCTCAGTTTCTACGACTATGTGTCTGTGCTGAATGATTTGGGCTGCCAAAGAGAAAAATCACAATTGATACTGATTTTTCTTTAGAGAATTAATCTAAAAAGCAGACATTTTAGCTCACTCTTGGGGAAAAATTAGTTCACTTCTATACATCTTAACCTTTAATGCAAAGAAAATTACAGTGACTGGTGGCATAATAGCAGAGGCCTATTTCAATTATCTAGCCTCACTATTTTGTTGTCTTTTCCTCATAATTGCTTACATTAATCTTTATAGAGTGTGCCTTTAAATAGACTCAGGGCATGTTAAGAGAATTTCAAAAGTTTTTATTTAATTCTATACTGAGAAGCCTATCAAAATTATAAAATTTTATAATAGCTTAAGCCTGTTACATTCTCAATATTATTATTCTCAATAGTGATAGTTATTGTTTATATTACAATAAATATAATGAAGCTTCCTTTTTTAGCTCCAACATTTAAAGAACATGACTGTCTTCATAGCTTAAATGAAAAAAAAGTTCAACAAACTGAAAATCAGTGACTCCTTGACTTATGAGGGAACTTAAAAGACAAACAAATCCAGAGTCATAGCTGAGTAGAACTTATTGGATCATAAACTGTTAGGAATGCTTAATGGTAGCTCCTAAGCTCATGTCTGAGTCTGGACTAGAATGAAAATAAGAAAGTGCTGGGGGCCACACAGTCTTAGGAGGGTCCCCACACTTTCATGGGTTTCCTGCAGAAATCATACCATATTCACCCAGTGAAGAGTTGAGAATGATACCATTACCCTGGCTCTGGAGGATGGGAGGAAGAGTAACCATTCTGAAATATGTCCAGAATATTCTAAACAGTCAACTCCTACTTCTCAAGGAATAAGACTTTACCAAAACTTTATCCAACCTAGGGAAAGGAAACATTTTCCCCTACAAGTGGCCCTAGCCTTCCTGCCTCAATAAAAGATTGAGAGGAAACAAGTAACACTGTGAAGGTCACAGCACAGGTACACATGACCACTAAAAGACTGAGATTATAGGATTGCAGACTGGTTTCTGTTCTTCACATCACACCCTCACACTACCAGCACTCCAGCAAATAATAGTGAGTTACAGCCAAGTTAGGTAAAATGTACAGTGTCTACTGAAGGAGGACTTCTTAAGGACATCCAAAGACAACAGAGGTAGCAAAATAAGGACACCAGAGGAATTCAGGCATCTGGCTCCTACAACTCCAAGAAACTTTAAACACCCACCCAGAATAACATAAAACTACATACTAAAATTTTAAACAAAACAATACAAGCCAGACTTCTATAGAGAGAAAAAGCAAATTCTATGGAGAGAAAAAACAAGCATCAGAAACAGACTCATATATGGCACAGATGTTGAGATTATTAGACAGGGGATTTAATAAACTATGATTGATATATTACGGTCTTTAATGGAAAAAAAGAAGAATACATACAACAGATGATGTAAGTAGAAAGATATAAATTTTAAGAAATAACAAGAGGAAATAATAAAAATCAAAAGCACAGTAACAGAAGAAAATGCTTTTGATGGGTTCATCAGCACACTTGACAGGGAAAAAAAATTAATGGATTTGAACATAGGTCACTAGAAACCTCCCAAAATGAAGTAAAAAATATTTTCATTCACAGAAAATTTAAGAATCACGTGACAATTTCAAGAGGTGTAACATTCAAAGTCAAGAAGGATATAAGCAAAACATCTACATTTATTCATATCAGATCAAACTTAAGAACACCAAGACAAACATAAAATCTTGAAGGAAGATGGAGAATTAAAATATCTTATCTATGTAGAACAAGGGAGAAAAGGCGGTGGGAATTCTCATCAGAACCAAACAATTATAAAGAGTAGAGTGCAATATTTAAAGTATTAAAAGAAAAAAGAAGTGTTAGAAAACACACAAGAATTCTATAGCCAGTTGAATTATACATTAAAGTAAAGGAAAAATAAAGACTTTCTCATATAAGAAAAGAAAAAATAGGGGGTGGGGTGGGGAGACTCATTGTCAGTAGACCTGACCTGAGAAAAATATTTAGATGTTTTTGAGGACAGAAAAAGGGTTAAAGGGTTATTGGGTAGAAAGTCATATCAACATAAAAAGGCAGTGTATCACTGAATTAGAAGATAAGCCATAGAGTGGGAGAAATGGAAGAAAATATAAAAACAAAACCCAGCCAATAAATAACTGTTATTCAAAATATACATAGAACTCTTAAAACTCAATAATAATAATAATAATAATAATAATAATAATAACAACAACAGCCTGATTAAAAAATGGGCCAAAGACCTTCACAGACCTAAAGAATATATAGATGGCAAATGAACAAATGAAAAGATGATCTATATCATATGTCATCAAGAAAATGCAAATTAAAACAACATTGAGATCACCAGCCACCTATTAGATTGCCCACAATCCACATCACTGAAAACACCAAATGCTGATGGAAATACCTAGTGGTCCAGCCACTTTGGAAGACATTTTGGCATTGATTTACAAAGCTAAACACACTCTTACCATGCAATTCATCCATTTTGCTCTTTGGTATTTACCCGATTAAGTGAAAAACTTATATACACGTACAAATCTATGTGCAAATGTTTAGAGTAGCTTTATTCATAACTGATAAAACCACAAACAATTAAGATGTCTTTCAGTAAATGAATGGATAAATTGTGGTACATGAAGACAACAGAATATTATTCTAGCACTAAAAAACAGAGCTTATCAAAACATGAAAAGAAATGGAAAAAAACTTAGATGCATAATACTAAGTGAGAGAAGTAAATCTGCAAAGGTCACATACTATATGATTACAACTATTTGATATTCTGGTAAGAACAAAACCATGGAGACAATAAAAATATTAGTATCTATATGATACTATAATGATAGAGACATGAAATTATACATTTTTTCCAAATTCACAGAGCTCACTACACCAAGATTGAACTCTAATGTAAATATGAATTTTGGGTGATAATGATGCATCTGTTCTAACAAATGTATCACTCTGTGGCAGCCGTTGATAATGGAGGAGGGTATGCATGAATGAAGGCAGAGGGTATAAAAAAATCTCTGTACCTTCTATCTCTATCTCTATCTATCTCTATCTATCTCTATCTCTATCTCTATCTATATCTCTATCTCTATCTCTATCTCTCTCTCTCTCTCTATCTCTATCTCTATCTCTATCTCTATCTATCTCACCTCTATTTCTATTTCTACCATCTATATGAAACAATCTCCTTAAAGTGGGTATCAAGTATGTGCTAACTTAAGTGACTTAGGAAGAATCTGTAATAGTAGAGCCAAAAGCAACTGAACAGAAGCATTGAATTAGTATTCAAACTATATCCAAATATGACCACACCCTGCAGTTGGTCACTGTGTCTCCTAAAACTCTATTAAATCATATATCCCCACATACTATTATCACAAACAGGATCCTCTGTTCTATAAGGTTTCCCTTAATCCAGATTTTTTTGTTGTTGTTGGTTGCAGCCTGTGATGTTGTAACACTTACTATAATTTGACATAGCTACTTTAGCCTAAGAGATGATAACTTTTCCTGGGGAGTTATAACATTATTTTTATTTTTCTTGAACTTAAATAATTTTATTTTTCAATTACAGTTGACATAAAATGATTAGACATTATATAACTTACATCCCTATGACTATTCTGTAACTACCAATTTGTATTTTTTAATCCCTTCTTTACACCCACTTCCCTAACCCCCCTCCCAACTGGCAACTGACAAAATATTCTCTGTATCTATGAGTTGTTGTTTTTTTCTGTTCTGTTTGTTCATTTAATTTGTTTTTTAGATTACAAATACAGGTGAAATCATGGCATTTGCTTCTGCTATCTGACTTATTTCACTCAGCACAATACCCTCTAGGGCCATCCCTGTTGTTGCAGATGGCAAGATTTCATTTATTTATATGGTTGACTCATATTCCATGTACCACAGCATTGCTTCCTTATCCATTCATCTATTGATCAACACTTAGGTTACTTCCATATATTTATGATTTTATAGCAGTTTTATGATGATGTATTTATGATGATTTTTTGGTGTTTATAGTTCTTGTTTTATTTTTTATTTTGGGGCCTATTTAATTACCTAGGGAGCCATTTGTGGTTTTGCTTCATGTAAGATTTTTAAAATTTATCTTTATTGTTGCAAGTATTACAGATGTTCCCTTCTCTCCCATTGACCCCTGCACCCCAAATCCACATTCCCCCAGGCTGTCCCACACTATTGTTTGAGTTCATGGGCTATGAATATTTTTATATATATATAAAAGTCTAAGCAACCAGCTGATCAGCTGACTGGCTGGTAGGTATGAGATGCACTGACCACCAGGGGGCAGACACTCAACACAGGAGCTGCAGTGGCAGAAATTTTGCAAGTGCCCTTTCGCACTCCAGGACCCCTCAGGGGATGTTGGATTTCTGGTTTCGGCCCAATCCCCTGAGGCCAGGCCAAGGTACCCCACCTGCCAAGGGGACCCAACTCACTCCCCAAATGCCCTCGAGACCTGGCACTACCCCAGGTGCAGCCAGCCTGGGAGGGACCACCTGAGAGGTTGGCTTCAGGCTGTGTCCAGCCCATCTCACCCAGTCCCACCCCATGGCCCCCTTCTAATTAATTTCCTTTCAATGTGTATGAATCCGTGCATTGGGCCTCTAGTATTCATATAAGATCCCAAGTTAATCTCTCCTCACCCATCCCTGCCTACCCTCTGAGATTCCTCAATCTGTTCCATGCTTCTCTGTCTTTGGATCTATTTTGTCCATCGGTTTATTTTGTTCACTAGATTCCACATATGAGTGAGCATATGTGATACTTGTCTTTCTCTATCTGGCATATTTTGCTTAGCATATTACTCTTCAAAAGCCTCCATGCTATCTCAAAGGGAAAGAGATCCCTTTTTTTTTATTATTGACTAGAGGCCTGGTGCATGAAAATTCCGTCTGGGAGCCCTCAGGGGCAGGAGGCGACCTGGTGATCAGGGGAAGGCAATGTCCCCATCACACCTCTGCTGCTGCCACTGCTGGTAGTGCAAGCCTCGGCCGGCCCTGGTTACCTGAGCCTCGGGTGGTCCCGGGCAGCTAGGCAGTTGTCATCCAAGGCTTGCCTGCTCCTCGGGTTGGTCCTGGGTGGCTGGGGGGCTGAGGGCGAGTCCTGCTGCACCGAGTGCCTGCCAACCCCCCACCCCCGTGGGGCTGAAAGGACTAGGGGACTCCAGTGGGGCTGAGGGGACTGAGTGCCACCATCTTTGTGACGGTGTGATAGTCAGTTTGTATATTCCCTCTTTATTAGATAGGATAGTATCCCATGATGTAATGTACCACAGCTGTTTTATCCACTGGTCTGCTGATGGGTACTTGGGCTGTTTCCAAATCTTAGCCATTGTACATTGTGCTGCTATGAACATAGGAGTGCATACATTCTTTCTGACTGGTGTTTCAGGTTTCTTCTGATGCATTGCTAAAAGTGGGAGAACTGGGTCAAATGGCATTTTCATTTTAAAGTTTTTGAGGAAACTCAATAGTGGCTGCACCAGCAAACTAGAGTTCCTTTTTCTCCACATCCTTGTCACCACTTGTCACCATTTGTTGATGGTAGCCATTCTGACAATTGTGAGGTGATAACTCATTGTTATTTTAATTTGTAGCTCTCTGATGATTAGCATCTTTGAGAACTTTTTCATGGGTCTCTTGGACATCTGTAGAACCATTTTGGAGAATTGTCTATTTACGTCCTTTGCCCATTTTTTAATTGGGTTGTTTGCCTTCCTTTTGTTAAGTTGTATCAGCTCTTTATATATTTTGAAAATTAAGCCCTTATCAAATGTATCATTAACAAGTATGTTCTCTGATGCAGTGGGCTTCCTTTTTATTTTGTTTATGGTTTATTTTTCTGTGCAGAAGTTTTCCTTATTTATTTTTTTATGTAGTCCCATTTGTTTATTTTTGCCTTAGTTTTCCTTGCCCCAGGGTATATATCTGCAAACCCATTGCTATGAGTGATATCTGAGATTTTGCTGCCTATGGTTTCTTGTAGGATTTTTATGGTTTCATGACTTACATTCAGTCTTTTATCCATTTTGAGTTTATTCTTGTGTATGGTGTAACTTGATTGTCTAGTTCCATATTTTTTGCATCTATCTCTCCAATTTTTCCAACACCATTTATTAAAGAGATTTCAATTGTTTGCTCTTTCCTCCTCTGTCAAAATTGAATACAAAGGTGTGGGTCAATTTCTGGGTTCTCTGTTCTGTTCCATTGATCTATATGCCTGTTCTTGTCAAGTACCAGGCTGTTTTGATTACAGTGGTGTTGTAGTATAGCTTGATATCTGGTGTTACAATCCTTGCAACTTTGTTCTTCTTTCTCCAGATTGCCACAGTTTATCAGGATCTTTTTTTTGTTGTTGTTTCATATAAATGTTTGGACTGTTTATTCTCGATCTATTAAATATGCTGTTGGTATTTTTATAGGGATTGCATTGAATTTATACGTTATTTTGAGTAGTATAAACATTTTAATGATGTTAATTCTACCAATCCATGGATGTAATATATTCTTGTTTATATTTTCTTCCATTTTATTTTTCAAAGTCCTATAGTTTACTGAGTACAGGTCTTTTACTTCCTTGGTTAGGTTTACTCCTAAGTATTTTAATTTTTTTTTTCAGTGGTAAATGAGATTGTTTTTTATTTAATATATTTTTATTGATTTTGGAGAGGAAGGAAGGAGAGACAGAAACATTAATGATGAAAGAGAATCATTGATTGGCTGCCTCCTATATACCCCACACAGAGGAAGGAGCCCACAAATGGGCATGTACCCTGACCTTGAATCAAACCATGACTGCCTGGTTCATAGGAGTATGCTCAATGCCTGAGCCACACCGGCTGACCTGGGATTGTTCTTTAGTTTCTCTTTCTGAGAATTAATTATTGGTATATAAAAATGTCATTGATTTCTGGGTATTAATTTTATGTCCTGATACATTGCCAACTTCATTTGTTAAATGTAGTCGATTTATAGTGGAGTCTTTTGCAAATAATGACAGTTCTACTTTCTCCTTTCAAATTTGGATACAATTTATGTTTTCTTTTTGTCTGATCACTATAGCTAGGACTATGTTTAATAGTGTGATGAAAGAAAAAATCCCAGTTTTGTTCCTTTTCTTACGGGAAATGTTTTTACTTTTTGCCTGTTGAGTATGATGTTGGCTGTAGGTTTGTCATATATTGCCTTTATTAAATTGAGGTATGATTCCTCTATTCCCACTTTGCTGAGAGTTGTTGATCAAAAATGGGTGTTGGATTTTGTCAAATTCGTTTTCTGTGTCTTTTGAAATGATAATGTGATTATTGTCTTTTAATTTGTTTATTTGATATATCACATTTATTAATTTGCAAATATTTTACCAGCCTTGCATCCCTGGAATAAATCCCACTTGATCATCATGTATGATCGTTTTAATATATTGTTAGATCTGATTTGCTAATATTTTGTTTTAGCATCTATGTTCATCAGGGATTTTAGCCGTAATTCTCTTTCTTTATACCTGGTTTTGGAAATAGAATAATGCTTGTCTCATAAAAAGAGAATAAAATTGTTTCTTCCTTTTGTATTTTTTGGAATAGTTTGAGGAGGATAGGTGTTAGGTCTTCTTTGAAGAATTAGTAAAACCCCTGTGAATATGTCTGGACCAGGCATTTGTTTGCTGGGAGCTTTTTTATTTGTATTTTTATTACTGCTTAAAATTTATCAGTTGTTATTGGTCTATTCAGGTTTCCTGCATCTTCCTGATTCAGTTTTGAGAGATTATATTTTTCTAGGAATTTGTCATATAATCCACATGTTCGAGCTTATTGGTATATAGTTGTTCATAGTATTTTCCTACAATGCTTTGTATTTCTGTGGAGTCAGTTGTTACTTCACCACCTTCATTTCTGATTTTATTTATTTGGATCCTCTCTTTGTTTCTTGATGAGTCTGTCTAGAGGTTCATCAATCCTGTTTATCTTTTCAAAGAACCATCTCTTGTTTTTTTGGTCTTATTTATTTATATATTTTTAGTATCTAAGCACTTTATTTCCACTCTGATCTCTATTATTTCCTTCCTTCTACTTACTCTAGGGTTTTCTTGATTTTATCTTTCTAATTCTTAAAGTTGTAGGGTTAAATAGTATATATATATATATATACACACATACATATATACAGGTATAGCCCTATATTGTTATGAAATTCCCTCTCAGGACTGCTTTTGATGGGTCTTAGAGTTTTGGGTCGTTGTGTGTTCATTTTCATTTGTTTCCAGAAAGTTTTTTATTTCTCTCTTGGTCTCATTGGTAACCAATTAATTATTTCATAACATACTATCTAACTTCCATGTTTTAGAATGTTTTTGAGTATTTTCACCCTAGTTGATTTCTAATTTCATGCCTTTGTGATACAAGAAGATGCTTGATATGATTTCAATTTTCTTGAACTTATAGAAACTTGTTTTGTGTCCTAATGTGTGCACTTGAGAAGAATGTGTAATCTGCAGCTTTGTGGTAAAATGTTCTGTAAATGGCCATTAAATCTACCAGATTCAGTGTGTCATTTAGAGTCACTGTTTCCTTGTTGATTTTTTTTTTTTTTTGTCAGAAGATCTAGTGAAGTCAGTGGGTTGTTAAAGTCCCCTACTGTGACTGTATTGCTGTCAAACTCTCCCTTAAAATCCACCAGAAGTGCCCTAACTGGTTTGGCTCAGTGGATAGAGCATTGGCCTGCGGACTGAAAGGTCCCAGGTTAGATTCCGGTCAAGGGCATGTACCTTGGTTGCGGGCATATCCCCAGTAGGATGTGTGCAAGAGGCAGCTGATTGATGTTTCTCTCCCATCAATGTTTCTAAGTCTCTATCCCACTCCCTTCTTCTCTGTAAAAAATCAATAAAATATTTTTTAAAAAATCCACCAGAAGTTTTTAAAATATATTCAAATGATCCCATATTGGGTGCATATATGTTTGACAGGGTTATATCCTCTTGTGGGATTGATCCATTTAGTACTTTTTAAAAATCTTTATTGTTGAAAGTATTACATTGGTCCTCCTTTCCATTTAGTGTTATGTAGTGACTTTTTTGTATCTTGTGCTAGCCTTCATTTTGAAGTCTATTTTGTCAGATTTGACTTTTGCTATCCGAGCTTCTTTTTGTTTCCATTTACATGAAAATTTTTTTCCATACCTTCACTCTCATCTGTGTAAGTCCTTTGTTCACAGGTGGGTCTTTTGTAGACAGCATATTTTGGGTCATGTTTTTGTGTCCAGTTAGCTACCTGATATCTTTTGATTAGAGCATTTAATTCATTTACATTTAAGGTTATTATTGATAGGCATTTATTTATTGCCATTTTAATTATTTATGCTTATGTTTTTCTCTCTCTCTATTTATCCTTCTCATTATAGCAGTCAATTTAGCATTTTTTGCAATGCTGGTTTGGTGGTGAAAAACTCCTTTAGCTTTTTTTGTGTGTATGTGTGTATGTCTGAGAAGCTGTTTATTTCACCACCTATTTTGAATGATAGCCTTGCTGGATACAGTAATCTTGTTTTCCAATCCTTGTTTTTCATTACCTTGAATCCTTCATTCCATTCCCTCTGGCCTGTAGAGTTTCGGAAGCTAAATCAGCTGACAGCCTTATGGGAGATCCTTTGTAGGTAACAAATTGCTTTTCTCCTGGTGGCTTTAAGGTTCTCTCTTTGTCTTTAATTTTTGGCATTTTAATTATGATTTATCTGGGCATCAACCTGTTTGGGTTCTTCTTTCTTGGAATTCTCTATGCCTCCTCAACTTTTGTTACTTTTTCCTTCACCATGTTAGGGAAGTTTTCTGCCATTACTTCTTCAGAAAAGTTCTCTATCCCTTGCTCACTTTCTTTGCCTTGTAGAAATCTTATGATACAAATATTGTTACATTTCATATTATCCCACAGTTCCCTTAAGCAGTCCTCCTGTTTTTAATTGGTTTTCCTTTTGGGTTCTCTGATTGAGTGATTTTTTTCTTCCCTGTATTCTAATCCACTGATCCAATCCTTAGCTTCCCTAAATCTGTTGTGTATTCCTTCCAATGTGTTCTTGATTAGTGCTATGTCATTCTTCATTTCTGACTGCTTATTTTGCATAGTTTCTATATCTTTTCTCAATGCTGTTGAGCATCCTGGTAATCATTATTCTGACATCTATATCTGATAAATGGTTTTATCTCCATTTCATTTAGTTCTTCCTCTGGAGAATTCTCTTGTTTTTTTCATTTGGAGCTTGTTCTTTATATCTCTCCATTTTGGCTGCCTGTTTGGGTTTTTGTCTATATATTATGTGAATCTTCTATGACTCCCATTAACTGGTGCAGGAAAATATCAAAGGTTGTTTGTGACTGGCCCTGAGTACTGTTTGAAGCTATTGACAGTCCATAGCTTGTGGGTCCCTCTGTGGGTATAGTTTCCTTTGGAAAGGACCAAGATGTGTACCAAGGTCTACTTTTCCTAGCCTGAGGTCCTAAAGCTAATTAGGCAAAGACTCAAAGCCTCCAGACATCCATAGCTGTCTGCCATCTTATTGTTATTCTAAGTCTTAATTAGCCTCAGGCTATGGAAAACAGCAAGGCTTAGACTCCTGGTGTGAGAAATTTTCCAACAGGGTGGGAAAATGCTTCCCCCCAGGCAAAAGCTGCCTGGTTGAAAGCCTACCTGAGAAATATTTCCTCTGCCATATGAGGAAATGACTCAGCACAGGAAACCTGGTGGCTAATTTCTAAGCTCTGACTCCAGAATCCCCAAGCCTTGATTCTCCTGACACAATCTAGCCTGCTCTGTCCTCCCTCTGTGGAGTCCAAGGAGAATGGCTGCCCATGAAATTTTGTGCATGAATCCTTTAAGAGGGTGCCTACATTTTTAGCCAGATTTCCCCAGCAAATAGTAACACTACTACTTTTCACAGCCGGATGTTATGTAGGCACCTTTTTCAGTTTTGGTGCTCTGGGCTAGGGAGCACAGCTTGGGGTTTAGACCCCTGAGTTCTCAGTGGGAACTCCCCAGATGAGATAATCCTCTAGAACTTCACTTGTGGTCTGTGGGATCTCAGCCAGCCCTTTTGTACCTCTGTACTTCCTACCAGTCTCTGTGTGGTCGCCACTCTCTATCCTTCATTATCAGGGTACTTTCTAGCTAGTCTTCAGTTGATTATTCAGGAAGATTTTTCTATATTTTAGTTGTAAATCCAGTTTGATCCTGAGAAAGTGTCAATGTAGCTTTCACTTACTCCACCGCCATTTTTTCTTTTTCCTTTTTTTTTCCTTTTGTAAATCCTCACCTGAAGATATTTCCCCCATTGATTTTTAGAAAGAGTGAAAGGGAGGGGAGAGGGTGGAGAGAGAAAGAGAAACATCTATGTGCAACAGACATGGATCAGATGCCTCCCGTACAGCGCCCCACCAGAATGAAACTGCAACTGAGGTCATGCCCTTGATTGGGAATTGAGCCAGATTCCCTTTGGTCCTTGGGCCAAAGCTCTAACCACTGAACAAAATCAACCAGAGTTATGTTTCAAGTCAATTTTAGTTTTAGATATTATTGGAAGTGGTTTTTTTCTATTATACATATATTCAAATTTGTGTATTAAAATTTAGGTGAAAAGGCAAATGTTTTTTTGTTTTGTTTTGTTTTTAAGCTGTGATGATAGCAATACCACATAATCAAAAATAGTTTTTTGAGATTTTTATTTCATCCTTTTTAAATGTTGTAGTACCAGTTATATTTCCATGAAGAAATAACCAGGTTACCTGATTATTTCTGGTCTAGCTGTTAAATTTTGTTGGTGGGATCAAAGCTCATTTTTTCTAGGGTTCTATGGTTAAATTATTCCATCCCCTTTATATAGAAAGGAAAATTCTATTAGTTTAATCAAATGCCCACTGGTTTAAGATTTTCCCCTCTGGCTATTAGGTACAGGCATTTTTTAAAGCCCTGTGTGAACTACAGACACTGTTCCTTCTAGTCTTTTCAGGGCTTAATTTTTTTTTTTTTTCCTAGCCTTGAATAGCTTTGTCATTTGTATTCCCTTATTAGTACTCAACTGAATATTAGAGTTGGATCCTCTGCAGATCTCCAGACTCCTGTCTGGGTAACTCTCTTGTTTCTGCTATGCCTTACAAACTCTAGGTGCACTGGATTCCTCTGGTTCCGAGCTCTGCCTCCACAACTCAGGGAGACCAGCAGGCTCTATCTGTGCCTTGGCCAGATATTTCTCTAGGCTGTAGGATGGAGCAGCTATAGAACTTTATTAGTTTTGTCTCTCTAGGATCACTGTTTTTCACTGTTTGATGTTTTGAGTGCTATTATTTAATATATTTTGCCCAATTTTTTTGGTTGTTGTAGGTCAGTGGGTAATCTGGTTCTCTTTACTACATATTTTTTATTATAAATTTTGTTTTCATCAAAGTAAATGATAATAATTCAAATAATTATATATAAAACTATAAAAACAATTTTATAAGTTTTATACTACAAAGCAATTGTTTTCAACTCTTAGCTCTCTTGGCACTTTCTGCCATGTGCTTAAATAATACGCTGTTGCAGGTATTTATTTATTTATTTTTAGATTATTAATATTATTATGTTTTGGTGAAAAAGGAAAGAGGTATATTCAAATGTGGGCATCTCGAGAAGATGTACTCTTGTTACAAAGTCCATCTCAGTGCAAGCAGAGCTTTTTATAAGGAGGAAGAGGGAAAGGAAAAAAATAATTTTTAGATTATATTTTGTTTTTCTATTATGGAAGGTGAGAATTCATTTTCTTACCACTTACAATATCTACATCAACATTTGTGTATGTCCATGTGCCTGCACAAACGCAGATTTCTCTTCATTTTATTTTTGCACACCTATATTCTCTGATAGTTTAAAGGCTTGATTTCTTTAATGTAGGATTCTTTGTTTATTATGGCTCTATATATTTTATTTTCTAAAAAGACATGTAATTAGCCAAATCACATTTTTTCCCTTTTCAACTATTATTTTTTCTGGAGCCATCCCTCCACCTCCATTTCTAGTTTGATGTCCAATTATTCAACAGTACTATAAATGCCACTTTGAATGAATAGTACTTTGAATACAATTTTCTACATATGAAATTACATCAGATATTCTATCAATCCTGTTTTTCCTTGGAGAATTTTCAGCTATAGTCCTCCCACTGGGAAAATAATCTGTAAGAGTTAATTGCCATGTCTGTACTAATATACTCACGGAATATACTTTCTCTGCTCTTACTGGAAGGTCTACTCAATGGGTCTCAGGTCTTCCTCTTTCTTTGATCTACTCCCTTGTTTTAGTGGAGTAAAACCTCCTAGAGTTTTCTGAGAAAGAGTGTATTTGAGACTTTGTGTGTCTGGAAATGAATACCTTTCTTACTTAACTTTAATTTATAGTTTGGCTTGTACACAATTTTAGAGTGAAGCATAAAAAAGACAATTGGAACATCTGTGACTACAAGCAGGATTTATTGGCTTGTGGTCCCTGCATTACTTGTGGGGTAAATGAGGAATTGCTTATTTCAATTTAAAGGCCATTTTAAATTTTAACATTTATAGGAATTTTCTTTTGTGCTGTTTACATTCTCCAGAAAAAAAGAAAAAAAGTCTTCAAATATCTAGCTAAGGAGAATATGAAGGTATCAGAATATTGTTTAAGTAGTTGGAAGATAGCTAACAATTACCATTCTGTATAGATTGTCTCAATCAATTTTCCTATTTTCATAATATATCTCCATATCCTTCAAACTGCTTTTCATTGCTCTGATTTGGAAGCTAGCTAAAATATTCCCCAGAAGTCATTCTTAGCGTGTATCACAATCACCAGGAGGGCTTGTTAAAACACTTTGCCTGGACACATTTTCAGAGTTTGTGATTCCTTGGTGGTGGTGGTGCCTGAAATTTGTTAACAACTTACCTGGTGATGTTGCTGGTCCAAGAATTACTATGATACAAAAGGCTTGAGAATATTACATATTCTTTCATTTCAATATGTATATTTTATCTTTTCACATAATTCTCAGTATAATTAAATACAATAGCAAAATTTGCCAATCGAATGCAATTCCTATTATAGATCATTATCTGTTTGAGTGTTTTTTAGGGCTCTTCAGAAGAAGTTTGACCAATTGTCTCTCAGAGTGCACAGAGTAGGAGTAACTTCATCATGGGAAAAAGGCTTTAGCAGCATGATTACAACTATGAGCTCTAGAACCAGGGATCTAGGATTCCTTATCTGTGGACTTAAGGTAAGTAAACTCCATCTGCTTAAGTTCCATCATCTCCTCTGGAAATATCAATAGCTCATATTTCTTTTTTTATGGTTTTATTTTTTTAATTTCTTTATTGATTAAGATGTTACATATGTGTCCTTAATCGCCCATTACCTCCCATCCCCCCACTCATGCCCTCACCCCCCTGTTGTCTGTGTCTATTGGTTAAGCTTACATGCATACATACAAGTCCTTTGGTTGATCTCTCTCCCTAACACCCACCCTCCCCTACCTTCCCTCTGAGGTTTGACGGTCTGATCGATGTTTCTCTGTCTCTGGATCTGTTTTTGTTAATCAGTTTCTGTTGTTCATTATATTCCATAAATGAGTGAGATCATGTGAGATTTATATTTCTCTAACTGGCTTATTTCACTTAGCATAATGCTCTCCAGTTCCATCCATGCTGTTGCAAATGGTAAGAACTCCTTCTTTTTTTACTGCATCATAGTATTCCATTGTGTAGATGTACCACAGTTTTTTAATCCACTCATCTGCTGATGGGACTTAGGCTGTTTTCAAATCTTAGCTATGGTGAATTGTGCTGCTATGAACATTGGGGTGCATATACCCTTTCTGATTAGTGTTTCTGGTTTATTGGTATATAGTGCTAGAAGTGGGATCACTGGGTCAATGGGAGTCCATTTTTAGTTTTTTGAGAAAACTCCATACTGTTCTCCACAGTGGCTGCACCAGTCTGCATTCCTACCAGCAGTGCAGGAGGGTTCCTTTTTGTCTGCATCCTCACCAGCACTTGTCATTTGTTGATTTGTTGATGATAGCCATTCTGACAGGTGTGAGTTGGTACCTCATTGTCATGTTGATTTGCATCTCTGGGATGATTAGTGACTTTGAGCCGGTTTTCATATGCATCTTGGCCTTCCTTCTGTCTTCTTTCGAAAAGTATCTATTTAGGTCCATTGCCCATTTCTTTATTGTGTTGTTTATCTTCCTTTTGTTAAGTTGTATGAGTTCCCTGTAAATGCTGGAGATTAAACCCTTATCGGTGATAACATTGGCAAATATGTTCTCCCATGCAGTGGGCTTTCTTGTTGTTTTGTTGATGGTTTCTTTTGCTGTGCATAAGCTTTTTATTTTGATGTAGTCCCATTTGTTTATTTTCTCTTTAGTTTCCATTGCCCAAGGAGCAGTATCATTGAAAAAATTGCTTTGGCATATGTCTGAGATTTTGCTGACTGTGTATTCCTCCAGTAGTTTTATGGTTTCCCTCCTATTTCTTGATCTTATTGTGAAAATTTCATCAGATGAAAAATGAAAACCATTTAATGAGAGCTTGGCCCACAGTAAGCTCTGAATGTATTGTGTGTGCAGTAAGAGCATTATCATCTTCAATGAATTGGTGCTATGACTAATAAAAGGATGTGGGACTTAGGGGATGAGTCAGCTCTAATGCAGACCTTCAGCAAGTATAACATCCAACAGTTGAGCAAATATGAATATCATGATCCTTCTGGCTTCTGGGACATAAGAAATAGCATCCTTTGTCCCAAGGTACTTGTATCTACTGCCAGCAGTCATGAAAGTGTGGCAGCTAAGTATTTTGCTTGCAAGTAGAGTAAAATGCAGAACTTTCCCATGCTCTAAAGAGTGTTGTGTGTTTGTTTATTTTTTCATTTCTTTTTCTTTTTTTAAATTCTCACCCAAGGATATTTTAATTTAATTTAATATAATTTTATTTTTAGAGAGAGAGAGTGGAGTGGGAGAGAGAAAGAGAGAAATATTGATTAGTTGCCTCCTGCACAAATGCCTACCAGTGCCCAAATTCAAGCCTGTAACCAAGGTACATGCCCTACACCTGGAATCAAACCAGTGACCCTTTGGTCCCAGGACCAATGTTCCAACCATTGAGCCAAATCTGCCAGGACTTGACAGTTTCTTTTAATGCTGATAAAAGAAGTCATTTTATGCATTAGTTGTACCATTAACCTAAATACTCTTTTTAAAAAATATATATTTTATTCCTTTTTTACAGAGAGAAAGGGAGAGGTATAGAGAGCTAGAAACATCGATGAGAGAGAAACATCGATCAGCTGCCTCCTGCACACCTCCCACTGGGGATGTGCCCACAACCAAGGTACATTCCCTTGACCGGACCTGGGACCTTTCAGTCCAGAGGCCGATGCTCTATCCACTGAACCAAACCGGTTAAGGCAACCTAAATAGTTTTTTGAAAAATAAACCTCAATATATACCTTGGCCTTTCTTTTTTGATTCCCAGCCAAGGCAAGTGACCAGATTGCAGGCTTGATCCCCAAATGTGGGGCATGCAGGAGGCAGCCAATGAATGGATGTTACTCTCTCTCCCTCTCTCCCTTAAGTCAATAAAAACATTTTAAAGAACAATACAATAAACTAACCTCTATAATGTAAAATTTTTCTAAGAGCTTACGTGTATCTCAATATGTGTTATATTCTCTACCAGTGTCATTTGGGAGGTCAGAATTTGACCCAGGCTTAGATGTCAAATTGGTAAATCATCTTACATTGTGTTTTACAAGTAAACAAAGCTTTTAGCATTTTTTATGTAAATGAAACATTTCATGATTTCCCCACATTTCACAGTAAATCTTGAGACTCCGCAATGTGCCAAAAGCATAGTTTTCATTCCTTCATTATTACATTTGACCCCTAGTTTGAAAATTGTTGTAATTTTATTGATTACTTACTATAGAGAAATATGCAGTCTTAATCTTAGTCTATTAAAAATTAATGGCACTGAGGACAACAGCATTGATTACCCAATAATGTGTATATAATATACTGGCCACCAAAGTAATTCTTTCTTGTGCACATTTTTTACTTTAAATTCACTCTTAGCCAGGGATTTGAAACCAAGAAAGCAGATGGAATCCTATCTTAGGTCAAAAGCTTTCTATTTTTCATTCTTCAAAATTCATGGTTGAAAGTAGAAAGGCAAAGCTCTCTATTGGTCGGTCAAGAACAGCAGTAGCATTAGGGATCCAGAAATATTGACACCATTATTATGAGCATTTATGAGCACAAAATTGACTTTATGCATTAGTCTAATAGTGTGTTGGTGTGATTTCAAGCACTGAAAAATACTGCACTAGGTTAGGTAGGGTAAGACACAGAGACAGGGCTTTTAGGGGTAAAGAAGACTGACGAAGGCTAAGTCATGGCCTGGCTCTAATGTAACATATGGTTTGGAAATAAACACATATTGCTTGTACGGGAGGAGGCATATTCTGTAGTGGGCGAGATGTAGAATGGAGCAACTGTATAGAGTTCAAACTCTGTACAGAGTCCTGCTGTTTCCAGAAGATATAGCCTGGGGCCTAGAACAGAAGCCTAGAAAATAAGACCTTTGGGTTTGACAAGAATGGGATTCATGACAAGAGCCAGAGGCTTCCTCTTTTCCCAAGCCTCTGGGGAAATGATAAGCAAAAGAGTAGCAAAAGCAACAATGGCTTGTTGTAAAAATACATAGAGATTATTCCTAATAGCGGGGGATATTTGATAAATGTTAGAATTGTAAGGAATTATGAAATGTTTTCGAATCCACACATATACACCAATATACACCTCACATCCTACATAATAAAATGGTAATATGTAAATTACCATCACTCCACTACACCCACAATTGGGCCAGCAGGAGGCGCAGGGGGCGGGACTCAGGGTGGCCGGAGTAGCTGATTGGGCCAGCAGCGCTGCGAGCTCAGCGTCTGTGCCATGGCTGCGCCGGAGGCTTTCGGAAGGCCTGGTGCACCGGCGGACAGCCGGCCAGCTCCTCCGCGATCAAAAGCCAAAGCGGGGGAGCTGGCCGGCTGTCTGCTCCCGCACAAGGCCTTTCGAAAGCCTCCGCCGCGCAGGAGGCTTTCGGAAGGCCTGGTGCATGATTAAATCATGCACTGGGCCTCTAGTATAATTATGTTTGTACATTAGTTAAATAGTACTGCCCATAGGATATAAATAGCAATACTATTTCTATGAGACAAACTAGGTTCTAAGCCTAGTTTTCTCAGGTACTGCTTGGCCTCACCATTGGGGAGATTTAGTAATGTGATTACCCTAGGGGCTTAATCACAAGGAACAATAACAGCCTGTAATTATTGGAATTGAGAGTCTAGACACATAAAATAATTGCCTTTGTTTAGTTCAAGTCATCTATCCTCTAGTTTTGATATAGAGTAAAGGATTAAAAGACTTTCAAGTTCATGGTAGAGTTTCCATTGGATAAAAAGGATCACTGTGGTCTGTGGATGTGGTGGTCCTGCCGTCCTATGAATACTAGCTGGAGCCTGGAATGCACTGATGTCATGCACATGTCATGGAACACTGCTGAAGCCATAGCGATGACTTGCATCGTAACTGCCCTGTTGGTGTCCTAGGCACTGGTCAGAGCAGGAGAGGAGAAATCTCTCAAGTGACTAGTTATTGATTGTAATTTGTTTATACTGATTGTACTTGTTGTAATTTGATTCTTTGTCATCATCAAATTACAATTTGAAAGTACAGTTTGTGTAGAAAGGTACTTGATTTGAGTGACTCTTTACAGAGTTGAACCATGAAGCATAAGGAAAAAATGAAACATCTGGAAAGCAAGTATTTCATCAAAACTGCAAGGATGTCAGGAGGTATGTGTTAAGCACATTCTCAAGGCATAGGGTAACCAGGTAATTCTTTCTAAAGAAAAAGAGAGAATTCCTAGTTGTGATGATGAAGGGAAGGAGAGAGGGAGAGATAGATAGATGGGAAGAGAGCTATAGAAGGAGAGGAAGGAAGGGAAAAGAGGTGAGATGAAGGCAGGGTGGGGGAGTGGAAGAGAAAATTTGAGAGAGAGAGAGAGGAAGACACAGAGAAAGAGATGAGAAGAGATAAGGGGAAACAGAGAGAGCAGGGAAAGGGAAAGGCAGGAAATAACTTTGAACACTTAAAGCTAGTTGTGTAAGGAGAGTATAATATCAGAAATGTAGACTATTAAGATGTAAATGTGGAACTCCTATGTGAAATGTAAGAAAAAAAAAATGGTAGGGGAGGGTGGGGGTAAGAAAGAGAGATCAACCAAAGGACTTGTATGCAAGCATATAAGCCTAACCAATGGATACAGACAACAGGGGGGTGAGGGCATGAGTGGGGGGCGGGTAGGAGGGAATGGGGGGATAAGGACACATATGTAATACCTTAACCAATAAAATAAAAGAAAAAAGGAAAAAGAAAGAAAAAAATAAATAAATGGGATGCATGAACACACAAAAACACAAAATACTCTTAATAATTGTTACAGTAAAGAAATAATTTGGCTCTTTCTGGGAAAAATGGGAAACTGAAATAATTTGGTTACTATGGATATTAAAAGTAAACAAGTAGTCACTAGGCGGAAGAACAGTTGCTCATTGGTGGAAGGGTGACAGATTGGAGCCATCCCCAAAGTTCCAATGGTAGCTCATATTCTAAAGAGGACAAATATTTCTAACTTGTTTGGGATTTCTGCATCCTCCAGTGGACCTTCAAGAAAAGGCTGTCTTCATTTCACTCTCAAAAAATATTAGTGCATGTTTAGAGATGTTATTAAACATAAACTATGAGACATGCAAACATACATTCAAACCTATTCACATATAAACACATATACTAGTAAAACATAAATAAGTCAAAGAAAAATTGATATTAATCCAACATAATTGCTCACCAGTTACGTACCAGGTCCAATTTTTTGTCTCTCAATAACACATAATATCTCTACTTTATTAGAATAGATAAGCCTTTAGTGACTAATACACAAATGGATCTATTTCTTGCTTATATGACAAATCAGCACATATGTACAGGCCTCAGGGCAAGTCTCTTCCATGAGATAATTTATGGGCCTAAGCTGATGTAAACTTGGTTATCATTAACATGCAGCTTTCTAATAGACTCCAGGATATCAACATCCCAGTCAGCTAGGTAAGGGAGGTGCATGGAGGGGCACATAGGAGGTATGTGAGACAGTGTCTGGAAGGGGCACTTGTCATTTCCTTTGTAGAAATGTAATCACACTGTCAGAACTACCTATAAGGGAAGCTGATAAATATAATATAGTTGTATGTACAGATAGAAATGAGACAGCAGTCTATTCCATTTAAAAATAACATTTTTTTTGTGCAAACCCATGATATTTATTGTCACAGTAAATATGACTGCACATATAATACTTTCATAGGAACCATATTACCCTGTCCAGTAAGGTTGAGGCCATGTGTGTGTTCACTGAATTTTTTACATAGTAGACCTTTTTTATTAGTATTATTGTTATATAATTTGTATTGCTTTACATCACTTTTTTGCTTTATATTTATTGTTTACACTATTACAGATGTTCCCATTCTCCCTCCCCCCCTTCACCTTTGGCAACTCTGCCACACTCACCCCCTTTCTTCTGGCCATCACAACACTGTTGTCTGCGGGTCATGCATATATGTTTTTTGGCTAATCCTTTGACCTTGAACACTTCCCATCTTCCCCCTCCTCCCCTCTGATAGCTTTCAGTCCATTCCATTTATCCATGCCTCTATTTCTATTTTGCTTGTCAGTTTATTTTGCTTAATAGCCACCTGTGAGATCATGTGCTATTTGTCTTTCTCTGACTGGCTTATTTCATTTAGCATAATAATCTCCAAGTCCATCTATGCTGTCTCAAAAGGTATGATTTCCTTCGTTTTTATAATTGCATAGTATTTCATTGTGAAAATTACCACATATTTTTTTAAAACTTATCTACTGATGTACATTTTGGATATTTCCAGATATTGGCTATTGTAAATAATGCTGCAATGAACATAAGGGTACATATATTGCCATGTGAAGTGATAATGCCCGATATATAATGTCCACCCAACGTGTATTTTTTTAATTGACACAGACACCACAAAATGCCTCATCTCAATGTGCTCTTTTATTCCATTGCCCAGGACCCTGCAACATCCAACAGGATGCGCCTCAGTCTCAGTCATTTATGGAGGCGCCAGGCTGTAGTCAGGAGGCAGGAGAAAATGCATCCACCTCTGAATATTTCTCCTGTGTCTCCTCACCATCCAAGCTTCCCCATTATGATGAGGATGGTGAGGAATATACAAAGGCGGGATCTGAGCTTGGTGAAGTGATGCAGCTCAGCTGCTCTGCGCAGTCTCTACTGATTTCACTTTCCCATCAAAAACAGGAAAGGGATTCAGGGCAGACAGACTAGTACTAAGGCTTCTGCAGAGGGACCAGTAGGGAGTGTGCCTTCAACACAGAGCAAGAGGGCTCAGCACACATTTCCAACATAACAGCACTGGGACAGCTGTGGATGAGGTAGTGGACAGTGCTGATATGTGTTTACATATTTACTCAGAACCTGCACCTCAAGTGAGCACAGACTGATATCCTCTTCACACACTCACACATCTGTACTCCTTCATACCAGGTAACTCCCCATTTCTTCTTTTAACTTTTTCTCTCAAATACACAGGCCTTCATTCCACACCTGTCTTCCCATTCTCTAGTAGCATTACCTAGGCACACTCTTACCTGGATTCCTTCACACTCACCCAATTACACACTAAATCTATAAATAATTTACATGCAATCACACAGATAATCTGTTTTAAATCCCTCATTCTAGGCCAAACACTTGAAAACTCACATGCCTTGAAGGAAATGAACTTTTATCTGTTATCTTTCTAATCCATAAGCCACTTCAGCCACCAAGACTTTTACCAATATCAAAAACACTCATGGGATATATCCCAGAACATCCATACAACTCCACACAAACATACATACAATGCTATATCCTCATAATTATACCACGTAAATTCCTCAAACAAAGCATACCACACACATTGTTACACCTTGTAAACACCTCAAGTGAGGCATACCACATACAGAATTCTGAAATATCACACATAGACGTGTTTCACTATACATGCTCCCATATGCATGGCTATCTTACCTCCCACAGCCCTCACACACACATTCTAGTTTTCTTATGTTTGAAATTTTCTTTCCTAGGATTCCATCAATTACAACAAAATGTTTCCTATCTTGGGGACCTTAATATGCCTGTGTCCCAGTCTACACGGAAACGGAAGATCATGGAGGGGCACATAGGAGGTTTGTATGGTGATGCCTGTTAGTGGAATATGTAAATTTCATTTTTTTTCATTGTATAAATGTAATCTCATGGTGCAAACTAGCTTCAAGGGAAATTGATAAATATAACATAGTTGTATATCCAGGTAGAAAGGGGACAGCAATCTCTATTCCATTTAAAAATAACCTTTTTTGTGCAAACCTAGTCACCCATGACACATATTGACACAATGCATGTTTCTGTGCATTTAATATTTTCATGGGAACCATTTTACACTTTCCATGAAGAGAGGGCTGTGTGTGTTCACCGAACATGTCACATAGCAGACTCTTATTGTTTGTTTAATGGACAGATAAATACACAGATAACAAGCATGGGCCACATCTGTATTATTTTTATTTAATTGCTCAGCAAAGTTGAATTTAAGTGAAGCTACTTTGCAGAACAGACACAAGGCAGTGGCCCTGACTCAAGGCCGGAAAGCATGGAAGGCCTCTTCTTCAGACTATTTATCCATCGCTTCTAAAGACAGGCTCACTGGTGCTGGTCAGGAGGGACTATTGAAGAGTACACAAAGGGGTTTAGGATGTAGAGAGAACCCAGAGTTGAGCTGAGTGGTTCTGCCCATTAGTCAGCAAAGGGCCTCTCAGTACAAAACCTCAAACACTTCTGCATCATCTTCAATGTGATCAGCAGAGGAAGTAATGTATTCCAAGGGAAAACACTGAAAAGGACTAGAGCGAGTGCAAGGAGATCAGTGGAAAACAGTGTTTGAGGAATTAAAAAGAGAGGACCTAAAGGGATGAGAGTCTTATCAGAGAAAAATGGAAGAGTATGTTCCTATGAGTCAGACAAGGGCATGTTATGTTACAGTGAATGTGTGAAGCACTAATAACTACAACAGACACAAGTGGTAGGATACTCAAGACTGAACTTGATGTAGAGTACAGAGATACCCAGTTGAAGATCCCACCACACCCATATATTTTCATGGACAAAGTTTTACATTCGCAGTCATCCCTTATCAGTCACATTTGCACTCACTCCCCCCATCATTCATTTCCTTATAGTCTTCCACATGCATTTGCATTCTCCATGATCTGTTTTTTGTCTGTATCATACAAGGAGTTATAATTTCTCTGACTTCTAACACACTAGATGAGTATTTCTGTTTTTATTTTTTATTTATTTATTTTTAAAATATATTTTATTGATTTTTACAGAGAGGAAGAGAGAGGGATAGAGAGTTAGAAACATCGATGAGTGAGAATCATCGATCAGCTGTCTCCTGCACACCCCCTACTGGGGATGTGCCCGCAACCAAGGTACATGCCCTTGACCGGAATCGAACCTGGGACCTTTCAGTCCATAGGCCAACACTCCATCCACTGAGCCAAACCGGTTTTGGCCTGTTTTTAAATTTCATGTAAACAGAAGAACACAATATATACTTTGTATCTGGTTCCTTTCTCTCATCGTTTTATTTGTGTGATTTATTCACGTTGTATGTGATGTTAGTCTGTTCATTCTGTATATCATGCATGAATATAATTTCTTTACGGATTATACTTTTCTGAGTATTTGGGTTGCTTTGAATCTGGGATTACTTAAAAAGTTGATGTTCTGAACATTACATTTCTGTTTGGTGAATGTTTAAGGGTTAGACTCCTAGGCTTTAGCTTGCATATTCAGTCTTAGTCCCTTCAGAAGTCAATTTTTTACATTTTATTTTCTAATGCAATCTCCTGTTACTGCAACAGGGAACTTACACACTCATCTCTGCACTCTCTGACATCTTTTTCAAAGCCCAGGATTCTTTCTCTTATATAACTTGATTTTCACATCCTCACATTCTTTAATTATTTCCCCATATTTTCAAAAAATACATTAATTCCACCAATCTCACAGAGAATATTCTCAGTAATAACATACCATACCTAATCTGCATGAGGTATTAAACATGCAGACAAATCTGTAACGATAGGAAAGCAATCTACACACATAAATATGTGTTGAAGTAACACAGAGACACAAAGCACACATACCATCCTCATTCAGACAAAACCCATCCCATATTCAGATTTGAAAACAACAAATCAATCATACATTATTAAATTTTAAGCCAGTTTTTTATTTATTTTTATTTATTTATTTTTACTTCTTTTTCTTTCATACATTTTTAAGCCAGTTTCAACCAACAAATTATGAACTTAAACACCAAGCATGTTACACTCACTGTATCATACTGCAAAAAATGGAAATACTACATTTACCAGACACATTTATGAGACATGATGATAATTTTAAACAGTTAAATAATGAGCATTGATCTTCGTTAACAATGAAACGGGAACAGTGGCATAATAACAATTAGCAGTTAATTTCTTCAAAAGTTAATATTTATGTTTTTACATCTCTCTATTTATATCTCAATATAGATACATATGCATGCAGAATGCTTTTTCAAACTTGTACCATATATCCCCTATTGGTACAATTTTTGATGAGAAAATAGAGTTGATATCCATGTCTAGTTCCTACATACTGTCCTTCAAACATGGTTCTAAGTGTTTAATGATCCATATAGATCACCAGAAAAATCACATACAAGACACCCACTCCCACTGACATCCACCAAACACACCATTTAATGTATTTACTTATAGTTTGGAGTAAATGGAATTTCAATGGGAAAGTCTCCTTAATTTCTGTGAGAGTAATTGCCATGTGAAGTGATAATGCCTGACATATAATGTCCACCCAAAATGTAGTTTTTAAATTGACACAGACCTCACAAAAATGCCTCATCTCAATGTTCTTTTTTATTCCATTGCCCAGGACCCTGGAACATCAAACAGGATGTGCCTCAGCCTCAGTCATTTATGGAGGCCCCAGGCTGTAGTCAGGAGGCAGGAGAAAATACATCCTCCTCTGAGTATTTCTCCTGTGTCTCCTCACCATACAAGATTCCCCGTTATGATGAGGATGGTAAGGAATATACAAAAGTGGGACTTGGGTTTGCTCAAGAGATGCAGCTCAGCTACTCAGCCTACTCTCTACTTAGTTCATTTTCCCCTCAAATCCAGGAGTGGGCTTCAGGGCAGATGACTAGTACTAAAGCTTCTGAAGAAGGACCAGTAGGGAGAGTGCTTTCCAGGACAGGGCAAGGTCCCTTAGCACAAATTTTCAATATAGCAGCTGTGGTTGGGATAGTGTGCAGGGCTGACATGTGTATAGGAGTTAACTTAGAACCTTCTCTTCAATGAGCACAAACTCGGATCATTACACACTCATACATCTATACTCCTTCATATAAGCTACTAGTGACCTGGTGCATGAAATCCGTGCACATTAAAAGGGAATTAATTAGAGGAAATAATTTAATATTGCTATTTGCCCCTTGTCTATAATAAAAGTGACAGAGAAGAAAGAACATTAGTAAAATGTATATGAAAATCTCTCTCATGTCAGAGTCTGGGGTGCACCGTGGGACCCAGACTCAAGTTCCCGCCCACTCGTGCATGCCTCCAAATCGCAAGAGACCCAGACGTGGCTGGCCCCACCCCTGTCAAGCCCCGCAGGGCAGGGGGTGCAGCCCCAGGTCCCCCAGCTCAGCCTAATGTCCCCCGGCCCAGTGCTGTCTCAGGGGTACAGTCTCAGGTGCTCTGGCCTGGGTGCCAGGGTGGGAGGTGCAGCCGCAGGTCCCCCAGCCCTGCGTGAGGGCGCGAGGGCGCGAAGGCACGAGGGCATGACGACCATTTGCATAATAGCTCTTTATTATATAGGATCGCCCCATTGCCCCTCCTTTTCACTTGTTCTATCAAATACACAGGTCTTTATACCCCATCTATAATAGCATTACCTAGATATACCCTTACCTTCATTCCTTCATGCAGTCATTTTCAGACTCACCCATGTACACACTAATTCCATAAATAATTCACATTCCCATCACACAGATAACCTGTTTATATCAAACCCTAGAAGACTTTCTTGTCCTGAAGGAAATGCATTTTCATCTGCTGTGTGTCTAACCATATGGCACTCTAGCCACCAGCCTTTCAGACCTTCATGAGCTGAACATTCTGAGAGCTCACTAACATTCTCAGTCTCACAATATCATAGTAATACCCAGTACCACTCCTGTACTACTCACATGTGCTGTCATAACACATAACAAACATGCATACAACTCATTAACCATTGTCTTTTAGCAACATCACAAAACATTCCCAGATATGTCCCAGAATATAATACACCTCCACACGTACATACATATAATCCTATATCCTCATTCCACATAGTTATACCGTGTAGATACCTCATATAAAGCACACTACACCCAGAATTCTGAAATATCACATACAGATGTACTTTACTTCACCTGCTCACGTAGATCATGACCCTTGTAACTCCTACAGCCATCACACACCCATTCTAATTTTTTTAATGTTTGACATTTTCTTTCCTAGGAATCAAGGAGAGACATGTACCCAAGAACTTGGTGCAAACGGATTCTTCCTCTGACTATTCATATAGCTCCAATTCTTCACATTCATCTAGTAATGAGGAGCCCAGGCTCATGAAAATTTACTATATGCGTGTACAAATGAAAAGGGGTGTGGCTGTCTTGTGCCATACAGGGGAAGGATGGGAGCCTCCCTCAAAAAAGATCAAAATGGAAGAAATGACCTATACTATAGAGGACCATAAAAATGTCCCCCTCTCTCACATGCCTGGGGAGAATCTCATAAATGACCCTAAGCCCAGCGTAGACAGTCCAGCCCAAGAGAAAAGGGAGAAGGTTGGCTGTCGCACAGAACCTCCAAAGCTGGTGGTGTATCGCAGGGTCCCGCTGCGGAGGGCGCTGGACAGCGGGTTCCGGTGCCTGGCCTGCTGCCACGTCTTTGCTAGCCTGGAGGCCCTTCAGCGGCATGTGGAGCATGGGGTCCGGGAGGGCTTCAGCTGCCATGTGTTTCATCGAGCCATGGCTCGTCTGAAGTACAAAAAGCTTAAGAGTAAGAACAAGAAATTGGTGAAGGCAACATTAACTTGCCAGGAGGAAAAATACTTTGACACCAAGACAAACTTGAACAACTAAAGAGACTGTTTTTCAGCCCCCAAAAGAGAGGAAGTGAAGCCGGTTAGACTCCACTGAGGAGGCTTCATTCCCCTCAGCAGACACAGTATCCAACCTTTTTTCCATTTCTAGCACCACCATCTCTGCGACCACACCACCAATCTGAGCAGACAGCCCCTTTTAATACTAAGACCGAGGGGCCAGAAGGCAGACCACACCATCCCAGATACTGCCTTACCCTCTCTCCTACTTTATTGCTTATACCCACACATATAGCATCCATAAATACATGCTTGATGCAAAAGAGTGGAGACACTACAGGATTTAATAGTACAGATCCTAATACCCCTTCCCTGCACTGACTCCCACATTTCCATTAAATTGGTCTTTTTAAACAATTTTACATATTTTTCTAAATCCTTCTTTAAATGAAGATATACCTTTTTCAAACATCTCCCCATAATATATTCACTTGCATGATTATTTCGCTGGAAGACAGATATTATTAAGTGAAAATAAGGTATTGCAGGAATGGAATCAAAAGCAACTATAACCCACACCTTACTTTCTATGTACTTATAGACACACAGGCACATATACACTTCTTATACACACATATCCATGGGGAAGGATGGAGCACAAAATGAGTAGTTTTAAAATATTCTGATATGAATATATATAGGTGTCCAAAATGTCACAGTGAGTATTTAAGCTTAATAACTTTAGAGGGGTAAAAGCTACCAACTTGTGAAAAACACAAGTTGCATTTTTAATTATTTGTATGTTTTTATACTTGTTTAACTTTAAACATTTTCAAAGATCATTTTAATTTTTGTGTTTCTACAGAGGCTTAGAAACAAAAAAGAAAATTAACGTTCACAAAACTATACAGGAGAAGGGGAATTCAAATAGTTCCCCTTTTACATGATGATCTTTCAATTTGTAGCATTTATCCTTCTGAAATTATTAAAGCTTAAAACTGCACTGTGGCATTTTGTACAACTGTATATACACATGTATTATCTTGTATATACATGTATTACTATTCAGTTTGTGCTCCATCCTTCCCTATGAAAATGCATGTATAAGAACTGCATATGCACCTGTTTGTCTACAAGTTCAAAGAAGCTAAGATATAGATTATAGTTGCTATTGGTTGCATCTTATTAGTACTTTCTTCTTCTCCCTCTGAAAAGAGGCTCTATTTTTTGACCAAATATGTTGGCATGTGAGACCAGCCAAGTCATGACTTCTCTACCTGCCTTTCATCAATGGACCTAGGGATTAACATACATCCATGCTTGACCAATCTACTAATAACTTGGAAAATTAAAACAGAAGAGACAGAGTTTGAGGGGTGGTGGTGATGGTGGTGGTGAGTTATCCTTTGTCTGCAACTCCAATTAAGGTATTTCCACTACTAGACTTGCTTTAATTCCTCTCTTTTGAAAGACCAGGCTGTTTAACTGTGACTTTAAACCACTAAGCCTTCACACTAACTTTTCAATAAGTTCTTGATTTTTTTCCTCCATTAGCCTAAGCCCTTTACTGTTGTTTGTGGCCTAATGTTCCTTAATTGATGCAAATTAGCTTCAACATGATCATTCTTCCATTATAATATTTGAAATTATATAACTGAGAAAGGAGTGACACATTATATTCTGCTGATGTATATTGAAAAAATAAGGGATATACATGTAGTCAGTATGTATACTTGGTTAATTAGAAAGTACATTAAGTAGACATAGTACCCAATCTTTTCATGCATTTCTACCACCATTATCTCTAAGCCATACCAACAATATTAGCAGATAATTCCTTTTAATGCCATTTACCACTTTTCTGAAGGAGAAGAAAGCAGATCTCACCATCCCAGATACTGCCTTACACACTATTCAACTTGATTATACATCTCACATATACCATCCATGAATACATGTTTAATGAAAAAAAGTTTTGCATTAAGAATTCTGCATACACAATTCTGATAATACGAATTGTAATACCCCTCCCCTGCATTCACTCCTCACATTTCTATGAAAGTGGTCTTTGTTAAGATAGAAAATATTAGAACATAGCATGCAATTGCAAAGTAATATGTATTTATCTGTTCTACTAAGAATATTGTTAAATTGGCAAAGGAAATAAAATTTCTTACTTGCTACCAATTTCTTTTTTTTAATTTACTATTTATTCTTATTTTCTATATGATAGCAAATATTTATAATATCTGTATATATTAAGTTCTTTTTTTATTTGTATAAAAATGCACATATGTATTCTTTTGAGATTTAAAATCCTCCATATGCTTGTCTTCATTTTCTTCCTCATTTCAATATACCTAATATTAATTATACTCCAAAATACTTTTTTAAAAAAAAATCTAGTATTTTCTACAGCGGTTACCAGAGAGTGATTAAAGTATCTAAAATTATGGTTTGTGTAGTAAGGATAACTTTTAATTTTCTACAGGTAGAAAACTGAGCCCCTGTCAAACCATTCTCCAATATTACTGGGTTGTGCCTTTCTTTTAAATTCATAGTAATTTTTATATTGTATAATTTTTATTTATTCTTAGCATAGTAGTGTTTTGGAGGTGTTCTCTTACAGAGAGAATGACTTAGAGTTTGCTATTTTTCATTCCTAAAATTAAAAGGATTCATCAATGATAAAAATAAATGAGTTATCTTTTTAGTAATTTTTATTATTTTTTATTAGATTTATTGAGGTGACATCTATATATATAAAAGCCTAAGTGACCAGCTGACCAGCCAGCCAGTAGCTATGAAGCACAATGACCACTAGGGGGCAGACGCTGAATGACAGGCATGGAAACATGGAACAGACTGATGAATCTCAGAGGGAAGGGGGTAGGGCAGGAAGAGATTAACCAAATATATGCATACTAGAGGCCCAGTGCACACTGGTAGGGTCCCTCGGCCTGGCCTGCAGGGATCAGGCCAAACCCAGCTCTCCAACATCCCCCAAGGGGTCCCTGATTGCGAGAGAATGAAAGCCAGGCTGAGAGACCCCACCAGTGCACAAATATGTGCACCGGGCCTCTAGTTGGTTAATAAAATCATGCAAGTTTAAAGTGTACAGTTCAATGAAACAACATCTACATACTGTAGTATGCACTCATTGCCCACAGTACCATTCTATTGTCCGTATCTATATATTAGGTGTACCAGTTAATAATGGCAGATTTTGTAATCAAAGAAAACATGATAATTTCAAGAGAAACAACAAAAGTGCTTTATTCAAAGTAATGTCCATTGCTAGCTACACATCTCCCCCATCTTTCAGGTAATTTGTAGATACCATCCCAATAGAACTTTTCTTGTTTTGAGGCAAACCATTCAGAGACCCAATTTTCCACTTCTTCATACGTTTTGAAGTGCTGCTCAGAAAGTGTGTGTGCCATCAATCAGAACAAGTGGTAATCTGAAGGAGCAATATCTGGTGAATACAGAGGGTGGGTTAATACTTCCCAGACAAGGTCTTTTAACGTGTCTTTAACTGGTTTTGAAGTGTGTGATGGTGAATTATAATTAAGCAAAATTACTTTGCTGTGTCTTCTGGCCCATTCTGGTTGTTTCTGGAACATTCTGGTCGTTTTATGATCAAAACATGGTTCAAATTGATTATTGGTTGCCGGTAGTGATCAGTATTAATGGTTTCACCTGGTTTTAGAAGCGCATAATACACCACACCTTCCTGATCCCATCAAACAGAGAACATTGTCTTCTTTATGAAGCATTTTGGCCTTGCAGTTGATGTTGATGGTTTACCTAGATTAACCCATGATTTTGCGCATTTGGGATTCTCAAAATAAATCCACTTTTCATCGCCAGTCACAGTTGGATGCAAAAAGACTTTCTTTCGTGCCATTGAAGCAACATTTTACTGATGACTTTTTGCTTTTCCATTTGTCTTTCGTTCAGTTGATGTGGCACCCATTTTCCTTCCTTTAAAATCTTTCCAATTGCTTGTTAATGATCGCAAATTGTTTGCTGAGCAACATTTAATCTTTCTGTAAGTTGTTTTTGAGTTTGACATGCATCTTCATCCAATAATGCTTGTAATTGTTAGTCTTCAAACTTTTCGATTGACTTGGATGTGCTTTATCTTCCACATGGAAATCATCACTTTTAAAGCGTTTAAACCAGCGTTCACAAGTGTCTTGAGATGGGACATGTTCACCATAGGCTTCCTGAACTATATGATAACTTTTTCTTCAAAATAAATGAATTAAAACTTCCTGCAAATGTTTTTTTTTTTTGGTGGGGGGCATAAAATTCTACATTTTTAAGCATACAAATATCTATGATGTGAACACCTTCAGCAAATTTGACATATGAAGTTTTGAAGCTGCTTGTCAATACAACAAAATAGCATACATATCAAACGCATATATATATCGACATATGTGTAACTCCATCTATTGAAAAAAAATCCGCATTATTAACTGGTACACCTAGTATATATTTGCTTAATGAGTTCACCTCCTTTTTTACCCAGTCCCCTTACCACTCTCTCCACTGACAGTTGTCAGTTTGTTCTATGTTATATATTCTTCTGTTCTTTTTTTGTTAAAATATTTTATTCATTAGAGTCCACATATAAGGGAAATCATATAGCACTGTCTTTTTCTTTCTTTTTTCTTTTTTTAATTTTTTTTATTAAGGTATTGTATGTGTACATATCTTACCATTGTCCCCCCTGCACCCCACTCCCATATATGCCCTCACCCCCCCAGAGTTTTGCGTCCATTGGTTATGCTTATATGCATGCATACAAGTCCTTCGGTTGATCTCTTATCTTCCTGACCTCTCCCGAACCTTCCTGCTGTAATTTGACAGACTGTTTGATGCTTTACTGCCTCTGTATCTATCTTTTTGTTCAACAGTTTATAATGTTATTTATTATCCATAAATGAGTGAGATCATGTGGTATTTTTCTTTCATTGACTGGCTTATTTCACTCAGCATAATGTTCTCCAATTCCATCCAGGTTGCTGCAAATGGTAAGAATTGCTTCTTTTTTATGGCAGCATAGTATTCCATTGTGTAGATGTACCATAGTTTTCTGATCCAGTCATCAGCTGATGGGCACCTAAGCTGTTTCCAGATCTTAGCTATTGTAAATTGTGCTGTTATGAACATAGGGGTGCATATATCCTTTCTTATTGGTGTTTCCAGTTTCTTAGGATATATTCCTAGGACTGGGATTACTGGGTCAAATGGGAGTTCCATTTAATTTTTTTGAGGAAACTCCACACTGTTCTCCACAGTGGCTGCACCAGTCTGCATTCCCACCAGCAGTGCACAAGGGTTCCTTTTTCTCTGCATCCTCGCCAACACTTGTCATTTGTTGATTTGTTGATGATAGCCATTCTGACAGGTGTGAGATGGTACAGCATTGTTGTTTTGATTTGCATCTCTCGGATAATTAGTGACATTGAGCATGTTTTCATGTGTCTCTTGGCCTTCCTTCTGTCTTCTTTTGAAAAGATTCTATTTAGGTCCATTGCCCATTTTTTTATTGGATCATTTATCTTCCTTTTATTAAGTTGTATAAGCTGCTTGTAGATGTTGGAGATTAAACCTTTATCAGTGATACCATTTGCAAATATGTTCTCCCATACAGTGGGCTTTCTTGTTGTTTTGTTGGTAGTTTCTTTTGCTGTAAAAAAGCTTTTTATTTTGATGTAGTCCCATTTGTTTATTTTCTCTTTAGCTTCCATTGCCCTAGGGGCAGTATCGGTGAAGAAGTTCTTTAGGCATATGTCTGAGATTTTGCTGCCTGTGGATTCCTCTTGTATTTTTATGGTTTCCCGTCTTATGTTTAAGTCCTGTATCCATTTTGAGTTTATTTTTGTGTATGGTGTAAGTTGGTGATCTAGCTTCATTTTTTTTGCATGTATCTGTCCAATTTTCCCAACACCATTTATTGAAGAGACTGTTTTGATTCCATTGTATGTTCATGCCTTCTTTGTCAAATATTAATTGAGCATAGTGGTTTGGGTCAATATCTGGATTCTCTATTCCATTGATCTATATGTCTGTTCTTGTGCCAGTACCAGGCTGTTTTGAGAATAGTGGCTTTGTAATACAGCTTGAAATCTGGTATTGAGATCCCTCCTACTTTATTCTTCTTTCTCAGGATTGCTGTGGCTATTCAGGGTCTTTTTTTATTCTAGATGAATTTTTGGAGAGTTCTTTCAAGGTCTGTGAAATATGCCATTGGTATTTTAATGGGGAGTGCATTAAATCTATAGATTATAGCACTGTCTTTTTCTGATGGACTTTTTTCACTTAGCATAATGGCCAGATCCATCCATATTGTCACAAAATATTTTTTTTTCTTTTATATGACAGTGGCATTTCATTATGTAAATATAAAACATATTTTAAAATTTATTTTTTATTTTAAAAAATCTTTATTGTTGAAAGTTATTAAATAAGTCCCCTTTTCTCCCCATTGACCCCTTCTAGCCTGCCTGCGACCCCTACCCCGGCCTTTCACCACACTACTGTCTGTGTCTATGGGTTATGCATACGTGCATACAAGTTCTTTGGTTGATCTCTTCCCACAGACACACCCAGCCCTTCCTTCCCTTTGAAATTTCACAGTCTGTTCCATGCTTCTGTGTCTCTGAATCTATTTTATTCATCAGTTTATTTTGTTCATTAGATTCCACATATGAGTGAGATAATGCAATACTTTTCTTTCTCTGACTGGCTTATTTTGCTTCTCAAAATATTATCCTGGTCCCTCCATGCTTTCTCAAAGGCTAAGAGATGCTTCATTTTTACTGTGACCTAGTATTCCATGGTATAAATGTACAACAGCTTTGTTATTCACTCACCTGCTGATGGGCACATGGGCTGTTTCCAGATCTTAGCTATTGTAAATTGTGCTGCTATGAACATAGGGGTGCATATATTCTTCATGATTGGTGTTTAAGATTGCTTAGGATATATTTCTAGAAGTGGGATCACTGGGTCAATGGCAGTTTCATTTTAAAATTTTTGAGGAAATTTCATAACTGTTTTCCATAGTGGCTGCACCAGGCTACATTTCCACCAGCAGTGTAGTAGGATCCCCTTTTCTCCATATCCTCACCAAGACTTATCATTTGTTGATTTGTTGATGGTAGACATTCTGACACCTGTGAGGTGATAACTCATTGTTAATTTGTATTTGTCATTTTAATTTGTATTTCTCTGATGATTAGTGACTTTGAGCATTTTTTTCATATGTCCCTTGGCCATTTGTATGTCCTCTTTGGAGAAGTGTCTATTTAGGTCCTTTGCACATTTTTTTAAATTGGATTGTTTGCCTTACTTTTGTTAAGTTGTATGAGGTCCCTAAACAGGGATCAGGCCTAAACAGGCAGTTGGACATCCCCCGAGGTGTCCCAGATTGGAGAAGATGAAGGCTGAGTTGAGGGATACCCCCCAGCTCAGTGCATGTATTTTGTGCACAGGGCCTCTAGTGTGTGTGTGTGTGTGTGTGTGTGTGTGTGTGTGTGTGTACACACACACACACACACACACACACACACACACACACATATATATATGAATTTTTTTCTCTATCTTTATCTATATATTCCTATTTTTAGAAAAGGAGAATAGAGTAGGCAGCAGATAGGCCTGAGTTTGGTGAGTGAAACTAATTAAGCTATTAGTAGAAGAAGAGAACAAGTGAGGAGAGGTAGAACAAAAACATAAAATAAGAAATAAAAACTAAAAAAAAAATGGTTAAAATAGTAAAAATAAATAAAAGAAAAAAATAGTTTCTTATGTAAAAGATTTTTAAAAATGAAGTAGTGAAGTTCATTCTCTTCAGCTGAGTATTTAATGCCCCATGGAGGCTGGTCGAAGACCCTTTTCTGCTGTTCTATCTGCCATGTCTCAGCTTCCTGCTAGATAGTCAGCACCACGTTGACGCTCCCAGTGATCCACTGCTCTTTTGTGTTAGACACCATAGCCTTGGTGTCAGCCAGGCGGGACCACTCTGTCTGTCTGCTTTCAGTCGTATTTACACAAATGTTTATTTCTGACACTGCCTTTAGGTAGCAGTGTTTCTGTATTAGTTTTGGGGACCAAATATCCCCCCAACCCAGCCCTCAAAGGTCCCTGAGTGTATTTGTTATCCTTTTTTCCCTGACTAGTTCAAGACTGGGTGTAGCTACACTGCTAGGAGGGAACTGGTCTCCAGGAGAAAAATGTCTGTTCATGGTTGGAGGGATCAGACTGTCCCAGAGCAGGCCTCCTGATTGCCTCTCCCTATTTTGTTACCCAGGTTCCACAAAAGCACCTCCCCCTGCATCACAGCCACAGTGAGTATTTGTGATTGAAAGATCCTGGTTTTAGTGAGTAAAAGTAAGGAAATTATAAAGTTAGAGCAGCCACACAGCTGTGCATTTCTCTCTCCACGGGACTGCGTGGCCAGTGCAGAACTGCAGGCTGCTTTTCTGGGTGCAGCCCCCATGGCTATAGGCTTAGATCTAGTGTCCCCCACTGCCAGCAGCCCCAATGTAATGCTCCACAGTTGAGCATTACATTTGTCTCCAAGGGACCTGGTGTTGGTTCAGATCAGTTCAGGCTGCAGGTGTTTCTACCTCCAGCCCAGATCCCAGATCCCATTAGGTTCCCATCTAGCTCTGACCTTTCTGTCTACAGATTGTGTCCCCAGCTATGATTAATTTGCCAATTCTGGGTGGATGTCATTCAATTCAGCTGTTTCTTCTATCTGCTTCATGAGAAGGCACCAGACCCATCCTCTTATTCGGCCATGATTTTGTCTCCCCCTGGACAAACCTTTTAGGATTCCATGGCTGGGGAGGCTGAAGTCATGGTATTTGTGGGTTTGTAGCCATGGCAGCTGGTTCCTGGCCAGTGTTGCTGTGGGATTGCAGGTGGTGTCCGAGGTTTCCCTGGGTGGAGTTGAGGGTGGGCCCCCAGTCACAGCTGCTCTCCCCGTCCCCAGCATCATTTATTGAAGAGACTATCCTGACTCCATTTTATGCTCTTACCTCCTTTGTCAAATATTAATTTAACATATGTTTTGGGTCAATTTCTGGAGTCTCTGTTCTGTTCTACTGATTTATTTGATTGTTCTTAGGCCAGTACCAGGCTGTTTCGATTACAATGACTTTGTGTAGTATAATTTGGTATCTGGTATTGTGATCCCTCCAACTTTGTTCTTTCTCAGTAGTGCTGCAGCTTTATTGTTTCTATTTTTTATATATTTTATTTATTTTTTACAGAGAGGAAGGGAGAGAGATAGAGAGTTAGAAACATCGATGAGAGAGAAACATCGATCAGCTGCCTCTTGCACACCTCCTACTGGGGATGTGCCCGCAACCAAGGTACATGCCCTTGACCAGAATCAAACCTGGGACCTTTCAGTCTGCAGGCTGATGTTCTATCCACTGAGCCAAACTGGTTAGGTTAGTGCTACAGCTTTTAGGGGCCTTTTCTGGTTCCATATAAATTTTTGGAGTACTTGTTCTAGATTTTTTAATTAAGCTGTTGAGATTTTAATGGGGATTGCATGGAATATGACTATTGCCTTTGGTAGTATGGAGAGTTTAATGACTTAAATTCTAACAATCTATGAACATGGTATATTCTTCCACTTATTTATATCGTCTATCTCTTTTTTCAGTGTTCTGTATTTCTCAGAGTGACAGGTCTTTTACCTCCTTGGTTAAATTTATTCCTAGGTATCTTAATTTTGTTTTGTGGCAATGGAAAATGGGATTGTTTTCCTTTTTTAAAAATTTTAGTTTCTCTTTCTGAGAATTCACCATTGGTGTATAAAATGCCATTGATTTCTGGGTGTTAATTTTGTATCCTGCTACCTTGCTGAATCTATATATATAAAATAGAGAAATATGCAAATTAGATCAGGATGCTGTAATGTTCATGACCAGCTCAGGAAGAGGGGCCGGGCATGGCCCGAGCCTGAGAGAACAACATGCAGTTGCAGCCCGGAGCCTGAGAGAAGAACACACAGGGTCACCTGCCCCAAGCCCCTGCAGCATGGCTGGGGACAGGCCCCCAGTGGACACACACACACACACACACACACACACACACACACACACACACAGAGAGAGCATGGCTGAGGGCAGGCCCCCAGTGGACACACACACACACACACACACACACACACACAGCACCTGCTTCAAGCCTCCACGGCAAAGTCTGACATGCCCTCATCCTTCTCTCTATCTCATATTCTGGAATTATTAGTCCTTATTTTGACAGTCACTTGAGTGAACCAAGTAGCACCATCATATCCCAGTTAAAAGATCATCAATTACAGTGAAACTACACTTTCACTTCATCTCAGCCACTATTTTCAAGGCTGTACTCTGAGCCTTATCACCACCTGCAACTGCTAACATCAGAAATCATAGTATGGCTCTTGCCAGCATTGTTCAGTGGTTAGAGCGTCCACCTGCCCACTGAAGCATCTCAGGTTCAAGGGCACAAACATGGGTTGCAGGTTTGATTCTCAGCCCTGTTCAGGGCAGATGCAGGAGACAACCAATTTATGTGTCTCTCTCACATCAATGTCTCTCTCTCTCTCTCTCTCTCTCTCTCTCTCTCTCTCTCTCTCTCAAAATCAATAGAAAAGTATTCTCTAGGGAGGATTAACAAACAAACAAACAAAAATGAATCATAGCATGTTGTCCCTGACGTCCCATTATATGATTTCTTCTTTTTTTTTTCTGGCCTATCAATGATCTCCTCCTCCTCCTCCTCCCCTTCTTCCTCCTCTGCATTCATATTATTCTTTCATAGGCTGGGCTGTGGGTTCACCTGCAACAGTGGAGAAATAGAGCCCCACTAGGTATTTCAAACAGATAGAATTTAATATTGGGAATTGGTTACCAAAGGATTGGAAAGGAAAGGCTAAAGAAGAGAAAAAAAAAAGTGAAGTTAGAGATTAATAGCTACAGGAAGCCATTCTCACTCTCATGGATGAAGGAGCCAGACCATGCCCTGCTGAGGCTGCTGAGAACTTGCTGCTGCCATTGGAACGGTTCTGCCAAGGAAGACAGCAGCCTGCGGACTGCACTGACCTGCCCCTGCCCCTGCCCCTGCCCCTGTCCCTGCCTCTGCCCCTGCCTCTGCCCCTGCCCCTGCCCCTGCCTCTGCCCCTGCCCCTGCCCCTGCCTCTGCCCCTGCCCCTGCCCCTGCCCCTGCCTCTGCCCCTGCCCCTGCCCCTGCCCCTGCCCCTGCCCCTGCCCCTGCCCCTGCTGAGCCCAGTGAGGAGCAGAGAGTGGAGCTTCCCCACTGTGTCCATGCTCCGCAGTGAGAAGGTAGCTCCAGGGGCATCTAGGAAACGCAGTTTCCCCTGAACTACAGGGAAGCACAGAAGGGCATAGATGGAGCTCTGAGCCAACAGATAAAACCTACCCTTTGCCTATTCGGCATTTATTCTCACCCTTTACCCTATATTAAACTTCCAGGAACAAGAGCAGGGTCACACAAATACCCCTTAAATAATTGAAGATGCTGTCACTTTCCCTAAAGAGAGGCACAAGGCCTCACCAGTCATTATTTCCATCTCTAGGTGATCTGCTCCCATTTTAATTTCCTTAGAATAAAGGTAATCATCAGTAATATTTCTTACCTATAATAATAAAAGTGTAATATGCTAATTATACTGGACAGCCGAATGACCTTCCAGACATCATTCCAGATGTCCTCTGGATGAAGCTACGGCAGCAGGGGACGAGGCAGAAGCAGTTAGGGGCAATCAGGCATGCAGGCAGAGTGGTTAGGGCTGATCAGGCAGGCAGGCAGAGGGGTTAGGGGAGATGAGGCAGGCAGGCAAGTGATTAGGGGTGATTAGGCAGGCAGCCAGAGGGGTTAGGGGTGATTGGGAGGTAGGCAAACTTGTTAGTGGCGATCAGGCAAGCAGGTGAGTGATTAGATGTGATGAGGCAGGCATGCAGAGTGGTTAGGGGCAATCAGGCAGGCAGGCAGACAAGCGGTTAGGAGCCAGCAATCCTGGATTGAGAGAGGGTGCAGGCCTGGCTGAGGGACCATTCCCTCCCCTGCATATTTTGTGCAGTGAGCCTCTAGTTTATTTATAAAATCTAGTAGTTTTTTGGTGGAGTCCTTTTAGGTTTTCTATGTATAATATCACATCTTCTGCAAATCATGACAGTTTTTGTCTATTTGCTGTAGCTTGAACTTCCAGTATTGTGTTCAATAAGAGAGGAGAATGCAGACATCCTGTCTTGTTCCTGTTCTTAGGGTAAATGATTTCATTTTTGCCCATTGAGTACAATAGTGACTATAGGTTTGGCATATATGGCCTTATTATGTTGAGGTATGATTCCTCTATTCCCACTTTACTGAGAGTTTTTATCCCAAATGAGTGTTGACTATTGTTGAATGCTTTTTCTACGCCTATTGAAATGGTTTTTGTCTTTAAATTTATGTGAAGTGTCATGCTTATTGGTTTGTGAATATTGTACAGACTTGCATTGCTGGAATAAGTCCCACTTGGTTATGACATATGATCTTTTTAATATATTGCTGGATACTATTCGCTAATATTTTGTTGAGGATTTTAACATCTATGTTCATCAGGGATACTGGCCTGTACATCTATTTCTATGTAGTGTTCTTATCTGGTTTTAGGATTAGGATAATGTTGGCCTCATGAAAAGAGCTTGGAAGTGTTCCTCTCGGATTTTCCTGGAAAATTTAGAGGAGGAGAGGTAATAGTTCTTTGAATATTTGGTAAAACTCACCTGTGAAGCCTTTCAGACCAGAGCTTTCATTTGTTGGGAATTTTTTATCTTGGTTTCAATTTCATGAGTTGTTATTGCCCTACACAGGTTTTCTGATTCAATTTTGGAAGATAGTATTTTCCTAGAAATCAGTCATTTTATCTATATTGTTAAGCTCATTAGCATATAGTTGTTCATAGTATTTTGCTACAATAATTTTTATTTATGTGGTGTTAGTTGTTACTTTTCTGCTTTCACTTCCAATTTTATTTATTTGGGTCCACTCTCTTTGTTTCTGAATGAGTCTTGATAAAGGTTCACCAATCTTGTTTATCTTTTCAAAGAACTATCTATTGGTTTCACTGACTTTTGTATTATTATTATTTTTAGTCTATAATTTATTTCTGCTCTGATCTTTATTTTCTTCTTGCTACTTACTCTGGGATTTTCTTGTTGTTCTCTTTCTAATTCTTTAAGTTGTAGGGTTAAATGCCTTATTATTATTATTATTATTATTATTATTATTAAGTAGGTCTGTAATGCTAAGAACTTCCCTCTCAGGACTGCTTTTGCTGTGTCCCAGAGATTCTGGGTTGTTGTGTGTTCATTTGTTTCCAGGAAATTTTTTATATCTTTCTTGATCTCACTGGTAACCCATTAATTATTTAAAAACATGTTGTTTAGCCTCTATGTGTTTGAATGTATTTATTGTGATTGATTTCTAATTTCATTACATTGATATCCAAGAAGATATTTGACCTGATTTCAAACTTTTTTAAATTTTAGAGACTTGTTTTGTATCTTAACATGTGGTCTACCTTTGAGAATGACACATGTGCACATGAGAAGACTGTATATTTTGTAACTTTGGGGTGAAATGTTCTGTAAATGTCCATTAAATCCTTCTGATCCAGTGTGTCATTTAGAGTCACCCTTTCCTGTTGATTTTTTATCTGGAAGATCTATCCAGTGAAGTCAGATGGGTCTTAAAGTACAATACTATTATTGTATTCTAGTTGATTTCTTAAAGTCTACTAGAAGTTTTTATACATATATATTAAGGTGCTCCTATTATCTTCAAGGTGCATATATGTTTTCTATGGTTATATCCTCTTGTTGGGTTGATCCCTTTAGTATTATTGTCTCTTGTGATGGCCTTCATTTTGAAGTTTATTTAGACATATTTGACTTTTGCAAGCTCTGTACTCTAATCCTGTGTGAGTCTTTTGTTCTCAAGTGGATCTATTTTAGACAGCATACATTTGGGACAAGGTCCCACAAAGTTTCTTATAGTTTTCATTGATTTGCTTGTAGGTCTCACTAACTTGTTTAAGAATCGTTTGATAAATTGCTTGCCTCCACTTTATTTAGTTATTTTTCTGGTGATTCCTCCTTTCCTTTATTTGGCAGTTGTTTCTTTGAATCCCCATTTTAGCGGACAGGTCATTGCGGGGGGTGATAGGTCAAACCTACAGGGTGGGAACATGGGATTATGGCTGGTCTTCTGGCAGTGCTAAGGCAGGCAGCCAGGTCAAGATGGCAGGTCCATGTGTCTGGGTTATTGGGTCACACTGTCATGGCCATGCTCCCTAACTCAAAGCCCCAGGGCAGGCAGGCAGAAAGGCTGGGCACACTATGTCTAGGTGGTGGGGCAGGCAGACAGGCTGGCCAGGTGCATCGTGTCAGGAAGGAAGAGCAGGCAAGCATACCTGAGTGCTTTTCTGTATTTCTACAAGTAGCCAGGAGACCTGGATCACAGAGTACCTTTGTTTTGAGAAACTGAATCTTAGAGAAGTTTAATGATAGATCCATATAAATTAGGTTGGTAATAAAAATGATAGAACTGGAACCAAGGTTTCCTCACTCCAAGGGTAATGTTTCCAAAATTAAAAATTTATTAAATCACATTCTTATTTGGAAGCCTCTATTTTAGATGTGTATACAGAACATTCTTCAAATTGGTCATAATTTTTGAGCTACTGATAATATAAAATTAGGCAGACACTAAATCCACACTTAGCTAAGATGGAGCAGGCATTTGTTTTAACTCTGTTTTGGTACATCACTAAAGAGTGATTTTAAAGGTCTTTGTTTGACTTTTACAAGCACAGGTTATTCTTAATATCCAACAACAACATTTTCACATACTATATGAGTATATTTATTAAATTAAAAAAATAGGTAAAACTTAGTGGCAGCAAGATTAGTGATTCTAAGTTGCTGGTGTTGGGACAGGTATTGATTGAAAAGCATATGAGGGGTTAGTTGGGATAGAAATGTCTATTTGCATTATGGTAATAGTAAAAAGGGCTGTGATTAGTAGTCAAAATTCAAGCACTTTTCAATTAAAATAGAAGAATTTCTTGTAATTAAAAATACCTCAATAAAACTGATTTTAAAATCTATAATAATAAAAGCATAATATGCAAATTGACTGAAGGGCTGAACAGCGAAATGACCATCCGGAAGACCACACTGTGACACCCACTGGCACCAGGCCAGCCAAGGCAGGTTTGATGCAATAGGTCAGGGGCCCCGCCATCGTCCCATGATCATACCACAGAGGGAGGCCGAAGCCACCAGCTGGCAGGGTGATCAATCAGGGGACTCCACAATCACCCCAAAGAGGGAGGCTCAGGCCATTCCAACCAGTGGGCTGTGAAGGGTGGGTGGGACCTCACTTTGCAGGGCATAATCGATCTCCCCAAAGAGGGAGGGCCAGGCTACCCTGCAGCGGTAATGCAGCGGGTGGGTGGGGCCTACCTCTTTGGGGCGATCGATCTCAGAGCCCCTCAATCAATCATCCTGCAGAGAGAGGCCCAGGCCACCTGGCCGGTGGCACTGTGGCAGGTGGGTGGGGCATTCCTCTGTGGGGCAATTGATTGAGGGACTCCTGGAGTGTGAGAGGGCACATGCTGGGCTGAGGGACCCCCTGCTCACCCCCTCCCCAAGTGCCAGAATTTCGTGCACAAGGGCTCTAGTAAAATAATATTTCTAGTTCTATGTATATTTTAAAGTACCATTGTAAAAAATAATTGAAGTTCTCAAAAAAAAACTTTGAAAACTTTCTTTTTTCTCTTTAAGTCAGATATATGTTTATTTTTATATTTTATTTCATATTTTATTTCATTTATATTGTTTATTGATGATTTATAGTTTTTCCTCTGATAAACTGACATATCTCATTCAATTTCTTCTTGCATACTCCATATATTTTGTTTCTATTTTGAATGTTAGCTTTAAAAAATAGCCTTTTTTTAGTTGTTTTAGGTTTATTTTTTAAAAATTGAGCAAAAATACAGATAGTTACAATACACTTCCCCCTACCTCTCCCTATTATTAACATGTTGCATTAGTGTGGTGCATTTGTTACAACTGATGAGATAATATTAACATGTTATTCTTTGTTTAAAGCTTTATTGAGATACTAGGGGCCCAATGCACGAAGATTCATGCAAGAATAGGCCTTCCTTCCCCTGCCAGCACTGGCTTCCCTCTGGCACCCAGGACCTGGGCTGCTTCACCCCGGCTGCCACCGCCATCCATCGGGTCCTCGCTGCTTTGCTCCAGCCACCGCCAGGCATCTGGGACTGGGGCTGTTTTACTCCTGCCACTGCCAGGCATCAGGGACTGGGACTGCTTTGATCTGGCCACTGCCAGGCACCTGGGACTGGGGCTGTCTTACTCCTGCCACTGCCAGGCATCTGGGACTGGGACTGCTTCGCTCCGGCCACTGCCAGGCATCTGGGACTGGGACTGCTTCGCTCCGGCCACTGCCAGGCATCTGGGACCAGGGCTGCTTTGATCCAGCTGCTAATGCCACCCACTAGGGGCATGCTCCAAGTGCCACCACAGCTGCTCAGAGCACGCCCCCACTCCTGGTGTGTGTCCGCTGGGGCTGGGCCAGCACAAAGTCCCCTCCCACCCATCTGTGTGCACAGCTCCTCCTGAGTGGTCATGATGCCTGAATAATTTGCATATTACCTGTTTATACACATATAGATAGTTGACATGCCACATATAAATTTATGGTGTACAACATGATGTTTTGTTACACATACATAGAATCATGATTGCCTTGATATTATGGTTCACACACCCATTATTGTGTGTGTGTGTGTGTGTGTGTGTGTGTGTGATGAGAACATGTAAGCCCTCTATCAAATGAAAACTTGAATCCTATCTAATAAAATAGTAATATGCAAATTGACCATCACTCTAGAACACAAGATGGCCACCCCCATGTGGTCAAAGATGGCTGCCCCCATGTGGATACAAGATGGCCGCCACAAGATGGCCTGCAGGGGAGGCCAGTTGTGGGAAGTTAGGGGTGACCAGGCCAGCAGAGGAGGGCAGTTGGGGGGAGACCTGGCCTGCAGTGGAGGACAGTTGAGGGGGACTCAGGCCTGAAGGGGAGGGAAGTTGGGGGGGACCAGGCCTGCAGGGGAGGGCAGTTGGGGGGGACCAGGCCTGAAGGAGAGGGCAGTTGGTGGGGACCAGGCCTACAGGGGAGGGAAGTTGGGGGGGACCCACACCTGCAGAAGAGGACAGGTGGGGGGAACCCAGGCCTGCAGGAGAGGGCAGTTCAGGGGGACCAGGCCTGCAGGGGAGGGCAGTTGGGAGCCAGCAGTCCTGGATTGTGAGAGGGATGTCCGAACACCTGTTTAAGCCTGATTCTAGTGGGATCAGGCCTAAAAGGGTGGTGGGACATCCCTCAAGGGGTCGCAGATTGGAGAGGGTGCATGCTGGGCTGAGGGACCCCCCGCGTGTGCATGAATTTCATGCACCAGGCCTCTAGTAGATATATAAGTATTAAAGAGATTGAATCACTAATCAAAGAGAAGTCTAGGACCAATAGGTTTTACTGGTGCATTTTATTAAACATCTAAAGAAGAATTAATACCAATTAATTTTGAACTTTTCCCAAAAAGAGTAAAGGGGATACTCCAAGCTCATTTTATTGCAGCAGCAGTACACTGATACTAAAGCCAGTTGAGGATACTACAAGAAAATATAAGTATTAGAAAATATCCCTGATATATACAGGTCCAAAATGTCTCAACAAAATACTAGTAAACAAAATTCAGCAACACATTAAAATAATCATGCACCATGATCAAGTGGGATATCCTATATAATACAGAGGTTATATGTAAATTGATCGTCATGCCCTCACACAAGATGGCTGTCTCTATGTGGTCAAAGATGGCCATCACAAGATGGCTGGCAGATGAGGGCAGTTGGTGGCAACTGTGCCAGCAGAGGAGGACAGTTGAGGGCGATCGGGCCAGCAGGGGTGGGCAGTTGTGGACCTTCGGGCCGGCAGGGGAGCAGTTAGGCATCAATCAGGCTGGCAGGGGAGTGGTTAGGGGGTGATCAGGCTGGCAGGCAGAAGTGGTTAGGGGCAATCAGGAAGGCAGGCAGGCAAGCAGTTAGGAGCCAGCAGTCCTGAATTGTGAGAGGGATAGCTGGCTGCTGATTTAGTCCCAATCCCACATCCCCTGAGGGGCTCCAGATTGGAGAGGGTGCAGTCTGGGCTGAGGGACACACCCTCCAGTGCACAAATTTCATGCACCAGGCCTCTAGTATATATCTACATTAATAAAAGAGAAACATGCAAATTGACCGTACCTTTGCTACGCCCACAAGCCATGCCCACCAGCAAATCAGGAGTGAGTATACAAATTAACCCAACCAATATGGAGGTGGCCACAGAGCTGGAGTGAGCAGGAGGCTTGGGTAGACCCGGCGATGGAGGAAGCCAAGCTTCCCACCTGCCCTGGCTGGCACTGGCCTCCACTCAAGGCTACAAAGTTTCAATTATAGAAGATAAATAAATCCCAGATACTTGCTTCCAGCTGACCCTGGCCTCTGCTCAAGGAGGTGCTGAAAAAAAGAAAAAGAAAAAAAGGAGGGTCTGGAAGTTTGGGTTGCTGGGGGTGATCAGGCCAGGATGGGATGGAAGTTGTGGATGATCAGTCTGGTGGGGGGCGGGGCCATTGGGGGTAAGCAGACCAGCAGGTGGGCCAGTTGGGGGTGAGCAGGCCATCAGTGGGGGTCAGTTGGAGGTGATCAGGACAGCGTGGGGGGCAGTTTGTAGTGAGCAGGCCAGCAGGGGTCAGTTGGGGGCGAGCAGGCCAGTGGGGAGGGGAGGTGGGGGCTAGCAGGCCAGCAGGGAAGGGCAGTTGGGGGTGAGCAGGCTGGTACGGGGGGCATTTGGGGGTGATCAGGCTGATGCGGGTGCATTTGGGGCTGTTGGGGGCAAGCAGGCTGGCAGGCAGAGTGGTTAGGGGCAATTAGGCAGACAGGCAGGCAGGTGAGCAGCTGGAGCCAGCAGTCCCAGATTGTGAGTGGGATGTCTGACTGCCGGTTTAGGCCTGATCCCTGTAAGCCGGCAGTAGGACATCCTTCAAGGGGTCCCAGATTGGAGAGGGTACAGGCTGGGTTGAGGAACACCATCCCCCCACCCCCCATACATAAATTTCATGCACTGGGCCACTAGTATATATATATTTGGGATGCAAAAATAGTTTAACATATACAAATTAATAAATCCAATATAGCACATTAACAAAATGAAGGTTAAAAATCATAGGATCATCTCAATAGACGTAGAAAAAACATTTGACAAAATTCACCACCCTTTTATGATAAAAGCTCTCAACAAATCAGTTATGGAAGTAACATACCTCAATAAAATACAGATCATATGTGACAAAAATCATGCTAGCTATGAAAACTTGAAAATTTTTCCTCTGAAATCAGGAACAAGACAAAGATACACAATCTCATCATTCCTATTTAACAAAGTACTAGAAGTCCTAGCCACAACAAATAGGAAAAAAAAAAAAGAGAGAGAGAGAGAGGCATTGATATAGGAAAAAAAAAAGTAAAATTGTCTCTGCAGATTACATGATCTTATAGATAGAAAACCCTAAAGACTCCACCAAAAAAATATTAAAACTAATAAGCAGAAGATGGCAGCATAGATATATGCGGTACTTGCTGCCTCCCACAACCACATCAAAATTATAACTAAGATACAAAAAAAAAACACATTATTTAGAACTGCCTAAAAGCTGAATGAATGGAGGTTCTACAACTAGAGAAGTAGAGAAGAAAGCATATTGAGACTAGTAGGAGGGGTGGAGGCATGGAATGGGCAGGTGATTCTTTTTTTATTTTATTTTTTTTATTAAGGTATTACATTTGTGTCCTTATTCCCCCATTGCCCCTCCCTACTCATGCCCTCACTTGCTGGTGTCTGTGTCCATTAGTATGTTTATATGCATGCATACAAGTCCTTTGGTTGATCTCTCCCTCTTACCCCCACCCTCCCCAACCTTCCCTCTGAGGTTTGAGCATCATGATTCTTTTTTTAAATGGTAACTACCTCTTTTTATAAAATATATTTTTATTGATTTCAGAGAGGAAGGGAGAGAGAGAGAGAGATAGAAACATCAATGAGAGAGAATCATTGATCAGCCACCTCTTGCATGCCCCACCCAGGCATGTGCCCTGACAGGGAATCAAACCCTGACCTACTGGTTCATAGGTATTTGCTCAACCAGTAAGCCATGGCAGTCAGGCTGTTTTTTGTTGTTGTTTTTTTTTTTAATTGGAAGGGATAGTTAGATGATTTTTTTTAATTTGGAGGGATATTCAGGCTGTGGAGGCCTTCAGTGAGGACCAAGGGGTTCTAGCCCCACACCAGACTCCTCAGCCCAGAGTTCCAGTACTAAGAAAAGAAGTCCCTGTAACTTTGGGCTAAAAAACCCAGCAGAGATTGGGGCTGAGTTCCACAGAGGCTGCTAGAAACCTAGCAGTTTTTCTTAAAAGGCCAGCACACAGACTTACTTGGACTCGATCCCTCTGAGCTCCAGCATGAGGGCAGCAGCTTGAGGGGATCTAGGGACATATGGGGAGTAACTGCATTGTCTGGCATTGGTGCAGCAACTTGGGGGCCGCTGTCTCCCAGATGGGCATGCTCACAAGATTCATTGTTTCTATGCTGAGACCTCCCACATCACAGAGCTGACTGACAAGACACTATACCTGTGTCTCCATCAAACTGGCTCAGACTGTTTGCTCCACCCTGATGATTCCCTGACACCCCATTCCACCCAATTTTCAGCCCCATCCAAGCTGTTCACAGTGGATTTTCCACATGAATGGCTCAAGATTCAGACTTTCCTAAAATCTCTCAAAAAAGCAGCAGTTGGTATCAGCATGCCCCATACCACTCAATAATAGGCCTGCATTAGCAGCCTCCTGCCTTGCCTCACAGTCGGGCCTCACCTGGGCATTTCTTAGCCCAATACACATAGCAGCCATCTGCATATCTCAGTGTAGTTCCTGGTAGGTGGCCCCAGGCAGTAGCTGACTTTACACTTCCCTGGAGGCCCCAGAGCCAGTGACCTGGTGGACAACTTCAGACCATACCATATTACAACTCTACACATCCATAAGCAGCAAACTCAAGGGGGCACCAAAGCCCCATTGAAGAAAGTCCTGCTCTATAGGGGTGTCTCCTGCATAGCATCTCTTCCATTGTAGATGCAGCCGGTCCTCACAGCCAATTGGCCTGGGGGTCAGTTCCTCCCAGTGACACCAATTCCTCCCACTGATGCCAATTCCTCAGAATGATGCCAGTCAAGGATCAACTACAAGGCTGTGCACACAGCCCACACAGGGGTGCACCTAGAGTGCCCATCTCAGGTAACTGGGGAGGCTGAGCCACTGGGCCATACAGGACACCTATTACCCAAGGCCATTATTCCAATTCCAGGAGGCATAGCAGCTCTACCTAATACATAGAAACAAACACAGGGAAGCAACAAAAATGTGGAGATAAAGAAACATGTTACAAATGAAAGAAATGGAGACAAGCATGCTACTGGATACATAGTTTAAAATTATATATATATATAATTTATATATATATATATATATATATATATATCCCCCTAAGCAACCGTTACAACCTAATGACTGGAACAACCAAAACAACCGGACAACCAGCTGATAGCTATGATGCATACTGATCCAGACCTTGCTGCTGGGGCCCTGACAGCTCCGAATCTACTTCACCCACACTCCAAACCCAGACAGGAGGGAGGAGGGAGCCCGATTCCTCGCAGAATTGGCTGGTGGTTGGCTTGCTGCTGGGGCCCTGTTGGCCCCGAATCTGCTTCACCTGTACCCCAAACCCAGAGAGGAGGGAGGAGGAAATGTGTCTGAAGACCAACTATTGGCACAATGTACCTCTGTAGCCAAAAGAAGCCAGCATCCTCAACAGAATGTCCCTGAAAGCAACTGTTGGCACAACGTACCTGTGCAGCTGAAAGAAAGCGGCATCATCAACAGAATATGTCTGAAGACCAACTATTGGCACAGAATACCTCTGAAGCGGAAAGAAGCCAGTGTTGTCGACAGAATATGTCTGGAGAACAGTCATCAACAGGTACTACCAATACTGGAACTGCCTTCGCAGAGAAAACGGAGTAAATGAGGATGCAATTATTGAACATAATTATGGTGGAATGACTGTTACATGTCAATTTTGCCTATCATTAAATTTCTCCAATGAAAAACTATCTGATAGAAAATTTACTCAATATTGTAGCAAAGGTAAAGTGTGTCCAAATGATACACATTTTCCAGAATACCTGGCATATTTTAAAAAAATGATAAATGAAGATTCTAACAATAAAAATTTCATGGAGAATATTCATTCGATAAATAGTTTTTTTTTTGCTTTTGCTTCAATGGGTGCAAATATTGCATCACCATCAGCATATGGGCCATACTGTTTTAGAATACACGGACAAGTTTATCACCATACTGAAACTTTATATCCTTCGGATGATGTTTCTTGGAAGTTTGCTCAACTCTGTATTTTAGATATAGCCAAAGCAATGAGTAAAAGATTAGCAATGACAAAAACCAAGGTTGTTCAGAAAGATTCATGATCAACATCAACAACCACATGCATGAAATAAATGAATTTAAAAAACCATACAAGATGCTACATGAGGTAGAAAAGGAAGCCCAAACTGAAGCAGCAGTGAAAGGTATTGCTTCCACAGAAGTAAGAATGATGATTAAATATTATTGTAATAGTGATCCAGGTAGATGTAATTATCCCCGTGTAACCAGAAGTTGTGTCATATTCAGAAACGGAGATGGAGCACCTCCTTTTGAAAGGGACTTGCTCATTCATTGTAAACCAGATCCCAATAATCTGAATGCCACTAAAATGAAACAAATCAGTGTCCTATTTCCTACATTAGATGCAATGACGTATTCTCTTCTTTTTCCACATGGTGAAAAAGGCTGGAGAACAGATATTGCATTAAGACTCAGAGACGACAATGTAATCAACAATAATACTAGATGAAATGTAAGGACACGAGTCATACAAATGCAGTATTATGGATTTCATCTCTCTGTCCAGGACACATTCAATCCTATTTTAAATGCAGGAAAATTAACTCAACAATATATTGTCAATTCATATTAAAAAATGAAAGCCAATCAGATAAATTTCATTAAAGCAAACCAATCTAAGTTGAGAGTTGAAAAATATAGTGGTTTGATGTATTATCTCACATCTAGATCTGAAAATAACAATGTGCCGATTGGTAAAATGATAATACATCCGTCATCTTTTGAGGGTAGTTCCAGAAATATTCAGCAGTGATATCAGAATACTATGGCAATTGTAATGAAGTATGGCAAGCCTGATTTATTCATAACCATGGCATGCAACACAAAATGGGCAGACATTATAAACAATTTAAAACACTGGCAAAAAGTTGAAAACAGACCTGACTTGGTAGCCAGGGTTTTTAATATTAACCTGAATGCTCTTTTAAATGATATATGTAAATTCAATTTATTTGGCAAAGTAATAGCTAAAATTCATGTCATCAAATTTCAGAAATGTGGACTGCCTTATCACACTCACATATTATTGATATTAGATAATGAATCTAAATTACCAAAGGAAGATGATGTTGACAGTATAGTTAAGGCAGAAATTCTGGATGAAGACCAGTGTCTTCGACTTTTTCAAATTGTAAAATCAAATATGGTACATGGACCATGTAGAATACAAAATCCAAATATCCCATGTATGAAAAATGGAAGATATTCAAAGGGATATCCAAAAGAATTTCAAAATGTGACCATTGTAAATATTGATGGATTTCCCAAATACAAATGAAGATCTGGTAGCACCATGTGTATTGGAAATAAAGTTGTCAATAACACTTGGATTGTCCCTTAAAACCCATATTTGTGCCTTAAATATAACTGTTATATAAAGGTTGAAGTCTGTGCATTGATTAAAAGTGTCAAATATTTATTTAAATACATCTATAAAGGGCATGATTGTGCAAATATTCAAATTTCTGAAAAAATATTATCAATCATGACAAAGTACAGGACTTCATTGACTCCTGGTATGTGAGCACTCCTGAGGCTATTTGGAGACTTTTTTGCAATGAGAATGCATGACCAATCTCATGCAATCACAAGATTAACTATTCATTTGCCAAATGATCAGAATTTGTATTTTCATACCTATGATTTTGCTGAAGTTATAGATAGGGCTAAAAGGCATAACTCCACTTTGATGGCTTGGTTCTTATTGAATAGAGAAGATTCCGATCTGTGTAACTATTATTATTGGGAGATTCCACAACATTGTGTATTTAATAATTCTTTGTAGAGAAAACGCCAAAAGGACAGGAATAAAATTTTAGGTAGACTGTTCACTGTGAGCTTTAGAGAACCAGAACGATATTACCTAAGACTTTTGCTTCTACATGTAAAAGGTGCAATAAGTTTTGCTGATCTGTGAACTGTAAGTGGTGTAATTTATGATACATTTCATGAAGCTGCTAAACATTGAGGATTATTAATCAATGACATTATCTGAAAATATATTATTGACGGTGCAATCATCCTTAATATGCCCAAACAACTAGGGCAACTTTTTGCATATACGTATATGCGTGTATGTCCTTCTGATGCAGATAAATTATGGGATGAGGATAAATATCATTTTATTGAAGATTTTTGTTGGAAATGACACTGAAGAGAAGGTGCCTGTGTAAACTGTGAAATACATGCCCTTAACTAAATTCAAGAAGTATTCACATTGCATGGAATGAAATGTTCGCATTTCAAACTTCCGAACTATCCTGTATTAACAAATACAATTACATGTGATGAATCGTACGAGCGACAACAGGTAGAAGTTTTGATAAATTCTATGAACAATGAACAGTTGGCAGCCTTTCAGACTATAACTTCAGCCATCGAAGATCAAACTGTACACCCCAAATGCTTTTTCTTGGATGGTCCAGGTGGTAGTGGAAAAACATATCTGTATAAAGTTTTGATACATTATATTAGCGGTCATGGTGGTGCTGTTTTACCCACAGCATCTACAGGAATTGCTGCAAATTTATTTCTCAATGGAAGAACCTTTCATTCATTCCCAATATAAATTACCAATTCCATGAAATGAAACTTCAATTTCTAGACTGGATATAAAGAGTGAAGTTGATAAAATCATTAAAAAGGCACAACTTCTCATTGTTGATGAATGCACCATGGCATCCAGTCATGCTACAAACACCATAGATAGATTATTAAGAGAAATTATTAATTTGAATGCTGCATTTGATGGGAAAGTTCTTCTCGGAGGGGGATTTTCAACAATGTCTCAGTATTGTGCCGCATGCTATGCGATCAGCCATAGTACAAATGAGTTTAAAGTACTGTGATGTTTGGGGATGTTTCAGAAAGTTGTCTCTTAAAACAAATATGAGATCAGAGGATTCTGTTTATAGTGAATGGCTAGTAAAACTTGGAGATGGCAAACTTGATAACATTTTTCATTTAGGAGTGGATATTATTGAATTCCCCCATGAAATGATTTGTAACGAATCTATTATTGAAGCTACCATTGGAAATAGTATATCTATAGATAATATTAAAACATATTAAACATGAGATTCTTTGTCCAAAAAATGAGCACGTTCAAAAATTAAATTAAGAAATTTTGGATATACTTGATGGAGATTTTCACACCTATTTGAGTGATGATTCCATCGATTCAACAGATGATGTCAAAAAGCAAAAATTTCCCATAGAATTTCTTAATAGTATTACTCCTTCAGGAATGCCGTGTCATAAATTAAAATTGAAAGTGGGTGCAATCATCATGCTACTGAGAAATATGAATAGTAAAATGGGGTTTTTGTAATGGTACTAGATTTATTATCAGAAGATTGCGACCTAACATAATCGAAGCTGACATATTAACAGGATCTGAGGAAGGAGAGATTGTTCTGATTCCAAGAATTGATTTGTCCCTTGTGGTATACAGGGAGATATTAGAATAGGTTTAATCAATTTATCAGTCATTGTTTGTATCAATGTTGTTTTTATATCATGTTTTTCTTGTTTTTATATCACATTTTTATATCATGTTTTTCTTGTTTTTATTTCATGTCTTTGTTGTTATATCATGTTGTTATTGTTTATTTATTAATAAATTATGTATCACTTTCATATATATTTTACTAATTTTCTTTCATCTGTGATACTTCTATTATAGAGAAAGGACAAATAGCAATATTAAAATATTTCTTCTAATTAATTCCCTTTCAATGTGCACAAATTTGTGCCCCGAGCCACTAGTAATGGTTATAAGATTACTCAAGGATCTTAATGAGAGCTTCAAGGGACTTAGTGAGACTTCAAGCATCTTAGTGAGAGTGTCAAAGCCTTAAAAAAAGGCTAGTCAGAAATTAAGCATACACTAACTGAAATAAAGAATATTAGAGTAGAGGATTCAGAGAATCAAATCAATGATTTGGAATATGAGGAAGCAAGAAAACACCCAGTCAGAAGAGAAGAAAGAAGAAGATAGTGTAAGGAGCCTCTGGGATAACTTCAAAGGTACCAACATTCGCATTATGTGGGTGCTCAAAGTGATGAATAGCAAGGACCTCCAATCAAGATTACTCTACCTGGCAATTTAGAATTGAAGGTCAGATAAAAAGCTTCACAGACAAGAAAAGGAGTTTATGACCACCAAACCAGTACTACATAAAATGTTGAAGGATATCCTTTAAGAAGAAAAAGAAAAAATATGAACAGTAAAATGGCAATAATTACATATCTATCAACAATTGAATCTAAAAATCAAAATAAATGAACAAGAAATCTAATGAACAAAATAAACTGATGAATAAAACAGAATCAGAGGCATGGAAACATGGAACAGATTGATGAATCTTAGAAGGAAAGGGGTTGTGTGTGGGGGGGAGGGAGATTAACCAAAGTTCTTACATGCATATATGCATTACCTTTGGACACAAACAATAGGGTTGTGAAGGCCTGGAATGGGACTGGAACTGGGTGGAGTGGGGCAATGGTGGGAAAAAGAGGGACATCTGTAATATTTCTCAACAATAAAGATTTAAATAAAAATTAAAATAAAAAATAAATAATAAATATCATCTTTGGAGAAATGTCTATTTAAATCCTTTGCCCATTTTTTAGTCAGGTTTTTTTTTTTTAGTTTTTTTCTTTATTGATTAAGGTATTACATATGTGTCCTTATCACCCCCACACACACACACACACACACCGCACTGCCATTCATGCCCTCACCCCCCCTGGTGTCTGTGTCCATTGGTTATGCTTATATGCATGCATACAAATCCTTTGGTTGATCTATCCCCCTTACCCCCACCCTCCCCAACCTTCCATCTGAGGTTTGAGCATCTGATCTATGCTTCTCTGTCTCTGGATCTGTTTTTGTTCATCAGTTTGTGTTGTTCATTATAATACACAAATGAGTGAGATCATGTGATATTTATCTTTCTCTGACTGACTTATTTTACTTAGCATAATGCTCTCCAGCTTCTTTCATGCTGTTGCAAATGGTAGGAATTCCTTCCTTTTTACAGCAGCATAGTATTCCTTTGTGTAGATGTACCACAGTTTTCTAATCCATTCATCTGCCGATGGCACTTAGGCTGTTTCCAAATCTTTGCTATGGTAAATTGTGCTGCTATGAACATAGGGGTGCATATATCCTTCCTGATTGGTGTTTCTAGTTTCTTGGGATATATTCCTAGAAGTGAGATCACTGGGTCAAATGGGAGTTCTATTTTTAGTTTATCGAGCAAACTCCATACTATTCTCCACAGTGGCTGCACCAGTCTGCATTCCCACCAGCAGTGCACAAGGGTTCCTTTTTCTCCGCATCCTCGCCAGCACTTGTCCTTTGTTGATTTGTTGATGATAGCCATTCTGACAGGTGTGAGATGATACCTCATTGTCAAAGATCATATCCAAATGGCCAACAAACTTATGAAAAGATGTTTAACAAACTAATCACTGGGAAAATGATGTTTTTTTTTTAATAAAAATAAAACAAACAAAAAAACAGAAAATAGTAAGTGCTGTTAAGGTTGTTCAGAAATTGGAACCCTTGTGAGTTGTTGGTTGGAATGTAAAATGGTACAGCTGCTATGGAAAATATGTCAGTTCCTCAAATGTAAAAATAGAATTACAATCTAATTCAGCAATTTTATTTATGGGTATATATCCACAAGTATTGAAAGCAGAATCCCAAAGAGATATTTTCACATTTAAGTTCATAGCATCACTATTTATAATATCTAAAAGGTAAAAACAAACCAAGAACCCACTGACAAATGAATGGATATATAAGATGTGAGATACACATACACACACACACACACACACAAACACACACATAGAATATAATACAACCTTAAAAAGAAGGAAATTCTGACATATTACAACATGGAAAACCTTTAGGACATTATGCTAAGTGAAATAAACCAGTCACAAAAGACAAATACTGTATAATTGCATTTAAATGAAGGATCAAAGTAATCAAATTCATAGAGATAGAAAGTGGAATGGTGATTACCAGGAGTTGGGGGAGAAGAACATGAAGAATTTAACTGGCATAGAGTTTCAGTTTTCCAAGTTAAAAAAGTTCTGGGGATTGAGTGTATAACAATGTGAATACAGTTAACATTACTGAATTGTACCACTTAGAAATGGTTAAGATAATAAATTTCGCTATGCATTTTTACAATAAAAAATAAAATAAATAAAAAATAAACCAAAATATCAAGAGAGAAAACATGCAATTATATAAAATCCTTAATCAAAAACAGAAAAGAGAGAAAAGGAGAAGACAAAAAGAATCTTCTGTCTCCCTATAGCTTACTCGAACATTTTTATATTATTTTGTTTTCAGATCCATATATTTCCATCTGACTATTGTTCATTTCTGTATTTGAGTAGCCTGCTCTAATTTGTCATCTTGCTGAAAAACCAGAAATGTAGCTACTGATTCTTTATAAGTCTATTTTCCTATTTTTATTTTAGAATTTAAACAATTTATGAAGATTATGATAACATTATATATTCATATTTAGAATATTTGATTACAAAGATAAGTCCTCTAACTTTAAAGAAACAAATTTAGTAAATAGGAATTGATCTAATAGATAGAGAAAACTCAGCTGTTTTCTCTATATCTTATTTGTGAGATTATATAATAGACATAATTATTCCAAGTAAAATATATAAAAAATAAACAAAAGTTTTAAACAATAATATCCTGAATATTTTTTTCTTAACTCATCAATATTTAATTTTTTAAAAATCTTTGCAAACTGTTATATAATCACCGCAATCAAATTTAACTAGATTAAAAAATATTAACATGGTTGGAAGAAAAGTAAATGTGATTTGCTTTATATGACTTTATTTCAGGTAATTTTCCATTTTCAACTTGTGACTTTATCAAAGCACAAACTGTCAAATTCAGGTAATTTTTGTCAGTGAGCCTCAATAAAACATGACTGTGATGCACAACAGATGGTATTGTAATGGATTATCTAATTGTTTCCATTAGGTACAATTTTTTAATGTAAAATAGTCACAAAGAAGAATAAAAATTATACATTAGTATTCCTGAAACAAAAATAATATAATTAGGTGAGTCAATTCAGCTTTTAAAATGTGCAAAATTGCTCATTTAATAATTGTGCTAACCTGAGGAAACCCAAGTGATCAAAAGAAGTAATGCAAAATGCACTTTAGTGCAGACATTACCTTGTAAATCCAAGGGACATATAATTATAAAATCATTATTTGAAAATGTTAAATATTTAAGATTATTTGAATATGAGGATATTGCTATATCTCTAAAATAGGCTATTACTTATTTTATTTTTTATTAATTGATTTCAGAGAGAGGAAGGGAGAAAAAAAAGGGATAGAAACATCAATGATGAAAGAGAATCATTGATCAGCTGCCTCCTGTCTGCCCCCTACTGGGGATTGAGGCTGCAACCAGCAACAGGGCATGTGCCATGAGTAGGAATCAAACTGTGACCTCCTGGTTCATAGGTCAATGCGCAATCATTGAGCTACACCAGCTGGGCAATAATAGGTTATTTTAATAAATATAAATACTTAATTCTTATTTATATAAGAGGAATATAAATACTGAAGTGAAATAGCTACTGTTTAATAAGGAATAGAAAAAATCAAAATTGTGTAAATTTCATGATTTTAATCTATTAAAAATAATTTCTGCAAGATCTTATGAAAGCTAAATTAAAACTCTGCCCTATTTTATACATCTAATTTTTAAAAATATTTTAAAACTGGCATTGAAATAAACAGTATATTTATGGTGTTTTTTTTTTTCTGGAAATTTGCCCAAAAGTTGTAAGTATTTAAAAAGTATAGTCTACTATCTCAAGAAGTAAAAACATAGAAACACCCAAATTCTGGTCTCTTGAATAAACATTATATTCATTAAAGCAGATTAGGAAATTGCAAACCTGAATGATACCCTAGCAGTCTAAGTAATGTGTGGTAGTCATATTTCTAAGCGCTTCTCATGTGCTACGTAATTTAATCTTCATCACCTCATTTAGAAGATGTCCATCCCTGTTTATAGAGATATTAGTAAGACTCAAATAGATTAAATGACTCACATTACACAAGTGGTAGAAAAGTGTGAGAAGAAGAATTCATCATAAATGATCCTGTCAGCTGATTTCACAAGAGAAATTAGAATGAGTCTGTTAAGAATGGAGAAATATTTAAATGGAAAAATGCTCATTTGGGGGGTTATTTTGTGAAGTCAAATTTCTTTAAATATTATTATGAAATGCCTGCTCTCTGAACCCAGCATTCAAAAACAATTAATGTGAAAATGACAAATCTTTTTGAATTTTAACAAATCACCCTTGTCATTTTTTTTTTAAAAAAGAGCAAAGAATTTCTTAGTCATTATTTACATCAATTTTGAGCCCCGTCACTAATCATAATGAGAAAGCATTAATCCTGATGGTAATTCCCCTTGAACTCTAATGAATTCCATATCTATCTATAGAAAGAGGTGATATGCAAATTAGGCCGGGATCCCATAACGGGTCACAAAGGGACAGGAGGAAGTTGCCGCAGAGGTGAGGCCAGGAATGGAGACGGAGACAGAGACGGGGGCCAGCCTGAGCCACTTCGCCGCGGCTCGAGCTTGCCCCCTGGAGCCGGAGCGGACACGGACAGGGACAGGGGGTCCGGCTTGCAGCCTCTGCTGCTGAGCACAGGCCCAGAGTAAAACGTTGACAGCAAGTTCTTTCAGTATAATTGGGGCATTAGAGGCCACAGAATGATCATTTCCTTTTCTATGAAACACATAACTCTGACACACTATTTACAATTAAATAAGTTCCATATACTTTGACATTTTATAGCCCTGGAAAGTTACATATAATGATCAGCAAAGTAAGAAGATGAAAAGGATGTTTAGGCTTTTAAAGATGCAACTAATTTCTGTGTAGAAGACAAACCAATTCAAAAAGTGATGGTTTTATTGTCCTATAGGACATTCGCCAGATTATATCTAATTTAGCAGTTTTACTTCAAGCTTTCATCTTTGAAAATCTCCTTTGAACAACATTATCATCCTGCCAGTCTCTTCACTGAGTTAAACAGAACTTTTGCATCTGCTATTATGTATTAGAATAAGAATTATGTATTTAACATGTGCAAAATTTTGTTTTGATACAAAACAAAAGATCATTTGATTCTTCCCTGGAACACAGAAAAGCACGAACTTGAATCATTGGTGTGGCTTAGGCTAATTTTCCAAATTTCTTACCTAATAATAGACAAATATGTAAATTGACTGTACCTTCGCTACACCCACAGCCAATCAGAGTGAGTGAGTATGCAAATTAACCCATTAAAGATGGCGGTTAATTTGCATATGAAGGCAGGGCGGGCAGCACCATGGCCTGCTTCCGGGGGTACCGGTCAATCGGGAGCGGAGGAGGCCCTGCAGGCAGTGCCAGACACCGCCCACAAGGTAACCAGTTCATCAGCCGGGGAGGTGGTGGGGTGGGCAGAGCCAGACGGCACAGGAGGGGTCCGGGTTCATCGCCACCCCGGGGAGGCGGAGGCAAGGCCGGCCCCGCCTAGCCACTCCCGGGGGTCCCTGAGAGCATTGCCACCCGCGGGAGGCGAGGCCGGCCCTGCCTAGCTGCTCTCAGGGGTCCCTGGAGCATCACCGCCCCAGGGAGGCGAGGCCGGACCCGCCTAGCCGCTCCCAGGGGTCCCTGGGAACATTGCAGGCATGGGGAAAGGATTTTTGAGCAACCTTAATACTGTTTTTCATACTTGCTGCACATTGTGTGATAGTAAAAAGAACTATACACGTGTATTTTCTGTTTTAACTCAAAAGCACCATTTTAATAGCTACTACTCACAATTTAAGAGCTTTATCTTCCATCGGTTAAGTAATATTTTCTTAGAATAGATATCATGTCACTTATACAAGTATAAGATGAAGGTATATCAATCACTTATTTAACTCACTAAGTATCAATTCAAAAGATAATTCAATGAATGCACATAAATAGATAAATGATCATGGAAGTTGAAATGAATCTTTAAATAAATGCAAAACAGGACACTATTCATGGATTAATAATTGCATTTCACTGGACAAAATTTGATTGTCTTTTATTGAAAAGAATAATATGCATTATTATTAATTTTCTAAAATTATAGTCTAATAGAATACTAGAGGCCTGATGTAAAAATTCATACAAGAGTAGGCCTTCCTTCCCCCATCTGCCGGCTCCGGCTTCCCTCTGGCACCCGGGACCCAGGACCCAGGCTTCCCTCCAGCCACCGGCAGGCATCTGGGACCCAGGCTTCCCTCACAGCCCCAGCTTCATCTGGAAGGATGTCTGGAAGGACATCCAGTCTAATTAGCATATTATGCTTTTATTATTATAGAATTCAAAGAATAAAAAGTGGTGATAAAGAAGATCTGCACTAGACAGAACCAAAAATTTATTTTGTCTATTTTAGTTTTCTTAATCAATTTTTTCTTAAATATCTGCATGTGGAAACACATTAGGCCTTCTAGTTATCACATTAGAATTTTAATATTAACACTTCAACTTGTGGGGTTCATATCATATAAGTTTGCTGTATTCCCTAGACCTCTTCTTGTTCAAAGTTGTTGTTACCAACACTTTCAAGTCTCTAATCATTTGATCATCAGTTCTTCTGCCAACATTTTTCTCCAGGAGATGGGACCCAAATATCATATCTCCAAAATTTTCATAGAATAATTCTTGTTAGGAGACTCTTTTAGTCTTGCAGTTTGCATGCACACTATTTCCCCAACACATACTCAACTTCTAGTGTCAGTTTATGTCAATCCAATGGCCTTTGGGACAATCCAATTGCCATCGTGCCCAGTGAGTCTATTACCAGTCAATCAGTGAGAGGCTCTGCATTTGTTTTGACCTGCCTGATTGTCCCTAACCCCTAATCCCTCTGTCTGCCTGCCTGATCACCCCTAACTGCTCCCCTGTTGACCTGATCACCCCAACTGCCCCCACCTGCCAACCTAGTCACCCCTAACTGGTCTCCCCTTCTGGCCTGGCTGCCACCAACAGTCCTCCCCTGCCAGCTTGGTTGCCCCCAATGGCCCTCCCCTGCCAGCCTGGTCACCCTTAACTGCCTCCCCTGCCGGCCTGATTGCCCCTAAGCCCCTGCTGGCCTGATCTCGCCCCCAACTGCCCTCCCCTGCTGGCCTGATCACCTCTAACTGCCTCAGCCTTGGTCCCCATTACCATGGCTTTGTATGGAAGGAAGTCGGACGTCCAGAAGATGGCCGGTCGACCCAGTCTAATTAGCATATTACCCTTTTATTATTGTAGATTATTGTAGATAGATTATATAGGTTAGGATTGCTTAGATGCAGGGGGAAAGCCTTTTTCAGCAGGAGGAGATGCTCTTTGCAGACAAAAATACATAATGCCTATATCTGGACTGATAGCCAGCTATATGCACTATTAAAAAATTGAACCACCTTCTTACACCTTACACCAAATAGCTATTGCCCTTTAAACCGCTCCTCAGCCCCCACCTTAGGTGCTGCCTTTGCAATTCACCCAGATTTGGTTCTGATTGGTCAGTTTCTATGCCAGTCAGCGTCAAAAGCTCTGGCTCCTAGACAGCCATTGGCTCTTCTGGGAAATCCAGAACGGCCCTGCTGACAGCTGTCTCTCTCTCTGGGCCTATCTCTGGGCCTGAACTGCAGCCTCCCCAGCAGCTGCTGATCAGGTCCTGCCTCTCTCTCTCCAGGCCTTGCCAGCAGCTGCTGAGGCTGCTGATCAGGCCCTGCCTCTCTCTCCAGGCCTCTCTCTGGGCCTGATCCACCCCTGCCACCCCGCCCACCCACCTGCCACCAGCCTTGCTGTGATAGGAGCCTGTGGCCACGGGGGAGGGACTGAGAGGTACTCCATGCACTTCCTGGTGACTGGTCATCTTTCTGGTCGTTTAGGTTGTGACAGCTGTAGGCTATTATTAGTATAGATTATTCCAGTCTGACAATCTTTGTTTTATGGCGGACTATTACATCAACATGTGATATGTTGGGTTTTATAGCCACCACCACACTTGTGTTATCTGTTTATGGCAGTATTCCCTCACCCCTTTATTTCTTATTTCTTTCTTTCTTTTGCATCAATCAGGTATTTTCATATTGTTTCACTTTTTTAATCTATTATCTTCTCGGTTCTCTGTCCTTAGTTATTGCTTTAGTTGTTACTCTAGAGATTACATATTTTAATCTTTCTGAACAATGACTAAACTTTATAACAACTTAACTTTTTTCCTTCCTACTTTTTTTGCTGCTGTTACTGTGCAGAAAGGAGTTCATAATAGAGGCCTGAGGCTGCTATCTTTAAAAGGGCCTGCTTGGCTGGCATCTGGAAACTTTGATTCTGAAATGCTCCCTAACTGATGTTGTTTCTCTGTGCCTACAGTGTGATTTATAGTGAACATCTGCTTTCCTCTGAGATTCCAGTAGTTGAGCTATGTATGCCCACATGAAAATTTCCCAATAAAAAACCTAAACTCTTCGTCTCAAATGGGTCCCCCTGGGCAGAAATACTGCACTATGTTGTATTTTCTCTGTTGTAGGGGTGGTACTTTCATTGGAGGAAGAGAGTATAGGAAGCCTGTTCCTGGATTGCTCCAGACTCTGCCTATGTCCTTTTCCCTTATTGACCCCTCTTTGCATCTTGTGTTACTGTGTTACTATGTTTTAGTAATAAATATGAGCCAAGGGGCCAACTATATGCTGAGTCTGTGACTCTTTCTAGTGAATTAGTCTACATGTGGATGGTCTTGGGGACCTCCAGACAATCTACACTAATAAAAGTGAAATATATAAATTGACCATACCTCTGTGACACCCACCAGCCAATCAGGAGAGAGTATGCAAATTAACCCAACAAAGACAGTGGGTTAATTTGCATATGCAGGTGTGGAATGGCGGGGCGGGGCAGGACTCCTGCTATGGGAGGGAGGGCAGGGGGCGGAGGGAGCTACAGGAGTGGTGCTCTGGCTGGAGCAGAGCAGGCTGAAGGCTCTGGCTGGAGTGAACACTGAAGGCTTCAGCCGGAGTGAAAACTCCAGCCAGCAGGAGCGAAGACAGAAGGTGGCAGCCAGAGCGAAGGCCTGGATCCCAGGTGCCAGAGGAAAACAGGTGCAGGCAGCTAGGGGAAGGAAGGCCTATTGCACGAATCTTCATGCAACAGGCCTCTAGTTGCTATATATTTTATGTGCACATATGTCATAAATTTCATAAGATTTTATTATTTACTTAAAATGTCATGGTATTGCAAGCTTCCTTTGTCTTTCTTTCATATATTTTTTCTGGGATCTTTTTCTTCTGTCAGAACTCTCTTTAGTAATCCCTTAATACATATCTGTTCTCTTAATTTTTAAGTTTGGAAATTATTATTATTTTACCTTTATTTAAGAAAAATATAGTTGCTAGGTACAGGATTCTACACTAGCAATTTGTTTTTGCTTATCTCTTATGAAACTAATGATGATTTTTCTCCAAAAGTTTTAAGCTTTTCTTTTGTCTTTATCAGCACTTGATTATGATTCAATTATAAGTGGTTTTCTTTAAATTTGTTTTATTTTGGGTTTAAAATTTTTATTTAATTGGTGGTTTGATGTATGACACAGACCTATAAATGTAAATTTCATGTATTTTTATTACTTCATATTAACCAATCCAGTGTGTTCATGGATTATAAATTCACATTTTGAGGTTAGATAGTTAATGATATTCATGGATTCATGGGGTTCCTTTTGTTTATTTCTCATGTTTCTCCTTTCCTGCCGAAATGTCTCTTTACTGTTAATTATTTTGTTATATTTTCACATAACTTATTTTTAAATAAATCACTGTAGAACTGATTTCCTTTGATTTTATGTTTCCTTAATATATTATGATTAATTATGCATAAATATAAACTTAGCATTTAAAATGCTTATGACTAGTGCTTTATATACATATCCAAATGCTTTCTATTTTTACTTTTCCACTTAATCATTTTAGAAAATATTAATCTTGTATAAAGATACATAAAAAAATTCTTATTTTCAACTAACTGAAAAGTAGCATGTTTCTTTTAGTTGTCAGAATTGTGGAGATTTATTTATTATTTATTTATTATTATTTTTTAACCTTTATTGTTGAAAGTATTACATAGGTCCTCCCTTCTCCCCCATATACTATCAGACATCAATCTTTGAGAAAGTTATATCAATTAAAACTAGGTGGTACAACTGTTAAAATTACTAAATAGGCCAATGAAACATGTTAGTCTTCCAGCCCACTCCTGTCCTCCCTCACCCAGGCCCTTACCCACCCCATTGTCTGTGTCCAAGGGTTATGCATATATGCAACAAGTTCATTGGTTGATCTCTTCCCAACCACCCTCCCGTGCCTTCTCTCTGAGGTTTAACAGTCTGTTCATGCCTCTATGTCTCTGGGTCTATATATAAACACTAGAGGCCCGATGCACGAAATTCGTGCAAGGGGCTCAGCCTTTGTAGCCCCTCGCATCCTCGCTGGCCCTTGCAGCCCTGGCTTCATTAGGAAGGTTGTCCGGATGGTCATCCAGAATGTCATCGGGATGGTTGTTCAGCTGATTAGTCTAATTAGCATATTAGCTCTTTATTATATAGGATATTTATAAAATTATCTTTAATGCTCTATTCTGAATCAGAAAATTCATGTTGCACATTAACTGAGTTAAGAATTGTGAATGTTCATTGGAAATACATAATCCAAAAGGAGTATCTGAGATAATACACATTGGTTACTAAACACTAGTCTTTTTGAAAAACATTAAGCTTTCCATTGTATAACTGCACAGAAGTGAATAAGCAATTTTACAGATAGCATTGTATAAATATAATGACTTTAATAATTTGATTTCTCCTAGTTTATAATATTCAATAACTTTAAATGCTTAACTCTTGTATTTGAAGAACTCTCAAAATAAAAATTCAAAAAATATAATTATGACCCATTTTCTATATGAATATATGTTATTTATATACCTTCTACAAGAAATATAATATGCAATCCATTTTGGGTGCTATGTGATTAAAATAATTGCCAGTCTTCACTCTCAAATTCTTAGATTATTGATGAGACAAATTTTCAAAGTATTGTACATTTTCAATCATGTTAGCCTTTTACCACAAAAAAATATGATAAAATGAAAGTAATATCCTCAAAAATGTCAAAATAAAAATATTTAGATTGTAAAGTACATTAAAAATTATAAGCTACAAAAAGAAAACCTAATTATCAATTTACCAAAATATCTACCACAAACCAACTGGAATAAATCTAAATAAAAGATTAAATGAAACCATTAAACTTATAAACACAAAAGAGCCTCAAACTCACGCAAATTTCATATGATTTGAGCTAAGTTGTAAAACCAGAGTGCCAACATCCTGTCCAAGTATACTGCTCTGTGGGATACTTTCCTTACTCCCCTTGAACTTTGATATCTCATCTCATTGGATATTCTTCTAACCCTGCTCTGTCTTTGACTTCCTCTATCAGTCCACCTTCCAACATGTGAGTACCCTCTTCAACTTAATCTGCCTCTAAATCTTATGATAGCTTGTCCCTTTCCCTGAGCCCCTGTGGGTGCATTATTTGCTTTGTCAGATCTTGTCACCCTCACTTGATCACTCTGGCATGCACATTCTTATTCTACTAAAGCTCTGACCTCCATATATTAAGCTGCCTTTCCAAGTAGACACATCCTTCTTCACTCTGCTTGGTGTTTGCTGTTCTGTTTTGGGCATTGTCACCATTTGTAAATGTCCTTCTAAGCTTTCTTGGGTTCTGATACAGAGATCCGGGACATCATGTTCCCCTCTAACTCAGCATGATCAACTACCTTGCATGGCCTCACCTAATACTTTTCTTGATTGCATGATAATGACATATCAATACCAATTTCCTGGTTTTGATTATTAAAGTGTGATTATATGGAAGAATTTCCTTATTTAAATTAAATAAATATGTAATAAAGTCTTTGAGGATACTAGGCAACATCTTTGCAACTTGATCTCAAATGTCTCAAGGAAATTAAGAGAAAGATAGGTACTACATTATTATAATAGGCAATAAACAATATTAGACTATTGCCATGTTATGATAGTTTTGCAGAAACAAAATGAACAAGATTATTTAATTTTGAAAGCCTTTTTGCCTAGCATTTTAATTCTGTGCAACTTACAGTTTCAGATCTGTAAATGTTTTGAAGGGAAAAACTCAACACTTTAAGAATTAAAACCTGCCAGTTTTATCTCACCAGTCCCATGTAACCACCAAATCCTCTGCTATTTTCTCTCTTCCACAGCAGCAATAATCTAATTGAGCAAAATATGAATTTACAGCCTCTAATTTTGTTATTCAAATAAATTCAAACTATGCCTTTCTTATGATTGGTACTGTACCCATAGATCACCAGCTGCAAAACTTCAGCTCATCTCTCCATAAGTCCCCCATACTTTAGCCCAATGTTTCTTTGGTAGCTCTTTGATGTCTCTAAAAAAATCTTTTTTTTTTTGTGGAGAAGTTTGACTTTTTAAGTTCCTTTTAGTGGGAATGATGTTTTCCTTTTGTTACTCAAGCAACTTAAAATTGGAAGTCCTAATTTCTAAAAGTTTTACCTCATTTTCACACTACACAAACTTGGTTTCTTAGGTTTCCAATACAAAAGTACTTTATGAATCAGGATAATAATTAACCATTTTCAACATTCTGCCTTTCAGAATAGATAGAAAATTTTATAAATCAAAAGATAAACTTCAAACTTTATTTATAATATGGTACAAAAGGATATTTTGGGAGATGGTATGGGGGGAGAAAGTTCAATCTTGACATTGTTTCTATGAAATATAGATATTCAGAATAAAATATAAATGAGTTAGTATGTACTCTTTATCTTACTAGCATAATATCAAAAGCAGTGTTCTCTTATTTGATTTTACATAGTTATTATATCTCAATTTGTTTCATCTCTCTCTTGGTGTTGCCAGAGTTGGCAATAAAATAAATAAATACAGCCAAGCTAGTGTGTCTCAGTGGTTTAGTGTCGACCTATGAAAGAAGAGGTCACAGTTCGATTCTGGTGAGGGCACATGCCCTGGCCGATCCCCAATAGGGGGCATGAAGGAAGAGCTAATCAATGATTCTCTCTCATCATTGATGTTTCTAACCTTCTCTCCCTCTCTTTTCCTCTCTCGGAAATCAATAAAAACATATTTTCCTATCTAATAAAAGAGTAATATGCAAATTGATGATCACTCCAACACACAAAATGGCCACCCCCATGTGGTCAAAGATGGCTACCCCCATGTGGACACAAGATGGCCACCACAAGATGGCCTGTAGGGGAGGGCAGTTAGGGGTGACCAGGCCAGCAGAGGAGGGCAGTTGGAGGCGACCAGGACTGCAGGGGAGGGCAGTTGGGGGGGACCAGGCCTGCAGGGGAGGGCATTTGGGGCCAACCAGGCCATCAGGGGAGAACAGTTAGGAGTGACTAGGCTGGCAAGGGAGGGCAGTTAGGGGTTACTGGCCCAGCAGGAGAGCAGTTAGGTGTCAATCAGGCTGGCAGGGGAGTGATTACGGGGTGATCAGGCTGGCAGGCAGAAGCAGTTAGGGGCAATCAGGCAGGCAGGCAGGCGAGTGGTTGGGAGCCAGCAGTCCTGGATTGTGAGAGGGATATCCGACTTCCCATTTAGGCCCGATCCCAGTGGGATCGGGCCTAAATGGGAAGTCGGACATCCATCAAGGGGTCCCAGATTGGAGAAGGTGCAGGCTGGGCTGAGGGACACCCCCCCATGCATGAATTTCATGCACCAGGCCTCTAGTAAATAAATAAATACATACAATCAAATTTGAATTTTAAATTGAAAAAAATTTCTTATAGCGTATGTATGCTCATGAAATAATTGGGATATACTTAAATTTAAAAAGTGTACTTTGCTTAACTAAAATCCACATTTAGCCCAGTGTCTTATATTTTATCTGGCAAACTTACTCTCTCCTTAAGATCAGAAGTATATATTGGTCAGAGGAAGTAAGTTTTGTGAAGATAACGGGTGATTTTAAGCCAATTTATATAAAATATAAATCATCAGATAAAGCTGATAGTTAATAAACCTAAACAATAGAGAAGAACCAGAAGAATAAAAATGCCATTATGCAGAATACAGTGGGGCTTCAAAAACTTTAAAGATCGATAAAGAAAACTATGGGGTGGGGGGGAGTTTAGTATATCTTAAGTTACACAGAAGAATTATAATGCCAAGCCTGACTTCATTCTAGGATTGTTTAAATATACTTTAGTAAAAATAGAAATAAAGTCCCAAGCACTATCTAATTTCACACTCATAGACACAAATAAATGAGAGCATAAACTGGGTAAGTATAAACAGGAAGAAAAGTAAAAGCAATTTCTGTAAGGTTATTACCTGAAATATCAGCATGAAATACAGTTAACTTAGTTGATGAGCATGTTAACTGATTTGATTTACATTAGCTATGCTCAGTTACAAGGCTGTGGCTTCCTTTAGTCTATTAAATAAAGGCATTTTGCATCAAACAACTTTGTACTAGAGACAAATTTAGGTTAATCAATAAGAACTAGTTTCTATTTATGGTGCTATAGTTTGCAAGACTTTAAAATCAACATTCATGAAACAGTTTGATTGTGAACTCTGTTCATGGGCGTTTTGTCAAAGATTTTTTTTTCTATGTTCTCAAACTGTAATTTCTTAAACACTTTACCTACTTCATAGTGGTTTTTTTTAAATTTCACTTATTTTTATGAACTTTGAATTTCCTATGGTAAATTTTCTAATTGTTTTTCTCACTACTGTAGTTCCAAATCCCAGCATGCTCCTCCATATCAACCATCAATGTTCCTTCCAACTTACCAAGAGAATGTACAGGCTTGAAATTCCCATCTTCCTTCCTCTCCAATTGAAAATATAAGTGTAATAAAATAATTTTCTCTCTCTTACACTTTTATGCTCTGCATTATTTCCTCCATGGACAGATGAATGTGGGAAAGTTATAAAGCATAAGTCATAAGGTATAAGGTGTAATAAGGGCTAATTATTTTTGGTAGTTTTTACAATGTTATTTTGTATACATTATCAAATCTAATAATAATGTATAAAATTTGCTATTATATTCAGATCAGGAACTAAGTATCACAGTTTAAGAGACTTGGCCAAAGTAACACAGAAAAAAATTAAATTTGAATTTAGGCTATTTTCAAATACTTAGGCTTACTCAGAGATACCTCTTCACACTGAATATAAATTCTACAGTCAAAATGTTAAATTTAACTAGATTGAAATAAAAATATTTATAAACACTTCATTAGAAAGGAAGAATGAAAATGAGTATAAAGAATATTGTAGAATAAATCTCTAAGTTTATATATTTAATATTGTTTTATTCAGCAACTATGCAAAGACACAGAGTTATTCATTAATTCAATTATTATCCATTTCTTCATGCATCCAACAGTCATGATTGAACATGTAAAATATGTAAGATGACTGAATAGAATACATATTTACCTTATGAGGGGGTACTGAGAGGAGAGAGGGTTAAGGCATTTATTCTGAAAGATACTTTTCTAGCCTTGACAATTTTCTTTAATGTCAAGAACCTATCCATACACCATGGGGGGGGGGGGGAAAGTCTACAATTAGTAGTAGTGAGAAAAGATTATACCTATAAATGAAGTTTTGATATGCAGTAAATAGAGATAAAAGAATTAACTTAATGCACTCAAGGTGAAAAGCTGAATTCTTTCATTTCTTGGAATTTGTACTTGCTGTTTCTTCAAGGAACTAGAATTCTTGTTCCTCAGGTATAGGTGGTTATTTTTTGTTTGTTTATTTTATTTTTTTTTAAAATCTTTATTATTGAGAGTATTACAGATGTACTCTTCCCTACCTTTCCCCCTGGTTCCCATCCCACCCCAGGCCTTCTCCACTTTATTTTCTGTGTCCATAGGTAATGCATATATATATATATATATATATATATATATATATATATATATATATGTATAATCTTTGGTTAATCTCTTCCCGCCCTCACACCCTCTTTCCCTCTGAGATTCCTCAATCTGTTTCATGTTTCCATGCCTCTGATTTTATTTTATTCATCAGTTTATTGTGTTCATTAGATTTCTTGTTTGTTTATTTTTATATTCAATTGTTGATAGATATGTATTTATTGCCATGCTATTGTTCATATTTTTCTCCTCCTCCTCCTCCTCCTCCTCCTCCTCCTCCTCCTCCTCCTCCTCCTCCTCCTCCTCCTCCTCCTTCTTCTTCTTCTTCTTCTTCTTCTTCTTCTTCTTCTTCTTCTTCAAGAATACCCTTCAATGTTTCATGTAATACTGGTTTGGTGGTGATAAACTCCTTTAGCTTTTTCTTGTCTGTGAAGCTCTTTATCTAAACTTCAATTCTAAATGATAGCTTTGCTGGGCAGAGTAATCTTGGTTGTAGGTCCTTGCTATTCATCACTTTGAGTATTTCTTGCCACTCCCTCTGTCCTGCAAAGTTTCTGTTGAGAAATCAGCTGACAGTCATATGGGCACTCCCTAGGTAACTAACTGCTTTTCTCTTGCTGCTTTTAAGATTCTTACTTTGTCTTTAACCCTTGGCATTTTAATTATGATGTGTCTTTGGGTTCCTCTTGTTTATGACTCTCTGTGCTTCCTAACTTGTAAGTCTATTTCTTACAACAGGTAGGGGAAGCTTCCTGTCATTATTTCTTCAAATAGGTTTTCAATATCTTGCCTTCTTTCTACTCCTTCTGGAACCCCATAATGCAAATGTTAGTACCCTTGAAGATGTCCCTGAGGCTCCTTACACTATCTTATTTTTTTTCTCTTCTGATTGGGTATTTTTTACCCTAGCTGGTTTGGCTCAGTGGATAGGGCATCAGCCTGCAGACTGAAAAGTCCTGGGTTTGATTCCAGTCAAGGGCACATGTCTAGGTTGTGGGTTCAATTCCCAGTGGAGGACATGCAGTTGATCAGTGATTCTCTCTCATCATTGATGTTTCCATCTCCCTCTCCCTTCCTTTGTGAAATCAATAAAAATAAAAAATAAAGTTTCACTAAATCCTTTGACATACTCATTAATTCCTTTGAAGCTCTCATTAAGATTCTTCAGTAAACTTATAACCATTGTTTTGAACTCTGTATGTAGTGAACCCCTTTTCACGTCCCGTGTGGTTCAGGGTTCAGGTTCAGGGTTCGGGTTCTGGAGGAGGCTGCACACAAATGAAAGAGACTAGAAAATTTAATTTGGAAATATTGGAGGCCAGGCAGGAGCCAAACTCAAGGGGAAGGACTCCACTTTGCTCTGGCCTTGTGATCCCTTTTATTAAGGTTTGGGATCCACCCATAGCCAGTAATAGCCAATCAGCAAGAATTTGCATAAGACTAAAAGGTGGAAGTTGCTTTAGCTACCATTGTCACAACTAAACAGTGGGTGGTTGGCTCTGACCTTTCAGAGCTTCAAATGTTAACCAGCCTTCCAGGTTCCTTGTCCACACCTCTCTGCTAGTGAAGACAATGGGTGGCTTCCAACACTATTCAGCAGATTATTTGTTTCCATTTCTTCCATTTGTGACATGTTTCTTTGTTTCCACATTTTGGCTGTTTCTCTGTGTTTGTTTCTATGTATTAGGTGGAGTTGTTATGTCTCCTAGAATTGGAAGAGTGGCCTTGTGTAATAGGTGTCTTATTATATGTGGTTTTTTTGTCATAGTTTCCAGGTCAAAGCTTTAAAATCACTCTGCAAAAAATTGTGGCTATCACCTCCACAGTTATCTCCATTCTCTATAACTCTCATTATCTCACACATACATATTTATCTGTTTTTATTACATTATTTTCTGCCACTTGCATAAAAGTTCTGTATGAACATGCTTTTTTATGACTATCTTATCAGCACTTTGAAAAGTGTCTAGTATAGCATAGTTGCTTAGTAAAAATGGAACAGATTTAATATTTTAGAATATAGGAGGGATTGTAAGACATAAAAATAATTCAAAAGAAAATTCAAGGGAAATTATGTTCCACTTAAAATTCCCCAAAGAGAGATTTGCAAGTCATCCCAAAAATGGTTTTGAATTTTAAGAGTGGCCAAGTTTAAGTGGCATCCTATTTAACCCATGGATGCCGTAGAGTTATGGGGATTGTCAAAAACATAACACCTGACTCTGGGAAGATAAGATGGACAGCGTATACACTCACAGCACAAATACCCCACAAGCAACACAGGGGTTACACTGGTAACAGAGTGGACTGGGGACTGTGGGAGGCAAGCTTCGTAGTACTACCAAGAAAGTGAGGTTTTCCCTATTTGTCAGGGGAGGATGTGATTGGCTTATTTGGATAATTCCACAGGCTGCCAGGGCACTGAAACTTCCTTCTTAGGGATAAGCAGGAACTCTGCCTTGTCCCTTTAATAAGGAGGCTTGCTTGGCTGGGGGAGCTTTTCTGCAGCAACAGAGTGCAAAGGAGAATCTGTGGTTAGGTCATTCGAGGTCCTCCAAATTTTAACAGATAGCAAGTCAGCACATGTTATGGGCATTAAATTTAGTCTTTACACCGCAAGCTGATAAAATAAGCTTCATATATTTTTGCATATGTTGGGTTTTACCTTCGAGGCAGGAGAAACTCAAGGGTAGGATGAAGAGTCAAATTTAGGGTCCCTGTTATGTTGTCAGCAGTGGTTTTTCTTGGCCAGTAGTCCACACTAATATGTCACAGTGGCCAGCTATTACTGAGACTGAGCATGAAAGAGGGGAGAAGGAAGAAGAACCCTGAGAATTAAACTTTTTTTTTACACTTATGCAACGTCTTTTATAGAAAGTAAATATTATTTCATCTACAAAGGAAAAAAGCAAGTTGTTCTCAGATTTACTTGTAATACTAATACTAGAAGCAATGGAGCAATAACTTTTTAATTTTTAGAGTAAAAAAAATGTCTTACCTACAAATTTAAAAATCCAAATAATTTATTTGTTGTGATGACAATAGAAAATAATTTACATATATTAGTGTTTTAGAAAATATAACATCTCTTTTATGTGTCTAAAATAGTTGAAAATAGCATTCTGATGAAATAGATATTAATCAAAATAACCAGCTAAACTGTGGGAGTATATGAGTTATTCAATGGAAGATAATAAATATGGAACAATTAGACTTAGAATAATATCCATGATTATAAAACAATGTAAAATGTTTATGAAAGGTTTTCATATTCACCATTAGATTACTTGACAAATAAAAGGAAAAAGAAGATTAAATTTGCTAAATTAAGCATTTTACCAGTGACATGGTCAATATACATATGTAAAAGTTCAATTACATTTGAATAATTTAAGGAAGTTTACAAGTGTATATAAAATATGCACTTATAGATATAAAATATGCACTTACAGATATACTCAGATATTCATTATAATATATAGCTATTTATATGTATATAAAATATGAGTTTATATAGATAATACATACTCATATTCCTGAAATAAATACACCTCAATATTACTATCTAAATATCTTGACATAGGATTATGGATCATATTATTTTAATCATTTTAGTTTTCTGCACTTCCAGCACACATTTTAATAAGAAACATGCTTTAATTTTATAAGCAAAAAAAATAACTATTGCTTTCTTATAAATATTTTTATAAAAAGATTTGTTTTCTTCATCTGCTGCCTCAATTTTTGTTCAAATCCCTTCTGCTGGGGTTCTTAAATCTGTGGAGGACAGAGATTACTTATTTTACTCCTGATGGAAATATTCTTGGTATAAGGATATTTAATCCCTTCATCATCATTCCAGGGCTCTTTGATTATTGGATCCCACAGGAGAATTGCTCCTTATTTCTATTTCTCCAAGCCCCGCCTCACCCAGTACATATTTAACACAAATTTAAAAGTCTGTTTTCAAAGTTCCAAGAGTTTTTGCCATTACTTAACTGCAGCTGAGGGAACCTGGGGATAATGCCACCTTAGGAAGTATGTGTAGCTGAGAGGAGCTGACTCAGGATCTCTGGGGAATAACTGATCTTCCAAAGACTCCACTTGCTCCCTCTCCTGTTTGCTTGTGTGACTTGGTGCTTAGCTCAGAGATGCCTATTTTAATGAAATGTGTTACTTTCACAGTTTGTATATATTGTGAGAAGTGCTTCTCACCATGTGAACTTCACTGCATCGTTGTGCTTGGAAGTTTAAAAATAAAAATTTTAAGATGAATAAGCACTCAAATAGTCTTGAAACTCTTACTCTTTCCCATCGACATTTTTAATAAAAACACTGTAGTCATAATAATACTGACATACCTATAAGGTTTTACTAAAATCAGCATTCTGTGTTAGCTAGTAATTAATTTACTTACAATTATTTGATCCCTCATACACAGAGCATAAATAAACTTTCTTTGGCATTATTTGCTTTATGATTTATTGGCTGTCAACCCAGTAATTAGTAAAACAAACTAATTTTCAGATTAGATTTCTGAAGTGCCTGTGTAATGGGCCAAAAGCAGCCATACCTATGGTAGGAAAAAAGAAGTAGCCTTGCAGATGCAGAAATTAGTTGTTTTTGATAATCTAATTCATCTATTTCTAATATTTATTAGTTTCAGTTGTTCTGTCACCAAATCACAATTTAAAAGATGAACTATCAGGTATCGTGGTCCTCTGATTCAATAAAATTATCCTACAATTCTCCACTCACATTTGCCCAGGAACTCACATTTCCTGACATCAATAAGAAGGAATTCTAAGATTCCTCAAATCTCTTGCTCACATCTCACTGTCAGCTGGTATATCTGAATAAAAAAGAAGGAATCTTTTTGTCATCAAATTTATAACAGATATATAGATGCAAGCATATATACTTTTATCTCTATTCCTTTATTCCTCTACTATTGTCTATTAAATCCTATATTAGGGACTTCATCTAATGACAATCTTTTCAGAAACTTTCCACTTTTTAAAATATATATATATATATATTAATGATTTTTTACAGAGAGGTAGGGAAAGGGGTAGAGAGTTAGACACATCAATGAGAGAGAAACATCAATCAGCTGCCTTCTGTACACTCCCTACTGGGTATGTGTCCACAACCAAGGTACATGTCCTTGACCAAAATCAAAACTGGGACCCTTCAGTCTGTAGGCCGACGCTCTATCCACCGAGCCAAACCGGTTAGGGCAAAAAGTTTCCACTTTTTAATGGAATCATATCTATATTTATTCAAACAAGTTTCAGTATAGAACTACAGAAAAAAATGCCTTTAAGGGCTAGGGAAAAAAACAATTTTAAATTATGATGAAGCCAAATGTAGGATAGGCCATGATGGAATTCAACACAAACCTGAGAGTACATGACATACAAAGATATTGCATTGCATTTTTGAATACTCTGTTATGTAGAAAATATATTTGAAGGACAAATTAATCCTATAGAAGGCAATCTTAGTCTCATACATCCCATAGTAAAAAACAAACAAAAAAAGGATATAATACATGTTTCTTCACAGATATAACACTATTTATATAGAAAAATAACTTTTTAAATCAATCCCCCTAAAATATTTTTACTAAAACTGGACCAAATATTGTTACATGTCTCTACATTTTATACGCCTTTAGACTTCCTTGTTTTAGTAACTAATTTAGTGAAATTAGAAACATGGAAATCATACTTTACCCATTCTTTCACTTAATTACCACATCCAGCAAAGCAAAATTCTAGTGGATTCTAAGTTAACAATATATCTTATTTGACAATGATATATCTGATAAAAGGTTAATTTCCAAAATATATAAAGAATTCATATGACTTAACAAAAGGATGACAATCCAATTTAAAAAATAGGAAAAGGACCTAAATAGACATTTCTCCAAACTGGACATACAGATGGCCAAGCGACATATGAAAAAATGCTCAAAGTAACTGATCATCAGAGAGATGCAAATTAAAACAACAATGAGGTATCACCTCACACCTGTCAGAATAGCTACCATCAACACATCAACACATGACAAGTGCTGGTGAGGATATGGTAAAAGAGAACCCTAGTGCACTGCTGGTAGGAATGCAGACTGGCACAACCACTATGGAAAACAGTATGGAGTTCCCTGAAAAAAATATTGAATATGAAACTGCCATTTGACCCAGTGATTCCACTTCTAGAATATATCGTAAGATACCCAAAACACCAACCAGAAAGAATGTATGCAACTCTGTGTTCATAGCAGCACAATTTATATTAGCTAATATCAGGAAACAGCCCAAGTGCCCATCAGTTGATGAGTGGATAAAAAAGTTGTGGTACATTTACACCACGGAATACTTTACAGCAGTAAAAAAGAAGGATATCTTAACCTTTGAGACAGCATGGAGGGACCTGGAGAGTATTATGCTACGCAAAATAAGCCAGTCAGAGAAAGACAACTATCACATGATCTTACTAATATGTGGAATCTAAATTGATGAACAAAAATAAATTGATGAAAAAAAAAAAAAGATCCAGAGACATGGCAGCATGGAACATACTCTCGAATCGCAGCAGTGGTGGAGGGTGGGTGGAAGAGATTAACCAAAGAACTTGTATGTAAATATGCATACCCTTGGAAACAGACAATAAAAAAAGTGAAAGCCTAGGGTGCAGGCAGGTGGGGGTTAGAAGTGGTCAATGGGGTAAAAGGGGGACATCTGTAATACTTTCAACAATAAGGACAAATTTATGTATATACTAGAGGCCTGGTGCACGAAATCTGTGCACTGGTGTGGGAAGGCGTCCCTCAGCCCAGCCTGTACCCTCTCCAATCTGGGACCCCTCAGGAGATGTCCAACTGCCAGTTTAGGCCCAATCCCTGGGATCAGGCCTAAACCGGCAGTCAGACATCCCTCTCACAATCTGGGACTGCTGGCTTCCAACCACTCGCCTGCCTACCAGCCTGATCACCCCCTAACCATTCCCCTGCCAACCTGATCTACACCTAACTGCTCCTCTGCTGGCCCAATTGCCCCCAACTGCCTTCCCCTGCTGGCTGGATTGCCCCCAGCTGCCTTCCCTCCCCTGTAGGCCCAGTCACCCCAACTGGCCTCCCCTGCCAGCCATCTTGTGTCAGCCATCTTTGACCACAAGGGGGTGGCCATCTTGTGTGAGGGAGTAGGGTCAATTTGCATATTACATATAGATATAAATAAATTCAAGATATAGATAAATGTATATATATAAATTTAAGATATACATATATAAAATTTATATCTACATTAATAAAAGAGAAACATGCAAATTGACCATCCCTCCGTTATGCCCACCAGCCAATCAGAGCAAGTATGCAAATTAACCCAACAAAGATTGTGGTTAATTTGCATACACAGGCACAGAGTGAAAACTGAAGACAGCATAGCAGGAAGCCAAGCAATGCAGAAGGGAGTGAAGCTGTGGAGAAGCAGGCGGGGCGGCAGAGATGGGAGGGAAGCAGGGCAGTGCAGGAAGCCCTATTCTTGCAGGAATAGGCCCAAGGAAGCCCTATTCTTGCAGGAATCTTCCTGCAATTGGCCTCTAGTATATATTCATACTGCTGTGTCAGTATATATATACTGACACAGCAGTATGAATGCTCCACTGAGCAACTTCCCATTGAAACTAGGAAAAACTATAAAAATCAGCCATTTAAAGCCTCTGGAAATGGTCCCAAGAATAAAATGCAAATAAACATCTATTCAAGAATATCTTCAAAATCGTTTTTTAATAAAGGTGAGAGTTTGTGATATTTGAATCAAAACCACTCCCTCATTCCCCCCACATCTTAATGATGTGTGAAACTGCAGACACCCAAATTAAAGAACACAGGGTTCCCTTTCTTCCCGGATCTTAGAGGGAATATTTTTTACTGAGAGAATAAGATGTCAATATTTCTCATCCAGCTTCCAGATGGGTTCTAGAGTTCATTTCTGGCTGAGGTAACAAAACAAATCTGAATAAATATAGAAGAATAGAAAAATGGAAAGTATGTTATCAGACCACCATGGAAGTAAATTAAAATCAATAGCAGAAAAAATTGAGAAACCCACAAGTATATAGAAATTAAGCAACTTATTTTCAGATAACCAGTGAATCAAAAAAGAAAGCAAGGGAAATAAAAAATACTTTGATATTAATGAGAATAAAGACACAATGTTGTAAAACTTATCAGATGCAAGTAAAACAGTGTTTTAATGGAAATTTATAGATGTAAATGAATGTATTAAAAAACTACAACAGCACACCTCACCCTTGCTGGTGTGGCTCAGTTGATTGAGCATTGTCCCACAAACTGAAGGGTCACTAGTTCGATTCCCAGTCAGGGCACGTACCTGGGTTACAGGTTTGAAACCCGGTCAGGGTGTGTGCAGGAGGGAACAGATTGATGTTTCTTTCTCACATTGATATTTATCTCTCTCTCTCTCTCCCTCTCATTTCCTTCCTCTTTCTAAAATCAATAAAACACAGAAAAAGAAGAAAAACCTCAAATTAATAATCTAACCTTTCAACTATGGTACTAGAAAAGCAAGAGTACAATAAACCTCAAGCAATTAGAAGGAAACAATAGGTATTATAATGAAAATGAATGAAGTGGAGAACAGAAAATAGAGAAAATCACTGTGACCCAAAGCAGTTTCATTGAAAAGATCAAGAAAAGTAACAAAAGCTTTAGTTAAAATGACCAAAGAATAAAAGAGAACACTCTAATTACTAGAATCAGAAATGAAAGATGGAATACTACTACTTACCTTACAGAAATTTTTTAAAAATTATAAAAGAATACTATGAAAAAAATAAGGAAAAAAATAAAAATAAAAAAAAGAAAAAGGAAAAAAAAGAAGGGAAAAAGTGGGGAGGAGGGCTTGAAGAATAATATGAACAATGGTACACCAACAAATTAGACATCTTAAATAGACAAATTCTCAGAAAGAACTACCAAACTGACTTAAGTAGAAATAGAAAAATCTGAATAGACCTGAAACAAATGAAGAGATTTTATAAGTAATAAAAAAATCTACCTTCCAGAAATGCACAAGCCCAAATGAACACTACCAAATATTTTAAAGTAATTACTTCACACTCCTCTAAAAGTAGAAGAGAACAACCCTTTTATGATATTACTAGAGGCCTGATGCATGAAAATTCATGCAAAAGTAGGCCTTCCTTCCCCTGGCTGCTGGGACTGGCTTTCCTCCAGCACCCGGGACCTGGGCTTCCCTCTTCTGGTTTCCTGCAAGCATCCGGGACCTGGGCTGGCTTCCCTCAGGCTGCCCACAGGAACCCGAAACCCGGGTTGGCTTCCCTCCAGCCCTGGCTTCATCAGAAAGAATGTCCAGAATGACCACCAGAAGATGTCAGGTCTAATTAGCATATTACCCTTTTATTATTATAGACTAGAGGCCCAATGTATGAAATTCATGCAAGGGGCCAAGCCATCACAAGCCTGGTTTCATCTGGAAGGTCGTCTGGAATGTATATTCTCCAAAAAAAATTGGTAAGGGGAGAAAGGCTAAGCGAAAAAATAGGAAAAGAAATAAAGAAAAGTAGAGGAAAGTGAGTTATAAGAGGACAAGGCCAAGGAGGATGAGAATGTGGAGAAAACAATTTGACAAGATACTAATTTATAAACCTAGGCAAATGTTGTAAAATAAATAAATGCAGGTTTATTGTGATATACTTTCAAATTTTCAATGAATCTGAATTATTTAAAATAAAAACACAGAGAAAATAATTCTAACTTCCATAACCCAAGGCTGAAAGCGCCAATGGAAAGTGACAATGTTTGCTGAATAAGTGAACGCACATTATTAAAATTTTATTATCGAGGAATTGATGTAGTCCATTTTCCTCAAAATGTAGAACCAGGAGATTTTTGTGCCTCTTGAATTAATGGTATAGTTCAGGAAACCAAATCAACATATAAACCAAATTTGACATTTTTCCATCATTTTGCCTTATAATCTAAAGGGTTTAAAGTAAAATGTAATAATCAAATTCAGAATCTGAATTAACTCAAGTTCAAGATCAAATATCTTTTCATTATTTACTTTACATATATACGGTACATATATATGTATATAATTTTTATATTTATGCTCATAAAAGCAGATGGGATTGAAAAAATGCTATTCCAATATTTCTTGCTATAGAATAAATTGCTTCAAAACTCAGTGGCTTATAACAACCACTTTATTTAGCTCAAAATTGTGCAGATCAGAATGAGGAAAGTTGGGCAGGGATGTTCTCACTTAAGTTCTCTTACAGAATTATAGCCAGATGTTTATGGGGCTATAGACTGAAGGTTTGCCTTGTTTGGGCATTCTAGATGTCTCCCCACTGGCCACTAGGACCAGGCTATTGATCAGGGTGCCAATAGGTGGCCTCTTCAGCCTGAAGATCTTAAGATAGTCCATCTTCCTATATGGTAGCTTAGTTCCTCCAGGTAAAGCTTCCCACAGGGCTCCTAGTGGTTGTTTGTATTTTAAAACTGGATTCACGGAGAAGGTCACTTAATATTGTGTTGCCCCCTTGTCAGTCTTAAACTTAGTAATATAAACTATCTACTTTCATCCTTATGTCAACTGGAGGGGACGTGTGGAGGTCAATCCTTTCAGCTGGAGCAGCATACCTTAGACATCTTGTCAGTGACTGGCTCAGACCTGAGTATCGTCCTCTTTTGCAAATCCAAAACCACCTTCCAATCAGCCCATTGAGGACATCTTGCCTGAGACATACACCAGAATCCTTGTCTTCCTCCAGCCTCCCCGGAAATTTTCCCCCCAAGTGTCTTAAATAGCTGTCATGGATCTCACAGCAACATAAATTGATAAGTGTGCCTTTTAACTTCATTTTTATTGTTGACACTATTACAGATGTCCCCATGTCACCCGGCCCCCTTTGGGCACCTCCACCCAGTCCCCGGCCCCTTTTCCCTCTGGCCATCACCACACTGTCGTCTGTGTCTATGGGTTATGCATATATAATCTTTGGCTTATCTCTTCAACTTCTTTCATTTAGTCCCCCAACCCCGCTCCCCTCTTACAGCTGTCAGTCAGTTCCATGGATCCATAACTCTGCTTCTCTTCTGTTCATAAGTTCATTTTGTTAATTAGATTCCACATATAAGTGAGATAATATGGTATTTGTCATTCTGTGACTATTTTGCTTGATAGAAATATAGGAAATTACCTAGGAACTAGAAATACTGAAGGAGTTTTTAAAATCACAGCTCTCATTGGTGTTAGTGGAGTCTCTGGAGCTTTGCAGTACGTGCCATTGAAGTTAGCAGAGAAAGATAACTGGGGATAGGAAGGTGGAGGAGGAAGGTCTTTTGGAATTCCATCTCACTTAACCATGTATTGAGGTATTTCATAAGGTTTGTTGCAAGAAAGTTTTCTGCTCTTAACTTTTTGAAACCACTAACATGTATTATATTCCAATAAATCAATTCATTTTTTATGTAACATTGATGTTACTTGTCCAGAAGTAAATTACCACAAGAAAGGAGTTCACATTCATCATTACTTCTTTGATCCTGTTTAATTTTAATGCTTGGTTGTATATCCGGTGTTGTAAAGGGAAATGCTGTTGAATTACACTGTTTGGCTAAGTCAGTTACCACATTTCAGGTTGGCATTTTGCACAGCTGGAACTTTAAAGCTTATATTTTACAAACTCTTAAAAAAATAGACATCCTCTCCATTATATACTGTTTGTAAAGGTTAAGTGCACAGTGTTTCACTTTTAAGGTGATTCTTGAATTGATAACAAAGCTACTCCCTTTTTATTGAGATGTCAACCATAATACATGGTTCATTAAAAAATGACCCACAGTCCTTTTTGCTCTTAATGCCTCCCATTGGTATTTTAAATAAAAACCTATGCTTGATTCCCTCACATGGAAAATGTATTGTTACGGACTTTTCTGTGTAACAATCAAGCATTACAATTCACCTACTTGCACACCAAATATGATTTATTTTTCTATAAAAATTAGGTCAATCACTAGCCAAGGCTTAGATATGTCTGCTTATGAATGTCTACCTTTGATCAACCACAAAAGAGGACTCTGGGTAGAGCACATAGTGCTATTAATCTCCCATAATGCTAAATTCTGTATGCTAGCTAATTTTTTATAGTTCAGAATACATTGGAATGTATTACAAGTAATGCTTATTTCTTTTTTTTGCAAAGTATAATAAAATGGAATGTTACAAAACTATAAAATAGGTTTACTGTGAAGATTCCTGTTCCTGTTTAATATTAAGTAATGATATTAAAATCCCACACACATACTGGTTCAACTAAATGATAGTTCTTTGGAGCTCAAACTTAATATGCAAATAAAACATTGAATTCAGAGTTTCTCAATAATCCTAGCTCTATGACAGATGTTGTCTTTTTTGGGTCCTGGAAATGAATGCAAATGAATGCATTTACTAAAGCAAATTGATATCCAAACATCTAAACGATGTTCCTTTCTTTCTTTCTTTTTTTTTTTTTTTTTTGGTATCTAACAATAACAACAACCACCAAAACAAAAGCTCTATTTTATTTTTGTGTTATTTTAATATTGTTATCTGTTTTTCTCTTCTGGTCACTGATTGACCCAATGGTGCTAATTTGGATTTGTGCCATTGTGAAACAAGGGTAGATGACGTGGCGATACTCTACAGATTGTTTGTCATTACTGAAATAGTTAATGTATGTTTCAGTTTAACACTCCTCAAGTACAGTTTTTAATTAGTGAAAATATCAGTGTAAATTATAGCTCCTTAATTACTTGTAAACATAAGAAAGTAAGCAGACTTATACCAAATAATTTTTCTCCACAAATTGTTTATCCTTTCTAGATCTTACTTTCTCTTTCTCTAAAGATCCGATACTGTAAGGAATATTCCATCTTTCCATGTCAGGGACTATGGGGAATTTCTGAGCAAAGTGGACATAATTTCTTCTCTAAAATATTTTATTTTTGAAAATGTTGACTGACAATGTGTATGTATATTTTTGTAACCAGAACAACAAATATTATTAAAAATCTGTATTTTGCATAATGTCAAGAGGTATGCTAGCAGCCGTTTGGCCTTTGTTATCCCAACCACATCTTTCACTACTTGGAACTATAGCGTTTCTCTCCAAATTCCAAGAGCAAGATGAAAATTAGTTGACTTGATACTTTGAACTGCATTATGCCATGGTTTAGTACAATTCTGTAAAAAGGAATATAAAAATACACTATGTTTAAACTTTAAGAATATTGAAAGTCTTTATTTTTCATTTACTGTGGCCTACAGGAAGGAAATATTAGGGTTGGTTTCACATATACTTTTTAAATGGACAATATTCATTGGAAATAGGCTTTCGATGGTATCAGCCACAGTGAACTCCATGAATGGTGGCAGTTTGTTCAACTTGGAAGCAGTTCTGATAAACCTTTTGTAACCAAACAGCTGGAGTTTTATTGCTATTTTACTTTTTAAAAATGATATTCACACCAAGACTCATCTCATCCTAGTAATGGAAGTGGGATTATATATTTTATTTTCCTTTAAGAAAGCTTATAATTCTTATAATTGTAAGCTTAAGTAAAGTTAAAATACAACAGTTTTAATTTGATTACTCAATTTTATCCTTTCTTTTCACAATTTCCATGATAGCAATAAGCAATAAGACATGATATTTTTACAAAGAAAAAAAAATAAGCTCCAGTATAATGACTACAAAATAACGCTGACCTGCCAACATTGATCTTCAGAACAAAGGCTCATTATTAAAATAAATGCACATATGAAAAAATATATTTACAAAAACATTTAGAGAATATGTGAACTCTCCTCAGAAAAATCTGTTCAGAATCACATCAGTCATTGAATCTTCCCTGCCCAGATGTTGCAGCTCTTTGAACAGATTGCAACTCAAAAAAATCTTCTGAACAAGACAAGCTAGATTAATTTACAGATTTCAGAAAAACATCTCCTTAAAATATTGAGACAAATCTCCAGATATTTTGAATTATTAGATGTTTGTAAAACATGTCTATATTTAATCAAAATTTTGGTACCCACATGGTAGTATGATGACAAAAAGTCTAAACCGGGATCTAAAAAAGCTGGATGGGACCATCAATTGATGTTAATATGACAATGTATGGAGCTCAATTTCTACTGCTTGTTAAAAATATGTCACTTTTAAGCTTCTGTTAAATTCTGTATTTACATATTATTTACATAAGTAAAGCCAGAGGAATGAACAGGGATTCTAAATGTACATTTGTTCTGGTGAGCTATGGCTTTTGTGTATTGATACTTACCAGTATAGAACCAACTCCTATCACATACTGTTCTTTATACACAAAACTGAACAAGAACCAGTGCAAAAATTATAGGCTTTGAAAAATTTACACTAATATTGACTTCTAATTCTAGTTATTTTTAGGATTGAAATTGGTGCTATCAAGTGCAGTATATTAAATAAGCTGCCATTGCCAACTAAAAACATCTTTTCCAGCATATACCTGTTATTTTACCTCTTCTTAAAGTAGATTTTCTGAAATCACCAGAGATTAAATAAATGGTTAAAATATATAATACATACCTCAGTATTATTTATAATAACAAAAATATTTAGTTTTTCTACTAGAGAATGGTTTAAAATATTGTGTTATATCTATATCATGAAATAACTAGTAGACATTAAAATAATGTTTTGAATCATATTTAATGGTATAGAATGTCAACAGTACACTGTTAAAGAGATAAAGACAAAAAAACCCTCATAGATAGTATGATAACAATTGTGCATCAATGTGTGCATATGTGAATATCCCAGGTAGCATTTCATTTTTCTTATGGTATTCCTAAACTTTCTATGCATTTTTGTACAGGCCTTCAGCTTGGATTTATCTGGATATTAGGAAATTAGGTTGGAGCAAAATGCAGCAAGGAACCTAGTTATAAGAAGGAGAGGTCAAGTGAAAATAGGTAGCAATGGTGCTTAGCAGGATGTGACTAGGGGGAAACCATGAAACATTCTTGCAACTTGTGAACAATTCCTTAGGATCAGCAATGCCAAAGCAGGGTAAGATAAAAACTGAAAATTCTGCATTCACTCAGTTTGAGGGTTTAGGTAATGTCAGTTCAATATTATTCAGTGGCCTCCTGAAACCTAGAGAACCTGAACCCATGCGCGTTGCACAAAAATCATGGAGTCATTTTGTTTCCCAAAAGCAAATTGCCTGAAACATTTTATTCATTATCTCATTATAGTAATCTAATTTATGAAAGTTAAAATGTTACATTATCTCAGTCCATGGCCTCCATTTGTTTTCTTCTACTGAGTTAGTGACAAGGCTTTGTGTTCCGAAACCATGATCAGTAGCTACACAACTTAAGTTTTTTCAAGAACTTACTGCTTATTCCTATTTTAAAAGTTACAATAATATTCAAGCAGACATGATCTAATCCTGGCATACATTTGATATGTTTAAAGCAAAGTGAGTATGAAAATGCATTGATATTTGTGATGCACAGTTTTAAAGGCAGCAAAATCTCAGTGACCTCATTGTAGCCTCGGACACACTTTCAACCACAGTGGCAGGGAATCTTACTAATCCCTTCATCTAATGGTGGTCAGGTTTTAGAGAATGTGTTCCTGCTTCTGAAAATCACATGAAATTTAATTATGCTTGATAGCAAATTTATTCATGAACCTGAGTCAAGAGTCCTTTAGGAATTTAGAGCACTCTTTCTACTAGTTCTATTCAGGAAGTAAATTTACATACAAGATTATTGCTTTAAACATACAGAAATGGAGCAAACACAATTACAGATTTTCAATCACGACTTTAAGACAAAACAAAAACACTAGAATAGACATTTGTTATTAGGAAAACTTAGCATTTGAATTTTGCTGCATAAAGACAAATCATTCTTTTTATAAACCGCATGGGTTTCCTATCTTCAAAAGTCCCTGATTAAAACGTATAACACATCATTCTTTCTATTCTCTAATTTCTACATTTTTAAATATACTATCTGTCCTAATGTTAATCATCATACCTCAGAGTTTCTTGAATGAACTTTAAGACTCTTGTGTTAATGTCAACTTTACTCAGTTTTCTTCTGTCTGACCTGCTATATTCATTTTTGAGTATTTTCAGATCCCATGCAGGTGGCTTTTTGCCTTTCAACAACTGTAACATTTTTCTCCAACTTCTTTATGTCTTTACTAGAGGCCCGGTGCACAGATTTGTGCACCGGTGGGGGTCCCTTGGCCTAGCCTGCACCCTCTCATAATCAGGGACCCCTTGGGGGATGTTGGAGAGCCAGTTTTGGTTTGCTTCCTAAATATAGCTAAGGTCCAAGGCACTCTTAGACAACAGCAAGTGTAAAAACTCTAGGGAGAGCATGCCTTGTGCAATGAAGGAAGAGTACGGATGCCACTGTGGCTGGAACAAAATGATCAAGGTGGGGAAAAATAGAATAGAGTTTGAAGAGTTAATAAATACTCAATCATAGAGCATCTCACTGAGTACTTATGCTTGAGCAATGTGGAAATCCATTTGTGGGTTCTGAACAGAAAAATAGGGTGATGTTATTTTTGAATGTGGTACTCTGACTGCATTGTTGAGGATCTGACCAATCATTTAACTGTTCCATAGCTGGACTTACATATATTTTATTGTGAAGTTACAATATAATAGATATTTCATGGACAGAGTGAAATTTTACTAAGGTAATTTATTATATGAGCCAAATAGACTTCTAGACCCATGAGAGAATATGGAAAAGATAAACTGTGTCTGCAAATGTCTTCAAAGATTTGACCAAAAATAAATCAATCCCAAATGAAATTCAGTTCAATGGGAATATATGTCTAACTAAAAAAAAGTCATATTTTTATCTAAAGCTTAGCCTAACCAATAAGTTAAAATGAGATTGAAAATAATTGTATTCTACTTTACTTTCAGGGGAGATTTTCTATCATTAAGCACTTCACTGGCAATAATATTTTGAGTGAAAAGAGGAATAACTCAATTCGTTTTTAAAGAAAAACATCAAAGGACATAAAAATTCATAAACATGTGCAAAAGACTTCTCTATCCTACCAGCTGGGAAATTATAAAGAACATTTTGCAAAAATTTTATTGCAGGTGGTAGAGAAAATTCTTGGCATTCTGATAGTTATAAGAGGAATAAATGTTATATTCACAGAGCTTAGGTAATACGCAGAAATATGAGCATGCTGTTTATTTATAGTCATATCTGTAATTTGCTATAGTTTACAATGGTATGAAAACAGCTGTTAAAGATAAGTGTCTATTGAAAGAACAAACTGCATCACATATAACTAATATGTCCTTTTTTATCAAAAGCAAAAGTTCTGAAATAATATATACAGTTGCTATGAATTCATATGATCCTTTTAATATTAAGCTGTTAATATTCATTGACTTGTAGTTATTTTCAGATTTCTTATTGATTCTCTTTCTGCTTGTGCTAAGCCATCTGTTATAAACTTAGATTTATTTATAAAAATACCTTCTGTTTGGTTAGAAACAATCAGAATTTAGACTGTAATGGCATTTCATATCTCCTTTGATCCCTGTGGAGAAGGAAGTCTCAAGTTGACCTTCATGTTCCTATTTAAGGAAGGCTATTATTGAACTGCTGTACTTGATAAGGTAATCTAATTCCACGGAATAGTAAAACTGAAGAAGCGGGTAATCATATTTGAAAAAGGGTGGACTTATTCACCCAACAGGAAATAGGGAAGGGGAAAGCAACATTAAAGATGATGTTTTCATTTAGCACAAGGTGAAAAGAGCTTCAAAAAGTGGCACCGGTTCAAAGTCCTCCAGGAACAATATGTTTATATTAATTTATATGTAAACAAACATAAAACCCCACAATTTCTAACTATACTCTGTGTTGTAAGTAACTTGTTGCTACTGAGAAGGTGCCTAGTTTGTATCAAGTTTGAGATTGCTTTTAGAACATGAAGATATATATTGTTCATTTATAATATTTAAACTATAATTATAAAATACTAGTGGCCCGGTGCACGATATTCATGTACGGGGAGGGGGTGGTCCCTCAGCCTGGCCTGCATCTTCTCCAATCTGGGACCCCTGTGGGATTGGGCCTAAAGGTGCAGTTGGACAAACCCCTCACAATGTGGAAATACTGGCTCCTAACCGCTCACCTGCCTGCCTGCTTGATCTCCCCTAACCATTCTGCCTGCAGGCCTGCTTGCCCCCAACTACACCCCCTGCCAGTCTGATCACCCCCAACTGCCCTCCCCTCCTGGTCTGATCACCCATAACGGCTTCTGCCTCAGCCCCACCACCATGGCTTTGTCCAGAAGGGTATCTGGAAGGTCTTATGGTCTAATTAGCATATTACCCTTTTATTAATATAGATAGGATATGACATACTGCCATAACTATAACATATCTACCAGTATTACTCTATGAGAATACATACTTCATCCAATAGGAAGGCATCTAATACATTACATTGTATATGTTGTAAGTAGTAGGAAATACTGTATTGTAGCAATCCTACATAATAAAATGGTAATATGTAAATTACCATCACTCCGCTACGCCCACGATTGGGCCAGCAGGAAGCGCAGGGGGCGGGACTCAGGATGGCCGGGGTAGCTGATTGGGCCAGCAGGACGCTGAGCTCGCGGCGCCAGTGGCATCCAGCCAGCTGGTGCACCAGGTGCATGATTAAATCATGCACTGGGCCTCTAGTAATATATACCCTGTGACTTCCCTTCCTGATCTGGGAATGGTTCCCCAGTTCTTTTGACGTTTCCTGGCCCCTAATGTATTTTTTTTGTCATTCAGTGTAACTTTATTTACTGTTTATTGCACATGATTTGAGGTCTTTAATTTCTAACCACCAAAGATTCAAATGATTATTTTTTCCATGAAATTTAACATTAACATTAGTGAATTCATGCATTCATGTGTTTTTATTGTAAACATCTGAATTATTCACATTGTCATAGATCCTGAACTCATAAGCGTGACCATGCACAGGCTGGCAGCAAGCCAGGAAGCCACTCTGCAAGCAAACAGATACTCTGCATAAGGAGAAAAGTCATAGCACAACATTTAATGTCCAACCTGAGTCACCTCAGAATGTTATATATATTGACTTCTTAATTCATATAGTATTGGGAACTCAACTGCTTGGTTGGTGGCAGGGTTAACCTGGTATTGGGAGGATTATTCCTGAAATAATTAAGGAAAGGAGGGCTCAATCTTTCTTCTTGGTTGCTTGCTCCTCCCCAGCACCTTCATCTTTCTTCTCGTCCTCAGCTTCTTGGGCATCTTCTTCTTCACCTTCACCTCCTTCTTCTTCCTTTGCATCCTCAAATTCTTCCTTGGCACCTTCTTCCTCTTCCTCTCCATCCTCTTCCTCAGCCTCTTCCTTCTCCTTTTCCTCCTCTTAAGTTTCTCCTTCAGAAGGGGGTTCATCCTTAGCTTCCTCAGCTTTTGCAGCCTCAATGGTCTCCTCCACCTCGATCTGCTCCTCCTGGACGTGGCTGGTGTATTAAGAAGGGAAGGAGTGAGCAGACATCAAGTAGGAGCTAGTCTGTAAACCACCGTAGGCAGATCACCAAAGACCTGGGAACTCTGGTAGTAGCTGCTGGCTATACTTCCCACGCTGGTGAAACTGAGCCGGGTCTCCTCACCTTCCAAGAGTTTCCTGTAAGCTGCAATGTCAATATCCAAAATTATCTTCACATTGAAGAGATCCTGGTATTCTTTTAAATATCCTGCCATTTCACTCTTTGTGGTTCTCAACTCATTTTCTAATTTGTTGATTGTGTCCTGCATAGCACTAACGTCAGAGTTCTGCTTATCCTCCAGCTCTTGCAGCTGCTTTCCCAGCGCTTTGTTCATGCCCCAGCTTGCTTCAATCTCCAGGGCCTTGGCCTTGAGCAGTTGCTGGCCCGCACCATGTAGGTGCTCTTGGCAGTGCTGTCAGCATGGTGAAGCGGCTCTTCTACCATTCTTCGGCATTCTGCATGTTCTTGGCAGCCAGCTTCTCATACTGGGTGCGGATGTCCTTGAGCATAGTGGAGAGGTCGGACTTGGAGAACACGAACACGTCCATTACCACGGAGATCTGAGCATACTGGAAATGCACCTTCTTCAGAAAGGCGATTTTGTCCATCAGGCTTTCGATGCACTTTTCCAGCTCAGTGCTGGCAAGAGCCGCCTCACCTGCATCTTTGCTCACCTCCATCAGCCAGCCCTCTGCATCCTCATGGTTCAGCACCTCTTCCTGGTAGCTCGCCTGCAGGTTGTTCCCAGCCACTTCAGAGCCCCGGTGCCTCCTAACTGCCCACTTCCCTCTCCTCTCCAGGGACAGGGCGTGGTGGGGCAGGGCACAGGAATCGCATTTTCATTAAAATGTTCAACCCTGGGCTGCTCCACCGGTGTCCTCAGGTGGCCCGGGGCAGACAGTGATCCCAGAGACCCTGGCCACCCCTGCCTACGGAGCCCGCAGGCAAAGTCAGGCACTGACCACGCTACCTGCCCAGTCCCGATTGCGCCCTGGACCCCGTGGGTGACATCAGGTGTTATCCATGCCGCCTGCCCGGTCCTGATCACTACCTGGACACCGCGGGCAGTGTCAGGCGCTGTCCATGTCACCTGCCTGGTCCCGATAGCTCCCTGGATCCCGCGGGCAGCATCAGGTGCTGCCTGCTAGAACTGCCTAGTCCCGATAGCCGCCTGCACCCCATGGGTGATGTCAGGCACTATCCAAGCCACCTGCCAGGTCCCGATAGTCCCCTGGACCCCACAGACAGCGTCAGGTGGTGTCCATGCCGCCAGCCAGGTCCCAATCGCCACAGGAACCTCGCGGGTAGTGTCAGACGCTGCTCATGCTGCCTGCCCGGTCCCAATAGCACCCTGGACCCCACGGGCAGCATCAGGTGCTGTCCATGCCACTTCCCAGGTCCCGATCTCCCCCTGGACCCTGAGAGCAGCGTCAGGCAATGCCTGCTGAAACTGCCCGGTCCTGATTGAAGACTGGACTCAGCGGGCAACGTTAGGTGCCATCTGCCTGGCCAGCCCAATCCCGATCGCCGCCTGGACCCCGCGGGTGACATCAGGTACTGCCCATGCTGCCTGCCTGGTCCTGATGGCAACCTGGACCCCGCGGGCAGCGTCAGATGCTATCCATGCCGCCTGCCCAGTCCTGATTGCCCCCGGGACCCCATGGGCAGCGTCAGGCACTGTCCATGCCACTTGCCAGGTCCCCATCGCCCCCTGGACCCCGCGAGCAGTTTCAGGCAATGCCTGTTGAAACTGCCCAGTCCCCTTCGCCACCTGGACTCCATGGATGACGTCAGGCGCTATTTGCCAGGCCAGCCCAGTCCCGATCACCCCCTGGACCCCACGGGTGACGTCAGGCACAGTCCATGTCGCCTCCCCGTCCGGATCGCCCCCTGGACCCCGCGGAAAGCTGCCATGCTTAGTCCTGATGGCTTCCCGGTCCCGCAGGTGATGTCCAGCGCTGTCCACTGGGCCTGCCCGGTCCTGATTACTGCCTGGACCCCATGGACAGCATCAGGTGCTGCCTGCCGAGTCTGCCCAGTCACTATCATGGCCTGGACCTTGTGGGTGACATCAGGTGCTGCCTACCAGGCCCTGCTGGGTCCATGGCGGCCTGGACTGTTCGGGCTAAGTCAGACAGCACAGGCTTGCCTCCCTTCTCCACCCGCCCCACCCGCTTGCCTCCCTTCTCAGCCCGCTTGCCTCCCTTCTTCGCCTGCCCTGCCCGCTTGCCTCCCTTCTCCACAGCCCTGCCTGCTTTCCTTCCTTCTCCGCTGCCTGGCCTGCTTGCCCCGCCTGCTTGCTTCTTCGCAGCTTCACTTCTTTCTATGCTATCTTGATATGCAAATTAACTGCCATCTTGGTGTGGTTAATTTGCATACTCGCCCTGATTGGCTGGTGGGCGTGGCTTTGGCATAGCGAAGGTGCAGTCAATTTGCATATTACTCTATTATTAGGTAGGATGCATTGATTAGGACAGTGATGGCGAACCTATGACACGTGTGTCAGCACTGACACGTGTAGCCATTTCTGATGACACGCGGCCGCTAAGGATAAAACATTTGCTGCTCCTGAGGATGAAACATTTGCGAAATAATGTTTTTTCCTCAAAGTGACACACTACTCGAGTTATGCTCAGTTTAACTACAAAACAGCAAAAGGCAAGTGCTCTAATATCCTCAGGGAGATAAAGACAACATATTATTGGGGAAAAGAAGAAAGGTAGGTTAATAACATATATATTTTTTTCTTTTGGTGAGGTTTAGCAATTAATTGACTGATGGCAATTTGTCCAGAGAAATTTTACTGAATTTCTGGCCCAGGACTTAGATTGTGGCATTTTAACAAGTAGATGAAGATTGAGGTAACCAAGATATTTAAAAGAATCAGAAAGAAAGTGAGACAATTCAGGAGAGAAGGATGAGTTAATTGGCAGAAATCTTAAAATACTAAAATCACTCAGAGTCCTCAGTGCAATTCTAAGGCACTGAGGACTCTGATTTGGAAAATCAGTTTTCTACAAATTCTCATTTAACTAGTTAAGAATTAAAAATAGAAATGTTTGGCACCAATAAAGGAAACTAAGAGAACAATACCATTTACAATTTCATCGATCGATCAATTAATAAACAAAATACCTAGGAATAAATTTAACCAAGTAGGTAAAAGACCTGTACTCAAAATATTATAAGACACTGAAGAAAGAAATGGAAGAAGATACAAATAAATGGAAGCACCTACAGTGCTCATGGATAGGAAGAATCAATATAATTCAAATGTACATACCACCCAAAGCAACTTATAGATTCAATGCAACTCCTATCAAAATACCAAAAGCGTTTTTCCCAGAACTGAACAAATGATCCAAAAATTGATTTGGAACCACAAAAGACCCTGCATAGCCATAGTAATCTTTTTTTTTTTAATATATTTTATTGATTTTTTACAGAGAGGAAGGGAGAGGGATAGAGAGTTAGAAACATCGATGAGAGAGAAACATCGATCAGCTGCCTCCTGCACACCCCCTACTGGGGATGTGCCCGCAACCAAGGTACATGCCCTTGACCGGAATCAAACCTGGGACCCTTGAGTCCGCAAGCCGACGCTCTATCCACTGAGCCAAACTGGTTTCGGCAGCCATAGTAATCTTGAGATAGAAGAACAATGTTGAGGGTTCACACTACCAGATATCAAACTATACTACAAGGCTATAGTAATCAAACAGCATGGTACTGCCATAAAAACAGACATTTCTATACTAAAAAAAGGGTAATATGCTAATTAGACCAGGAGACTGGACATCCTTCTAGACAAAGCCATGGTGGCAGGGCCAAGGCAGAGGCAGTTAGGGGTGAGCAGGCTGGCAGGGACAGGCAGTTGGGGGCAAGCAGACCAGCAGGGGGGGGGGGGCAGTTGGGTGTGATCAGGCCAGTGGGGGGGCAGTTGGGGGCAATCAGGCCTGTGGGAGGGGACAGTTGGGGGTGATCAGGCTGGCAGGGTGCAGTTGGGGGCAAGCAGACCAGCAGGGGGGGGGCAGTTGGGTGTGATCAGGCCAGTGGGGGGGCAGTTGGGGGCAATCAGGCCTGTGGGAGGGGACAGTTGGGGGTGATCAGGCTGGCAGGGTGCAGTTGGGGGCAAGCAGGCTGGCGGGGGGACAGTTGGGGGCAAGCAGGCCAGTTGGGGGCAGTAGGGTGCAAGCAGACTGGTGGGAGGCAGTTGGGGACAATCAGGCCAGCAGGGGAGCAGTTGGGGATGTGCAGGCCGGCGGGGAAGCAGTTGGAGACAAGCAGGCTGGTGGCAGGGGAGTAGAGGGCAAGCAGACTAGCGGGGGGGAAGTTGGGGGCAAGCAGGCTGGCGGGGGGAAGTTGGGGCAAGCAGGCCAGCAGGGGGCACAGTTGGGGGCGATCAGGCTGGTGGGGAGGGAAGTTGGGGGTGATCAGACTGGCAGGCAGAGTCATTAGGCACGATCAGGCAGGCAGGCATGTGAGCAGTTAGGAGACAGCAGTCCTGGATTGTGAGAGGGATGTCCAACCGTCGGTTTAGGCCTGATCCCACTGGCAGTTGGACATCCCCCAAGGGATCCTAGATTGGAGAGGGAGCAGGCCGGGCTGAGGGACACCCCCCCCCGCCCCCATGCATGAATTTTGTACACTGGGTCACTAGTAAATCAATGAAACAGAATAAAAATGCCTTAAGGATAAAAGCTTAAATGAAGTGGGTGACTAATTGTCAGACCTATGAAGAATTGTTATTCTATACAATTTATAGTTATAAATAATTTTTGATATTGTGAATGTTCTTATTGATTATTACAGTCTAAATTGTTTTGGACTTCTTTCATCCTATAGTATGTCTTAAATCACCTTAATATTCACACCCATAATTCATCAGTGTTCTAGGTTATTACCTTATCTCACATTCTATACCATGTATTAATAAAAAATATTCAAAGCTTAGAAATAAATGATAAATATGATTATCAATGTCATACTAGAACACTGCCTATGAAATCGTATAAGGATTAATTGACTAGAAAAATCTAATTTTTAACTTTTATTTGCTACTTGCTTGTAAGTAAACTCTATATTTAGTTAATTTATAAAAAAAAGTGTAATATAAAAATGATTCCTCATGAGGTAGAGAAGATATTTCTAAAGTTTATGGCTTTTTCTCACATGCCAGTTTTATCACAATGAGCAATCTTATTCTATCATTTTTGTTTTTTATTTATGTCCTCATTTATAACAGATTTTTTATCTCTGATTTCATTCTCAACAAGTTAATTAAATTTTAGTTATAGACAAAGTCCTTATATAAGAATCATAATTTCAATATTTTAAGAATTAAGCCTTGCCATACCTTGAGACAGTTAAAGGGGATGCTGAGGGTGTGGAATTACTTTCAGGTAGGCACCATGGCCACAAGTTTAATACAGGGTGTCCCCCAAAATGTATACACTCACTCTGAATAATTATAAAGGCAGTGTTTATTAAAATACATTTCATTTCCAAGATTGAGCTATCAGCTGTTAAACTGTGTATATATTTTTTGGGGACAACCTGGATTTTAGTTTACCACCATTCTTTTTTAATTTATTCTTTAAATTGATTTTTGAAAGAGGAAGGGAGAGAGAAAATAAAATACATACAAAAGTGGCTGGGTAGCTCAGTTGGTTGGAGCATCATCCCTACACCAAAAAGGTTGCAGGTTCGATTTCTGGTTGTGGTGCCTATGGGAGAGAGCCAGCCAATAGATGCTTCTATCTCACATCAATGTCTCTCTCTCTCTCTCTCTCTCTCTCTCTCTCTCTCTCTCTCTCTCTCTCTCCCATCCACCCTCAAAAAATCAAAATTTATAAAACTTCTAGAAGGAAATGGGATAAATCTTTATGACCTCAATTAAGCAAAAAGTATCTAACATAAAATACCAAAACCAATCTCTAAGTAGGAGCATCATCATTAAATGAGAAAAAAGGAAAAAAAATTAAAGTTGATGGGGGTTGGGGAGATGCAAATCAAGTGATACAATTTTAGGTTCAGTAATAAATTTAAATAGATACATCAAGCAAACAAAATTTATGAGTCTCAACAGGAAAAAAAATGAGATTATTCAGTATTTGATGATATTTAAATTTATGATGTCATAACACAGAAGGTTGAATATCATAGACACATAAAATTATAGATTTTTGCCAACACCAGACATAAATAGTGACTCTGTTGAAACGGATATGTACATTCTATTTTAAAATAACCCAAATCTTTCAAGTAAGACTTTAGGAGAAAATATTATTACTCCCCCTTTATTATGCATGTGGTTTTGGATTAATGGAAAAGTTCTAAACAACTTGTGTGAAAACTTTCCTAAAAAAAGTCATTTGCTTTTGGTGCTCTTCTGTTTCATATATAAAAATATTCATTATTCATGTCTACCTCCTGTTCTCCAGTCAGCTTTCTCAAAAAAGAAAAAAAATACCATTAACTCCCAAGTGTACATACACTAAGAAATATAGACATACTGGTAGATCCTTATAAAAGCAATTATTTCTAAGTAGTGAATATCTCCTTTACCTTTCCACTAGTAAACATTGTAACATGTTTACAAGGAAGTGAGTCCTAGATCAGTATTTACGCTCTGGGGCTCAGAAAGGAAGTACTGCTCTTATCAAGTTCTGGTGTAATTTAAGAAAAAATTGACTTCCTTTTTTTCTGAACAATAATTTGTGCATCATTTGGTGGGCTTCAAATCAATCTCTCTAAATATTTTCTCATTTTGGTGTTATAAGTGGCACCATATACATATATAGGTTTTATTTCATTTAATTCTATTAATGAACATACACATTCTTTATTATATCACATAGTCATGCCAGAGAGATTAAAAAGCTATACAATAGATGTTTCACTCTCACATCAATGCTTCTTTCTCTCTAGAAGTCAATTAAACACACACACACACATATTATATTCTCAGGTAAGAATTAAAAAAAAAAAAAAAAAACAGAATTCCCACATCCCCTCTTGCCTTACGTGTCTGATTCTAATCAGGTCACCACAAGGGTTTTTAGCATGGGGTGTTGGCATAGAACAGGTTGGGTATACCTGCAGAAGAACTGTGTGGCCCATTAAACTTTCCACTGAGCAGAGGCAAACCCTAAATACAGCTCAGTATGGGTTGCCGTAAAAATAATATCTGAATTTTGAAATGAAAGTTATTTGTGATAAGTGACCACCATATTAACGCATAATCCCCTTTTCTTGAGACTACACAGTTTCCATGACATTTTTTCTTAAAGGCATTTAATTAATCTACATTCACATTAATATATTCAAAGGAGGAAGTCAGGTGCCGACCTTCTGGGAAGGTGGAATCAATTGACTTCCCCTTCTATCTAGGCAGTTATCTTTATTTGTCATCTCATTTCAAATCCATACAATGTGCAGAAGCTAAGCAGTATGATTCATGTGTAATATTTATCTCATTATACATTTTTAAAAAACTTAAATACAGCCCACAAATCATGAACCTAATGTTAGTTATAACTGGTTGGATGATCAGGGGCCACTGTGGTATATTTTTTCTCCAGGTTGTTCAGATCAAGTTTTTAAGTAAAACCAATAAATCAGCATAGGGCAATTTCTATTCTTTGTACAAAACAGGTCTGAGGGTTTTTCCTACATTTGCCATTAATTAAACCAGATCTGAGAGAATACTAAGATTAGTATTATTTTACTCTAAGATACTCTTAGGAGAACAAAATTATTGCATCTTTCTGTGGGATTACAACCCACATGTGGATGCCCTTCCTATTTGCCATAAAATCCTTTTCCCCTGTATTACCTGTTTTAACCCATATTCTTCCTTCCTTATGGGTGCTCTGTTTTAGACTTAATGCTTACCGAGAGACAGACAGAATAAGCCATTGCAGTTGGCCCACCAGGTCCTATCTTTATCCCATTTCCAGAAAGAAGTCATAGGCTGTGATAGGTAAAAATAAATAAATAAATAAATAAATAAATAAATAAATAAATAAATAAATAAATAATAAATAAATAGAACTGTTCTTGCCACTTGTAACAGTCATAGTTACACCAAAATTAGCAAAATTAGAAATTTTGTCCCACCCTAAAACACATTTAAAAATATTCACCCACAATGGGAAACAAATATGATGCATCCTGAATCTGGCCACTACTTCACAAGGAGACACAGCTAGTCACTTGGCCACACAAGATCTCTCTGAACAGGCCATCCAACACCACGATCCTTAGAGAACCAAGCAGGAGAGGAATGAAGGAGGAATGTATTGGCTTCCTCCCATCTCTTATCTCCATTTTGTGTCATGAGGATCCCTTTGCAGCAGTGGGAAAGTCCTGCCCCATGTCCTGCCATCTAGTACTTGAAATAGAATCTAGAATAGCAGAAGCCAAGGACTGCAGGTGTTGACTTCAGTGGTGATACTAGGTGTCCCACAATCAATTGTCTTGGTGTCAGGTTGGATCAAGCATCTCAGGAGCCAGGAGACAGGTGGGACTGATAGAATCCAAGGAAGTAAATAAAATCATTACAGTACAACAAAGTGGGAGGACTTTTACCAGATATTAAGGGTTAATCTTCAGCTCTAGTGATTAACATCCTATGGTAATGAAATAGGATTGAAAATAAAAAGGTCTGGAAATAAAACTAGACATATGTGAATGTGATTTTTTTACAGAATTAACTTTTGTGGTGCTTGTAATGCTCAATTTCTTGATCTGGATATTAGTTAAAATCTTATTGACTTTATTTGTTAAACTATATTTCTCAAGTTAGTTTTGTTAATTGTGTGTTTAAGTACTATATTCAGTTTTAAAATACAGTAAAACTAATGCAAAAAAAGAACATTAACTGACAAATTTAGCAAATAGATATTATATCTTGTGCACTGATATTGTTCTCTATCCTGGCATCCTATCTAATAAAAGAGTAATATGCAAATTGACCATCACTTCAACACACAAGATGGCTGCCCCATGTGGTCAAAGATGGCTGTCCCCATGTGGACACAAGATGGCCACCACAAGATGGCCAGCAGGGGAGGACAGTTGTGGATGATCAGGCCAGCAGGGGAGGACAGTTGGGGGAGACCAGGCCTGCAAGGGAGGGAAATTGGGGGCAACAAGGCCTGCAGGAAAGGTCAGTTGGGAGGGGACCAGGCCAGCAGGGGAGGGCCTTTAAGGGTGACTGGGCCAGCAGGGGAGGGCAGTTGGGGGTGGACCAGGCCAGCAGGGGAGGGCAGTTGGGGGGACAAGGCCTGCAAGGGAGGACAGTTGGGGGGGACCCAGGCCTGCAGGAAAGGGCAGTTGGGGGGGGGGGACCAGGCCAGCAAGGGAGAGCAGTTAGGGGTGACCAGGCCAGCAGGGGAGGTCAGTTGGCGGGGGACCAGGCCTGCAGGAAAAGGCAGTTGGGGGTGACCAGGCCTGCAGGGGAGGGAAGTTAGGGGCAACCAGGCTGGCAAGGGAGGGCAGTTAGGGGTAATCTGGCCGGCAGGGGAGCAGTTAGGCGTCGATCAGGCTGGCAGGGGAGTGGTTAGGGGGCAATCAGACTGGCAGGCAGAAGCAGTTAGGGGCAATCAGGCAGGCAGGCAGGCGGGCAGTTGGGAGCCAGCAGTCCTGCATTGTGAGAGGGATCCCAGATTGGAGAGAGTGCAGGCTGGGCTAAGGGACACATCCTCCACCCCCGTGCACAAATTTCATGCACTGGGCCTCTAGTATGTAGATATGGCTGTTACCTCAGGACAAAGAAATCAAGTAGGTGAAAAAAATTTTGTAAGATTGGAGAGATATAAAGTTCTATAGTTGCATTATTGGTCAACACATCATTCCTATCATCTGATCATAACAACTGTTCCTATGGAATCCTTCCTTTATTCCTTTTAAATTGAGTGTCAAGACATACTCATTTAATTGACTCAGCAAGCCTCCCAAACCTTTCTCACCACAGCTTTTAAGTAAGTCAATATATAATATTATATATGGAATAAAACCACTATTCAAATGGTATTTAAAAAGGTGATGTACTGACTGTTAAATATATCTTTTTGCTGTGGCTATACATTGTTAACAGTAAAGTGTGTATGTTGACCAGAAAAACTATAGTCTGGTAAACCAAATTGATAACCTATTTCCTATGCCAGACTTTAATTGTATTTTCCACATTTGCTTCTGAAACTAAATAAATAGATCATAATTTAAAGACTATAAATTTTAAACAACATCTATTTGTTGCTCCCTGTGGCTACTTGTAGGAGTTCATGCACAGCAAAATGATGGCCCCTGAGCAATAAGAATTCCACCTTGAGCAATCTTAAGATTTCTTTCCTGTTGGCAGGAGCAGAGAGCAGAGTGTCTTCTGATAGTAGTGGTTTCACTTGATTTAGTTTCAACTGTGCACAGCCTGAGTGTGCCCATGCCTATTCATTTTATAAGCTCACATAACTAGTTCTAGGGATCTGACTAAAGTATCCCTTCATAGACTTCCAATCTCTTCTTAGCTAGCAACTTGGTCTTTTTGGAGGACATCTACATGAATTACATTGATTTTTTTTCTGCAAATTCCCACTGTGACTTCCATAACTGAGTAACACAAACAGGGTTGGAGTTTGTCATCTGGTTATCTAGGACCTCCTTGTCTCCTGCTAAGTTACCATCCAACCATCTGACCATCTGACTGGCCAGTACCTATGACATGCACTGACCACCAGGGGGCAGATGCTCAACACAGAAGCTGCCGAGCTGTGGTGACTTGGCAGCAGTAGTTCTGGGGTGATGCACCCTGGAACCAGAGAGGAGGGAGCCCGATTCCCCACGGGACCGCACTATTCCACCTTCTGTGTTGATCCTGGGGTACTGTCAGCCCCGAATCTGGTTTACTGCACACTTGCATTTAAGTTCTACACCCTGTGCAACAGCAACTTTGCAGAGTGCCCTCTCACTCTCCAGGACCCCTCGGGGGATGTCATCTGAGAGCCGATTTTGGCCCAATCCCCACAGGCCAGGCCGAGAGACCCCACCTCCCAGAGAGCCCCCTTTGAGCCGCAATGCCGCCCCAAGTGTGGCCAGCCCTGGAGGGACCCCAGAAGGTTGGCTCCAGGGCATGTCAGGCCCATCTTTCCCAGTCCCACCCCGCTGGCCACCACCGGGGACCCATTGCATTATTTAGTCCCTGCACCAAAGCCAGCTCCATGAACTGGAAGACCTGAGCATGAGTTTTCTTTCTTTTTCTCCTCCTCCTTCCCTCCCCCCCTTCCCCCCCCCCTCGCCGCACCATGCTCACTCTACAGACGCCCTTCAAGCCATGACGCTGCCCCAGGAATTCTAATTAATTTCCTTTCAATGTGTATGAATCTGTGCAATGGGCCACTAGTTACTAGTATACTATAAGGCCAGTGGCTACAGCATCAGAATCTGCAGAGGTCCAAACGCTATTCTCAGAGTGGGAGACAAATTCCACCTGCACACGGTAAATAAATTACTTGGAGCTTCACCTAATGTGAACTCTATGTTCCCCAGTAGGTTTTTAAATGGTCTACCAAGAATATTACAACCAATTTCCAAAATAGCCGTTCAAACCTCAGTTCTAGGACACTAATTGTGTACAAAACAGAATGGTTGGGTTCTGGAATGGAAACACAAGGAACAGACCACAGTGGGATGGGGACAGGGAGATCCCTCATGGCTCTATTACAAGACTCTGCAGGCAGTGAAGAAACTGTGAGAACTAATACTGAAATTCTCCTATCATGGTTCTGAATATATTATCTTCATTTTATGTATGAGTATTGCTGTGCTGTTCTTCCCTATTGGACTTTCTCTAACATTACCTGAGACATGATAGATATTTCTGGTGTCAGAATTATCTGATATCCTTCATTGGTAGCAGCCATCTCCTTCAACATCCGGTAACAAGTTAGAAATTGTCTTTTAAATAAGTCATAAAAGTGTCTATGTCAGACCATTATAGAGCTTAAGACATAAGAAGTTTTGGATGAATTAATTTATGCCAAACAATTCAGTCTACATGAGTTTTGGTTGCAAACACACTTAAAATATTATGAGCTATTGAGTTTAACATACCAGTGAGAGTTCCTAAATATCTGCCTTTTGTTAACTTTTTAAATATTTCTGCTCAATACCTAATTCTGATTTAGGTCTTATTTTGGAGACCTTATATACTGAAGTCAGCAAAATGTCTAAGTGGGATTGGGGGTTCATTAGACTCCAAATATTCCCAATGGACACTTGTAATATTTTTAAGTGGTAGTTAGGAAACGATATTTTTCTTATATTTTTAGGGATAACCATGGTTGCATTAGCACACATATTTACTCAAAATTTCACAAATTGGGTTTAACCTTTATGTTTAGCTGTATCTTCCAGCCAGACTTTTTTTGTCACATGGATGATTCCAATCCGTAACTCATCACACAGCTCTTACCACGAGGAGTCAACAATGCAGTGCACTCACTTATACTCAATGAGTCTCAGGTCAAGTACCTAACAGATCAAGACTCTTCTGGTGATTTCATATATATTGAGTCAAGACCATAAAGATATAATGCTTATCATTCACATATTTACAACCATAATACGTTTTACTAGCTCTGGGTTATATTGCAGACTTCCTTAATGTTCTATTAAAATGTTATTCAGATATTTCTGAATGAAAAAATGGTATCAAGATACAAAATTAAAGGAATAGTATCTCTTTCAACTTAAAAAATATTGAAGAGGAGAAAAGTTATTGTCATCTTGTTTGGTTAAGACTTAAACACAAAAAGTATAAAATTTGAGGCAGTCTGGAGTAAAGAAAACAAATATGAGTTTTGAAATCTGACATAGGTGAGCTTCTATCTTGTCTATATCACTTAGGAACTATGTGACATGGACAAAGTTAATTGAACTATCTTCATGCACATACTATATTCACCACTTTATTTTAATCTAAAAAATGTGATTGATAATATGTATTATCTTGTAAGAGTGTTATAAGAACTATAAAGAACTTCTGGAGAGTGTGTGTTCTAAAAGAGTAGACATCACTCAGAAGCTTGGTGTTACTAGTATCAATAAACTAAGATGGTACTTACATGGGTTAAAAATAGGATAGACTACTTAGAAATAACTAATTAGTGAACTGAGTTAAATAGCCAGTCAATTCTGTTGTTAAATATATCTTAAAAAGACAGGATCAGTTGAACATTTTAATCAAATAGATATAGATTATGCCAGTATCTAAAAAGATAGATTTGAATATTAAACTCCTGGGGTTCATATTTTAAGCCAAGTAGATGTATTTTTTCAATTATTTTTTAGTACCTAAATTGTTTTTAAATTTATAGCCTTTTAATATTTTATTATGGCCCTATACAAATTAATATCTTAAAACAATATTAAATAATAATATTTTTACAAACTAATCATTCCTACTTTTATTCCCTGGTGTTCAAAAACTTGATTCAATTAAGTATTATGAAATGAGATCAAATCATGCTAGTATAACTCCCTAATATTATTTTAGATAATTGATTTGCAAAAGAATCATAAAGATTCCAAACAGAAGAATATTCTTTATTCCCCATAGCATAAACTTTATTTTTTAATCTTTATTGTTGAAAGTATTACATATGCTCCCTTTTTGCCCCTATTTACACTTCTAGACCATCCTCACTCCCCACTCAAGGCATTCACCACATTATGGCCTGTATCCCTGGGTTATGCATATATGCATACAAGTTCTTCGGTTGATCTCTTGATACCCACCCCACCTTCTCTCTGAGATTCTACAGTCTGCTGGATCAATTTTATTCATCAGTTTATTTTATTCATTAGATACCACATATGAGTGAGATCATGTGATATTGTCTTTCTCTGTGGCCACAGCCATTTTTGTTGGGTTTTATTTATGCTATATAATAAAAGGCTAATATGAAAATCGACTGAACATTAGAAGCCCGATGCATGACATCATGCACTGGGGGCTGTCCCTCAGCCCGGCTTGTGCCCTCTCACAGTCTGCAACCCCTCGGGGTAAGTCTGCCTACCAGCGTAGGCACACTCTCCCTCAGCTTCTGGCTGAGCAGCCCTCCCCTTGTGGGAGCGCACTGACCACCAGGGGGTAATTCCTGCGTTGAGCATCTGCCCCCTGGTGGTCAGTGCACATCATAGCGACTAGTTGTTATGATGTACTATAATGTTCTTTTTTCAAAAAACTAAGCGTTTTATAGAAATGTGTAACAAAGGAAAACAAAAGGGTAAATAAAAGAAAACATGTTTAGGTGACAATTTATCATTGAGGGGAAAAAAGTGGGAACTAATGGATATGGACAACGTGTGGTGATGGCGGGCACAGTGGTAGAGGTGGAAATGAACATAGAGGGGATAAATAGCGGTGGAAAACATAAAATAAAAAACATCATGTTTTTAAAAATATGCCAATAACAGTAACAGAAAACATGATTGATTTTGTATCACTAGAACTGGTTTCCTCCAAATACCTTTCTATCTCCTTCACTAAGGAAATAATCTGTCACTGGAATCGGAAAGAGTGATAATGGAATTACATATAAATAAGAAGTCATAAACTTCTACCTGTTCAGACAAGAGTAATTTTAAATTCAAGTTGTGGAAAACCACAGAGGCTGTGCCACTCCCGAATAGAATTCCAGAGAAGGGTTTCTGAGTTTGAAAACTACATGTAAGTGCCATTTCAGGCTCTGCCTCCCCACAGGATTGCTTCAGACAGTTTTCTGATGGAAGGAAAGGCAGCGACTCTCACTTGGTCACATGGCACTCCCAGTCCCCTAGAGAAGGGGATCAGTGTCCCTTGTGTTATTAGACCAAAGGCAAAAGGACTCTTTATAGTATTTTCTTGGATGGAGGAAAATGTCACAGTGAACTGGCAATGTGGAGGGGTGGAGGCAGGGAGACAGAAATTACTTGTGGAAATAGTGACTGAGCCAGGTCTACTACACTAATTTCATTTACAAACACATTAAAAGTGCAAATTTTAGTCTCTGCTATTATGAACCTTACATTGAAGAGAAAAGATAAACCAACATGAAACAAGTATTCAAGACCCAAAATGGTCAGTAGAAGATATATATATACACACACACACACACACACACACACACACACACACACACACACATATATATATATATATATATACATATATATATATATATATATATATATATATATATGTGTATATATATATATATATGATATAACATATATAAAAAGTAAATTTAACCTGCCTTCAGATTAAATGTTTCTTATTGTTGCAATTTCATATATCCATATACTTGGAGCACATTGACAAAGTTTTAGAAAAAGAAAACTTTACTTTCTGATTTTTAATGAAAATTACTTATTGGGAAATATGATCTGTACAATGACATCTATTTTGCTTTTACTTTGGGGCAATTACGCCAAACACATACTCTATTGATCAATCAGATAAGCACAGAAAGAGTTGATCTCAGCAGGAACCTCTTTCCAGTCCTCCATCAGTGGCGGTAAATAGAAGTCCACTAAGACTGCAGCACACTATGTATGCAAAGAAGACCTAGCCCAGTGTGTTTTTGTGTGGTTTCACTTCTGAATGCTGCAAAAAAGATCATTCTCTAGGCTGTAATACAGCTTTCAGTATTTGGCACTAAGCATTCTTTCAGATTTCTGAACAAGCAAGGGACGTTTTATTAAGAACAGAAAGTAAAAACTAGCTTTCAATTTTGTCAGAAGTAAAAATGAGATTATTGATTTATAAAGCAGAAAAAGAATGATTCAATGCTTGTGGCCAAACTATGATGCAGAAATTATATCAAACACTATTTTCAAACACCAATTACATTCAAATGAATTTGCACTGTGATAAGTTAATACAAAATATTATTTAATAGAAATTTATTATGCATAAAATAACTGTAGTTGTAACAAATGAATAAGAAAGGCTTTTCTTTTACATCAGTATTTCCCAAAATAATGTCCTTAAGGGTACTTATTTCAAAGCAATTGTAGAACTCTTTATAGAAAGAGAGGGAAGTGGAGGAAGGAAGAAAGCAGAAAGAGAGAGAGAGAAGGAGAGAAGTAATTGATAAAGAGAAAAACTACTAATGTTTAAAAATAAAAAAAAATACAATCTAGGCCCTGGCAGTGGCTCAGTTGCTTGAAACATTGTCCTGTGCAACAAAAGGTTGCAGGTTTGATCCCCGGTCAGGTTGCCTATGGTAGGCAACCAATTCATGTTTCTCCCTCACAGTGATGTTTCTCTCTCTCTCTCTTTCTCTCTCTCTCTCTCTCCCTCTCTCTCTCTCTCTCTCTCTTGCTCTCTCTAAACATATTCTCAGATGAGGATTAAAGGAGATAATTTGGAAAGATAGTGTTTTTTATCAAATAAGATAAAGTTTGCATTACCTTGGATACTACTGTAGACCTAGTATTACTCCCCATCCTCAGCCAAAACTCAATGTTGTTACTAAATCCACTATGCTCATGGCTCAAAATTTTTCTGTATTTCTTTATCTTGGTGAGTTCCTGGTAAGCTTTTAAGAGGCCTGTGATTCCATATCATTAGACTCATAATGTTCTGCTCTGGTAAGTATGGCAAGGCATTCTTTGGCACTCTAGACAAGGCAATATTATTCTCCCTTTTTTTACCCCTCAAATTGTATTGTCTATGACAATTCCCCTTCATGTTATGGCCCTTTAATTATATGGAGGCTCTAAGCTTTTGAAAAGAATTACCAAATATTTATATACTAGTAGCCCATCACACGATATCGTGCACAATAGGCCACCTGCCACTTCTGCGGGAGCCAGCGGGAACCACAGCACGCCACCGGGAGCCACGCTGCTTCCACGGGAGCCGTGCTGCTCTCATGGGAGGTTAGCCCGCTGTCTTCCCTCCGGACCTGCGCTCAGCCACAGAGGCTGCAGGCCGCGCCCCCTGCTCCCCAGCGGCACTCCGTAGCCGGGGCGTTTCCACAGCGACAAAGCAAGCATTCTGCCAGGCTGCTCACGCTGCCTGCTCTTAGTGGCAGCCCCCCCAGGACTGGGGGACTCCTGTGAGGCTGAGAGGTCTGGGTGCTGCCATCTTTGTGATGGAGTGATGGTTAATTTGCATATTACCCTTTTATTAGATAGGATATACTTTTTTTACTGTCTGTCTTATAACTCTACCTGTAACCTGCTTGAATGTAAAAATAACACACAAAACAGGGGTTAAAAAGTTATCATATTCTTAGATTGTTCAGGCTGCTAGTACAAAATACCACAGTTTGAATTGTTTATAAAAAATGGAAATACATTTCCCACAGTCAGGCTGCTGGAAGCCTGAGATCAGGTGCCAGCATCGTTGGGTGAAGTCCCTGCATTGCAGACTTCTGCTTGTATCTTCAGATGGAGGAAGATTCGGATTTTAGTCCTGAACAAAATATTTCCCAGACCATGTATATTAAAAACTTAGCATAAAGAAATTGGGTAGCACATTTTAATCAATATTATCCAAATTTATTAGAACAAGAAACTCGAGCCCTAACCCGTTTGGCTCAGTGGCTAGAGCATCTGCCTGGGGACCGAAGGATCCCAGTTTCGATTCTGGTCAAGGGCATGTACCTTGGTTGCAGGCACATACCCAGTAGGGAGTGTGCAGGAGGCAGCTGATTGATGTTTCACTCTCATCAATGTTTCTAACACTCTATCCCTCTCCCTTCCTCTCTGTAAAAAATCAATAAAATATATTTTAAAAAAAACAAACTCGATACCATTTCTAGTATTTCATATTAATGGCCCATGGCCAGCCAGTTGTAGAACACCTTCCAGGGAAAGTTTATTTAAGTACTTACAAAGATTGAAGTGTGAATATTTAGATTGAGGTATAAGGCACCATTAACTGGAAGTTATGAAATTAGTAAGAAAAGATGAAAATGTAAAAATAAAAATTTGTTTAGTTCGGAGAAAATGTCAAATAATTTGTACTATCCTCAAGTACAAAATGAGTAATTGTGGAGATTGGAAAACAATTGGTTTTTTTCTACATTGAGGAAAAGAAATGAGTAAATATTGAAGCAAGAATTTGGTCAAGCAAAAGTAGATTGTTCATCATAAAATATTCAATGCTAAAGAGGACCACAATTATATATAAAATTAGATATATATATAAAATTATATATATAATTTTATATATATAAAATTATATATATATAAAATTATATATATATAATTATATATATATGTGTGTGTGTGTGTGTGTGTGTATATATATATATATATATATATATATATATATATATATATATATAATTTTAATTTTTGGAAAACTTTAAAAGCAAGATTGGAAGATATTTTTACTAACACTTGCACAACTCAGCCTACTGAACTGAATAGGAAAAAAATAATATGCCCATATGCCCAAATAGTATTTTTCCTCTTAATCCACCAAGCAGAACTAACCTACTATTCACCAACCACTCTCTTATGTGGCATTCATTTACCTTAAACTTAAGTTCTAATCCAATTTTACAGAAAACCTATACCTTAGAAGAGAGCAAAGCCATTTTATCACAAAGGATTTTTCCCCCAATTCAAACAATTATGTTTGCAGCTATCTTACAACTATTATTCAGTTATATTCTTTATATATGTCATTCTCTTTCTGCCAAAATAATGTTCTTTGAGCTCCTGACACTACTGATTTTTGTCTTCCTAATTGTTATTTTTTAAGAGTTGTTTTATCATATCTAAATTATCTGACTTATGGCATATTTGCCCTGCATTGTAGATGCCTATAGTTTAAAAATTGGTCCCAAGTTTTCTTGCTTTACTGAATCTGAAATTGATCTCTAAGATTCTCTACTAATTGCTTCTACCACCACAACCTACTTTCTATTTTTTCATACATCTGGATCTCAAATGTCTTTTCCAGCCAAAAATTATGAAAAAAAACATTTCTTATTTTTGCATATATTATTATACTAGAGACGCAGTGCACAAATTCGTGCATGGATGGGGGCCAGGGTGCTGATCAGGGCTGGGCCAGCTGAGGGGAGGAGCCAAGGGAAATTGGCCAGCGGGCCCCACCCAAGATTGGGTTGGGGGGGCTGATTGGGGGCAGGGCTGGCTGTGGGGAGGGTCTGTGGACAGTGGGTCAACCAGGCCCACCCCTGAATGGGGTGGGGGGCCGATCAGGGATCAGCAACCTGGAGGATGGGCCATGGGTGTTTGACCAGCTGGCCCTGCCCCTGATCGGAGTGGGGTGCTGATCTGAACTGGAGCTGCCTGGGGGAGGGGCTGTGGGCCAATCAGGGTGATGGGGACCCTTTGGGGGTGGGGCCCGCTGGGGGGAGGGCCTGCAGGAGGTTGGCTGGCTGACCTCACCCCCTATTGGGGATGGCAGGGGGGATGGCTGCAGGCTAATCTGGTGCAAGGCTGGCCAGGGATAAGGGCCATGGTGGGGTTGCTGGCCACCCCACCCTCGATCAGAGTGGAAGAGGCCAATCAGGGGTTGGGCCAGCTGGGGGAATAAGCCACAGGAGGTTGGCCATCTGGCCCCATCACCAGATCAGGTCAGTTCATGGGCCGCAGTGGGCATCATAGCAACTGGTCATTCCAGTTGTTACACCTCCTGTTGCTGGCTTTTTATATATATAGATGCCAGTGACTCAAACTTAGGGTCTTGTTATATTCTAATACATAGAACAATGCCAGCATAGGATTCCAATAAATATTTATTTAAGAAAGAAATACATGAAGAAATGGATGTCAGCCCCAACTGGTTTGGCTCTGTGGATAGAGCGTCGGCCTGTGGACTGAAGGGTCCCAGGTTCGATTCCAGTCAAGGGCACGTACCTTGGTTGCGGGCACATCCCCAGTGGGGAGTGTGCAGGAGGCAGCTGATCGATGTTTCTCTCTCATCGATGTTTCTAACTCTCTATCCCTCTCCCTTTCTCTCTGTAAAAAATCAATAAAATATCTTTTAAAAAAAAAGAAATGCATGTCAAACATAAAATCAGGGCCTATTATAATAGAGGCTGCTGGCCTCTGTAGCTTTTGAATCAATATAAAAAGAAATAGTTGAGAGAGATTCCAAGATGGTGGCCAGGAGGATGGCAGTGAGGAAGAATGTGTAAGTGAGTGAGGGAGAGAAAGGGGAATATGTGTACATGTGGTGTATGTGTGTCACTGAGGGACAGCTAGATCTCACAGGACCTTCTGGGGCTTGTGGACCAGTCTCACATAGCCGGGCAGCCTCTGCTACTGCTGTAATCTCTCCCAGAGTGCCAGCTCTTCCACAGAGTCTGCACCATCTTGCAGGGGAGTGCTGCTGTGACTGGTGGTCTAGCCTCACCTCCACCCAGGGTGCTCTCAGACACGACCTGGCATCCTATAGCCACTCCAGCCAGGGACCTACTGCCTCAGCTACCAAACCACAGACACTGGAACTCCAGCCTCCCGAGCGGAGGGCTCCTGTGAGTTCTCAAGGGCACTCCCCTCCCAACAGCCAGATGCTTTAGCCTCGGGCCCCACGACTGCACATGTGAACAGCTGAGCCTTACGCAGCAGCACCGGACACCATGACCGCTCCAGCAGCAACTCAATCAGCTGCTGCCAGTGACTGTGCAAGAAGCTGCAACCACCCGTTTCCACACAAGGAGCAGAAGCCCCATGAACACTCCCCTGAGGAGCAACTGCCACCCACAACCATGCAAGGGGCAGCCTCTCCAGACCATGTGTGGAGAAGCCACCCCATGACAGCGCAAGGAGCAGCTGCCCCACAAGCAGCCACCACCTGCGACTGCCCGAGGAGCAGCCGCTGCCCATGACTGCACGAGGAGCAGCCGCCGCCCATGACTGCACGAGGAGCAGCAATCCCTCAACCCCCAAGGAGCAGCCACCCTGTGAACACCGTGGGGCAGCCTCCACCCATGATCACGTGAGGAGCAGCTGCCCTGTGGCCACACAAGGAGCAGATGCCCCTCAACCGCCCGAGGAGCAGATGCTGCTTGTGACCACCAGAGGAACAGCTGCCGACCGTGACGGTATGACCTGCCACCAAGCTAACTGCTGCAGCCACAGGCCCCATGCAACTTGACACCTGGATCCTTTGGTGTGAGTAATGATGTGGAGACAGAAGAACAACCTTCAAAGGAAAGAAAAGGAGGAAAAGACCAGAAAAGGAAATAAATGAAACGAAGACATGCAATATGTCAGAAAAATATTTCAGAATAATGGTCATACAATTCCTGGATGAGAAAATCAGCAACCTACATAAGAATCAGGAGGAAATAAAGAGTGACATAGCTACAATACAAAACAACAGGGAAGCTTTCAACAGTAGAGTAAGAGAAGTGGAGGACCGAACAGGCGAATTAGAAGACATGGAAGCAAAACACACCCAACCTGAACTGCAATTGGGAAAAAAAAAAAAAAAAAGACAGGAGGAGAACCTGAGGAACCTGAGGGAGCTTTGGGACATGAAACGAAGCAACATACATATAATATGGGTGCCAGAATGACAAGAAGAGGAGCAAGTGTTAGAAAACCTATTTGAAGAAATAATGTCAGAAAACTTCCCTGATTTGGGAAAGAAAAAGTCACATAAGCACAGAGAGTCCCAAACAAAATGAACCCAAAAAGACCAACACCCAGACACGTCATAATTACAATGGCAAACATTAATGACAAAGAGAGAATCTTAAATGCTGTAAGAGAGACAGAAAGTTACCTACAAGGGATCTCCCATTGGATTATCAAATATTTTCTCAACAGACACACATCATGTCAAAAAGGAATGGAAGGAAGTATACAAAAAGATGCAAAGCAAGGAACTAAATCCAACAATACTCTATCCAGCAAGGCTATCATTCAAAATTGAAAGGGAAATCAGGAGCTTCACAGACAAAAAAAGCCTAAGAAAGTTTAACACTACCAAGCCAGCAATGCAACAAATGCTGAAGGGACTGTTGTTAAAAGAAGAAAAAAAGGGGGGAAGAAGGAACACAGGCACAAAAAATAAAAATGGCTATGAACAAATACCTATCAATAATAACTTTAAATGTAAATTGCCTAAATGCTCCAATCAAAAGAAATCAAGTGGCTGAATGGATAACAAATCATGACCTACTTATGCTTTCTTCAAGAGACCCACCTCAGAACAAGAGACTCACACAGTCTGAAAATGAAGGGGTGGAAAAATTTTTTTCAGGCAAATGGAAATGAAAAAAAAGCTGGGGTAGGAATACTTACGTATATCTGACAAAATAGACCTCAGAGTGAAAGCCATAACAAGAGATAAGGAAGGCCACTTCATAATACTAAAGGAATAGATACAACAAGAGTATATAACTCTGGTAAACATATATGTACCCAATGCAGGAGCACCCAAATACATAAAAATTCTTCTGGAAGATATCAAGGGAGAGATTGACAGCAATACAATAATAGTAGGGGACTTTAATACTCCATTGACATTACTGGATAAATACTCTAGACAAAAAAAAATCAGCAAAGAAACATTAACCCTAAATGACTCACTAGATCAGATGGACTTAATTGACATCTTCAGAACATTGCACTCCAAAGCCACAGAATATACATTCTTTTCAAGTGACTTGGAACAGTCTCAAAGATAAACCACATATTGGTTCATAGGCAATGTCTTTCTAAATTCAAGAAGATTGAAATCATATCAAGCATCTTCTCAGACCACACTGGCATAATATTAGAAATCAACTACAATAAAAACAATGAAAAAAATTCTAACACTTGGGAGGCTGAATAGCATGCTGTTAAACAATGACTGTTACCAAAGAGATCAAAGAAGAAATTAAAAACATCCTAAAAATGAATGACAATGAAAATACAACAATCCAAAGCCTACGGAACACAGTGAAAGCAGGACTGAAAGGGAAGTTCATAACCTTACAGACCTACCTAAAAATAATAGTAATAATAATAATAATAATAATAATAGAAAAACTGGTAATAAATTACCTAACTCTACAACTTAAAGAATTAGAAAGAGTGCAACAAGAAAAGCACATAGTGAGCAGAAGGAAGGAGATAATAAGGATTAGAGCAGAAATAAATGACCTAGAGACCCAAAAAACAATACAATATTCATTGAAACAAAAAGCAGGTTCTTTGAAAGGATAAACAATATTGATGAACCTCTAGCCAGGCTCACCAAGAAGCAACAAGAGAGGACCCAAGTAAACAAAATCACAAATGAATGAAAGAGGCGAAATAACAACAGACCTCACAGAAATACAAAAATTGTAAAAAAACAAACAAACAAACAAAAATATATATGTGTGTGTGTGTATATATATATATATATATATATATATATATATATATATATAATACAGTATGAACAACTCTACTCCAACAAACTAAACAACCTAGAGGAAATGGACATACTCCTAGAAAAATATGACTTTCTAAAACTCAATCAAGAATAATCAAAAAATCTGACTAGGCCAATAACTATGGAGGAAATTGAAGTAGTCATTAAAAAGCTTCCAGCAAACAAAAACCCCAGGCAAGATGCCTTCACAAGAGAGTTTACCAAACATTCAAAGAACTATCCTCCTCAGACTATTCCAAAAGATTCAAGAGGAAAACACTTCCAAGCTCTTTCTATGAAGCCAGCATTACTCTAATCCCAGAACCAGATAAAAAAACACCACAAAGAAAGAGAATTACAGGCCAGTATCCCTAATGAACATAGATGCTAAAATCCTCAACAAGATTCCAGCAAATAGGATCCAGCATTACATTAGAAAGATCATACACCATGAACAAGTGGGATTTATTCCGGGGATGCAAGGATGGTACAACATCGACATATCAATAAAAGTGATATATCACATAAACAAATTAAGAGACAAAAATCAGATAATCATATCAATTGCTGCAGACAAATCCAACACCCTTTCCTGATAAAAATTCTCAGCCAAATGGGAATAGAGAGATCATAAGTCAGTATAATAAAAGCCTTATATGATAAACCTACACCCAACATCATACTCAATGGTAAAAAACTAAAACCATTTTCCCTAAGAACAGGAACAAGATAGGGATGCCCACTTTTACCACTCCTGTTCGACATAGTACTGGAAATGCTAGCCATAGAGATCAAACAAGAAGAAGATATAAAAGGCATCCAAATTGGAAAGAAGTAAAACTGTCCTTATTCGCAGATGATATGATACTGTACATAGAAAACCCCAAAGACTCCCTCAAAAAATTACTAGACCTAATAAATGAATTGGGCAATGTAGCAGGATACAAAATTAACACTCAGAAACCTATGGCCTTTTTACACATCAATAAAGAACTCACAGAAAGAGAAAATTAAAAACAATCCCATGTACCATTGTAACAAAAAATTAAGATACCCAGGACTAAATTTAACCAAGGATGTAAAGGATCTATACTCAGAAAATTCCAGGACACTGAAAAAAGTGCTAGAGAAAGATATAAATAAATGGAAGAATATTCCGTCTTCATGGATTGGTAGAATCAACATCATTAAAATGTTCATAACATCCAAAGCAATCTTTAGATTCAAGGCAATCCCCATTAAAGTACCTATGGCATACTTCAAAGACCTAGAACAAACTCTCCAAAAATTCATCCGGAATAAAAAAAGACCCTGAATAGCTGCCGCAATCTTGAGAAAGAAGAACAAAGTTGTAGGGATCACAATACCAGATATCAAGCGATACTACAAAGTCTCTGTTTTTAAAACTGCGTGGTACTGGCACAAGAACAGACATATAGACCAATGGAACAGAACAGAGAACCCAGAGATGGAACCAAGCCATTATGCTCAATTAATATTTGACAAAAAAAATAATAAAAAAATAAAAAATAAAAAAAGAGGCTAGAGCATACAATAGTGTCAAGACAGTATCTTCAATAAATGGTGTTGGAAAATTGGAGGGACACATGTAAAAGTATGAAACTAGACCACCAACTTACACTATACACAAAAATAAACTCAAAATGGCTAAAGGACTTAAATGTAATACGGAAAACCATAAAAATCCTGGAAGAAGCCATACGCAGCTAAATAGCAGACATTTGTCATAGCAATATCTTTACCAATACAGCTCCTACGGCAATGGAAACTAAGGTGAAAATAAACAAATAAGACTACATCAAAATATGAAGCTTTTGCACAGCAAAAGAAACCAACAAGACAACAAGAAAGACCACTGCTTGCGAGAACATATTTGCCAATGTTATCTCTGATAAGGGTTTAATCTTCAAAATTTATAGGAAACTCATATAAGTTAACAAAAGTTAAACAATCCAATTAATAAATGGGCAAAGGACCTAAATAGACACTTTTCTAAGAAGATATACAGAAGGCCAAGAGACATATGAAAACATGCTCAAAGTCACTAATCATCAAAGAGATGCAAATAAAAACATCAGTGAGGTACTATCTCACACCTGTCAGAATGGCTATCATCAACAAATCAACAAATGACAAGTACTGGAGAGGATGAGGAGAAAAAGGAACCCTCTTGCACTGCTAGTGGGAATAGAGACTGGTGCAGCCACTGTGGAAAACAGTATGGAGTTTCCTCAAAAAATTAATAATGGAACTTCCATTTGATCCAGTAATCCAACTTCTAGGAACATATCCCAAGAAAACAGAAACACCAATCAGAAAGGATATATGCACCCCTATGTTCATAGTGGTACAATTTACAATAGCTAAAATTTGGAAGCAGCCTAAGTGCCCATCAGCAGATGAATGGATTAGAAAACTGTGGTTCATCTACACAATGGAATATTATGTTGCTGTAAAAAAGAATGAATTCTTACCATATGCTACAGCATGGATGGAACTGGAGAGCATTATGCTAAGCGAAATAAGCCAGTCAGAGAAAGACAAATATAACATGTTCTCACTTATTTGTGAAATATAATGAACAACATAAACTGGTGAGCAAAAATAGAACCAGAGTCATAGATGCATCCAACAGACTGTCCAACCAACCTATGAGGGAAGGCGGTGTGTGTGTGTGTGTGTGTGTGTGTGTGTGTGTGTGAGTGTGAGGGGGTAAGAGATTCACCAAATTACTTGTATGCATGCATGTGAGCATAACCAATGGACACAGACGGGGGTAGGGAGGTGAGGGCATGTGCTGGGGGTGGGGGCGGCCAGGGAAAGGTTAATGGGGGGAAATGGAGACTTATGTAATACTTTAAGCAATAAAGAATTCAAATTAAAAAAATAAAAATATGCAGTCAATAGTGTAAGGAGAATGGAGTTACGAGTAGGATAATTTATCAGCTGGTCATGGTGGTACTTTCCATATTTTGAAATCCAGAAATATATCTAGATGTTCTTCTTTGAGGTACTTAAACTTAATTTGAAAAGAGTAAAAGCAAGTGTTCGATAAGATATAGTATCTAGGAAGGAACATACTGGGATGACACAACTTGATAGGAAGGGAGGATGACAGTTAAGTTTGTGTCTGCTTGTCAATTTTAATGCTGTGATGCTACAGCTTTAAAAATTGGATGCTACAGAATAAGGGCCTTTTCTTTAATAATGAAGACCTTACTCTGGGTTATCCAATACCTGGTCTTGAAATACCACTGCTCCTATGTAGGGAATAATTCATGATTTGTATATTAATTGTCAACCTCCTATCCTTGATCACCAAACATGCCAAATACTCATACTTCTGCAAATTTTCCTTACTGATCAAAGGAAATTATTCTTTTGATGTTATTGTGGTAGATCAAATAAAGTCAATGTTCAAAGCATACATACACCTTTTTCCCAATTGGTGTAAATAAACATTTTACTTCCTTCAAAATTTACATGTGTTTACAAAGTATCTCTAATTCTTCTTAATTTCATGTATTATTTTTCTTTTGAGATATTGATATAAAACATTGGAATGTCTTTTATCTATCAAGAAAGATGTATACAAGCTGAAAAGCAAGTCACTGTAGACAAAAATTTATGAAAATTAGATTTGGTACAACCTAGATTATAAAATAGTAACCATGAAGTTTAATGCTTGTTTTTAAAAGATGAATCATGAGTCGTTCACACGCTAAGACTTGAAGAAATAATTATAAAAATATAAAATCTGTTACTAACTACTTATATTTTTATGTTATATGTGATTTGCAAAATATATTTCTCTAACTTCTTATAGTACTTACTGATTTTTTCAATTGAAGAAGTTTGTTATTTTTGGCACCCCTTATCCATATTTTATTTAAAGAACTATAAGTAGTATCTATTCATTTACCATGCAATTTTTTTAAAGCAATAATTTTGTGTAGTTCCAAACATTACATATAAAATATCTCAGAAAAATATAATTCTATATCGGTCCAATTCAAATATTGTAATTAAAACAGAAATTTTACTCACCCCAGAAAATATATTTATAATGTACAAATATATAAGAAAAATATCATATTTTGAATATGAACCAAAGAAAAAACTGCTAACTGTAGTAGATAACTTAAGTGCTAAAAATATTTTCTATACAATAATCATATTTCAGAAACATGTCTTAGGATTTTAAAAAATCTGGTTTGTTTTGTATTTAAATCTGGGAGAGCTACCCAAGAACATTAAAAAGAACAGTAGAATAAAAAGGATTTAAACATTGTACAATAGTGCCTTTGGCTTAATTCTTATAACCTTCCTATGGACACTGAATACATGAAATTGGGAAGAAATTTAAAATATAAATTTTTAAAATAGTTTGTGATAAGCTGAAAGAAGCATAAATCACAATTTAGAGTTATATATAACTTTTGTTTCTACTGTCTACAGTACAAAGAACAAAAAAAATGTATTTTGTATAGTCCTGACTTTATGACTAGGTGGAGTATGTGTTATGAGTGGAGGAATTCTGAGGAAGGTCCACCAAATACTCTCCTTAAATCTAGATGCTACCCATTAAATCTCTTTGATATCCTCCTATGAAATATAAATATTTGTAAGATTTTTTAATAATAATATTTATTACTTCTAGTACAAATAATCTTATCTAATAAAAGAGTAATATGCAAATTGACCATCACTCCAAGATGGCCACCCCCATGTGGTCAAAGATGGCTGCCCCATGTGGACACAAGATGGCCACCACAAGATGGCCTGCAGGGGAGGGCAGTTGTGGGAAGTTAGGGGTGACCAGGCCAGCAGAGGAGGGCAGTTGTGGGAGACCAGGCCTGCAGGGGTGGGAAGTTGGGGGGGGGTACAAGGCCTGCAGGGGAGGGCAGTTGTGGGGGGACCAGGCCTTCAGGGGAGGGCAGTTGGGAGCCAGCAGTCCTGGATTATGAGAGGGATGTCCGACTGCCCAGTGGGATCAGGCCTAAATGGGAGGTCGGACATCCTTCAAGGGGTCCCTAATTGGAGAGGGAGCAGGTTGGGCTGAGGGACACCCCCCCCCCCCATGCACGAATTTTGTTCACTGGGCCTCTAGGGTTGATTATAATGACAATGGCTAGACACTATTATAATATTTACCCTGTGCTAGGCACTCTTCTAAGCACTTTACAGGTATGACTTTATTTAATCTTCACAATAAATCTAGGAGGAGATATCATTATATTCCCAATTTACAGACACAAAAGCTGAAATACAAAGATGCTAAGTTGTCCAAGGTCACACACCTATTTTTTTACAAAGCCAGGATGTATTATATGAAATTCCTCTCTGGTTGTCAGAAACCACTCAGACTCACATTTCTCATAAGGGAAGAACACAATGGACCACACTATGGACATATTAGAGGCCCAGTGCATGAAATTCGTGCATGGAGGGGGTATCCCTCAGCTCAGCCTAAACCATCTCCAATTTGGGACCCCTCTGGGTCCTACTGCTGTGGACATCCCTCTCACAATCCGAGACTGCTGGCTCCTAACACTCACCTGCCTGCCTGCCTGACCGCCCCTAACCATCTCTGCCTGCCTGCCTGATCGCCCCCAACTGCTCTCCCCTGCTGGCCTGATCACCTCCCAACTGCTTGCTCCTCTGCACCAGCCTGATCTCACCCCTAACTGCTTGCTCCCCTGCTGGCCTGATTGCCCCTAACCGCCTCTGCCTCAGCCCCCGCCACTGTGGCTTTGTCCAGAATGAAGTCGGATGTCTGAAAGATGTCCAGTCAACCCGGTCTAATTAGCATATTATCATTTTATTAGTATAGATTAGGTGTCTAGATGACAAAGTTTATATACATCAGAGAGGAAGATAGGAAATCTGAATAAAAATGGTGCCCTACTGATGAAGAAAACTAAATTCAAAAAAGAATGAAATTTTAATGACAAGTTTTAGTTACTTCAAGGTTTTTATGTACAATTTTAGTTTTAAGCATTTTTCTATATTTAATTTACATACCATACTTTTTGTTGAAAATGTATTTACTCATCAACTAGAAATGCCTTTTTTATAGCCTATGGATATCTAAAACTTAAATCTCCAATTTCCAGGAAGGTATTTATCACTATTGTTAAAATGCCTTCTAATGAGTAAATACACTCTTCATTTAGCAAGTAAGCAAATATTTCTGCTGTACCTTCTATAAATTTTGTGAATGTGTGTTATCAATTCTCCTGACAAGATTTAGTTCTCTGCCATACTAGAGCATATTTACTACAAAATCTCTTTTTCCAAAATACAAGTCAATATTTCCTGTATGGCTCTTCCTAGAAGTCCTCTTTGGGAATTGATTCTAAGGTAAATTTCAAACCCAGGTACAACTGGTTGATCTTCTAAAATCAGCTTTTATCTTAGGCTGTCTTAAAAAAAAAAGAAAGTTTTGTGGGGGGTGGGAGTGGCCAGGGAGAGGTCAGTGGGGGGGAAAGGAGACTTATGTAATATTTTAAACAATAAAGAATTTAAATTTAAATAAATAAATAAATAAATAAATAAGTAAATAACTAAATAAACAAAATGTTTTATCAGAGATTTGTAGTGAGTTATCCTCCATAAATTCATTCATTTATTATCATTATTCCATTTTTTCAGTCAACATCAGATGGGCATTCAAAGACATTTTAGAAATTTATGATTTCCTAATAATAATAGCTAATATGCATTGAGCATGTTCCACTTAATTAAGTTTCTTACAAAAGGTGGTGTTATCAGAGGATAGCAGAGGTGGAATTTCTCAATTGCTAGTGGGAGCAGATTCCTGTGATATCTTAAGAAAAAGAATTTCCTAAGACTCATACAGGAGAATAAGATGTGGTAGAAATATTTATTTACAGGTAGTTATATGCCTCAATTTCCAAAGTTCCATTCCCTTAAACTGGTCCTGGAAAATGTTCAGCTGGGGCTTCAGCAGAGCTAGAAGCAAAACCAGTGTCTAAATTTCCCATTCCATGGTAGTGCTGAGTCCGTCCGTCCGAGCATTAGGCTAATTCCAGTTCATCAGTCAATTGTGTGTGTCCCACATGGCTGTGAGCCACTTAGGCAAATGCACAGGGGAGAACCCCCCACCCCAGCAACAGGAGACCCAGGAATACAAAAGGACTAAGGGAGAGAACTCCCTTTGTACAGGAGTTTCTTTACCTCAGATTTTGTGCCCAGCAGTAGTCACACCGACTCCAGCCAATGACTTCATCCCAGGTGTGATTGACATGCAAGCACTTTCCCACATCACCCAGACCTTATTGAATATGCGCCTATTGTCCAGTCCCTTCCCCCATCTATCTACAGGGAACAAACCTGGATAATGTTTGTTTGTTTGTTTGTTTGTTTGTTTGTTGTTTTGTTCTTCTTAATCTTTACCCAAGTATATTTTTTCCATTGATTTTTATATAGAGAGTGAACAGGACGGGGAGAGATAGAGAATGAGAAACATCAATGTGAGAGAAACGCATTCATTTGTTGCCTCCCACATGCATCCTGACTAGGGTCAGGGATCAAACCTGCAACCGAGGTACATGCCCTTGACCTGAATCGAACCTCGGACCATTCAGTCTGTGAGCTGATGCTTTATCCACTGAGCCAAACCAGCTAGGGCATAATGTTAAACTACAGATTCCTGGCACAATAGAATGATTACTAGTATATTATCTGGCCTTGCTGTTATTCCTTTCCTATTATTTAATAACCAGGTTATTACAATGGTATCTGTAGGTACTATTACTATTGCCCCTTTACAAAACTTGATCTAAAAAGATGCTAAGTTATTCCGTGAAGATTACACAGTTAGTTAGTAGCAGAGCTGGGGTTCAATCCTAGATAGCCAGAAGCAAAACCCACATCCCTAAATTCTTCTGTATCATGTAGATGAATAATTGTGAATGATCATTTAAATGGCAATGGTCCATCCTTTTTCCTTCTTGTATCTCCCTCCCATGCCCTTCCCTCTGTCAATCGCTGCTTAATGGTGATGGAAGAACACTTGCTTTGGAGTGGTAAACACAATACAATACACAGATGATGTATTGTAGGATTATATACCTGAAACCTGTATAATTTTATTAACCAACTAGAAGCCTGGTGCACGAAATTCGTGCACGGCGGGGGGTTGTCCCTCAGCCCAGCCTGTACCCTCTCCAATCTGGGACTCCTGGAGGGATGTCCGACTGCCCGTTTAGGCACGATCCTGGTGGGATCGGGCCTAAACGGGCAGTCGGACATCCCTCTCATAATCCAGGACTGCTGGCTCCCAACTGCTTGCCTGCCTGCCTTCCTGATTGCCCCTAACCGCTTCTGCCTGCCAGCCTGATCACCCCCTAACCACTCCGCTGCCAGCCTGATTGATGCTTAACTGCTCCCCTGCCAGCCTGTTTGCCCCCAACTTCCCTCCTCTGCCAGCCTGGTCACCCCTAACTGCCCTCTCCTGCAGGATTGATCACCTCCAACTGCCCTCCCTTGCAAGCCTGGTAACCTCTCAACTGCCCTCCCTTGCAGGCCTGGTCCCTCACAACTGCCCTCCCTTGCAGGCCGGGTGCCTCCCAACTGCCCTCTCCTGCTGGCCATCTTGTAGTGGCCATCTTGTGTCTACATGGGGGCAGGATCTTTGACCACATGGGGGCAGCTATATTATGTGTTGCAGTGATGATCAATCAGTATATTACTCTTTTATTAGATAGGATAGAGGCCTGTTGCACGGGTGGGGGCCAGCTGGTTTGCCCTGAAGGGTGTCACAGATAAGGGTGGGGGTTCCCTTGGGGCGTGGGGCAGCCTGAGCGAGGGGCCTATGGTGGTTTGCAGGCAGGCCACGCCCCCTGGTAACCCAAGGGGAGGCCCTGGTATCTGGAATTTATTTTCCTTCTACAATTGAAACTTTGTAGCCTGGGGCGGCAGCCATTTCTGTGGCAGTTAATTCACCTTCTACAATTGAAACTTTGTAGCCTTAAGCGGGTGAGCCCGGCCAGGGTGTGCAGAAAGCTTTGCTTCCCCTGTTGCCGCCGGCAACCCTGGCCTGCTCTCTCAAGCTCCATTCTGCCGCCATTTGTTTGAATTTGTTTACCTTCTATAATTGAAACTTTGTAGCTTGAGTGGAGGCTTAGGCCTGCAACGGCTATGGAAAGCTAGGCTTCCTCTGTTACCTGGGAAACCTTGCTCACTGTGGCTGTAGCCTTCTTGGATTTGGGTTAATTTGCATACTCGCCCTGATTGGCTGGTGGGCATGGCTTGGCTGGTGGGCGTGACTTATGTAGCAGAGTGATGGTTAATTTGCATATTACCATTTTATTAGAGAGGATATTTTAAGGAGAGAGAGAGAGAAAGAGAGAGAGAGAGAGAGAGAGAGAGAGAGAGAGAGAGAGAGAGAATAGAAAATAATACAAGATTATACCTTTTTAATGCAGCCAAATAGAGCCTACAAGAAGCATTCTTAGAAGGAGGTGACCCTTCTGTCAGGAGTGGAGAAAAAGCTTCAGACAGAAGGAAATATTGTCATACTTCCTGGAAGAAGTCAAAGTGAAGCTACATGTTTGCAGGGAATAGAATGTGGCTAGAGTGTTATATGTGTTGGAAGAAGTGGAGAAATGGAAGTTTGGGAAAGAAACTAGGCCTTAGAAAGATCACTCTCTACAACCCCTCCCCCCCCAAATCTTCCAAAAAGAAATCTGAGTTTGCTTCTAAGCTACATTAAAATATTTTTAATTCAGGTCTAGCCAGTGTAGCTCTGCTCTTTGAGTGTCATCTGGTGCACTGAAAGGTCATAGGCTTGATTCAAGGTCAAGGCACATATCTAGGTTGAGGTAGCCAATCAATGTTTTTCTCTCATATAGATGTTTCTCTCCCTCCCCCTTCCTCTCTCTCTGAAGTCAATAAAAACATATTAAAATATATCTATTTCTAAAAATACATTTAACAAAGCAAGAGCTTTTAGCATATAACAGTATCTAGAGAATTTTCTTGATTCCAATAATTTTATTTTAACAATTAACTTCTGTTAATGATAATTGGTATTGAGTACGTTTCTTTAAAAATAAATTTACTGAAATGTAAAAGTCATTGATTTAAGAACAATGTTAACTTATAGCACTGAGTTTTGCCAAAATAACAAAGGCATTGTGTGTGATATTAGCTGAGGTTTAGAAAGTTTAAGAATAGGTAATTGAATAATTTGAGGTTTTGATTTTAAAAAACTGTTTTACCAAATTTATGTATACAATCCAATTTATTTAAATTGAGTTATGTATTTTATTTTTCATTACTTCTTAAATGTATTTTTATTGATTTCAGAGAGGAAGGGACAGGGAGAGAGAGACAGAAACATCAATGATAAGAGAGAATCACCAATTGGCTGCCCCCTGCATGCCCCCCACTGGGGACCGAGCCCTCAACACAGGCATGTGCCCTTGACTGTAATCAAACCCAGGACCCTTCAGTCCCCAGGCTGATGCTCTATCCACTGAGGAAACCAGCTAGGGCTTGAGTCATATATTTTAAATATACTTTCAGTGTTTCCTCCCTTAATCATGATTATGTTTGAAGATGTGTAGTGTAGTGGAAGAAAGAAGCAGTTATGAAACCAAGGTCTCACCCTAACTGGTTTGGCTCAGTGGATAGAGCGTCAGCTTACGGACTGAAGGGTCCCAGGTTTGATTCTGGTCAAGGGCATGTACCTTGGTTGCGGGCACATCCTCAGTAGGGGGTGTGCTGAAGGCAGCTGATCAATGTTTCTCTCTCATTGATGTTTCTAACTCTCTATCCTTCTCCTTTCCTCTCTGTAAAAAAAAAAATCAATAAAATGTATTTTTTTAAAAAAAGAAACCAAGGTGTCTATTCTCTCTGAATATTCTTGAGTATTTATCATTCATGTTAAGGCCTTCAATAAGTCAACCAATATCTTATAATTTCTCCTTCCCTTAATACTTTCTCTTTTCTTTGAAAGATCCCTTTAAAGCCTATAGATAAAGTCACTGGATCTCTGTTAATTTTCAGTTCATGATCTGAGATTCCCCAAGATTCCATGATGGGAAGGATAGAGGGTGTAGCTACACGGACAAAGGACATTCCTTCTTCATCTCCTCTATTCCTTTTCAACCCTCTATTTAGGCATTTTAACAATTTTATTAGATGAATATGTCCTTGAATTAAATTTGAAAGCCTTTGGATTAGGTTTCTTTTAAAAAATCTTAACCAACTTAAAAGAAAATGAAGTTATTCTATTAATTTATTGTCTCTGTTCAGACTATTTTTAACTACTAGGTCTAATAAAATATATCTGTACTATTGGTATAATTAAGATACTATAATATGTAATCATTCAATCATTTGAATGATTGCAGCACATATACTTACTCTTAAAATGTTTAGGTTTACTTCTTTATAAAAGGATGGACTACAGGTCATTATACAGAAGTTTTTCTTGTGGATAGCACAATTTGTTCCTGGGAAATAATTACAGAGCTGCCTAGCTAAATAAAATTTTCAGTAAAATCAGAGAAAACATGTGTATAGTTGACACTAAAAGGTGTTGTTTTTTGTTCCTCAGACTTTTCATGTGGGACAAAAAAATCTTATTCAAAAGTCTCGCTATCACTAAAATGAAGCAATTGAAACAGATTCAGATTCATTTTACAGTATATTTTAAAAATATAATGTAATTTGGATGATCTGTGAAACAAATCTATTTCAACTGAATAGGACACGTATCTCTTTCTTTCCCCAATGTAATACTGTTGGATACTGAGTAGAGTAGCATAGAAAAATATATATCATATTAAAACGGCAAAATTTAGCTTCTAAAGGGGTAGAGGACTTGGGTATGAAAGAAAAAAAAATTCAAATCACAGACACACAATGCAAAACTATTAACCATTCATTCCTGAGCACAGAAGAATTTAAAGATGCATTCAAGAATCTGAGTGTAGGTTTTGCCATCATTTATGGCAGGTATCTAGGGAAATAGCAAGATTTTGATTTCGTTTTAACCTTGGCATGAATGCTAAGACTTTACAAATAATATATATAATGTATCTACACTAATAAGAGAGAAACATGCAAATTGACCGTACCTCCGCTACGCCCACAAGCCACGCCCACCAGCCAATCAAGAACGAGTAAGCAAATTAACCCAACCAAGATGGCTGTGGCCACGGATCAAGAAGGAGGCTTGGGTTTCCCCGGCAATGGAGGAAGCCAAGCTTCCCGCCCGCTCTGGCCGGTCTTGGCCTCCGCTCAAGGCTACAAAGTTTCAATTATAGAAGATAAATAAATCCCAACAAAAATAGCTGCAGCCACTGAGCGAGCAGGAGGCTTGGTTTCCCTGGCGATGGAAGAAGCCAAGCTTCCTGGCCTGCCCTGGCCTCCGCTCAAGGCTACAAAGTTTCAGTTGTAGAAGATAAATAAATCCCAGATAACAGGACCTCCGCTTGGGTCACCGGTGGGTGTGGCCAGCCTGCAAACCACCACAGGCCCCTTGCCCAGGCCGTCTCACACCCCAAGGGAACCCACACCCTGATCTGGAACACCCTTCAGGGAAAACCAGCCGGTCCCCACCTGTACACCAGGCCTCAATCCTATCTAATAAAAGAGTAATATGCAAATTGACAGTCACTCTAACTCACAAGATGGCTGCCCCTATGTGGTCAAAGATGGCTGCCCCCATGTGGACACAAGAAGGCCAGCAGGGGAGGACAGTTGGGAGGTACCAGGCCTGCAATGGAGGGCAGTTGTGGGCGATCAGGCCAGCAGGGGAGGGCAGTTGGGAGAGACCAAGACTGCAAGGGAGGGCAGTTGGGGGCAATCAAGCCTGCAGGGGAGGGCAGTTAGGGGTGACCAGACCAGCAGAGGAGGGACATTGGGGTCAATCGGGCCTGCAGGGAAGGGCAGTTGGGGGCGACCCAAGCCTTCAGGGAAGAGCAGTTGGGAGAGACCAAGCCTGCAGGGGAGGGCTGTTAGGGGGGACCAGGCCTGCAGGGGAGGGAAGTTGGGGGCGACCAGGCCTGCAAGGAAGGGCAGTTCGGGGTGACCAGGCCTGCAGGAGAGGGCAGTTGGGGGGGACCAGGCCTGCAGGGGAGGGCAGTTAGGGGTGACCAGGCCTGCAGGGGAGGGCAGTTGGGTCTATCAGGTTTGCAGGGGAGCAGTTAGGCATCAATCAGGCTGGCAGGGGAGTGGTTAGGGGGTGATCAGGCTGGCAGGCAGAAGCGGTTAGGGGCAATCAGGAAGGCAGGCAGTTGAGCAGTTGGGAGCCAGCAGTTCTGGATTGGGAGAGGGATGTCCCACTGCTGTCAAACATCCCTCAAGGGGTCCCAGATTGGAGAGGGTGCAGGCTTGGCTGAGGAACACCCCCCCCCCCATGCACGAATTTTGTGCACCGGGCCTCTAGTATAATATAAAATGTAACAATTTAATAAAGCCTTCAAAAAGTCTTAAATGGATTTTGTTTTTATAAGAGTTTCAAAATGACAGAAAAAAAAAAAAAAAACGCGAAGACAGCAGGAAGAACTCTCATATACCCCCTCACTGAGTCGCCTGTATTAACACTTTGAATTTGTCTGGTATGTTTGTTACAATTAATACACCAACATTTATATGCTACTACTACATATTTATTTAGATTTCCTTAGTTTTTAAGTAAGGTTTCTTTTTGTTCCAAACTATCACATTATATTTACCTGTCATATCTTCTTAGACCTTCCTTGGCTGTGACAGTTTTGCAGACTTCCCCATTTCTTCATGTGATTGTGTAGGATTTTGCAGAATGCCTTAGATTGGAGTTTGTCTGATGTTTTGACTTACTGAGAGGAAGACCACAGTAATGGCAAGATGTCATTTTTATCGCATCACATCAAGAGTACCTTCTATCAACATGATTTATTACTAACAATATTGCCCTTGATTGTGTGGTTGAGATAATATTTCTCAGGTTTCTTCACTGCAAAATTATCCATCCCCCCATTTATGTTTTTATACTGTACACTTTGAAAGAAAGTTACCACGCATAGGTTACACTTAAAGAGTGGGGATATGTCCACCCCCTTACTGAGAGTGAACTATCTACATAAATCCTATGGAATTATTCTGCAAGATATAGCTGTCTCTTCTCATCCAGTTATTTATTTATAAAATTATTAATTTAGGTCATTATAAATTTATAGGCACTTACCTAATACTTTGGGTTATAATCCAATATTACTTTATTTTATTGATTAAGCTATTCTAGTGTTGGCCACTGGGAGCTCCAATTGGCTTTTATTTTCCATTCCATAAGTATAGGTATTTCTTTCTTATTGAGCTTTTCCTTAATTTCTGGCAATTCAAGATGGTCCCGGTTCATCTTGCATTGTTTGTGCCTCAGTTCTAGGATCAGGCATTTCTCCAAGAAGCTCTGGTTCCTTTATTGGACAATAGCATTAGAAACTAAGAGACGTGCATTGGTGTGCACACTGCTACTGGAACATTCTTATTTCCAGACTCTTAGCTGCCACAGCAAGGAAATATAACTACTTATACTAATCTGCATATATATGCAGAAAGTAGTTGAATAACATTCTTTTGTTCATGTACTTTCATTATAATGATGATGAGATGCCAGAAACTTACACTCTTGTTATACCAATTAGCCTATGGTAAAATTGGATTTGTTATACATCATTTCACATAAAGTCACAGAACCTACCAACATTAAGTGAGAACATACTGTGCATGTGTCTATAAATATTTTATATGTAAATATCTATAGCTATGTTAAGCTAACTGTGAAATCATACTGTCTTCAACTCTAATCCCTTCCAGCCTCCTCTCTTGCTTATCTGCAAACTCTCAATCAAACTGTGAGAAACCTGGCTCCCACCATCTGCCATCGCTTTACTAAGTTGTTTATTTCCAGTCTATAGTATAGCAATGACAGAATTGCTAACCTATATACCCCACAAAACAGCCTTTTCTTTTTTTCTTTTTCCATCACCATTTATTTCTTCTATGCCCTCTTCCACTCCCTCACCCCCACAATCACCACATTGTTGTCCATGTCAATGAGTTCTCTCTATCTTTTCTTCGTTTCAAAACAGCCTTTTCAAACTACAGGATAATACTTACCTGCAGATCTTTTGCTTTTAGTACCACAGATTACACTCATTTTCAGAGTTTCTCTAGGGCTGAATCTTTTCTCTCAATCGCTTTGGTGAGATTGCTTCATGAATTTCTAATAGGGTTAGATGGTTTTGTCACATTTGCATTTCATCCTGTGATCTCTCACCTCCTAAAATATTTTTTTTTAAATTTTCATACCTTAAGGCATATCATGTAATATTTTGTGGATTTGGGCAAATGTGTATTGTCATTATCTACTAAATTGTATACAGAAGAGATTCTCCACCTAAAAATCCTCTGTGCTTCACCTATTCATCCTACCCACCTTCTCCAGAGCCTCCAATAATCACAAATTTTTATTGACTCTACTAGAGGCCTGATGCACAAAATGCATGCACAAAATTCATGCACGAGTAGGCTTTTCTTCCCCCGGCTGCTGGCACCGGTTTCCCTCTGGCACCCGGAACCCGGGCTTCCCTCCAGCCACCAGCAGGCACCCAGAACCTGGGCTTCCCTCGCAGCCCTGGCTTTGTCCAGGAAGGTCATCCGGGAGGACATCCAGAAGGATGTCTGGTTTAATTAGCATATTAGCCTTTTATTATTATAGATTCTTTGCCTTTTTGAGATGCCATATAAATGGAATCATGTAATATGTATGTTCAGGATAGTGGGAAGCTAGAAAAAGTCCAAGGCAGGTGGAATAGGGAAACTGAGACAAGAAAATTAAACAAGACCAAGTAGTTTGAACTGCTTACAGCCATTATCCTCCCCAAACCAAGGATACTTGAGAACAAATGGTTAATGTTTCTTCAAAGTCAGCAGACAGAGAGGAGGAAGGAAGGGGAAGGAAGAGTGCAGTCTTATCGCATCCCACCTCCTAAACAGAAAACCTAGCAGTCTCGGGGCTTGGCAAGATAAAATGGTCAGGTGCTTCCCATGAATTCTGGGAAAGCCACAACAAAGCAAGAGGGGAACATTGAGCATTCATCTGTACCAAAGTATTTGGCAGATGAATTTAAAAATCTATAGACAGAAAACTATATAAGGCAGGACCCCCCAACCCCGCTTGCTCTTCAGATTAGCTGAGAGCCCACCTGTGCTTCATAAGGCAGATGTGTAGATTTGCTTGACTTGCTTCTTTTATACATTTGTATGTTTTACATTTTTAACAAATTGCTTTCTCAATAAATTGGCTTTATCACCACACAATCCTCTGGTGTCACTCATTTGAATTCATTCACAGGCGGATGACAAAAATGGAAGTGGTGACAGTCCTCTCGCTCTGACTCAGGGGGCCATCCACGAACACCTCTCTGTGGCCTGTGTGAGGTGCCTGTCACATGGAGACATTTTTGACTGGCTTTTAAACTTTAAAATTTGTATTTAGGTACTTCTATGTCTTTTCATGGCTTGACAGACCATATTTTACATCACTGATTGGTGGCTGTACTGCACTGTTTTGTCATTCTCTTATCCAAGGACATCCTGGTTGCTTTTAATTATTGGTATTTAAAGACTAAAGCTTCTACAAACATTCTTGTGCAAGTTTTGTTTGGACATAAATTTTCCAATGCTTTAGTGAATACCAAGGAACATGATTACAAGACTGTTTGGTTCGACTTTGCTGGTTTTGTAAGAAATCACCAAACTGTTTTCCACAGTGGCTGGGCTAATTTGCATGCCCACCAGCTCTGAGAGCTTCTCTGACGCTGTATCTTTCCCAAGGATTGCATTGTCATTGTGATAGAATAAGTGCTCTTTCGTTTATGTGAGATAAAGCTCTTAGAAAACTTTTTACAATGGAGACTAGGCCTTTGTTACAGAAAACATACCTAGGCTATTTCATGATGTTAACTATTTTCATACTTCTGCCTCTGTTTTTTCTCGGCTGTTTACCTTGAGAACTTGGTGGGCTTCCTGGAAATAAACCCATGAAAGTGTAGGGGCCTCCTAAGACTCGGGCTTCGAGAAGTTTCCTACATTCCTAGTCCACAATCTTCATCACTGAAGTGTTCCTATTAGTACATGACTCCTGTGGCTTTTGGTCCAATCACAGCTGAACTTGGCTGTGATTTTATGTATTAGCCTGTCTCTCCAGATTCCTGAGTGGTTTGCACTGTGACCTCAGATCTCTAATGGATCAAGTCAGGTCATTAATTTTCAGTTTGTTCAGCTTTTATCTTGTTAAAAGGACAAAAGCGACTAAGCGACTACTTCTAATCTCTTGACATATAAAAGCTGGAATTGGAGTCTGCTTCAAATGATATTTCTTTTAGTTGTTAATTTAGAATACATCTTTTTTTTAATATTCTGTGGTCACTTTAAGTCCATTGCATCTTTTTTTTTTCCTCACAAAATATCTCTCATATTTTCTACCAAATCTTGCCCCCTTCTTAAACACATGAAGCCACGAATCTTCTCATAAATCTTAAAATCATTTTCAGTGTGAGGTGCCCTGAGTTATGCACTCAAAGAGTTACTTAATACCCTAGGTTTTCTTATCTCTAAAGTAGAGGGTAGGGTCTTGAATACCATGCCAAGTTATCTGTAAAGTCCCTTTATTGCTAATATTCTGTGTAAAGTATGTAATGCAAGTATAGACAATGGAATCACAATTTAAATATTTTAAAATAATGGTTCTCAAAATGAAGTTACTGAACTATTAGCATCAGCATTTTCTGGGAGATTTTTAGAAGTGCATTTTCTTGGCTCCCACACAAGAGCTAAGGAATCAGAAACTCTGAAGATAGAACACAAGATTTGTGTTTTAACAAGCCCTACAGGTGATTCAGATACAAGCTGCATGTGAGAACTATTATGTTAGGACAATGTGTTATTTTACATAATCCTACTATTAATTTTTGGTAATTAAATAACCATAATTAATTTATATTTATTATTTATATCTATTTGAGCTTTCATATATTGATTTTCAAATCAATACTTAATATGTTTATTTATAAATAGAACCCTTTATAGATGAGTACCTTTTTAGTTTCTGTAAGAGTCTGGGATTAATTGTAATTATATGGATCATTTATCATATTTGTAGGTTTAGGTGGGAACATTTTTCAATATAAACAGAAGTGGAACTATAATGTTATAGGGCTTCGTGAGAATAATTTTTTAATGAATTTATAGTGAATGCTGAGAAGTTGAACTTCCACATTGACACATATAAGTGTGAATCAGGATAAGTGATCAGTAATGACTATCATGTTACTAGATTTTATAAATGTGAACACAACTAAAACATATTTTCCCTAATAGGTTTAAGGGCTTTTATTGAAGGGTAAATATTTGAATAATATTTTGTTATATCACAGATAGATCATCCCATATTTTTCCTTTCATCTGTACCTAGTTCTTTTCAATATTCATATTATGTAACATTAGAGGCCCAGTGCATGAAATTCGTGCACAGGGGGTTGTGTCCCTCAGCCCAGCCTGCACCCTCTCCAATCTGGGAGCCCTCGGACAGCCTTCTCACAATCCAGGAGTGCTGGCTCCCAACTGCTAGCCTGCCTGCCTTCCTGATTGCCCCTAACCGCTTCTGCCTGCCAGCCTGATCATCCCCTAACCACTCCCCTGCCAGCCTGATTGATGCCTGACAGCTCCCCTGCCAGCCTGTTTGCCCCTAACTGCCCTCCCCTGCAGGCCTGGTCACCTCTCACTGCCCTCCCCTGCTGGCCTGGTCACCACTAACTGCCCTCCCCTGCAGGCTTGATCGCCCCTAACTGCATCCCTTGCAGGCCCAGTCGCCCCCAACTTCCCTCCTCTGCCAGCCTGGTCACCCCTAACTGCCATCTCCTGCAGGCTTGATCGCCCCCAACTGCCCACCCTTGCAGGCCTGGTCCCTCCCAACTGCCCTCCCCTGCTGGCCTGATCACCCACAAATGCCCTCCCTTGCAGGCCTAGTCCCTCCCAACTGCGCTCCCCTGCTGGCCATCTTGTGGCGGCCATCTTGTGTCCACATGGGGGCAGCCATCTTGTGTGTTGGAGTGATGGTCAATTTGCATATTATTCTTTTATTAGATAGGATAGAAGCCTATTGCATGGGTGGGGACTAGATGGTTTGCCCTGAAGGGTGTCCTGGATCAAGGTGGGGGTTCCCTTGGGCTGTGAGGCAGCCTGGGCGAGGGGCCTGTGGTGGTTTGCAGGCCGGCCACGCCCCCCGGCGACCCAAGTAGAGGCCCTGGTATCTGGGATTTATTTATCTTCTATAATTGAAACTTTGTAGCCTTGAGGGGAGGCCAGGGCAGGTGGAAAGCTTGGCTTCCTCCATCGCCAGGGAAACCCAAGCCTCCTGTTCGCTCTGTGACTGCAGCCATTTTTCTTGGGATTTATTTATCTTCTATACTTGAAACTTTGTAGCCTTGAGTGGAGTCCAGGGCCAGCTAGGTTGTGCGGAAAGCTTGGCTTCCTCCATTGCCGGGGAAACCCAAGCCTCCTTCTCATTCTGTGGCCCCAGCCATCTTGTTTGGGTTAATTTGAATACTTGCTCCTGATTGGCTGGTGGGCGTGGCTTATGGGTGTAGCAGAGGTACAGTCAATTTGCATATTACTCTTTTATTAGATAGGATAAATCAGCATTCATTCCAAGAATGCATTATTTTCTCAGGTGATAAAGCTTTAAAAGAGTAACATAGGTGCTTTCTGAAGAATTAACTTGGGTTAGGTTCATTATCAGTTAAAGGATTTGTAATCTGCAAGCAAACAATTTTTGACAAGGTTACAAAAAAATTCTTTATAAATTTAGGTGAATGTTGCCTGGCTGGCGTGGCTCACTGGTTGAGCATCAACCTATGAACCAGGAGCTCACAGTTTGCTTCCCAGTCAGGGCACATACCTGGGTTACAGGCTCCATCCCCAGTGTGGAGGGTGCAGGAGGTAGTCCCTCAATGATTCTCTCTCATTATTGATATTTCTAACTCTCTCTCCCTCTACCTTCCTCTCTGAAATCAATAAAAACATATTTTAAAAAATTAGGTAAATGTTGAGAAGGGTAAAGAACCTTTGAAAAGCAACTATTTATAAACCATTATTTACAAGCAAACCCCTCTCTTCCCCATGTCTAGATCAATGATTTTACATCAAAATATTTGTGTGGGAAGGAAACAATGATCAAGTTTGATCCAAAGAACACCTGGAACAGAACCATGACTGACTAAGATGTTTATCAACTATTCAGATTCCAGGGTTAGACAAAATAAATCAAAATGTAAGAGTTTGGCACCCAAACATTGCTTCAGAGACCTAGAGAAACTCTGGATTCTGTTAAAAACAAAATAATTTCTTAAAAATCTATTCAAAACTTTAAGAGAGAATTGATATTGGTTCTTTGTAGTGAATATAGTTTGTTTACTATGGGAAAGGTAACACATCTCCTTAATAGACTAATTTACTAAAATCCTATTAATACAAGTATGTTGTCATATTAGCTGTGATGATATCCCAGTAAAATTTTTAAATAGCATTCATAAGATAGAATTCTGAAAATTTAATATGCTACATGTTTAGCATGTAAAACATTAAATAGAGTGCAACAGTACTTATTTATTGTTGATGTATTATTTATTTATTTTCATGCATAGCTTGTATACAACCTTATATTGGTTATATTAATTTCAAGTGTACAATATAGCAAGTTAACATTTTTTGGCCTTACAACGTGTTTACCCCACTAATTCTAGTAATCAGCTATCATTGTCTAAGGTTATCACAATATTATTGACTATTTTTAAAAATACAGGCTTAACTCTTCATAGCCATCTAATACCCTAGGGAATATTTTTCTAACAAAATTAAATTTAAAACAATAGTAAATATAATTACTTTATTTATACTATCAGACAACAACAAACTAAGTTAGGACCTACAGAAGGCTGAGAGACATATGGAAACATGCTCAAAGTCACTAATCATCCAAGAAATGCAAATCAAAACAACAATGAGGTATCATCACACACCAGTCAGAATGGCTATCATCAACAAATCAACAAATGACAAGTGTTGGCAAGGATGTGGAGAAAAAGGAACCCTCTTGCACTGCTGGTGGGAATGCAGACTGGTGCAGCCACCATGAAAAACAGTATGGCGTTTCCTCAAAACATTAAAAATGGAACTCACATTTGACCCAGTAACCCCACTTCTAGGACTATATCCCAAGAAATCAGAAACACCAATCAGAAAGGATATATGCACCCCTATGTTCATACCAGCACAATTTACGATAGCTAAGATTTGGAAACAGCCTAAGTGCACATCAGTAGATGAGTAGATTAAAAAACTGTGGTACATCTACACGATGGAATATTACGCTGCTGTAAAAAGGAAGGAACTCCTACCATTTGAAACATCATGGATGGAGCTGGAGAGAATTATGCTAAGCGAAATAAGCCAGTCAGAGAAAGATAAATATCACATGATCTCACTAATTTGTGGCTTACAATAAACAACATAAACTTTTGAACCAAAACAGATCCAGAGACAGAGAAGCATCAATCAGATGCTCAAACCTCATAAGGAAAGTAGGGGGATGGTAGGGGTAAGGGGGAGAGATCAACCAAAGGACTAGTATGCAGGCATTTAAGCATAACCAATGGACGCAGACACTAGGGGAGGTGAAGGCATGAATGTGAGAGGGGTGGGGGGCGGCAATAGGGGGATAAGGACACATATGTAATACCTTAATCAATCAAGCAAGCAAGCAATCTATTCCTCAGACATCTTCTAATGCCTCTGCACAGTTTTGTGGGAATACCTTGCTCAGCCAGGCTAAATCCTAGTCATCCTTCAAAGACCAGTTTAAACATTAACCCCAAAATCTATGCCTCCTCCTTTGTAACTCCACAGTATTTTATACTTATTCCATAATATTTTATACTTTGTTTTCATAACTCCATCTTCCACTAGATCATGATCTCATCAAGAATAGAGACAATATTATGTTATTCCATATCATTGTCCATAACTAGAAATTGTAAGAAAAGAAAAGTTGTGCATTGTTGTTTACTTATGGCCCAATTCATAGAAAATGCTGAATATAAATATGCCCCACTCTTCCATGATATTCATTTACCATAAATTTATATATTTTAGTTTTGAGTAAAAAAATAGTAAAAATAATTTAATTACTTTAGAACTAATGTTTAAGTGTTGAGATTTCTGATTCAGGAGGTAAGTGTATGTTCATTTAGTATGAATGCCTATTCTTGCATGTTTTTCCATCACAATGAATTTTAGGGCAATAAAAATATCTGCTTGGTTGTTTACAAGCAACTGGGGGTTTGAATTCCTTCATCCAGAGCCACTAGAGACTCTAGATGAAGTAGTAGAGTAAACAATTTAATGAATAAATAATTAACACACAATTAAAAAGTTATTAAGGCAAACTGGCATTAGCTATCTGTATATTGGAGGTCTCATAGGTCTCCTGTATATTAGAATGTAATGCTTTTATCTTTATTATTAATCTTGGTTAATGGCATTTTAGTCTTAACTAAGAGAATGCTTATATAACTATATCTCCTAAGATCAAAAGGTATAGAATGCCATACAGCTAAATTGCCTAATTTTTGTGTATAGGTTTTTTAGAGCAATATAGCTGAATTATTTCTGTTTTAGTTTTAAAAGATATTTCTAGATAAAACATTACTAATTATTACAAGCATAGTATTTTCATAAAATATTTTACAGCTGGCCCTTGGGCTATAATAAGCTTACTGTCCCAGAAATTCTGGAATATAGCGAGCTAATTCAATGATTCCCAATGCTAACCACTTTAATTTCTTCAATAACTTCTTAACAACATATTTTATAAGGGCTTTTCTTGTAACTCTGTTTTTTTTCTAAGTTACCATAACAAATTCAAAGGTCTCCCAAGTATTTGTCCAGATTCCAATGCCTGTTTTTGTATGTTTTTTAAATTATTATTATACTCTCCTTAAAATAAGTTTTAGATTTCCCAACCCCCTCAAAAATTATTTGGACACAACTGTTTGGATGTTCCATATCTTCCCTCACTTAAAAAGTTATCATAATTCAGGGAATAATTCTAAAATGCTCCATCTATCACTTCATAACCCAAGGAAAATGCTATGTATATATTTTAAATAACTCAGTTTTCAAATTCATGGAGTAAAATTGCTTGGAAAATTTGCTTTTATATTTTTTAACCAAATTTATGTAATTTTAAAATAATAAACATATGCTCCCCTAAGTCCATTTACATAAACACAGACAATACACACACACACACAGGCACATACACAGCTATGAAGAACAATGCTATAGCATACTTACGAAACACTTCCAGTTGTGAAATACAATATCACTCTACTTTGTCATTATCATCCTATATAATAAAGAGGTAATATGCAAGTTGACCATCACTCCAACACATAAGTTGGCCGCCCCCTCGTGGACACAAGATGGCTGCCACAAGATGGCCAGCAGGAGAGGGCAGTTGTGGTCGATCAGGCCAGCAGGGGAGGGCAGTTGGGAGGGACCAAGCCTGCAAGAGAGGGCAGTTTGGGGAATCAGGCCGGCAAAGGAAGGCAGTTAGGGGTGACCGGGCCAGCAGGGGAGGGCAGTTGGGGGCGACCAGGCCTGCAGGGAAGGGCAGTGAGGGGTGACCAGGCCTGTAGGGGAGGGAAGTTAGGGGCAATCAGACCAGCAGGGGAGCAGTTAGGCATTGATCAGGCTGGCAGGGGAGTGGTTAGGGGGTGATCAGGCAGGAAGGTAGGCAAGCAGTTGAGAGACAGCAGTCTTGGATTGTGAGAAGGATGTCTGACTGCCCGTTCAGGCCCGATCCCGGGATAGGGCCTAAATGGGCAGTTGGACATCCCCCAAGGGGTCCCAGATTGGAGAGGGTGTAGGCCAGGCTGAGAGACACACACCCCCATGCACGAATTTCGTGTACCAGGCCACTAGTCTATAATAATAAAAACATAATATACTAATTAGACTGGACAGCCAAACAACCTTCTGGACATAATTCTGGATGAAGCTGCCACAGTGAGGGCCAAAGCAGAGGCAGTTATGGGTGATCAGGCAGGCAGGTAGAGTGGTTAGAGGTGATCAGATAGGCAGGCCAGTGGGTAGGGGTGATCAGGCAGGCAGAGGGGTTAGGGATGATCAGGCAGGCAGACCAGTGATTAGGGGTGATCAGGCAGGCAGGTGAATGGTTATGGGTGATTAGGCAGGCATTCATAGCTGTTAGGGGTGATCAGGCAGCCAGCAGTCCTGGATAGTGAGAGGAATGTCCAACTACTGGTTTAGGCTCAATCCTGCAGGGATCCCTGTGGGATCAGGCCTAAGCCAGCAGTCAGCCATCCCCCAAGGGGCCCCAGATAGCGAGAGGGTGCAGCCAGGCTGAGGGACCAATCCCCACGCACGAATTTCGTGCTCGGGGCCTCTAGTCTATAATAATAAAAGCGTAATATTCAAATCGACCAAACAGCTGTCCTGACGTCCTTCTGGAAGACCTTCCAGATGAAGCTGGGGCTGCAGCTGCAGGATCGAGGCAGTCACTGTGGCTGTAAGGGATGAATTGAGGCAGCCACCATGGCTGTGAAGGCCTACTCTTGCATGAATTTCGTGCATTGGGCCTCTAGTTACATATAAAATAAAACACTGTGATGATTATCAAAACTGCTACCTGGCACTTTGATATCCTTCCTTAAAATTTGTGTGAATGTAAAACACTCAAGTGATTTAACCTTTTGCACTCGCTTGCTTTTTTCTCGATTCCTTTATTCTAATGCTAACTGTGTTGAGTCACACTCGACATCCGAGTGCAAAAGGTTAAGAAAATCCTTTAGCAAATTGATAATTTCTTTTTATCATTCTTTCATATTATCCTGTACAATAAAAGCCTTATATGCTAAGCATTTGGTCGTCTGGTCATCCATTCAATCAATCAAAGTGTAATATGCTAATTATATGCTAAGGCTGCTCAAATGCTCATTAGGACGTGCACTGACCATCAGGGGGCAGATGCTCTGACCGGTAAATTAGTTTACTGCTGGGGTTCAGCCGATTGGGATGAGCAAGACAGGCTGGATATGCCCTGGAGCCCTCCCGTGGTCCCTCCCCAGGTGGCCAACCTCCCATGTTCCTTCCCGGCCCCAATTGTGCACCAGTGGGGTCCCTTGTCCTGTTCTGCACCCTCTCATAATTCAGGACCCCTGGGGGGGATCTTAGAGAGCTGGTTTCGGCCTGATAGTGGAATTATTGGTCACTATGATGCTCACTGACCACCAGGGGGCAGACGCTCAATGCAAGAGCTGCCCCTGGTGGTCAGTGCGCTCCCACAGGGGGAGCGCCACTCAGCCAGAAGGCTGGCTTATGGCTGGTGAGTGCAGCAGCAGTGCCAGGAGCCTCTCCCGCAGCACTAAGGATGTCAGTCGGACATCAGTTGGACATCCCCTGAGGGCTCCCAGCCTACAAGAGGGCGCAGGCCGGGCTGAGGGACCCCCTGAGTTCATGAATTTTGTGCATCAGGCCTCTAGTACATCTATAATTTTCAATTATCTCTATTTTACACTCAATTATATTATAGCAGTTGACTCAGTGTACATGTATTTATAATTATTAATGAATATAATTGATAATTTATTATATCACATAAATATTAAAAACTGGTTATTTAGAACTTATTTTCTCTAGTATAAACTTTTCATTGTTAACAACTACTTGTATTAGCACCTATGAAGTGCAAATTTTTAGGTATATTTTGAATATTTGTTTTGTAATAGTGCCTTGAAAGCATTTGAGTTTATATTTCTTTTTTTCTTACTTATGTTAACTTGCACTGACAGTGAAATTTTAAATTTTAATGAATATAATTACATAGAGAAGTTTGTATCCTCTTAACAGTTTCTATCATTTTTACTTGAATTAATTAGGATATTACTTTTGATAAACCTTTTAGGACATGTACTTATGTTAAATATAAATAAAGGTAACTACAAAAGGAAAGGGAAAATTAGAAAACCCTTAGTAAACATTGAACGAAGAGAGCACATAGTAGCAGGGATGGAGGTAACAAGATAGCAAGAAAGGAGGTAGGGCTTTGAGAGGAGAAAGTGGTGGAGAAAAGGTTAAAGACAAAGATGTTATGAGAAGACAGTGTGAAAAAAAGGTAGTTTAGAGAACAGAAATATCAAAATGTGTGGAGATTTCTGTTTTGGGTGTGTGTGTTTTTGAGGTTTTTGTTTGTTTTTCTGTTATATGTGGGCTCTAAAGCCTTTCTTGTTGCCTTTTTTCACCTCTAGAAAATATTTCCCACTAATACACAAGTGTGAGTAGGAACTTAGAGCAAAGGAGAAAAACAGCTAACATTTGCTGATACATATGACCCTCTGCCCTTGTACAAACAGTGGATGTATGATTACAACATGTGGTGTAAAGTTAAAAAGCAGAATTAGGTAAAAATAAAAAGGACATCATTTTTAGAGGAAAGAAAATAGGTATGTTTTATATAATTAGGTTGAAATTCCAGAACTGCCTCTGGTAGCTGTTAGATCTTGGCAAATCATTAACATCTATCTTAGTTTTACTCATGTGGAATAAAAGGAATAATAATATATAACTCACAGAGTTGTTGTGAAGGTTTAAATTAAGTATATAAAGTCACCAGAATATTGCCTGGTACATTGTTTCTCATCAGTAAATACATATGTTTTCTAATTCTAAAATTAAAAAAAAGAAGATAAGCAAGCCACTATTTGTTAATTTTTTAAAAGGTTTCCAGATAACTCTTTCATTAAATTCTATAAAAATTCATTTGGATCTCAAAGTGTGCCTGAGAGTGAATGCTTGCAACTGTTAGGAATAAATACATGGTTATTTTCCTGTACTTTTTTATTTATAAAATGAATATAATAACTATCATTTATTTCATAAAGGTTCATTTTGTGAACTTTTATTTACAAATTTTCATTTTGGAAAATGTTTTCTGGTGCCATTATGCAGTTACATATGCTAATTTGGAGGGATCTCGAAAGAGCCATATGGAAAGAACAGATGTGCCTACTTATATGCTACTAAGTTAGGTCTGTAGATAGCAAGGTTTAAAAACTGATGTGAACAGGTATGCAATTTTATTCACTCACAAGGTTACCTAAACAGAGACAGTGAAAACATGAACTTATCTGTATTATTATTATTACTGCTATATTTTCTTTCATTGGGAATATTATTAGTATTATTTTAATTACATTAGGGAAACTAACCAAGTGAGTCCTTTGCTCACACCAGCTTTCTGTCCTGAGACATTTATCAAAAATTGAAATAAAGAGAAGTGACTTTGCTGAGTTTGGAAGACAGGGATCAAAATTCAGTATGAGGCAGCTGGAATTTGTCATTACAGAATATCATAGTAGGAAGCTATACAGAGGAAGAGCTCTAGAAATCCATTTATGTGTAACATCGACTTGGGCTTAATAATAAGGTGTCTGTCACATGGTAAAACTCAAGTAAGATTTTTTTTTAAAAAAAGAGCAAATACCAAAGAGCTATAAGCTGAAAAGCGTCTGGAACTTGCAGAAGTTGGGAAATGGTCAAATTGGAAGAATCCTATATAATAAAAGCCTAATATGCAAATCAATCAACCTGCGGAACGACTGGGTGGTGGGGGGTGGGGCCCGTGAGTAGGCGGCGCCAGGCCAGCCAAGGTGGGTGCCAGCAAGCAGAGGGAGGGGACAGCAGTGACCGATGGTGGTAGAGGGGCAATGGGGGGTGCGAGGCTGGCCACTCGCCAGCCTGCACCCTCCCCCGATTGACCCACAACCTGAGGCCACCAGTAGCGGCAGTGGGGTGATGCCATGTCCAGATCGTCCCACAGGTCACCTCCCGCAGAGGGAGGCCAGGCTGTGGGGAGCGGGCCTAAGCCGTCAGTCAGACATCCCCAGAGGGCTCCCGTCTGCGAGAGGGCACAGGCCAGGCTGAGGGTACCCCCTAAGTGCATGAATTTTTGTCAGAAATAATAGGCCAGGCCTTGGTGTGGTATGGCTCAGTTGGTTGGGCATTGTTATATGCACCAAGAGGTCACTGTTTCAATTCCAGGTGAGGACACATGCCTGAGTTGTGGGCTGGATCCCCAGCAGGGGGTGTACAGGAGGCAGCCCATTGATGTTTCTCTCCCATGGATGTTTTACTCCCTCTCTAGAAAAAAAGATCTTAAGAAAAAGAAAGAACAGAAAAAAGGGAGGGAGGGAGGGAGGGAGGGAGGGATGGAGGGAGGAAGTAGGAAATACTAGACCGCATCAAGCCTCAGCTTTCAGTGAAGCTTCATGTCCTGTTTCAGGTGGATAATTAAACTATCCCTGAAGTGTAGTCTAGACTTACACGATTAAAATTTATAAATAATATTTGGAAAAAAAAAATCAAGCTGAGCCACATTTACTGCTGACTAGAACAAAACTAAGCACTCTCAAAGGAAAACAACAAGATTCAAATATTCAACCATGAAATTTACATTGCCCAGCATTTAATAAAAGTTTATGAGGTAGGGAAAGATCATCTATGCTCACACACAAAAATCAGCAAATATGAGAGAACAGAAATGGTGAACACAATGTAATCACTAAACCTGGTCTTAAAAGCAGCTATGAGTCAGGTATTGTGGATGAAGACCAAGTATGTATGGGAAATATATTTTGGTCATTTGAACAATCATACATATACTTCTTATAAGTCACAATATCACAGTCCATTTATTTCCTGGTCTTCGAATGCAGACACATTCTAGAAAAAAGTCATAAAAACCAAAAGGCATTGTCTTAATCACTCGAATACCATTCAGGGATCATCCAGTCCATCATCATGTCAGAGGAAACGTCCGAGAGTGAGAGTGCAGGCTTCTGGTGGCGCTTGTCCGGTCCCAAAGGCGGGAGTGGTCTCAGTAATACAAGGCTTCACCCTTTCAAGACATCTGGTAGAATCATGCTAAGAGACAGTATTATCTTTTGCTCAGAGCCTCTTTCAAGATGTTATTGTAATGTCGGAATTTTCTCATTAAACAACCCATTTATTCATTCCTTTAACCATAGTTACAACTTTTCCTTCTCTTCATTTATAATCCCCCCTTTTTTTTCCTCTCTTTTTGGAAGAACAATTAGGTTTTACACTGTGCTGATATAGATTATTAGCAATAAACCTAGTCCAACAAGTTACCCCCCCTACCCCCAGTTCATTCCCATTCACACAGGAACAACATTAGGGTGTTATCCTTACCACTAAGAATACAGCAGCATTCACTCTTAGCCCCAATTTAGCCAGATGAGATGAACGTACCTCTCCCCAGGAGGTCCTTAGGACTTCTGATGAAAAGGTTAAAAACATAGTTACAGTTTCTTGCTTAGGAATCATCCCTGTTTGCAGCCCCTGTAGTTGCAGCCCTGGTAGTGTGACAAATGCATCAAGTAGGGGAAAAGGAATTGAGCTGATGTGGGAAAGAAATAAACACCAATATGCTTCCCCATCCCTCTTCACCAGATCTACTAGAAAAAAACAACTGAGAATTCTATCCTGTGGGGAGACTCCTCCCACTTTGTATTCATGCTGAGTTTGGGCACACAGTCATGAAGTCATATAAGCCAGCCCTTCATGCCTTTATTTCCCCCCATTTTTTATAGTAAATGTTTCAATTGCCTATTTTAGTTCTCCCTTAAAATGACTATTTTCAGGAGGATAATTCTCTCCCCATTTTTGGACATTTTGGGCTGTATGTGGGTTGCTTGGCCTGAAAAAAACAAACAAAAAAAATAAATAAATAAATAAACAAACAAAAAAACACACGCTCAGCCATCCAAGTGGTGCAATTATCTTCTGTTAAGGTTCATTCATAATATTCTGATATTTGTATCTACATCAGGAAAGTAAAGCCCAGCCCAGAGTCGGTGTCCATTTTTTGTCAAGACCATTTCTAGTCCCCCAGAGCTACCAGCATCAAGTCTGGCTTGCCAGCTATGCCCAGGGCCTTCACGCCAGGGAATCTGCCATATACCCATCTGCAGTCCCTGTCTCTTTTGCTGTCAGATAGAACGCTTTTTTATTGGCATTTGTGCTTTAGAGGGTGCAAGAGGAATATATCTAGATTTAGATAACCTTTACATTGCTGCAGACCCCCATGTCCATTCATCTCATGGACTGAGGTGGCCATCTCAAGGGAGTATATGGGGATATCTGTTTATCTATTCCAATCACCTTTCAAAAACCTGGGATGGAGTTCTTCTGATGTGCATCAATGTGTCCCATTTTAATGCATTCCTCAATTTTTAATAGAGTCATGCCCCATATGGGTTATCTCTTTAGCAGGACAGGTTTCTATTGCACTCCTGTGACACACTCTAGCCAGGCCATTGGCCACTGCCCATGGGTCAGTAAAAACACAAACTGTTAGGAAAGGAGCATGCAATTCAGCCTAAAAGGGCTGATCCGTTTTCACTTTCTTCAATCAATCTTTCCATCTACCTTGGATCTGCCGTCCACAAACCAAAGAGCTCTTTGTCGATCAGTTGGGAGTTGTTTACAGGACATTGTCCAAGTGACGGTAGAACCCAGAATCTCCTCATGCAGGTTCAGAGTCAGTCCTAGGGAAGAATCTCCCGATCTCCTATATTTCTTCCTTATAGCATGACCCTCTACAACCCATTTTCATTTTGTTATAGAACTCTTCTGTGCACTGCCATTCCCAAAGAGCCTTCTTCTGACAACACCCAAGACATGGGTAGTTGAGGTTTCAAGATCATTTTATGTCCTTCAGTCATAGGAATAGCTTTAATTAATAATGTCAGATAGCAGGGTACGAAATGCTCCTCAAATGGAAATTCTCTAGTCCAAAGTCCCAGTAGTCATTGTTATATGGTTTACACACGCTCTTGTCATAAACACAGTCTAGGCTCCACATAGGCTAATGCAGAGAGAACTGGTCTCTATCAGCACTCCAGTTTTTACCTATACTGTGTGGGCTCAGGCAATCTCACTGGTTCCCATTTAGCATTTCCAATGAATACTGTTTGAAGGGCAGATTTGCCTTTTATGTTTTCTTCTTGTCTCGTCCCTGTGACTGGGACTTCTAGTACTATCTATCCTATATAATAAAAGCCTAGATGGTGTCATGCCCTCATGCAACATCATCACAAGATGGCCACCAGAATATGGCTGCCACAAGATGGCTGGCAGGGGAGGGCAGTTGTGGGCGACCAGGCCTGCAGGGGAGGGAAGTTGGGGGCAAATAGGCTAGCAGGGCAGGGCAGCTGGGGGCCATTAGACCTGCAGGGGAGGGCAGTTTGGGGCGATCAGGTCAGCAGGGGAGGGCAGTTGGAGGCAATTAGGCCAGCAGGGGAGCAGTTAGGCATCAATCAGGGCAGCAGGGGAGCAGTTAGGGGGCAATCAGGCTGGCAGGCAGAAGTGGTTAGGGGCAATCAGGCAGGCAGGCAGGTGAGCGGTTAGGAGCCAGCAGTCCCAGATTGTAAGAGGGATGTCCCAGATTGGAGCAGGTGCAGGCCAGGATGAGGGTCACTCCTCCCATGCAGGACTTTCATGCACCGGGCCTCTAGTATATATATATATATGCGCTTAAGCAACCATTACGATCAGTTGACTGGTCGACCAGTCGCTATCATACACACTGACCACCAGGGGGAAGATGCTCAATGCAGGAGCTGCCCTCTGGTGGTCAGTGTGCCCACAGCTGAAGCGCAGCTCAGCCAGAAGCTGAGCAGTGGCTGTGGCAGGCTCAGCGGGGCTGGGATGAGCAGTGCAGCACCTAACCCTGGCTTGGCCTTCTCCCTGGCTGCCTGCTGCTTCACACACTGTTATATCCCTCGGGGCCTCCAGGGATCAGGCTGAAACCAGCAGTCCAACATGCCCTGAGGGGTCCCAGATTGAGAGAGGATGCAGGCCAGGCTTCGGGACCCCACCAGGTGCATGAATCCATGCACCAGGTCTCTAGTGTTGAATAAGAATGATGGAAGGGGACAACCCTGTCTTGTTCCTGTTCTTAGGGAAAATGGTTTTTACCCATTAAGTATGATGTTGGCTGTAGGTTTAGAAACTCCCTATGACCTCTTTTATTATGAAACTAGAGGCCTGGTGCATGAAATTCATGCACAGGAGGGGGTATCCCTCAGCCTGGCCTGCACTCTATCCAATCTGGGACCCCTTGGAAGATGTCTGACTGCTGGCAGTGGGACATCTCTTTCACAATCTGGGACTGCTGGCTCCTAATCACTTGCCTGCCTGTCTGCCTGATCGCCCCCTAACTGCTCCCCTGCCAGCCTGATTGATGCCTAACTGCTCCCCTGCTGGTTCAATCACCCCCAACTGCCCTCCCCTGCTGGCCTGATCTAGCCCCCAACTGCCCCCCCCCCCCCCGCAAGCCTGATGGCCCCCAACTGCCCTCCCCTGCCAATCTGGTCACCCACAACTGCCCTCCCAGGCTGGCCTGATCTCAGCCCCAACTGCCCTCTCCTGCTGGCCTAATGGCCCCCAACTCCCCTCTTCTGTTGGCCTGGTGGCCCCTAACTGCCCTCCCCTGTTGGCCTGGTTGCCCCCAACTCCCCTTCCCTCCAGGCCTGGTCGCCTCCAACTGCCCTCCACTGCTGGCTTGATCTCGCCCTCAACTGCCCTCTCCTGAAGGGCTGGTAGCCTCAACTGTCCTGCCCTGCTGGCATGGTCACCCCTAACTGCCCTCCCCTGCAGGCCTAGTCACCCCCAACTGCCCTCCCCTGCCAGCCTGATCACCCACAACTGCCCTCCCCTGCTGGTCATCTTGTGGTGACCATCTTGTGGTGACCATCTTGTGGTGGCCATCTTGTGGTGGCCATCTTGTGATGACGTAGGGGTGGTCATCTTGTGATGGCGTGGGGGTGGCCAATGTCATGCAATGCCACCTAAGCTTTTATTATATAGGATGATTTAATTTCCCATTCTAATTTCAATGAGAACACAGCTCAGCGAGTCAAAGAATAGGATGCTATATCACATATCATGTGATGCTATATTTTCTTGTACATTAGTAACAGTTAAATGTTTTTATTGAACAAAAGAAACATCTTACCAATCAGAAACAATGTATGCACCCCTATGTTCATAGCAGTGTTATTTACAATAGCTAAGACCTGGAAACAGCCCAAGTGCCCATCCATAGATGAGTGAATAAAAAAGCTGTGGTACATTTACACCAGGGAATACTACACAGTTGTAAAAAAGAAGGATCTCTTACCATTTGCAATAGCATGGATGAACCTGGAGAGTATTACTCTAAGTGATATAAGCCAGTCAGAGATAGATAAGTATGATCTCACTCATGATCTCACTCATATGTGGAAACTAATGAACAAAATAAACCAATGAACAAAATAGATCTAGAGACAGAGAAGCATGGGACAGACTGCAAAATCTCAGAGGGAAGACAGGGGAGAGTGGGTGGGGGGAAGAGATCAACCAAAGAACTTGTATGCATATATGCATAACCCATGGACACAGACAATAGGGTTGTGAAAGCCTGGGGTGGGAGAGTGGTGGTAGACTAGAAGAGGTCAATGGGAGGGAAAATGGGACATATGTAATACTTCCAACATTAAAATTAAAACAAATCAAACTTAAAATAATAAAAATAAATAAATAAATATTTTTCATAAAAGGTGAATCAAACTTATCTTAACCAATTGTCATATATCACCTACAATGTTGGAGAAGTACAAAATATAAAGTACCTTGGTTGTAACTCTTATTTAATGCCAGTTTGTAACAGGCTTCATCTATGGAGCTATTCTGCTATGGAGACATTTAGTATGTAAAGTCCTTATCTTTGGGTTAAATGAGTCCCAGTTTCAAATCTTGCCCTGTTTCTGACTGAACAAACAAACTAAAATGGCAGGAGTCTTAGTTTTCCAAGTATGGAATTTGAATAATACAGCTTACCCGGCACGGTTGTTTTGAGTATGAAGGTTATCTCTTACTCTTATCTGTTCACTGCAAATTTCTGAGATTGGCAAGTCCTGGACTGTATCAGTTCACGTTGCAGGAAATCAAGTCCACAAACCAGGACCCATCAAAACAAAACTCTACCCTTTCTCTTCCAGTGCCCTGAGCTTGTGAAAAATGTCAACTTTTTAAATTCAACATTATTATTATTAATCCTCACTTAAGGATATTATTTTCCATTGATTTTTAGAGAGAGAGGAAAGAAGGGAGAAAGGGGGAGAGGGAGACATCAATGGGGAGAGAGACATATCTATTGTTGCCTCCTGCAGGCACCCCAACCAGCCTGGAATTGAAAGTGAAACTAAGTTACATGACATTGACCAGGAACCAAAACAATGACTTTTCCATGTGCAGGCTAACTCTTCCATTGAGCACTCCAGCCAGTGCTCACTCATTTTTTTTTTTTTTTTGAGAAAGAATATGGATTAAATGATTATACAGGATTGGCAAAAGTAGGTTTACAGGTTTGAGTATGTAAAACAGAGTTTATTTTTGTGGTATTATTTATTAATTATTGTATTATTTTCCATATAAACAACTGTACATCTAGGAAACATAAGTCAACTCTCTTTCGTTTGTGCCTTAGAAAAAAAGAGAAAAGTCATGCTCAAAGTTCTCTATGTATTTGTTTCTCCAAAATTAAAAAAAAAAGAAAGAAAATAAAAACAAAAGACTTAAGTAATGTGTTAAATTGCTTGAGCGGTACCTTTCATTTTGAAATAGTGGGGCTAGGATAAGACCCAGGAAAAGGGGCAATAATTTGAACTGGCCTCTTAGACTTTCAGGAAAATGAGTTAAAAAAATAAAGTACAGTTTCTTTGTTCTGCAGAATAAGAAAGCAAATACAGACTGTGGGGAAAAGACTAGCCAGGAATCAGGAATCAAGATAGCACAGTTCACTGGAAGGTCTCATCACGAAACTGAATACATTGGTAGAGAGATGTAAAGAGTCATTAAAGCAGAAAGGAAATTGAATATGAAGTAGCACAGTGCCTAATTAGCTGTGCAATAAATATGACTAACTGCCCTCCCTGCCCTACTCATCTTCATCATCACTCTGCAGCTCCCAAGAACCTCAATCAGAGGGAGAACCCATTGGGACAGGAGGGTTCCTCCCTCACACATAATTGCTTCTCATGTGTGAGGGAGTGTGAGGGAGGAAGCACCTGACATCAGATGCTGGGTAATCGTTTTTGTGTTGCTCATTTGGGCTGGGGCAGTGCTGTCAAAGCAGGAAGCTGGAAGCTGAAGCCCATGGTTTGTAAACTTGGGAAAAATAAAAACATTTCACAATATTGAAATTTAAGTAGCAGAGCTCATAAAGGAAGCCTCTCTTTTATGAATGATTCCCAAAGGTTCTCAGTTATTAATAAATCACTAACCAAGCTCAGGAAGCCTTGCTCAATTTCCATCCCCAATATTCCAGTGCAATTTGTTTTGGGGTAGAAATGATTTTGAGTTCACACTGGTCTTTAAAATGTTTCAAAACATGTTGATCAAATAACCTGCACCTTGAAGCCTGGGTGAGGGTTTTGTTATGTTCTTCCTCCTTCATTATGTTTACCTGCTACTAAAAAGTATAAAAAATTAATAATAATAATGAAAATAAAATTTAAGACATGCCAAGTGCATTTTTTCCTTTTTAATGAAGAAATTAGATATTGTTATTATAAAAAAAGTAGGATGAGATCTGCATTTGTGTTGCTAAATGAATAACCTTTGGAAAGATGTGGCGTCACCTTCAAAGCCACAGTGCAACATAAATAAGATCCTGCTGTTCTCACCTCATTTGTGTAATGCAGCTTACCAAGGCATTAAACAAATAACGTAGCAGTTCCATAAATATGTTGACATCACCTAAAGTGCACAGCTGTTTTGTTCAAAGGAAAAAATATTCACCCATTATTCAAAATTTTATTGAAAACTAATTGCACAAGGGCTTTGTGAGAAATTGTTTTGCTTTTGACATTTTATAGTTAAGTATAGGTGATAAAGATTTGACTTAAACAACAGTGTTCATTTAAATTATTTCTAAATTCTATTCATATATTAAGTGCTTATCCCAAGAAAGCAATTATGTTATTTTACCTTTGCAAATGTTTGCCCTATGCTTTCTGATGGTGTTATACTTTATTAACAACACCTAATTACAGAGGCAATTAGTAAAAATGGCATAAAAGAGTTGTTATGAATATAAGTAATGGTGATATAATAAAGTTTATTATTTTTAAACTCATTATATTTTAGCTAATTATTCATTTAATACTATATGAATTTTCCTGGATTGTAAGTCCATTTAAATGTAAGCAACATATGTAATAATAAATACTCGATGTTTTTCTTATGGCTATACATGAATTGGTTTGTTCTTTTAATTGATTTTCTTTGGAAACATTCATTAAAAAATAAAGTAAGTCAGGGTGTCTTGAGGGATAGAGCACACATGATATATAAAAAGAAATATTAAATATTCTAGATGAATTGAGAATTTTATTCTTTACATTTAATTAGGTGTCAGATTTATAATATCCTTATTTATTGTAATATCTACATGAGTAAAAGGAGTCATCTAATATTTTTATCAGTGAATTTATTTTTTAAGATTCTGCCTTACTCTCTGAGAAAATGAAAAAGAAACTTGAGCATAATTTTTCTTAAGGTCCACAGTTGTATTGAAGTGCAAACCTCAGAGCCATTTGCAAAATCTGAATACCTGCAGCCAGTTCTAATGGGATGAATTTCAAATAAGATCGATAATATTACAAGAGGATGAAAAAGTACTAGGTATAATGCGGATTTTTTTCAATAGATGGAGTTACACATATGTTGATATATATGCAACTTGATATGTATGCTATTTTGTTGTATTGACAACAATCTTCAAAACTTCACATCAAATTTTCTGAAGGTGTTTAACATCATAGATATTTTTACACTTAAAAATGTCAAATTTCATGCCAAAAAAAAAAGAGCATTTGCGGGAAGTTTTAATTCATTACTTTATTTTGAAGAAAAAGTTATCGTATACTTCGGGAAGCTTATGGTGAACATGCTCCATCTCAAGATACTTGTGAACGCTGGTTTAAACGCTTTACAAGTGATGATTTCGATATGAAAGGCAAAGAACGTCCAGGTTAACTGAAAAAGTTTGAAGAACAACAATTACAAGCATATTGGATGAAGATGAGTGTCAAACTCAACAACAACTTGCAGAAAGATTAAACATTGCTCAACAAACTATTTCTGATCATTTACAAGCAATGGGAAAGATTTTAAAGGAAGGAAAATGGGTGCCACATCAACTGAATGAAAGACAAATGGAAAGCCGAAAAGTCATCAGTAAAATGTTGCTTCAACTGCATGAAAGAAAGTCTTTTTTTTGCATCGAACTGTGACTGGCGATGAAAAGTGGATTTATTTTGAGAATCCTAAATGCACAAAATCATGGGTTGATCCAGGTCAACCATCAACATCAACTGTAAGGCCAAATCGTTTTGGAAAGAAGACAATGCTCTGCATTTGGGGGTATCAGGAAGGTGTGGTGTATTATGAGCTTCTAAAACCAGGTGAAACCATTAATACTGATTGTTACCGACAACAAATAATCAATTTGAACCACACTTTGATAGTGAAATGACCAGAATGTGCCAGAAGACACGTCCAAGTAATTTTGCTTCATGATAACACACCATCACACACTTCAAAACCAGTTAAAGACACATTAAAAGATCTTGCCTAGGAAGAATTAACCAACCCACTGTTTTCACCAGACCTTGCTCCTTCAGATTACCACTTGTTCCAATCCATGGCGCATGCACTTTCTGAGCAGCACTTCAAAATGTATGAAGAAGTGGAAAATTGGGTCTCTGAATGGTTTGCCTCAAAACAAGGAAAGTTCTATTGGGACGGTATCCACAAATTACCTGAAAGATGGGGGGAATGTGTAGCTAGCGATGGACATTACTTTGAATAAAGCACTTTTGATGTTTCTCTTGAAATTATCATGTTTTCTTTAATTACAAAATCCTCCTTATTAATCGGTACACCTGGTATATTCACAATATATCACTGCTGAGGAAAGGAATGTAGGCAGATAGTGATGTGCAGAACTAAACCTTGAAAAAAAAAGTTGGTGTTATCTCCACAGTTTAGACTGACACCTGTTGCTATTTTCTTCTGTGCCTGATGGAGTAAATGTTCAATTCTCAATAAACAAACCCAGGGTAAGACTAATTCAACAAGTATTTAGTTCACTGTGGTTACAGCCGCGGACAGCTTGGAAGGTAAAATAAACAAGATGCAGGGGAATAAGTGATGTAAGGCTCCTCCTCCTAGAGGAGGAGGGAGCACGAGAGAATCCAATTATAAGCAAGTGCTGTTGGGCTGGAGCTAGAAAGATCATCTTTTGTATATTTGTTCAGTAAAGTTTAATTAGTGTTCAAGCTTTAGTAAATGATTATGTTCTGTTGGCATCCTTATTAGTGTATTCACTTTTTCTTTTCTCTTTTTAAACTTATCTGGAACATAAAACAAAAAGGCACTAATAGAAATTTTATTCAAAATTCAATTTCTTTACGTTAAGTTTAAGTTTGGACTTTGAGATGCAGAACTCTGCCTGAGCAATGTCATTTGTATACAAATTAAGGTCTTTTTTTCTGAAATCCCTACCTGTTACCTACTTCTGCTATGAACTCTGAAGTAGAATCAGGACATCAGTGTACAGGATTGAATAGCCCTTTGAGTTCTACTTTATATAGAGTCTAGTTTGAAATTTAACTTGAATTTCTACTTAGAATTAGAATGTAATAGGACTCACTGCTTCTGAAAACAAGGGTTAGAATAAATTTGTTCTGTATGGTTATTATGGGATATATACCTTAATTAAATAGTGTGTATTTTGCTGAAAATCTTGCAGTAGTGTGTATTTAAGGGTTAACAAAAGACATAAGTTAAATGTATTGTTCTAGAGAATAGAACAATACATTCAAGACTGGAAAAATAGAGTTAATAAATTTCCACTCAACACAAGGAAGTCTTAGCAATGAAAGGTACCCAAGCATAGCAAAGGCTGCATCTCAAGTAGTCAGTTCTCTGTCATTGGAGTTATTCGAGCAGAAGCCAGATATATGACTATCATTTAGGGATGGTGTGTATGTGTTAAGAAGTGAGATTATGTGACCTTAAGGTTGCTTCAAACCATGTTATAAGTAAGTAAGAAGTCTGATTGAAAATAATTTAGCATACACATGGTGACACTAAAACATCAACGTGGTCAAATTCAGCCAGAGAAAGAATAAATTGAAGATATCATTGTGTTTGGGGAAAACAAGTATATTTTCTAAAATCTAGTGGTTGTAAGGTAAGACACTGTAATGAATCAGTGCTTGGCATGAAGGAGACACAATGATTTAGAGCTTCAGCCTTCGTTCATATGGAGTTACTTATCAAATGGCAGCAAATTGCTGCAACGCATGCTAGAATGAATCTGCTGCCTGCTCCACAAACGCCGTGGAATGTCACTGTCAAGTGCAGAGTGCTTGCTTCTCCAAGTGACAGAAAACCAGTGACACTGCGATTCTCTACCTGCTATCACCATTTTGATTGCTGGGTCCAGCTAAACTCTGCTTTCAGTTGGAAAATAAAAAGAGAGCTTGACATTAGCACGGAATCACATTAAAAATGAAAGTTTAAATAGTATTATTCTCTGTCTTTTACCAGACAGTGTAAACGATGATCTGGGCTAGGAATACATAAAAGTGAGATGGACTTTCAAACCCAATACATCCTTGTCTTCCCGGATCTATGCTCTGAGAGGCTTATCTGTAGCGACATATATAAATGAGCTTTCTTATTTCTGCCTTCTGGTTGGGGGGACAATGGGAGGACTTGGCAGGAATGTGGAAGGAGGAAATAGAGAGAAGCCAGGTTAAGCATCACCTTAGCTTCCTCCCTGCAAGGTTGGCTTCACTTGATTGAATGCATGACCTAGCATCCCAGCTTCTATAAGGTGGCCCTCTTCCCTTAGCCTCTGTCCTGGTTCTGGGTAACTTCCTCCTCTCCTTCTCTGGGCCTAGGGAAGGAAGAGAACCTCGCCATTGCTGTTACTAGCTCTAGGGCACTGCACTATATCCTACCACTACCCTCTGCCTGTGTATATCTTTGTAAGTAATTACTTTTTTAAACTCTCTGCAGTTGATTCACTTGTAGCTTCCTTTCTGTTTTCCCCCAGATGTGAGATTGATGCTCTTGGTGGCTTGTTCTCTGTATTACAAGCCCTATTTGGCCACTTAGGCTTTGACACATATTTTAGGTAAATATTGCCTCCCATATAACAGAATAAACTGAATAATTTCAAACAAGTGTGCTATATTATATTATTTCAACCAATATATTTTAGCTACATATTTTAATGTTTAACATTCTTTCAAAATTATAAATATTAGCACAACTCACTAAAAAAATGATACAGTTTGGGGGAACTATCCCAAACCCCAAAGACTTAAGTTGGTTGATCACTCTGTATTGATGGTTCAGTTAGACAAGTGGGTATGTGCATATGTGCATATTATTTTCAGTTATGGCCAATAAGGATCAATTTTGTTAGTTTTCTTTAGACTAAAAATATAATTTTCTCCAAGAGCATTTGATAAACTGTCTAAACCAGTGGTTCTCAACCTTTTTAATGCCACAACCCTTTAATACAGTTCCTCATGTTTGGTGACCCCCACCCATGAAATTATTTTTGTTGCTACTTCATGACTGTAATTTTGCTACTGTTATGAATCATAATGTAAATATCTGTGTTTTCTGATGGTCTTAGGCGACCCTGCTAGCGGTTCTCAACCTGTGGGTCGACCATCACTCCAACACACAAGATGGCCGCCCCCATGTGGTCAAAGATGCGACCCACAGGTTGAGAACCGCTGCTATAGAGCCTAAGACCATTGGAAAACACACCATAAAATTATTTTTATTGCTGCTTCATAACTGTAATTTTGCTACAGTTATGAATCATAATGTAAATATCTGTGTTTTCTGATGGTCTTAGGCGACCCTGCTAGCGGTTCTCAACCTATGGGTCGTGACCCACAGGTTGAGAACTGCTCCTGTAGAGCCTAAGACCATTGGAAAACACAGATATTTACATTATGATTCATAACAGTAGCAAAATTACAGTTATGAAGCAGCAACAAAAATAATTTTACGGTTGGGGGTCACCACAACATGAGGAACTGTATTAAAGGGTCATGGCATTAAAAAGGTTGAGAACCACTGGTCTAAACATTTTGAGCCTGGCATAAAAAATACAAAATACATGTTAAAATTACTTATTTAGTATTCTGTATTGAGTTGTATAGTATCTGTTCCCTGTCCTGATCCCCTGCCCCAAAAACATCAAGTCTTTACTGTAACCTCAGAATGTGATCATATATTTGGAAACTAGAGGCCCGGTGCGTGAAATTCGTGCACAGGAGGGGAGGGCTGTGTGTCCCTCGACCCAGCCTGCACCCTCTCCAATCTGGGACCCCTCGAGGGATGTCTGACTGCCCATTTAGGCCTGATCCCACAGTCGGACATCCCTCTCAAAATCCAGGACTGCTTGCTCCCAACCGCTCGCCTGCCTGCCTGCCTGATTGCCCCTAACCACTCTGCAGCCAGCCTGATCAACACTTAACTGCTCCTATACCAGCCTGATTGCCCCTAACTGCCTTCCCCTGCAGGCCTGGTCACCCCTAACTGCCTTCTCTTGCCAGCCTGGTCGCCCCTAACTGCCCTCCCCTGCCAGCTTGGTCCCCCCCCCCCCCCCGCAACTGCCCTCCCCTGCAGGCCTGGTCACCCCCAACTGCCCTCCCCTGCAGACCTGGGTCCCCCCAACTGCCCTCCCTTTCAGGCCTGGTCCCTTCCAACTGCCTCCCCTGCTGGCCTGATCACCCACAACTGCCCTCCCTACCCTGCCGGCCATTTTGTGGAAGCCATCTTGTGTCCACATGGGGGCAGCCATCTTTGACTACATAGGGGTGGCCATCTTATGTGTTGGAGTGATGGTCAATTTGCATATTACCTCTTTATTATATAGGATAGGGTCTTTGTAGATGTATTTAGTTAGGTTAAGGTAAATTCATACTGGAGTAGGTTGGGCACTAAATCCTGTAAGACTGGTATCTCTATAATAAGAGAAGAGCCACAGAGATAGACACTAGGGAAGAGCAATGTGAAGACAGAGGCAGAGATTGGAGTCATACATCTACTAGGTAGTGAATGATAACTTGACTATGAATTTTTATTCTTCAAAACTGTAAAAGAATACATTTCTGTTGCGTAAGCTACCCAGTTTGTTGTACTTGTTATGGCAGCCTGGGAAATGAATATGCTTATTTAATATAAATTGTTGCCACACCTGCTTCTTTAAAAAGGCTCATTTAAAAGAATCTAAGTTTGAACTTGAGGTTAAATATTAGCTTCAGCATAATGTATCCAATTTACAGGTTTGGTCAGCATGCAAGGGGAAAATATGGTTTTTAATATATAATAGTCACTATTTTATTCTGGTAAAATGCCTCATATTTATATGTCTTCAAAACATCACATTTAGGAATATATGAAATTAAAATCCAAATCACATTTCTTTTTTTTATTGTTTAAAGTATTACATATGGTAGTGCATATAATCTCCTTTTTTTCCCACATTGACCTTCCCCCAGCCTCCCCTACCCCCTGTTGCATGTCCTCGTACCACCCCCCCCCGTGTCTTGTAGCTGAAATTATTAGGAAGAATTAGTGTTTTATAAGACATTTTACATATAAAATATGTAATTGTTCTATTTAATAATTAAGGGCAATACTTAAATAAAATTTAAATCATTGAGTGGAAATAAATGTCATGTTTTTTAAATTTAGTCAAGTTTAATTTGTCTTGACATTTTAAATGTATTCCATCATTTCAATTGGTTAAATCTGGTGAGGAGCATGTCAGACAGAGAGAGAGAAGTACAGTGTTCCATGTATGAAGAATAGCATCCTCAAAAGTGAGGAGGCGGGAAAGAGTGAAAGCATTAAAGAAGCAGTGAAGTCCAGAGTGCAAAGAGTGTGGATTTTTTTCTGGTATGTTTTTTACCTACTTTGTTGGTCATTTTCAACTCTGAGACTTGTTTATGATCAGCCTGGCACCTGTTACTTTATGACTAAAACAGTGATGCTTTACAAATGTACGCTGTCAGTCAGATCTCCCCCGAGCTCCAGCTATCTCTGGACCTCTCCACCTGAGTCTCTCGTAAGCACACTAAATTCCTCCTCCCCCAAACAATGCTCTACCCCCATCTCCGCCTCCTTATCTTATCAATGCAGCTAAACATTTGTCTTCATCAATCCCTGTGAACTGTCCAGAAGCTGAAGAACCATCCTGGACTCTTTCTCCATCCCAATTCAGTAATTTACCAAATAGCATTAACTCTCTCTTTTAATCCTTTCAAATCCATACCTTCTCCTTACCCTCACAGTTACCACCTCAGTACAGAATTCAGTTATCTTCCATCTCAATTGTTATAAAAATAGCATAATTGGTCCTTCGGCCTCTGTTCTTTCCTGCTTTGATACTTTCTATACACAGCTACAAAGTTTAAAATAAATGTCTGATTCATTTAATGTCGCATTTAAAATTCTTTAGTGGATTTGGTATAAAATATAAACTCCACTTTCCTAATTTTTTACATCTTTGTTAATTTAATCTTGTCTTTTTTTCACATTTCTCAACATCATTCCCAAAATACAAATGTGAACACAGATGTAGACACACACATACACATGTGCATATGACCCACATACACTAGCACACAACATATGCATACATGCAACACCTAATCAATTCCTAGGTCATATTTTCTTTGTTTTCTCTCTATAATTTAAATTGTAGTTACCACTGCCTAAATTGTGCTATACACCCTCTTTCCAGGTAAATGCCTCAATCCTTGAGAGACAGTGCTTTTCTTACTGAAATAGAACAGTCCTCAGAAATTACCCATAGAAACTGGTCAGTTATCATAAAATGTCATCAAGTTAAGCTGAGTGGTAACTGGTATAAATAAGAAAGAAGTAAATGAAAGAAAAGCAAAATGTTACATCCATAATTCCACCTTGACTTCTAAAATAATTCCCAGTCACAGTGAGATTCCTATGTACATAGATAGATGTTTTTAAATGTGTGTTATGATAAAAAAGAAATGTAGACAATTTTTTGACTCAAATTTAGGCTATAAAACTAAAGCCTTTAGATATCAATGAACAGTTAAATGGGTGGTCAAAAATATACTGGGTTAGTTTGTAGTAGGACACCATCTATAAAAAAATAAAATAAAAAATTGAGTCACTGTTAAGGTAACAAATATAATGTAACAGCAGAGACAAGATGACAGTTTGATATGAAAAAATCCATCAACCAACATGGTTTGTGTGACATTGATTCTATGGAGCGGCTCTAACCTATCCATCTAGTGGAAATTTTATGAACTCAGACAACCAATGTTTTGAGCTTTATGGAGAGAATGGCAGAAAAGAAAAAAATAATGTTTTTGGATTCATTCAGTGATATATCAATTTTCGTTTTCCATGATTTATTAACATAACAAGCATGGTCAATCAAAACCAAATAATATTGATACCATTCTGAGATGGAAAAAAATAAGCTCTGGCCCTGGCCAGTGTGGCTCAGTGGGTTGAATGTTGCCCATGCACTGAAAGGTCGCAGGTTCGATTCCCAGTCAGGGCTCATGTCCAGGTTGCAGGCTCATTTCCTGCTCAGGGAGCCTGCGGGAGGCAGCCCATAGATGTTCCTCTCTCAGATGTTGTTTCTCTCTCTCACACTTCATCTCTCCCCCTTCCTCTCTCTCTAAAATCAATAAGAACATATTAAAAAAAAAAAAAGAGCTCTGTGGATCTTCAAAGCAGCAGTGACCTAGAATATGACAAACATGCAGCATTTCCTCTACTTTTCACTCTATGTATCTACTTTAAAAAGATGTTTTATATATTTTGACAGCCCTTTAAATTTCAAATAGCTAAAAAGTATTTCCATTTGAAATATAATTTATTTATTCAAAACAGTGTGATAAATAATACTGTGTGCCAGATACTATATTGTATATTATATAACATACTATAATATCTATATTAAGAAAAAAATGAGAAAATATAATTCTGACAGTAAGAACTAATCACTTATTGTACCAACAACTAAAATATAATATCCTGTGATTGAGAGACAATAAGCACGACCCTTAAAACATGACCTCTACGAATCCTGACACTTTTACCTATTATGTTGTGTTATACAAATACTAGTAACTCAAACTCTATATGCTTCCGTTGCATTTATAAAATGGAGGAAAATAGTAGTACCTACCTCATAGTGTGTTCAGGGATTAAATAAGTTAAGATGTGCAAATTCCTGAAAGCAAGGCCTAGCATATAAGGCGCTCAATAATTAATAGCTGTTATTGATGTTTATGCAAAAATATTAACAATAGGGATTTATAGATGGAAATCTTTGGCACATATTTAGGGCTATCTAAATTTCCTTAGTGAGAAATAATTTGAAAATAATATTCACAGAAATTGTTGCTTCTTGTGGAGTCTTAAAAAAAAAAGTCATAGTTTCCTAAGATGATCGATGGGCAGGTATTTCAGCAGAGGGGGCAACATGTTCAAAAGTAGATAAATGAGAGTTCAGAAAAATGATAGGATGATAGTAAAAAAATCTTATAAGAAAAGCCATCTAAGCCATTTACCCAAATTAACTGATAACCATCTCTTTACAGAAAAATACTGAGCAGTGTCCCTAGCACACTAAATGCTCCTTCTAGGTACACCACACTCTAGTATAAACATATACATGTTATGCATTTTAAGTGTATAATTGAAAGGTGTAAGTTTTCTAAATCTGTTTATGCCACTTGCAATTATTATGGTAATTATGTGATTAATTTAAAATATACTTAAATCAACCAAATGAGTTCAACAAAATGGTTCATTCTTATGCTAACCTGAATAATTTGTACATACTTGACAAAGGTGTCTCATTTAAAAATTTACTGTCAAATGTGAAACAATAATAGTCACATGTTGGAAAGTTAATTATAAACATCTAAAATAAAATTGGAAAGCTGTCTTCAAAGATTTTGCTATTCTTTAGAGAAACCAAAACTGGAATATTTCAATTATGATGAAAATTTCTAAGTAAGGCAATATCAAACCACAATTAGCAATTCCACAAACAAATGAAAAGATAATCCTATAGCAAACATTTGGCAAATGAATCTCTATGCATATGGTTTATATTAAAATGCAATGTTTACAATGGCTATATATAATTTTAAAATTAGATCTTGCTTTAGTAGATATATTGAATTAAACACTACTATTCTAAATTGTTTAGGATAGGATAAGTTTAATTGCAACCTAGTTTGGTCAAATTAATATGTGCCTATTGAAAATTGATGGAAAATTAAGCTAGGGATATAAACTATGTCAACTTATAAGTATTGTTCATGCTTTTCTGAAAGTGCTTTATAAATACAAAGATTTGGTAATAATATGACTTTTTTTTGGTAAATTTGCAGACACTTTCATAGGTTGTCAGAAAAGCCTATTTATAGATGTAATTTTGCAGGACAAATGTAAATCATTCCCATTTTCTGGAAGATGAAATAAAGTTCAGAGTATGGCTGAAGTAAAACATAAGATTTTGGATTATGGGATCTTTTCATAAGTACTCACTCTGTTTCTGTGGTCCTACACATTTTTAAATTTCAACTTATGAAGCACCCACTGTGTGAGGTCTTCTCCAATGCCTCCTGAGTTAGTCAATTATACCTCTATTTCTCCCATAATATTGCCAAAGGGTCTCTATTAAATTGCATGGTAGGATAACTTCTTAGTCTTTGTTGAAACACAGATCACCCATAGGTAATGAACTATTCAAAGGCATTCCTTATCATGCACAATATATTCCAAGAGCATATTGACAATAAATATTTGGCTAGGCTGGTCCAAGAGTTGGATAGAACACTTTTAAATCTATTTCCAAAATACAAGTTTTTATTACATTACACTTCTGCTCAAACACATAATGACTTTATTATTATTCGTACAGGATAAAAAAACAATTACAATTTCCTGAATTATAGTCTATCTATATATATAAAAGCCCAGTGACTATTATGGCTGAATGACTGAAACGACTAGAACAACCAGTCGCTATGATGCGCACTGACCACCAGGGAGCAGAATCTCAATGCAGGAGCTGCCCCCTGGTGGTCAGTGCACACCCACAGCGGCAGCACTGATCATCCAGAAGCTTGGCAACTGGTGGGCGAGTGCAGCGGTGGTGGCAGGAGCCTCTCCCTCCTCTGCAGCAGCACTAAGGAGCAGTGAGCCAAGTGGTAAGGAGCAAGCAGGCGGGCGGTTAGGAGCAAGGGGTCCTGGATTGTGAGAGGGAGCAGGCCAGGCTGAGGGACCCCCCCTGCACAAATCTTGTGCATTGGGCCTCTAGTATATATATAAAAGCCTAAGCAACCAGCCAACTGGCCGACTGGCTGACCGGAAGTTGGCTATGACACACAATAACCACCAGGGAGCAGATGTTCCAACTGGTAGCTATGATGTGTACTGACCACCAGGGGCAGACGCTCAATGCAGGAGCTGCCGAGTTGCGATGACTTGATAGTTGCGGTTCTCGGGTGATGCACCCGGAACCAGAGAGGAGGGAGCCCGATTCTGGGGTGCATCACCCAAGAACCACTCTCTCGCAATCTGAGACCCTTTGGGGGATGTTGGAAAGCCAGTTTTGGCTCAATTCCCACAGGCCAGGCCGAGGGACCCCACTGGTGCATGAATCTGTGCACCAGGCCTCTAGTCTATATATATAAAAGCCTAAGCGACCATATGACCATTTGCTTTGACACGCACTGACCACCAGGGGGCACACGCTCTGACCATTTGCTATGGTGCGCACTGGCCACCAGGGGCAGACACTCAATACAGGAGCTACTGAGCTGCGGTGACTTGGTAGCTACGGTTCTCAGGTGATGCACCAGGAACCAGAGAGGAGGGAGCCCAATTCCGGGATGCATCACCCAAAAACCGCCCTCTTGCAATCCAGAACCCCTTGGGGAATGTCAGAGAGACAGTTTCAGCCTGGCCGAGGGACCCCACCAGTGCACGAATCCATGCACTAGGTCCCTAGTTTAAATATAAAATGCTGCCACTTCGTTTTTCTTGCCAAACTTATTGATATAACCAAGTGAAAGCCTTCAATTGAATCAGATTCATATCCTCACTGCCTTCTTAATGTCTTTCAGGATCCCCAAGCTTTAGTTTATAACTTTTTCTCATGACCTACATATAGGCATCCTTAATAGGCCACTTACCTTTCCACTTCCTGAATTTCTCCTTACTCTTATAGAGTCTACACTGTGATATTTTTTCATGTATTCTCTTCCCTGTCGCAGGAGCTCAGCTGAATTCAAGACAGCAGAGCTGCTAAGTGTCAGAGTAGCTGATTAAGACAAGAATGCAAAATGAAAGTAACAATCAAGCCTTTCAGCACTTACTGTTATAGGCTAAACCAGAGAAAGTACTGATTCCCTGATCCTTTTTTCTCTATGCAATGGCACCAGTGGGTATGGTCTCACTGTAGAGGGAGCTCAAAAACAAACAGATACTGCAGTTTTATGTACCCAGGGAACTTAGGGTAGGGTGAGCAGAAAGGGCTAAAAGTGGGAAAGTACTGAGCATGAAAGTGGAGAAAAATGTATCCTTAAGTTTCCTCCGGTGTTACATAAACAAACTTGTAAATACCTTGAATAGAATATATTTCCAATAAATGTTACTAGTCATAACAATTCCCCTCACCCCCAAACAGAAGGAGGCCTTCACAGAAGCATCTGAGAAATGCCCCATAAAGACACCGAGAAATGCCCCATAAAGACATAAAGAAATGCCCCATAAAGACACTCTCCAAATAAAGACACCGAGGCTAAGAATGCAGCGGCACATAAGAGCATGACTACCAGGGGGACCTAAGTCCTTGCCTGCAACTCCCTTCAGAGACTGCAAGGCACTGACTATGCACCAAGTCTGGTGTGGGGAGGCTAGCTTTCCCCCATGCGGCCTGCCAGATATAGGATTGGCAATTGCCTGTGTTAAAGCCTGAAATAGCACACATAAAATTTTTAATGGAGCTGAACTACTCATTCTATAGCATATAACCCGACATTGCCTAACTGTACTATTTAACTCTTAAATTTGTTGAGGGTCAGATAATCTATTCTTCTGCTTTTCACTGTATTAATTCAAGTAATATCCATTGATTGACTTAGGGAGCTCAAATTTCTTATTTTCTAAAATTCAATTATAAAGCCCAAGGTCCAGTGATTCTTTATCTGGAGATGTATGTACAGTATATGGGATAATGGTGTGTTACATAAACTTGTAAATTTCTTGAATAGAATAAGTTTCCAATAAATATTAGTAGTCATAACAATTACCAAGGAAATTCATATGTTTCAAATATTGGAGAATAATATAATACAGTAGATTTAAAAAGATAATAAAGCAGGCATAAAAATCACAAACCTATTCCACCTAAGTAACCAGAAATTTTAGTGCCTATTGAAACTTTATGCTCAATATCTTGATCCTAGTAATTATTAGAAATTGTTCCCTATTCACTACATAACTGTTAAGCATTTAAAAAATGTCAAATATCAAACACCATTAGATTAAAAAATGGGAGAAAGAGTTATATTCCTTAAGGCATATAAATAATACAATGAAATAAATATAATTTTTTATTCTGGCAAATTGAAATGTGTTTAATGCTCTTATGATGAAATGTCTTCAGTAAGCAATGAAAGTTACCATAATAGAATCTATGCTTACTTACAATTTCCATATGTGAATTACAAAGTTCTACTCAAAAGAGAAAAGGTGTTTTACTGTAATCAGTAAAAATAACAGTGTCTTTTTTTATATTCAGTCTCTATATTGTTTTACTTTAATCCCATAAAGAACTAATTAACCCATATTCTAATATCTGCTTTTCTCCCATCAGGTTAACTGTAAAGAGGCATTCAATGAAGGAAAAGGGGTACTCTATTCCCATTTATGAGATGCCACATTAATCAGATAAAAAAAAAGAAAAAACAAATAGCTAAGTTAATTTTTTTGAAGCAAGCACCACCAGGGAGAGTCCACATGAAAACAAATAATCAGATAAATTCCTTAATTCATTGAACTGTAAAAATATCGCACTCAATTGACTGAGTTGACATATTTGGGAAATTGATTGCAAAATGATTCAAAATTCTACATGGGTATTTTTGTTGGATAGGTAGTTTTTTCAAAGATTTTTTTTTTTCCTTTTCAGGGACAAAACTAATGTTAGATTTACTTTGAGGCTTTACTAGATAAATTGAAAGTGTATACAGGTAAACTAAAGAACTCCATTCTCAGGGGGCATCCTCTAGCCATCTTCCAGTCAATTTTGTGTCTCAAGAAAAGGTGTTTCTCCCCCGCACCCCATAGTTGGTTTTCATTGTTTGAAATATTTAAATGGAGAATTTCATGTTGGTTTTTATCTGTTACTGTTAAATATATTATGCAGTACCTCAAAACATCTAAAGAAAGTGCAAACTCAGACTTACAGGCATGTATTGTTTTTATTGGTTTAGATTTTCATAATTTAGTTTTATTTGTAATGAAAGGGTAGCAAAACTTCAAAATTTGTTTTTCATTTTTAAATAAGTTACATAGTGATTTATTAGAAGATACATTTTCATGGATATATAGATTTGATTGTGATTGTGAGATTTCTATGGTCGATATTTGTTTTGTTATCTCCACAGTATGTATTAAATATCTTACCTAATAATAGACAAATATGTAAATTGACCATCCCTCCGCTACGCCACAAGCCAACCAGGAGTGATATGCAAATTAACCCAACCAAGATGGCGGGTAAATTTGCATGCCCAGGCAGGGCTGGCAGCACCAGGCCCCAGCCGCTGGGTCCAGGTCCATCGGGGCCCAGGGAGGTGGAGCGGGCAGCCCCAGGCCCCGCCCACAAAGTCCCGTTCCATAGGGGGCCTGAGGAGTCGAGGCAGGCATTGCCAGGCCCCAACCCTGGGTCCAGGTCCATCGGGGGCCTGGGGAGGCGGGGCAGGCAGTGCCAGGCCCCGCCCACAAAGTCCCATTCTGTCAGAGGCCCGGGGAGTCGAGGCTGGCAGCACGAGGCTCTTTAGTCTGCTGTAGGGCATGAGGGAAGGCTCACATTTCCTGCTGTTTCTAGCAACACAATTGTCTATTTATTGTGCCTGAATTCTTCTGCCCTCTTACAAGGACTCTAAATTCCCTTGGGGGTTGATTTTCAATGATAGCTGTTCATGGGAATTACTTGAGGAGTGTGTGTGTGTGTGTGTGTGTGTGTAAAATATTCCAAACAGCAAGTCTACCCCTTCAGAAATTAGTGTTCTAATTCTGTTCAATTTCCATAGGTTCTGATTTTGCTGATTTGGAGAGTATCCAGCCAACAGTAAATTTTAAGTGTCCCTGAATGATTCTAACCTGTGGGTTAGAAGCCACTGCTTATGTTTATGCAAACACAAGAGCCAAATGTCCAGGTAAAATACAGAAATCTCAGTTGTATAGCTCAGTAAATATTTACCTATGTCTACACCCAGGTAGCCACCATCCAGAAAGTTCTGTTGAATCTTTCTCCATTAGCAATAAAGGCAGAACCAGCTACTTATCTTGGAGAGAGGAAAAAGAGAAAACAAAGGAGAACGTGTGGGAATATGTAATAATACCTCAAAACAGTACCTCCCCATAATTTTATTTATCAGATTATAAGCTCTTACTCATCTGTGTTGTACTTACCAGCAGTCAGACATCCCCAAGGGGTCCCAGATTGGAGAGGGTGCAGGCTGGGCTGAGGGACGACCCCCCACCCCCGCCATGCACAAATTTTGTGTACCAGACTACTAGTATCATAATAATTTGCATGTTGTAAATGCTTAATAAATTCTGATTTGTTTATTTAATGGGGTATATATCTGACCTTCCTAAAAATGCTCCTTTGACAATGCCATAATTTCCCTGAGATAATAGTATCATAAATTTAGATTTATAGTTGAAATAAGCTAAAAATTTAACAGCCCTGAGAGTACTTTTATCAATTGGAGTTTAGGGTATTATTTATCCCCATACAAGTTATCCCCATCATTATGAATTTTGCTCTTTTTTAAAATAATATGTATTTGTTTTAGAGAGAGGAAGGGGGAGAGAGAGACAGAAAGAGAGAGATGTGAGAGAGAAACATCAATAGTTACCTCCCTTATGAGCCCCAACCTTGGATTAAACCTGAAACCAGGGTATGTGCTCTAACAGGAATCAAAACCACCTGCAACCTTTTGGTGTCTGGGGACAGCACTCCAACCAACTGAGCCACACCAGCCTGGGCATATCATGCTTTTTTTTAAAACTGCCTGAGCTTGCAGAGAGAAACTAACAAATCATTCAAAGTCTTAAAGAAACAAAACTGTAACAATAAGTCTTGTCAGCTTCCCAGGATTATTTTAAAAGGCCCTTTCAAGAGCTAAATTACTGTGGGCTAATTTTATGATGGATGAAACAGTTACATGAAGTGAAGTTAATCATTTTTTTTTTCTTTGACAGAAATTCCTTTTAAGTTCTTATCTAGTAAGAAAGAAACTCAGTGAACACAAAATACATCTATCAGTTCGGCCTTCTGAAAAACTAAACCTGAGGTACTTAGAAAAATATTTCTAAAGATCAGATATGTAAGATCAGATTTCAAGAGAATCACTATTTGGTTTGGCACTGAAAGGCAACTGAGTTATCAGTAACATAGCTTCTTTGAATAGTTGAAAGCGGATTAGAATTTCCCACTCTCACGATTTGTAACAGAAGAGAGAGCTACAGCAAATATGAACCAATAGAAACAGTCTAAGTATTTAGTTGTATCTTGGTTTGGTCAGTGTCCATGCTGGGCTAATTTTTTAAAATTTATCTTTTTACTGATTATTAGAGAGAGAGGAAGGGAGAGGAAGAGAGAGAAACATCGATTTGAGAGTGAAATATCATTTGGCTGCCTCCTGCACACTCCCCACCAGGGATCAGGCCTGCAAACTAGGTATGTGCCCTGACAAGGGATTGTACTGGCAACCTTTCAGTGCGTGAATGATGCCCAACCCACTGAGCCACACCAGCCAGGGCTGGAATAATTTTTAAAAAATTATATTACCACTCCCTAGGGAAAACACCAAATAAAGTGTATTTGCTATTAAAGTAGGTGGAATATTATCTTGTTATTATATGAGAACATATAGGATTTTCTTGCATCTAAAGTTTAAAGTTCTAGCTTCATGATTTGCAGCTTTTCTTATTTACCCATCAGAAGTGTAAGGGTATTCTTTTCTTAATTGCAATGAGACCATAAGAGTAGAGTTATGTTCAAATTACTTAAATCACATGTATATGTACTCGATCTATCCAATTACCATGAGACCTAAGTACTCTCAGAATCCTATCTGCAAGTGTAGAGCATGTGTGCATTATTCACTTAGGTCACTTCGCACTCTTTGCTGATTTATATGGTGCCCCAATACCACTCTCAGCCTATCACTGGACCTTTTCTTCTGGAAGACCTCGAAAAGCTAACAAGATACTGAACAAGAGTTGGAGGACTCACTTCTGCATTTTAAGATTTACTAGAAAGCCACAACAATCAAATCAGCATGTTTGTAAAAGAATCAATCATATATCAAAGGAATGGAATACAGAGCCCGGAAATAGACCCACAAAAATATAGTCGACTGCTCTTTGACAGAAGCTCAAAGGCAATTGAAACTGGGAAACTGTTACAACCAAGTTAAACATAAGGTTACATAATGATTAAATGCGATATGGTATCCTGGATGGGGTCTTGAAACAGAAGAAAGGATATTGAGTAAAAACTAAAGAAATCTGAATAAAGTATACAATCGAGCTCATAATAATGTATCAGTATTAGGTAGGTAATTTTAACTAATGTACTATATTAATGTTAGAAGTTAATAAAATAGGAAACTGGGTTTAGATTTAGTGGAAAGTCTCTGTGCTATCTTCACAAATTTTCTATAAATCTAAAACTGTTTCTTTAAAAGTTTATGTTAAAAACCTGAAAATCTTCTGTAGTTTTTCTTTGTAGTTATGAATATTTGCTTTTAGAATGGAAGAATGGAAGTGTTAGTTGGAAGAATTTTTTTCCCTAAAACTAATAGCTTCTGACTGTTCCTGCCACTGAACTACTGCTTCATCACAAGAAAATTAATTCCCAGGATTTTTCTCAATTCTTTGTTTTGCATTCAATCAGTGATTTTCAAGTTCTTAACATTAGAGAAGTGAATGGAAGTAAGCCATCTAAACATTATTGAGATCAATGAGGATATATATCATGTTTCAAAAAAGTATAAATGGTTACATTCAAATAGTTTTGCATAAAAGCTAGATCAAATAATTCAGTTGCATAAAAAAGAAAAGAATTCAAAAACCTCATATGAAAAATGTTATCTTACTTCTGTTAAAGGAGACACACCCATTTCTATGATGAGGTAAAAACTCTCCTAGCATGAAAAAATACTGTTTAGTCTGTTCCATGTTTCAAAGTCTCTGGATCTATTTTGTTTGTCAGTTTATTTTGTTCAGTTATTCTACATACTAGGGGCCCAGTGCACGCATTTGTGCACTTTGAAAGGAACTGTGGGCCACGAGGCTGAGGTAGGTACAGGGGCGGGTCTCGGCCCATCCTCCAGGCCCCTGCCTAGCCCCTCCCACCGCGGCCCCTGGTCCTCTGTCTGCCAGAATCCCCACTCCTGCTGCCCCCGCTCCCATGCACTGAAGGCGTTGGCCCCTCTCACACTCGCTGATGGCGCAGAGCAACTGGGGCTGAGCGAGTGGGTGCAAGCGGCGGCTGCTGCACAATCGCCCCTCAGGAGCAGAGGCAGGAGGAGAAGCCCTCAGGGGTGATCAATGCTGGTGGCTGCCACTTGCACCCGCTGATGGCGCCGAGCAATCGGGACCGGCGCCAGGCACCAGCAGCAGGTGCAAGCGACAGCTCTGGCACTGGCAGTGGGTGCAAGTGGTGGTTCCAGTGCTGGCAGTGGGTGTGAGCGGGGACGGCGCCAGCAGCAGGTGTGAGTGCTGGGCAGGACCATGGCGCGCTGGAGCAAAGAATTTTCAGTAACCACCAGAGGCTCACCCCGATGACAGCAACTGGAGCCCACCTGGGTCTGGTGCCCCCACTCACCTGCTCCACCATCCCACCATGACCAACACCCGCCATGTTCCACACATACCCCCTGGTGGCCAGCGCATGTCATAGTGACCGGTTGTTTGGTTGTTTGGTTGTTCCATTTGTTCCACTGTTCAGTCTATTTGCATATTAGCCTTTTATTATATAGGTGAGATCATGTGGTATTTGTCTTTCTCTGACTGGCATATTTTGAAACAGACTAATGAATTCCAGAGGAAATTGGTTGGGGGTGGGGTGGGAAGAGATTAACCAAAGAACTTGTATGCATATATGCTTAACCCATGGACAGACAATAATGAGGTGAAGGCCTGAAAAGGGGGGTAGAAGAGGAATAAAGGAGAATAATGGGAGAGGGAAATGGGGGACATCTGTAATACAATAAAGATAAATTTTTAAAAATTAAAAAAGAAGACATACACTGAGAAAAAAATATTGCTTTAAACTGGTACATTTAAGAAATTTATCATTACTTTTGTTGTTGTTGTTGTTGTTAATGCTCACCCAAGGATATTTTTTCATTGATTTTTAGAGAGAGTGGAAGAGAGAGAGAGAAACATAGATGTGAGAGAGACCCATCGATTGGTTTTCTCCCACACTTTCCCTGACCACACTGCGACTGGGGCGGGATGAACCTGAAAGCTAGGTATGTGCCCTTGACCAGGAATCAAATCTCCTGCCTCCTTAGAGTCCTGCAATTTCTCTTCAGATCTGTTAACAACCACTAATATTTTCTTGTTTATGTTTGTTTGCTTAATGAGAAATACTGGCCAGGGCTCATTTCTCAGTAATGAGAAACACTGGCCAGGGCTCATTACTTTTTTCCTCCTAAAAGTTCCCATGGAACCACAGAAACTTGAAGGAATGGTAATAAAAATAAAAAATAAAGAGTAAGAATAAAAAGAGAACATTTACAATATATGGTACATGCTTTAGGTAGATGTAGGGGCAGTATCTAAATAAGCTATAGTGATGCCATTTTTGGTAACACCTTAAGATACTATTTAATAAGTCACAACTTATGTTTTCTAGTCTGAGTAATTATAAAATGTAAATTAAGACAGGTAATTAATAGGAATATAAAAGTTCTTATTAGCCTTATAAAAGCAAGCTCTTTCTCTCAACTCTAAATTGGGATAATATTACTACTAATAATATAAATATACTTGTTCTGCTTTTAATATACCAGAGAGGAACTCATACTCATATTTAAATCTGTATGTGATTGAGCAGAAAATATTTTCATCTTCAGATTACAAATATTTTACTTTTTATATATTCCATTTTTAGTATAAGTTTTTCCAGTTCTTAATAAACTACAAAAACTAATTTTTAACAATACAATTCTAAAGTTTGAGGCTTACTTAAGGAAATTATATGATATGTAAGAAAATCCTAACATATATATATTTAAAGCCAACAAGAGAAAATGCTAGGAAAAAAAATTGCACCAGTTTGGCAGACATATGTGTTTGATTTATTTTCTTTACAATATTTTGCTGAATCCACATTATTTGAGTTTTTCACATAAAATGTATGCTTTTTTAACAAGAGTGTTCTATTAAAAACAACATCAACAAAACCTATCAAGATATCGTGAAGTTAACCTGGCCAAAGTTATCTCTCCTAGGATATTAATAAAAACATAAATATAGTATTGCTATTTTTGTTTTCTCCAGTAAGGGTGAAATTAACCAAAGGGGAGACAAATTTATAAGAAGCATCAAAATTAAAACATAAACCAGTTCCAAATTTGTGACATCACGGTAGTGAAATTTGTTACCTGGATCCCCATAGAAATGTCCATGTGATCACTTACAATCTAAACTACCCACCAGAGTTCATTCAGCAAATAGGAACTGAAAGGGAAGGCAGTGTTTACTTACGACCCCTTTGGCAGTGTTTCTCGAATATATTTGTTCCTCTCATAGGTTTCAGCTTGCTATGGTTACCACTCTGTTGCTTTACTTTCCCAATTTGATCTTTCTTTTTTCTTTTTTTTACTGTACCCAGTTGCCGGTATTTGCTCTAATGAAATACCTAATGTGGGCTTTGTTTTCCTGACTAGAAACAGATTGACTACAAAAAGCAAACTAGTGGAGAAAAAATGAAAATAAAATTGATGAAATAAAACAAACTGACCTAGAAATGGTAACAAACCTTCATTTATATTTTATTTTATTTACGATATAAAATGTTATTCTCCTATAACACCTGTCCACTAATCCACTACAATAAGCTCTTTGTCATTAAAACAGGAATTAATGTATGCATAAATTAATAAGCATCAATAGTACAGAAATGAAATAAAAATCTCCTGCCTTCTTAGAGTCCTGCAATTCTCTTCAGATCTCAGTTAACAACCACTAATATTTTCTTGTTTTTGCTTGTTTAATGGATTTACTGAGGTCTGGTAAAACAGATAATAGACCACAAGAATTTATAAATCTCTCTCTCTCCCAGACTGCACTAACTTTATGTTAGGAATACAAGGTGATATCTCCACAACAAGAGAGAAGAGGTTATCAAAAAAAGAAATTTCAATAATTTTAGAGGTTGGAAAGTTATTGCTGGAGAGCTACCTTTACTTAACCAAGCAAACTGGAAAAAAAATTAATACGCTGACAACTGAGAGGGAATCCAAGAAGGTGCCCAATTTGCCTCTCAGAACCCCTGAGAGGCTCTGCGCCTGGAGTCACCTGGAGATGCAGGGCTAAAATCTGACAGATTGATGGGGACTCTATTTGGGCCAGCTAAAACCTCAATTTTGCTGCATTGCTTCTTATTGACCCTCAAAATTCACTCATAACCTTCGTCCCCCTGCCTTACAACCTGGGCATCAAACCCGTACGCACTACATCAAAAGGTTGTTTGGGTACCTGGTGTGGCAAATAGAAGCCAGGGGAAGGGCACCTCCTGGAAGTCAGAAGATGGAAGGAGGGGGAGTAAGTTAATTTCTAAAAAGCTGTGCATCCCAGGTACCACTAATTCTTTCCTGTTCTTGCAGGCCTGGTGTTGGTAAATATCTGTTCTCAGGTGGATACCCAGATCCCCCGTCAACAAAGAACACGTTGCCCCCACTGCAGGGGCAGTAAAACGGACAATAACTGTGAAAGCCTAAACTAGCTTCTAAGCTCCTCATGTCATCAGTTGAGGTTGTCTCTGAACCCACATTGTAGCTAGACTTTTTACCTCTACCCAATACGATGTTCTTCCTCTTTTTTTCACATGTGTTAACCCTGGTCTCTAGGGCACTTCTTAGTAAACATTTCGAACGCTAAACTTGGCCTCACAATCTGCTTCCCAGGAAAATCCCACCTACAAAACCCTGGATAATCCACTATCTATTGCTAGTTTCCATAAACCCTAACTACACTCTGGAACAGTCAATTATCCAGTTTGAAGGAAGCATCTGTTTTCACTGGGGAATTGGGTGATACAACCTTGTAAGACATCTTATTTTCTCTGAGTGAAATGGAGAATCTGCTACAGAGTTTTGGGCAGAGGGTGTTACGATAAGATTTAAATCAGATTGGCTACTATGTGAAGGATATTTTTAGGAGAGAGAGCAAGGGCAGAAGGAGTGGAATACATTAGGGAACTATTGCAAATTCCAAATAGGAGGTGATGGCATCTTAGGCCAGGTTTGAAATGGTGGTAAGAATAGGTCTGATTTAAAATACATATTGAAAGTAAAGCCAATTACCTAACAGGTAATACAGTATTCCCCCATTATCCACAGGGAGTATGTTCCAGTGGATTCCTAAAGCCATAGATTATATCAAAAACTATATGTATGTGTGTATATATACTATATTTTTCCTGTGCACACATACCTTTTCACTTAAAGGAAGCACTTTATAGCTTTTCTTTGGTATATCCACATTGAAGCACTAAAATAAAATTTAGTTGAACACAAGCATTCTGATTCCAAGACAGTTGATCTGGCCTGGGGCAGGGGGTGAATGCGGGTTAGAAGGGGTCAATAGGGAAGAAAAAGAGGATAGCTACTAAATGACTACTATACAGTGTGGATACACTGGACAAAAGTTTGATTTATGTCCCAAGAGGAACAGAGTGGGATGGTGAGATATTTTACCATGCTACTCAGAAGGGTCATAGTTTAAAAATTAATCAATTGTTAATTTCTGTAATTAAAAAAAATTCTTTATTATTGAAAATATTACAGCTATCCTCTTTTTCTTCCCTATTGACCCCTTCTAACCCGCATTCACCCCCTGCCCCAGGCCTTTACCACATTATTGTATGGGTCCATGGGTTATGCATGTAAGTTCTTTGCTTAATCTCCATTTACTATTTCCTGAATACGATGGATTGCAGATAATTGTAGGAAGGAAAACTGTGGTTAAGAGAGCATTACTTTATGAGAAAAAGAGTCCAGTCAAGTATAGGTCCATATTATGGAGGGCCAGGTAATCAGAATGTAGGAGTTTCATTTACTGAGATGGAGATGATGCTAGAAGACCAAATTAGATATCGGAAATTACAGGTTCTCTTTTGAATATACTAAGTCTTACATGCTTTTGGCTACCCAACTGGAAAGTCAACTAGGCAGTTTTATACACAAGATCGGGGGAATATCAGGGCTAAATATATGAACTTGGAAGTCATAAGAATATAGATAATATCTAAAGCTATGTAAATAAGTTAGTGAAAATAGAAAAAAGAAGAATAAAGGTGGCTTGAGGGCTGAACCCTGGAGTACTGCAAGTAGTTAGGGAGATTAGAAAGGAACAACAGCCCTAACCGGTTTGGCTCAGTGGATAGAGCATCCGCCTGTGAACTCAAGGGTCCCAGGTTCGATTCCAGTCAAGGGCATGTACCTTGGTTGCAGGCACCTACTCAGTAGGGAGTGTGCAGGAGGCAGCTGATCAATGTTTCTCTCATCGATATTTCTAACTCTCTGTCCCTCTCCCTTCCTCTCTGTAAAAAATCAATAAAATATATTTTAAAAAAAAGAAAGGACCAACAAAGAAGCTAGAGGAACAAAAGTCAATAATGTAGGAGGTGGACTAAGAAAGAGGTGCTGAAGTGTTTGAAATGGAAGAAAGGGAGAAACTGTGCCAAATTCTACTGGTAGATGAGGTAGTAAAAGACTGAGAATTAAACATTTGAGGTAACAAAGTGAAGATTATAAGTGAGTTAGCGTTGTTTTGGTGTACTGCCAGAGAGGAAAACCTGACATGAATGAAAAAAAAAAAATGACTGGGAGGTGAAAGTGGAAAAAAAAATATATAGGCAACTATATTAACAAGTTTTCCTATAAAATGTCAAAGAAATATATAAATGTATTATTTAGATATATGGAGAGAAACACCATTAGAGACAACTTGCAAATTTAAAGTGTTGACTGTAAAAGTAGAAATTGGGTTGAAATACAAGTCTTGGTTCATTATAGGTAGTGTTTAGGTAACATTCACATTTTTTAAAAGTACATGCATTATAATGATAATAAATTAATTTAAAAATACACCCATATATTTTCCAGCCAGGGTTGCTCAGTGGTTGAACATTGACCTATGAACCAGGAGGTCACAATTCAATTCCTGGTCAGGTCACATGCCTGGGCTGCAGACTCAATCCCCAGTGTGGGGTGTGCAGTAGACAACTGATCAATGATTCTCTCTCATCATTGATATTTCTATCTCTCCTTTCTTCTCTGAAATCAATAAAAATATAGTAAATTTTTTTTTTAAATCTTAAAAAAATACACCCATGTAAGTGTCATATGACATTCCAGTTTATAATCTTTCACAAATGGACTAGACTTTAGACTCCATATGAGCAAAATATTTTTCTCTTTTATTCACCATTGTATTCCCAGTGCCTACAATAGTAACTTGGCATATTATGTCTATTTTACCAACTTTTCTGCACCTAGATTTTTAAAAATAACATATTTTAGATAAGTTTTCTATCAAAATACACAGAGATAAATCTCTTTCATTTCAATGTCTAATTAAATTCTAATGTCTAATTAATACTATTTATGGATAATATATATCTATTTCAATCATCTTTTAAAAATGGAATGCTATTCATTTGTACTATGTTAAGAATGTTACTTTGAACTTTAATAAATAATTTTCTATTTCCAAATAAAGTCAGTAATAAGCACTAAACATGAACCTTAAGAATCCATGTACTATAGAAAATGTAGTCCTTGATTAATCCATGAAAATTAATCTGACAATATGTACATATATACACCCTTTACATTACTGCATGGCAATAAGGAATAACTGTTAAAGTTGCACTTAAATATTTATGATTCATTCCATACATATTAAAAACTAAAGGTATGTATATTGTCCTGCTTATGTGAATAAAGTAGCTAAATGCAATGGCAATTGTTGACACCAATAAAAACTATTTCAAAACTTAGAGAGTTTATTTTGTTTGTTTTAATTAAAAGATGTTTGTAGAATAAGTTTTGTGAATATCTTTTATACAAGGGAATTTTATAAATGGTAGTACCTGCTGATATTTTATTCCTCTTTACCAGGATCAGTAATAGATAAGTAACCATCCAATATCTAATTCAAATATTGTGCCCTGCAAGCTATTACCATTATTTTCTATTACTTATTAGCATTTCCCTTTGCTGTGCTCATGCTCTTTCACCTTACTCCAATATGCCCAGGCATATATTTTCCAGTGATCTGGAAAGTGCAATGCAGCAATCATATTAATAATGTCTTATTATTATCATCATTTAATGATGAGCCTGATGACTCTTAAAAATACTCACCCATAGTAACAGCAGGACTGCAGCATGAAGTTGTTATCTCTGCTCTACTTCAAGCACTTCTCTTCCTCTAAGGATAGGTATTCAAAGTTTATTCACTATGGTAAGTGATTTACAGGAGGTAAAAGCTGGGTATAAATACTGAATGTAAAATTCAGAACAATTACATCATGTTTCTATTTTATACATGAAGCACCTATAGGATACACTGTTTCAATTAGGTCCCTTTTACCTATTTTCCATTGTTCCAATTGTTATTCAAAGTATGAATAAAAATCTTAAAACCAGTTATTTGCTAAATAGCTAAATAACTTCATAGACAAGTTCTGTATATATTTTTTCTCACCATGAAATTCAAAGTAGTTGTATTATAATTACTAGATATTTATGGTGCTAAGGTTCTAATATACTTATAAAGTGTTTCAGTATTGCAGAAAGTTGTAAGAAATGATGGTAAAAATATTTGAGAAGATTCTTGTTAAGTGACAAAACCTTAAGAAAACTCTCTATTATAAAGAAAACTAGAGGCCCAATGCATGAAATTTGTGCACGGGGTGGGGTGTGTCCCTCAGCCCAGCTTGCACCTTCTTCAATCTGGGACCCCTCGAGGGATGTCCGACTGCCTGTTTAGGCCCAATCTCGGTAGGATCAGGCCTAAATGGGCAGTTGGACATCCCTCTCATAATCCATGTCTGCTGGCTCCCAACTGTTTGCCTGCCTACCTTCCTGATTGCCCCTAACCACTTCTGCCTGCCAGCCTGATTGATGCCTAACTGCTCCCCTGCCAGCCTGTTTGCCCCTAACTCCCCTCACCTGCTGGTCCCCCCCAACTGCCCTCCCCTGCAGGCCTGGTCCCCCCCAACTGCTCTCCCCTGCAGGCCTGGGTCCTCCCCAACTGCTCTTCCCTGCAGGCCCAGTCGCCCGCAACTTCCCTCCTCTGCCGGCCTGGTCACCCCTAACTGCCTTCCCCTGCAGGCTTGATCGCCCCCAAGTGCCCTCCCTTGCAGACCTGGTCCCTCCTAACTCCCCTCCCTGGCTGGCCATCTTGTGGCGGTCATCTTGTGTCCACATGGGGGCAGCCATCTTTGACCACATGGGGGCAGCCATCTTGTGTTGGAGTGATGGTCAATTTGCATATTACTCTTTTATTAGATAGGATATTAAATCAGGCTAACAATATATAAATGTCTTACTAGCTAAGTATTCCTTATCTATTATATACATTATTATTTAGTATCTTATTTGAGCAGTATCCAAATAAATGGCACATGATTCTAAGTGCATTTTTATATTATTTACTTGCATAGAAATTGGAAAATTCATTGTTATGGCTTCCTTTTACAATAACAACAATTTGTTCTCTACATGACCACATAACATTTAAGTTCCTTTCTTAGAAAGCAAGAAAGCACTTATATATGTGAAGATCGTAAGTGAATTGTGGTCAAGTAATAAAGAATACATTTTTAATGAATACATAAAAAATCAACATTATTCTGATTTTCTACTTTTAAAGGGAAACAAAACAGGCTTATTTAAAGGAATTTATATTTTTTAAACCCCCAAGGTCTCAAAATACTTGCTCAAAATAGTTTTATTTACTATGATAATTTGGCATTGATTCAATTTAACACTCTCTTCATAATTTTTCTATTAAATTTGGATCTTCTATTGATGTCTACTGACTTATAAAACTATAAGAATTATTGGAAAATGTCTCAGTTCCTGTCATAGATATTACTTAGACATTGTCTGCCATCATTCCCCTCCTTTGCAATTTGACTTTGCAGTTTTTATCATGTGGGAGTTTATATTATTTCATGCCTGGCATGAAGACTGGGCTTTGGACTTACTTTGTCCATTGGAATACAGCAAAAATGAAGAAGTCTTGAGTTTAGGCCTCAAATAGTGCTATGTAGTACTATTTTTTTGCTCAGAAAAGTGTTGCTACTATGTGAACAAGCTTAAAAGATCCTGCTGGATGAATACACATGGCTCAGTCACCCTGTCACTCCATCTGAATGCCAGCTAGTCCCTAACATGAGGGAAGCCACATAACACCAGTATTCTGCCATGTAGCTACAAATGCCATTATGAACGAGTCCAGGGGAAATTAACTGACTGACTGATAGACTCAGAGTAATAATAAGGAGTTGCCATTTGAAACCATTAAATTATATGGTGCTTTGTTATATAGCAAGGGAATGCAATAACAGCCTTAAATGAAATCCATGACATGTTTATCTTGGTACTTCTGCAGCCTAAACAAAAAGGGCCGTTGTGAATACTACACCATGGTGGATTTATTGTAGAACCAGGAATGTATACCTAAACTGATTGGAGGATTGTAAAAGCTTTCATTTATTTGGAAGCCTCCATATTTTGATACCTTGAATTATAAAACTACAAACTGAAGGATAAGTGATAATTCTATTACTGTCCAAGGGATGGGAACAGAACAGTAATATCTTTGTTGAGCAAACAATACAACACTGGATTCAAGGAGCACTGTAGGTAGCTTGAAGATAAATTTAAAATAAATAACAAATAAAATGGATATGCTAGAAAGTGGCTCATTAAGAGTACAAATAGAAAAGTAGACCTAACATTTTTATTATTGTTTTGTTTTTAGATCATATGACACAATTAAATATTTGACTGTTTCTTTAACATACAGTAGAGTTTATTCTCTTCAAAGTTGATTTTAAACTGCCTATCTAGTGTTCTTAAGAGTAAATGAAAAAAAAATATGCTATAATTAGACCCTCTCTTTTAACTCAATATATATTAAAGTCAGATTTATTATACTAAAGAACTTGTACTGTTTTATCTTCGTACTGTGCCTTAGAACCACTGTTTGTGTTCATACTCAATGAAAATGCTAGTATTAACATCTTTTACACATAAGTTTTAATAATGTGTTTTCTACAGAAACCTATCTAATTTCATGTAAATGTCTCAGGATACTGGAAGTTAGAATGAGCGCAAGGGGAAATGTGTGAACTTCAACCCAACCCATTATCTTTTCAGTCAGAGCACTTTTCCTTTGATATGTTTGATAGTAGAGATCCAGATCACATATAAAAAATATATAAAATTAATGCTTTTGTGAGAAATACAAATATGTCCTTGTCCACTGCTTGCCACAGGCACATATTATCATTGGTACTGACTTGAAGTTGGTAAAGAGGATTCAATAGGAAGAACCGTGAAAGAACAAATCTGGAATCTAGATCTTGCTCTGAACATAGAGAATTACTGCTGAGTTGAAAACAATCAAATGTACTCTTAGCAATTAAAAACTTTGTGAGAAAAGTCACAGGAAATGAAAAGTCAAGAGGAAAGCTCTGCAAAGGCTCTTTTTCTCTGCAATGCCTCCCCACCCCTCATTAGAAGACCAGGAACTCTGGTTTGTATCTCTAAGAATAGCTGGCAGAGCATGCGTTCCAAGGGCAAGAGCTACCTGAACTATAGAGGAATCACAATCAAGCAAGTGTATGCATAGAAATGATCAATAGGTATTGAATTAATTCCAAAGCTAAATAGAAAAAAAAATAAATACAACACTGTTCTCATCTGTCAAAATGGTAGTTATAAGTAGGCTGGTAATTGGAATCAGAATCATAAATATCTGCAACCTCCAAAAAAAGCAAGTTCATAGAACTTTCAAAAAGAAAAGTTCATACTAATGTACACACACACACACACACACACAAACACACACATAAATTTAATACTGTCATGAAATTTAGGAACATTAATTGTTTTTCTACTTGAACACATTATTTAAGTTGGAAATGACTAAAACCCATTTAAGATATTAAGAGTCACTTACAACATATCCTTTCCCTTCCTATCCTTAACTTAAGTGAACAGACAGTAGTCACATTATGTAATATAATAGCAGAGCTAGAATATGACTTTTAAGCAGGGTCAACTCTAAAGATAAATGGAATAAACAGCCATTTATGTGGTATAACTTAAAAGACTCATTGAAGAATTGCTTTTCCTAATCCATTCAACATTGTAACTAAAATTCCAACATCAGAGCTTCATTTGCTAAATTCCAAGGAAGAATAAAAATGCACATAGTCCTATCTAATAAAAGACTAATATGCAAATTGACCATACCTCTGATACACCCACAAACCATGCCCACCAGCCAATCAGAAGTGAATATGCAAATTAACCCAACCAATACGGCTACGGAGAGAATAGGAGGCTTGGGTTTCCCCAGCAATGGAGGAAGTCAAGCTTTCCGCCTGCCTTGGCCTGCCTTGGCCTCCGTTTCAGGCTACAAAGTTTCAATTATAGATGATAAATAAATCCCAATAAAAGTGGCTGCAGCCACAGAGCTGGAGAGAGCAGGAGGCTTGAGTTGCCCCCAGTGATGGAGGAAGCCAAGTTTCTGCAGCTTTGGCCTGCCTTGGCCTCCACTTAAAGCTACAAAGTTTCAATTATAGAAGATAAATAAATCCCAGATACCAGGGCCTCAGTTTGGTCGCTGGGGGGCATGGCCAGCCTGCAAACCACCACAGGCCTCTCGTCCAGGCTTCCCCATGCCCCAAGAGAACCCCCACCCTGATCCGGGACACCCTTCAGGGCAAACCAGCTGGCCCCCACCCATGCACCAGGCCTCTATCCTATCTAATAAAAAAGTATTATGCAAATTGACCATCACTCCAACACACAAGACGGCTATCCTCATGTGGTCAAAGATGGCTGCCCCCATGTGGACACAAGATGGCCACCACAAGATGGCCTGCAGGGGAGGGCAGTTGGGAGGGACCAGGTCTGCAAGGGAGGGCAGTTGTGGGCGATCAAGCCTGCAGGGGAGGGCAGTTGGGAGGGACCAGGCCTGCAAGGGAGGGCAGTTGGGGGTGATCAAGCATGCAGGGGAGGGCAGTTAGGGGTGACCAGGCCAGCAGAGGAGGGAAGTTGGGGCGACCAGGCCTGCAGGTAAGGGCAGTTGGGGGGGACCCAGGCCTGCAAGGGAGGGCAGTTAGGGGTAACCAGGCCTGAAGGGGAGGGCAGTTAGGGGTGACCAGACCTGCAGGTGAGGGCAGTTAGGGGCAAACAGGCTGGCCGGGGAGAAGTTAGGCATCAATCAGTCTGGCATGGGAGTAGTTAGGGGATGATCAGGCTGGCAGGCAGAAATTGTTAGGGGCAATCAGGAAGGCAGGCAGGCAAGCAGTTGGGAGGCAGCAGTCCTGGATTGTGAGAGGGAAGTCTGACTGCCTGCAGGATCGGGCCTAAACAGGTAGTAGGACATCCCTCGAGGGGTCCCAGATTGAAGAGGGTCCAGGCTGGACTGAGGGACACACACCCCCATGCCCGAATTTCATGCACTGAGCCTCTAGTAATAATAATAATGAGGAAAGGTCCTCTGGTGAAATGAGGGTAAATGTAATTTTAAAAAAGTGGCTCAGCAGTTTATTATTTTGAAGAACTGGATACCTGTATGCTTTGAATATAATTATTAATGGAATGTGTTCATTAGTGATTGCCATTGAAAAATAGATTTAGTCAGCTGACATAGAGGACAAACAAAAAAATCCAGAATTTAAAATAAAATAATTGACTAAATTAAAAAATGTTTCTATTTATTGTTAAATTAACTATTTTTATTTTTCAAATAATCTAAAAGTATAACAAGTGATAGAATATTTAAAACTAGGGGCCTGGTGCATGAAGATTTGTGCATGGGGGTTGGATCCCTCAGCTTGATCTGCACCATCTCCAATCTGCGACCCCTCTCCAATCCGGGAATTTCTGTCTGTCTTTGCAATCATGAATGAATTGTCTGAGACCCCAACCCAGTTTGGTTTGGTGTTCACAGAATAATAGAGGTCTTTTTTTTACTTTGTTCCATTGGTGGAGATTTCCTAGAAGATGCAGGATATCTTCCCTTTAATTTGACCTCCACACTCTGACCTTACCTTTGTCTCTCATCTTTGCTTTCCCTCCATCCCCCACCCAAAACAGTAACTTGCTCCAAGCTCACTTTGCTCTATTGTCTAGGTCAGTGGTCGGCAAACTGGGGCTCACGAGCCACATGCGGTTCACGAGCCGCGGTTTGCCGCTCTGTTTACTAATGAGTTTGCCAACCACTGGTCTAGGAGATCCTGCAATGTGTCTTCCACCAGAAATATGGTTCCCAGCATTCCTGGTGCTCCTCACACTCTGTGCTTCTGCTTCCAGTCCTGGGGCTGCCACCAGAACTACGATTCCCAGAATTCCTGGTGTTCCTGCGCTCTTGGTTTCTGCTTCCTGTCCAGGAGCTTCACAAACCAAAAGGACTGTGAACTGCAGCCACCCCCAGGCTGGGCTGACAGGACCAGACACTCCAGTGGCGTCCCTAGGACCACAGCCGCTAGACGCCGGTGCGCGCGCTGGCCACAGGCTCGAAACGGGCGGGGTCCCAGGGACACCTGCCGCTTCACCCCGGCTACACGGAGGGCAGGTAGGCAACTCTCCCTGGCCCTGGCCACTCGGCGCCTGCGTGCTTGTGCTCTGCCCACAGGCCTGCCATCTTTGTCGGGTTAATTTGCATGCTCACTCCTGATTGGCTATGGGTGTTGCAGAGGTATGGTCAATTTACATACTTGTCTCTTATTAGTATAGATATGGCATTATGCATAATTCTACAAAATACTTTGTGATTTCATTTTGAGTATTTATATCTAACTGAGAATGCCTCATCAAATGTTTTTGGCAATGAGCTTCATATCAGGATTATCTACTTTAGTCCTGCAGCATAACAGTTTGTATTAATGTATATGATATATTTTATGTTAGTTTCTCTTAATCTCTATGTAAGGAAATTGTAAATTTTCTACAGCTCATAGTTCTGATCTTCATTCTCTATATGAATATTGCAAGCATCAGTAACTCTAATAATAGTTAGAAAAAACAAGCTCTGAATAGAAGACACTTCCCAAGTCTCACAGATCTTGTGGAAATTATAATTTCAACCTACATGTATATTCAATAATATTTTTAAAAGTATCCAAAAATGCTAACATCTCCATCTTGCTTACTAAAAATGCATACTATGAAATCAATGAACCTAGAAATGCTATAGATTGTTTCTCTAAGAAAGGCTTCTGCTTTAATAATTGATAACCCTGGAGGGCAGCCATTATTCAAAAGGTATACTACAGCATCTAGAGGTTTAACATGAACTGTGATTAATGTGACTCTGATCAAATACTGTATAAAACTGAGATTTCCATTTGAATTTTAAATTAGTTTACTTTCTCAGCATGCCTAAAATTAAACATTAACTGATTAAAATGGAAATAAAATGTAAGGCAAAGGGTAAATTTTGAATCAGAATTATATTTATGTCAATTTACTTTTAACTTATTAAAATACTTTATTTCTCTTTGCCTTGCAAAAAGGCAAGTGAGAGGGAAGCACAGCATAACAATTCAGGAGAAACTTTTTAAAGGAAATAACAGTGAATCATCACTCATAAATGTTCTTAAGAAAACTCAACCACATGATGATCCTTTGCTTCTATAGTAAGAACAAATACAAATTAAAAATAGAGGTTTAATCATCATTGTTGAAAATAAGGAAAAATATTTCCCTGCCCTCCCTTTTTCTTTGAGCATATACTTTAGAAAAGTTGTAAGTACTTTTCCCACTGTTTGAAATGTATATAAACTGTGAAGACTAGATTGGCCTTTTGTCAGCTTCATGACCCAGAAATGTCTTTCTTAAGAACCTGTGTACATTTCTTTGAAGTGCCAACTTTAAGAGAGCTAGAGCACCTATCTCCAGTCTCTGAGGGAGGGTCAGAGCCTAATTCCAGGGGTCCTACTTGCTCCAAGTTGCAAAATTACCTGCTGTCATAAAGACATGATAAGTTTACTTTTCTTATAGATAAAGCCAGTTAACATAGATGATAACGCCAATTACCAGGTAGTTAGTACAAACAACAGGTGACAAACACTGCTATCAAGTTCTCTTACTTGAGGACTATTGTTTATTTTGAGAACATATGTGTAATGGATTGCACCTGATTAGCTATGTAAGGGGTAAACACTTTTCTCTTTTTCCAATCTTAGCAGGCTGCCCATAATGGGAATTGTATTCTCCTTTAATGCTTACTCAACAATATAGGTGCTTTCTTTCTCTACTAACATAGTAGAGAGGATTTCTGGGATGGAAGATTTTGTTTATAATTACTAGTATAGTTCGCCATTATTATCTTATACTAAATTCAATTCTTCAGCTACACTGCAGACTACTTGATGAATCAAGGTGAGAAGAGAGGTGACACATGGGGACAGGGTATGAACAGGTGAAAAGAGATGATAGTCTCATAGAAACTATGCTTGGGAGGGAAATTCTCTATAGAGGAGCGTGGGAACCACGCCAGGTCCCTGGATAGTCAAGGCTAATGGGAGCAGGGAGGCCTTATTATCAATACACCAGAATGGCCAAAGGCCACTCTGGGCAGGTGCCTAAAAGGGATCTTCAAGGACTCTGAGCCTGAGAATCCTAATCAGACCAAGATACCATAAACAGCTGCAAGTCCACAGCACTCTCACGTTACCCTGTGCCCTTCAGTAGCCAATATGATGGATGTAACTATTGGCACTACTTTGTCTAAATAGTGTAAAAGTACGTTACTGACCAGTTAGTTGGCTGGAGTGTGTGAAGAAGTTTGCTAGAGAGCAGCAGCTGTGGAAGAGCAGAGGAGAGAGAGTTCAGAGAAGTAGAGGCAGTAGGCACAGATGATGTAGGTCCTATGTGTGCAAGAGAGGTAAGAGCTCAGACGGAGCTGAGAGCTGGTACTGCTATGATGAAAGGCTAAGAGCTCATAGAGAGCTCAGAGATAGCTGCCATGTTAACCAGCCAGTGTGCTGGGCAGGCGAGACAGGAGAAGCTGCTTAGCCGGAGAGCTCAGGTACCACTACGATGTGAGACGTTGAGTCTAGGAGGCAGCGAGCAGCTGCTCATATAATAGCTATAGGTACAGAGACTGATGCTGCTTTATGAAAAAGACTAGTGGCCTGGTGCACAAAAATTTGTGCACTGGGCAGGGAGGCGGCGGGTCCCTCAGTCCGGCCTGCCCCCTCTCACAGTCTGGGAGCCCTCACGGGATGTCCTACTGATGACTTAGGCCTGCTCCCTGCAGTCTGGCCTCCCTCTGCGGGAAGCAACTGGCCTATCAGGTATATAGATACTTTCTGAAGGCAGCACGGACTCCTTCCTTATTTTTTTCCTCTGTGGTTGGAGAACAGGGGACTAAAAGGTGGAGACAGAACTGTGGCCGAGCCTGGGGCTTTTGTAGGCAGTGGAAAGAGAGAGAGGGCTGGGGAAAGTCTAGACACAGTTTCCTTCAATTGTCCTCCCTTCCTCCAGGCACCTCCCTCCATTTTTTCCTTGTCATGGTGGACACTCGGGCCTTGGACCAACAGGAACCCAGCGACGGTGGGGTTCAGCCCCCTCACTTCTCAGCTGAACGTAAAGCCGCCTTACATTCCAAGCAGGGCTGTTTTCAAGTGGCTAAAGTGCTGGCAATTCATGCCTCCCAGACTTTCCCCTCTCGGTTTCCTCCTTGGGTCTGGTGCAAACTTCACCGAGACACAGAAGTAGCTCTGCCCTGGTACTTCTGCACTGGGCCCCGCTGGGCACTCTTCCTCGAGGTCTCCGGGTCCACAGTCTGTGATCGGGGAGGTCGCCCAGAGCCCGTTCCCCAGGTGGGGCAGGGGGGCTGGCTTGGAGGGCTGGAGGAAGATGGCAGAGTAAGAGTTGGTATGAACCAGCACCTGCTCAGCCAGACTTCCTAAGCTCCCCACCGGGCCCAGGCCGGGCCCCTTCGCTGCGCCGGGAGGATCCCGGCTGAGGTCCCCTCCCTGCACCCAGCGCCCTTCTCCCTGTTCCAATACCAGGGGGCGGGAGCAGCTCACCTGCTCTGGACCCTGCCAGCCTGGCAGGCAGCGGCACAGGCAGTGCAGCCTAGGGCACCAGTGGCCGCGAGCCTCCTCTTCCTTCCTGAAGCGTGGGGCGGGGTTACAGCAGCTTGCGGCTGCCCCCAGGCGCCATGCATGGAGACACCGCTCGCTGCTGAGCCACGGTCTGGCCCATAGCCTGTGGGGTCTGTGGTGGCCTCAGGCTCCCGCTGGCCCCACCGAAGCCAGACTCGGCTTGGCCAACCACCCCCACTGCCTGAGGGCTGCATGTTCCCTGCGGGCCTCGTCACCCTCATGAATCACCACGGCCCGGCCATCCTGCCCCAGGAAGTGGCTGTCCCAATTGCCACGGCTCACTCCCCGGTGCAATTGGACCTGCCAAGGCAAGCACATAAGCAGGAGCTGGGCCTCCGAGGAGAGGGAAGAGGGATGGGTGGGCCGGGGTGGAAGCGGGGAACTTGGCAGTGTAAACACAGCCCTCCCATGCTGCGCTGGCCCCTCACGCTGCATTCCCGGACCCCCGGGCTCCCATGCCTGGTGCCACGCTCTCCGGCCTGGGGTGAGGGCAAGGGACCTGGGGTTGCAGCCTGGAGGTTGCCTTCACCAGCTTGGAGTCACAGTGGTTTGTCAGGGAGGGATGCGGGGTGCCATGAGGCAGCCTCATGCAAGTCCCCGCCTCTCTCTTTCTCCGAGAGGTCAGCAGTTCAGCCTGCTCGGCATGCTGCGCACGCAGCCTGGCGTTCGGTCGAGCCTTTGGTTGTTTTGGATGTTACAGACACTGGCTCTTTATATATATAGACTAGAGGCCTGGTGCACGAAATTCGTGCACAGGGGGATTGTCCCTCAGCCCAGCCTGCACCCTCTCCAATCTGGGACCCCTCAAAGGATGTCCAATTGCCCATTTAGGATGCAGTCAGACATCCCTCTTACAATCCAGGACTGTTGGCTCCCAACTGCTCGCCTGCCTGCCTTCCTGATTGCCCCTAACTGCTTCTGCCTGCCAGCCTGATCATCCCCTAACCACTCCCCTGCCAACCTGATTGATGCCTAACTGCTCCCCTGCCAGCCTGATTGCCCCTAACTGCCCTCCCCTGCCAGCCTGGTCACCCCTAACTGCCCTTCCCTGCAGGCCCGGTCGCCCCCAACTTCCCTCCTCTGCTGGCCTGGTCCCTCCCAACTGCCCTCCCCTGCTGGCCTGATCGCCCACAACTGCCCTCCCTTGCAGGCTTGGTCCCTCTCAACTACCTCCCCCTGCTGGCCATCTTGTGGTGGCCATTTTGTGTCCACATGGGGGCAGCCATCTTTGACCACATGGGGGCAACCATCTTGTGTGTTGGAGTGATGGTCAATTTGCATATTACTCTTTTATTAGATAGGATATGTCTTCACCAGCCAGTGTCTGGCTGCCTGCCTGTAGGCTGTGAGGACTGTCCTTGTCTGACGGCTATGTGGCCACTGGCTTCTGCAATACAGACTCATTCTTATACACCCACAACCTCTCATGGCTTCTCTGTCTGCCCCATCACCAAGAATTGTGAGCAGAGGATAAAGGAGGAACTTAGACTAAGGTCCTAACAGTACAGTGGGCAGGTTAGAGAAGGACCTGCCCTGGCATAGTTGAGGAAAAATGAGAAGAATAATGAACTCAAAGCCACTCAGAGCACCAGAGCTTGTGCAGGCCTCTGGCTGTGCTCTGACAAGGAGACACCAGAAAAATGCAAATAGAGATGCCTAACATATTAACTACTTTAGAAAAGAATTAAGTAATAATACATATGTTAAAATATTTATGTTTATCATAGTTTATCATACATAATTTTATGTATAGCTTTAATAAGCTATGTTTATCATAGCTTATTATACATAATTTTACATTTGTGGGAGAGAAAAAAAAAAACAACACTCCAAAAAGTGTCTTAATAATGGCATTTACTAAAATACCACCATTCTGCAAGTTAAAAATCTATTCAGTATTTATTTCCTTTCTTTCTCCAAATTTATTTCAGGTCCTAATCCTTAAACATAAATATCAGTTTGTGAATATGTGATAGCATATTGTAGGAACTCTAAAATAAAATAAGCTTCTATCCTATGTTTAAACTCATTTGAAAATAGTATAGATTGTTATATATTATTCCAAGCACTATGCATGTGTTTCAGTGTATGAGTCTGAGTACTAATTATAGACAGGTGATTGAAATTATAACAGGCAATGATAGTGTAGGTAGGTTCAGTCTAGGGAAATAATTCTTAGTGATTACTAATTGTGTTTCTCTCTAAATATTAGTTCCTTCTACAACTAGATGCCTAACACATTTGTATTTTATTCTTGAATTACATGAGATATTTTTGAGATATTGCTAAATTATCATTGACATGAAAATGCTGCCTTACCCATAGGTCATATGAAAATGCATGATTTTCTCATAAATATTAGAATTTACAGATTGCTATTTTGAATAGTCCCATCTTATAATCTTATTTGATAACTCACTTTGCAATACATACAAAAGACATGCTCAAGCCAGAGACTCTTTCCTTTCCATGTTTGAGAGTACCAAGTGTTCTATATGTTAACTACTGCCTAAGATAAAACAACCTTTAAGGGATTAAAAAACTTCCTAGTGTTGTAATTAGATTTCAGATAAACAGAGTTAGCAAAATACTTTATCTTGAATTCTGCTTTGGGCTACTGCAAATGGAGGAGATATACGAATTATTTCCTCATGTTGTTCAGAAAGATAAAAGGTCATATTTAAACAAATCAATAAAAAGTAATTTTTCACTGAGAAGATTGAACAATCATAATGTTCCTTATAATCCAAAACAAAAAAAAACAACTATTGGTAACAAAAAAAAGAATTAAAGCACTGTGGGAACAAAATCTAGAAGAAAGAAATTAGTAGAAATCTCTAATTTTATGGAGTTAAGTTTGTTGCTACTCCCTCAACTTTGTTCAATCAATCAAATGCATAATTTTTACATAGAATGTCCCTGTCAGTGCATACATCCTCACTTCAGGATCACATTTGCATTTTTTTTTAAAATGTAGTTTTAGAAATCACAGCAGAAATTCTTGTGATTTCTTTTGTGAATACAGTTATTCAGATAAAAGAGTCACAGTGTAAAATTTTGAGCCATGAACTCAAGTATCAATAGGAAATATTTTTATTGTTCTGTCTATTAAATTAAATGGTCTAGTTAGTTTTTTTAAAAGAAACTTATCCTTAGTAATTATTATATAATAATAATTATAACAAGGCTACCACCAACTTTGTGGCAAAGTCAATTAATATCTAAGCATTCTGAAACTATGAAATATTAAATATCTATACTTAAATGTAGTTTATGGGTTAACATAATAGATTCAATTCTTTCAACACCAGATATTAACATCAAAAGCTGCTTCTTTTTTTTATTGTTAAAGTATTACATATGTCTCCTTTTTCCCCGATTGACCCAACCAGCCACTCCCACCCCCCAGGACAAGACCCCACTCTCCCAGTGTCTGTGTACATTGGTTATGATAATACTAGAGGCCTAGTGCACGAAATTCATGCATGGGGGGTGTGTCCCTCAGCCTGGCCTGCACCCTCTCCAATCTGGGACCCCTCAAGGGATGTCAGACTGCCTGTTTAGTCCCAATGCTGATAGGATCAGGCCTAACCGGGCAGTCGGACATCCCTCTCACAATCCAGGACTGCTGGCTCCCAACTACTCGCATGCCTGCCTTCCTGATTGCCCCTAACCATTTCTGCCTGCCAGCCTGATAACCCCCTAACCACACCCATGCCAGCCTGATTGATGCCTAACTGCTCCCCTGCCAGCCTGGTCGCCCCAAACTGCCCTCCCCTGCTGACCCAGTCACCTCTAACTGCCCTCCCCTGCCAGCTTCATCGCCCCTAACTGCTCTCCCCTGCAGGCCTGGTCATCCCTAATTGCCTTCTCCTGCTGGCAACTGCCCTCCCCTGCAGGCCTGGTCCCCCCAACTGCCCTCCCCTGCAGGCCTGGGTTCCCCCCGACTGCCTTTCCCTGCAGGTCCAGTTGCCCCCAACTTCCCTCCTCTGCCAGCCTGGTCACCCCTAACTGCCTTCTCCTGCAGGCTTGATTGCCCCCAGCTGCCCTCCCTTGCAGGCCTGGTCCCTCCCAACTGCCCTCCCCTGCTGGCCTGATCGCCCACAACTTCCCTCCCTTGCAGGCCTGGTCCCTCCCAACTGCCCTCCCCTGCTGGCCATCTTGTGGCAGCCATCTTGTGTCCACATGGGGGCAGCCATCTTTGACCACATGTGGGCAGCCATCTTGTGTGTTGGAGTGAGAGTCAATTTGCATATTACTCTTTTACTAGATAGAATGCATGCATACAAGCCTTTGGTTGATCTCTGATCTCTAACCCCCCCAACCCCTGTCTTCTCTCTGAGGTTGGACAGGCTGTTCAGTGTTACCTTGTCTCTGGATGTATTTTTGTTCATCAGTTTATGTTGATCATTATATCCCACATATTAATGAGATCATGTGATATTTATCTTTCTCCTTCTGGCTTATTTCACTTAGCATCATGCTCTCCAGGTCCATCCATGCTGTTGCAAATGGTAAAAGTCCCTTCTTTTTTATAGCAGCATAGTATTCCATTATGTAGATGCACCACAGTTCCTTAATAGCAGCATAGTATTCCATTATGTAGATGCACCACAGTTCCTTAATCCACTCCTCTGCTGATGTGTACTTAGGCTGTTTCCAAATCTTAGCTATTGTAAATTGTGCTGCTATGAACATGGGGGTGCATATATCCTTTCTGATTGGTGTTTCTGGTTTCTTGGGATATAGTCCTAGAAGTGGGATTACTAGGTCAAATGGGAGTTCCATTTTTAGTTTTTTGAGGAAACTTCATACCAGGCATCCTCAAACTATGGCCCGCAGGCCACATTCGGATGCTTTTGCCGTTTTGTTTTTTTATTTCAAAATAAGATATGTGCAGTGTGCATAGAAATTTGTTCATAGTTTTTTTTAAACTATAGTCCGGTCCTCCAATGGTCTGAGGGACAGTGAACTGGCCCCCTGTTTAAAAAGTTTGAGGACCCCTGCTTCATACTGTTCTCCACAGTGGCTGCACCAGTATGCATTCCCAACAGCAGTACACAAGGGTTCCTTTTTCTCCACATTCTCACCAGCACTTCTCATTTGTTGATTTGTTGATGATAGCCATTCTGACAGGTATGAGATAGTACCTCATTGTTGTTCTGATTTGCATCTCTCTGAGGATTAGTGACTTTGAGCATTTTTTAATGTCTCTTGGCCTTCTGTATACCTTCTTTAGAAAAGTGTCTATTTAGGTCCTTTGCCCATTTATTAATTGGATTGTTTAACTTTTGTTAACTTATATGAGTTCCCTATAAATTTTGAAGATTAAACCCTTATCAGAGATAACATTGGCAAATATGTTCTCCCATTCAGTGAGTTTTCTTGTTTTGTTGATAGTTTCTTTTGCTTTGCAGAAGCTTTTTATTTTGATGTAGTCCCATTTGTTTATTTTCTCCTTAGTTTCCATTTCCCTAGGAGCTGTATCCATAAAGATATTTCTACAACATATGTCTGATATTTTGCTGCGTATGGAATCTTCTAAGATTTATATGGTTTCCCATCTTACATTTAAGTCCTTTAATGATTTTGAGGTGGTTTTTTTGGTGTTGTTGTTGTTTTTTGTGTTTTTGTTTGTTTGTTTGTTTGTTTGTTTATGTTTTCTGTGTGTGTGTGTGTGTGTATGGTGTTCTAGTTTCATTTTTTTTGCATGTATCTGACAAATTTTCCAGCACCATTTACTGAAGAGACTGTCTTGACTCCATTGTATGCTCTTCCCTCCTTTGTCAAATATTAATTGAGCATAATGGTTTGGGTCTATTTCTGGTTTCTCTGCTCTGTTCCATTGGTCGACATGTCTGTTCTTGTGCCAGTACCAAGCAGTTTTGAGAACTGTGACTTTATAATATATCTTGATATCTGGTATTGTGATCATTCAACTTTGTTCTTCTCAGATTTGCTGTGACTATTCAGGGTCTTTTTTTATTCCAGATGAATTTTTGGAGAGTTTGTTCTAGGTCTGTGAAATATGCCCTTGGTATTTTAATAGGGATTGGATTGAATCTACAAATTGCTTTGGTAGTATGGACATTTTAATGATGTTGATTCTACCAATCCATGAACACAGTATGTTCTTCCATTTGTTTATGTCTTCATCTATCACTTTTTACAATATCCTATTGTTTTCCAAATACAGATCTTTTACCTTCTTAGTTTAATTTATTCCTAGGTATCTTAATTTTTTTGCTTCAATGGTAAATGGATTTTTACTTTCTCTTTCTGTGAGTTCATTATTGGTGTATAAAAAGCCAATTTTTATTTGGGTGTTAATTTTGTAACCTGCTACATTGCCAAATTCATTTATTAAGTCTAGAAAATTTTTTATGGAGTTTTGGGGGGTTTCTATGTATAGTATTATGTCATCTATGAATAAGAACAGTTTTACTTCTTCTTTTCCAATTTGGATGCCTTTTATTTATTCTTCTTGTCTGATCATTATGGCTAGTACATCCAGTACTATGTGAAACAGGAGTGGTGACAGTGAGCATCCCTGTCTGGTTCTTGTTCTTAGGGAAAATGAGTTTACTTTTTGCCCATTGAATATGATGTTGGCTGTAGGTTTTTCATATAAGACTTTTATTATGTTGCTGTATGACCCCTCTATTCCCACTTTGCTGAGAGTTTTTATCAAGAAAGGGTGTTGGATTTTGTCAAATGATTTTTCTGCATTAATTTATATGATTATGTGATTTTTGTCTCTCAATTTCTTTATGTGATGTATCACATTTATTGATTTGTGGATATTGTACCATCCTTGCATCCCTGGAATAAATCCCACTTGGTCATGGTGTATGATCTTTCTAATGTAGTGCTAGATCTGATTTGCTAGAATTTTGTTGAGGATATTAGCATCTATGGTCATCAATGATATTGGCCTGTAGTTCTCTTTCTTTGTGGTGTCTTTATCTAGTTTTGGAATTAGGGTAATGCTGGCTTCATAGAAAGAGCTTGGAAGTGAACCTACCTCTTGAATTATTTGAAATTGTCTGAGGTGAATAGGTTTTAGTTATTTGAATATTTGGTAGAACTCCCCTGTAAAGCTGTCCAGACCAAGGCTTTTGTTTGCTGGAAGGTTTTTGGTTACTGCTTCAATTTCATAGGTAGTTGTCAGCCTATTCAGGTTTTTTTTTTATTATTATTATTCCTGATTGAGTTTCAGAAGGTTGTATTTTTCTAAGAACATGTCCACTTCATCTAGGTTGTTCAGTTTGTTGGAATAGAGTTGTTCATAATATTTTTTCATAATCCTTTGTATTTCTGTGGGATCAGTTGTTACTTCACCTCTTTCATTTCTGATTTTGTTTATTGGAGTTCTCTCTCTTTGCTTCTTGGTGAGCCTGGCTAGAGGTTCATCAATCATGTTTATCCTTTCAAAGAACCAGCTTTTGGTTTTATTGATCTTTTATAATGTTTGTTTGTTTTTGTTTTGTTTTTGTCTCTGTGTCATTTATTTCTGCTCTGATCTTTATTATTTCTCCTTCTGCTCACTCTGGGCTTTTCTTGTTGCCCTCTTTCTGATTCTTTGAGTTTTAGGGTTAGATAATTTATTACCATTTTTTTCTTTTTTCTTTTTTCTTTTTTTTTTTTTTTTTTTGAGGTAGGACTGTATGAACTTCACTCTTAAGACTGCTTTCACTGGGTCCCATAGATTTTGGATTGTTGTGTTTGAATTGTCGTTTGTTACCAGGATGCTTTTTATTTCTTTTTAGATCTCTTTGGTAACAAAATCATTATTTAACAGAATGCTATTTAGCTTCCAAGTGTTTTACTTTTTTCATTGTTTTTATTGTAGTTGATTTCTAATATTATGCCATTGTGATCTGAGAAGATGCTTGATATGATTTCTATTTTTTTGAATTTGAAGAGACTTTGCCTGTGTCCCAATATGTGGTCTATCTTTAAAAACGACCCATGTGCACTTGAGAAGAATGTGTATTTTGTGGCTTTGGGTGAAATGTTCTGAAGATGTCAATGAATTCCATCTGATCTAGTGAGTCATTTAGGATTGATGTTTCTTTGCTGATTTTTTGTTTAGAGGATTAATCCTGTGGTGTCCATGGGGTATTAATGTCCCCTTCTATGACTGTATTGCTGTCAATCTCTCCCTTGATATATTCCAAAAGATTTTTTATGTATTAGGGTGTTTCTGTATTGGGTGCATATATATTTACCAGAGTTATATCCTCTTGTTGAATTGCTTCCTTTAGTATTATGAAGTGGCCTTCCTTATCTCTTGTTATGGCCTTCACTTTGAGGTCTAATTTGTCATATACACTGAGTGGCCAGATTATTATGATCTCTGAACACATAATAATCTGGCCACTCAGTGTATATCCTATATAATAAAAGGCTAATATGCAAATTGTCCCCTTGACCAGGAGTTCAACCAGCAGGCAAGTCGGCCAACTGTCCATGTCTCCTCCCCCTGGCCAGGCTGTCCGAACCCCACCCATGCACAAATTCATGCACCGGGCCTCTAATATATATAGAATAATCTGGCCACCCAGTGTATACGTATTGCTACCCTAGATTTCTTTTTTCATTTCCATTAGCCTGGAAAAAAATTTTCCATCCCTTCACTATCAGTCTGTGTGAGTCCTTTGTTCTGAAGTGGGTCTCTCATAGACAGCATATATATGTGTCATATTTTCTCATCCATTCAGCCACCCTATGTTTTTTTATTGGAGCATTTAATCCATTTATGTTTAATGTTATTATGGATACATACTTGTTTGTAGCCATTTTTATTCTTTATGCCTATGCTCCTTCTTCACTTCCTATTTCTTCTTTTTACAGCACTCCCTTTAGCTTTTCTTACATTGCTGGCTTGATGGTAATAAACTTCCTTAGCCCTTTCTTGTCTGTGAAGTTCCTTATTTCACCTTCAATTTTGAACGATAGCCTTGCTGGGTATAGTATTCTTGGATTCAGTCCCTTGCTTTGCATTGCTTTACATATTTCATTCCATTCCCATCTGACCTTATGTGTTTCTGTTGAGAAATCAGTTGATAGTCTAATGGGAGATCTTTTGTTATGGCCTTCACTTTGAGGTCTATTTTGTTATAAGTAACTTTCTGTTTCTCTCTGGCAGCCTTTAAGATTCATACTTTGTCATTGTTGTTTGCCAATTGAATTATTATGTGTCTTGGTGTTGGTCTTTTTGGGTTCATCTTGTTTGGGACTCTGTGCTTCTTGAACTTGTGTGAGTTGTTGTTTTTTTCCCTCAATATCAGGAAAATTTTCTGTAATTTTATCTTTAAACAGGTTTTCTGTTCCTTGCACAGTGTCCTCTCCCTCTGGAATCCCTATTATGTGGATGTTGTTTCATTTCCTATTGTCCTGAAGCTCCCTTAGGCTCTCCTCCTGCTTTTTAAGTTTTTTTGTTTGTTTTTTTCCAATTGCTGCTCTGCTTGGGTGTTTTTTCCTACCTTATCTTCTAGCTTGATGATGCAGTCCTCAGCTTCTTCTAGTCTACTTTTGATGCTTTCAATTGTGTTCTTTATTGCATCAATGTCATTCTTCATTTCTTCTTGGTTTTTCTTCATTTACTTTTGATTCTTACACATATTGCTGAATTTGTCTTCCATCCTTTTCAGCATCCTTATGACCATAGCTCTGAAATCTTTCTCTGACAAATAGTTTGTCTCCATTTCATTTACTTCCTTTTCTGGTGATTCTTCCTTTTCTTTTGTATGAGGCTGTTTCTTTGTCTCCCCATTTTTGCTCCTCTCAGTGTGGTTCACTCTCTACCACGTTACCAAAAGGCATAAAATACAATTGATAAGACACAACACAGAGCATACCAAATAGAAATGTATTCACAATACCAATAACCCCAAATAAAAGTGACCACCAGAAAAAAAAGAGAATTAGGGGAGAGAAAAGAGCTTGAAAATGCTATTGAGAAAAGGAAAAAAAAGTTAAGGAAGAAAAGAAAAAGAAGAAAAAGTAAGGGGGAAATATAAGTATATGGGGAAAAGACCCCACTAAACCAACAAATTAACCAAAAAAAATGCAATCAGCAAACACCCATAATAAAAAAGGCGAGGGGGACTGAATCTGAAGAGGTAGAGCTTCTTTCCAGAATGTAAGGTAAAGGAATTGAATGAATGGGAGAATGGCCATGATTCAATATAGAGCAGGTAAAAGAAGAATAAGTGTATAAGAAGAAAAGTAAAAAACAAAATACTCAATAAAACAAAAAAATAATTAAAAAACTATATATATATATATATATATATATATTCATCTATTTTTGGAAAAGGAGACTAGAATAGAGAGCAGATATGCCTGAGTTTGGTGACTGTAACTAATTATGCTATTAATAGAAAAGAGCAAGTGAGGAGAGGAAAAGCAAAAGCATAAAACAAAAACAAACAAACAAATAATCAAACAAACAACAACAAGAAGAAAGATAAATTGGCTAGCAAAGAAAAAGAGAAGGGTGCATGGACTTGGAATAGGGGAGAGAAAATTCTATATATGAGTAAGCCAACAGACTACTATAACAGCAATGCATCAATACAGCAGATAAAGAAGATCAATTTTTAATAAGAAGTAAAAAGAAAGGAGAGAAAAACTAAAGCAGGAACATGAGATAAGAAACAGGACGAAAAGGGGAGAAGTGAGGAAGAAAAGGTTGACAAAAAGGAAAAAAAAATGAGATAAAGTAAAATAATGATATAAAAATAGAATTTAAAACACTAACCCCAAAAGTTAAAAGGTTAAAAAATAATAATAAATAAAAATAATAAAATCAAGAAAAAAGAGAAAAAATTGATTTACTAAGTGAAAGATAAAAAATAAAATAGTGAAGTAGTGAAGTGTCCTTCGCTTCAGCTGAGTTTTAATATCCCATGGGGGATGGTTTAAGACCGCTCTCTACTGTTCTGTCTGCTATGTCTCAGTTTCCTGTTAGGTAGTCAGCACCATGTTAAAGTTCCCAGCGATCCACTGCTCCTCTTTGTCAGACTCCATAGCCTTGGTTTCAGGCAGGCGGGATCAACCTGCCTGCTTTGTTTTTCTGCCTGCTTTCAATCCTGTTTACACAAATGTCTATTTCTGACATGGGCTCTAGGTGGCAGTGTTGCTGTATTAGTTTCCAGGACCAAATGGCCCCTCAATCTAGTCCCTGAGGACTCCCTGGGGGTATTCAGAATCCTCGTTTCCCTGCAGAACTCAAGGCTGGGTGCAGCTGCACTGCTAGGAGAGGCTAGCTCTTCAGGAGAAAAATGGCTGTTCAGAGTTGGAGGGATTGGACTGTCCCAGAGCTGGCTTCCTGGTCGTCTCTCCTTATTTTGCTCCCCAGCTTTCAGCCTTGGTGAGTATTTGTAATGGAAAGATCCATAGTACTGGGTTTAGCAAGTAAAAGCAGGAAATTATAAAGACAGAGCAACTGTGACACTGTGCTTCTCTCTCCCCGTGGCACTTCGTGGCTGGTGCAGAACTTCAGGCTGCCTTTCTGGGTGCAGCCTCCCACAGTTGTGGACTTAGATCTAGAGTCTCCGGCTGCCAGCAGCCCTGTGGATCCCCTTCCCCAGTCATGTGTTATGCATGTCTCCAAGAGACGCAGACTTGGTGCAGTGCAGTTTCCTTCTGACCTTCCAGTCCCAATTGCACGCGTCTCTCTCTCTCCAGCCCAGATTCCTTATCCTACTGTTCTCCAGGTGTCCCCTGTCATTTCCAGCCATGGATTGTCTCACCAGCTATGTTTAATTTGCCAATTCCAGGTGGATGTTATTCAATTCAGCTGTTTTTTCTATCTGCTTTGTGAGAAGGTGCAGGACATGTCCGCCTATTTGGCTGTCATTTTGTCTCCCCCTGGGCAAACTTTATAGGAACCCAAGGCTGGGGAGGTTGGAGACTCAGTGTTTGTGGGTTCAAAGCCAAGGCAGCAGGTCCCTGGCCGATGTAGCTGTAGGGTCCCAGGTGGTGTCTGAGGTTTCCCCGGATGAAGGTGAGGATGGGCTCCCAGTCACAGCTGCTCTCCCCTTCAAGATGGCACGGTCTCTTCAAAAGCTACTTCTTAAGAGCTTGGACTAAGCATTCCCCACAAGTCCTAACCTTCTCCCCATTTTGTTAGATACATATGCAGGAGCTCCAATTGTGGAAGATACATCAACTGTGGTAGAGAGGGTTTTATCCATGTTGTTAACAGTAAGACTAATCTCCCCAGATTTGAATTCTTAAAAGCTAATATCTAAGTCTCCAGCCAATGGTAGAGATTGAGATAGAGATAGAGATAGAGACAGAGACAGAGACAGAGACAGAGACAGAGATAGAGATAGAGATAGAGATAGAGATAATGATAGAGATTATAGAGCTAGAGCTAGAGATAGAGAGATAGAAAGAAATAGATACAAAAGAGAAAGAGTGAATCAAATAATTTCATAGTAAGGATATATAAAATCATGTGATTCACTCTTATGGATTTTTTAATGGGTTAATAAAAACTAATTGTACATAAAAACAATTAAAACTTGTTCCCTTATCTTATGCTTTCAGCTCTAAAGTCACAATTTCATGGGGCTGCTTATTTTTTTTAATTTCCCACACTTTAGAAACTATTATATCAGATCAAGAATATTGACTGTATTTGATAAATTAAGATATATAGAATTGGAAGTTAAGCTTTCAGTGACAGTTTTTTGAAGAATAAAATAGAGTTGAAAAATTGAAGTTATCCAAATATAATCAAAATAATAAAATTATTATTTATAAAAATAAAAATTATTTTTACAAAAGAAATGGCATTAAAAGGCATAGGATATTGATATATTGAAATAGTGAGAGTGTAACAGAATAAAATAACCAGTCTTTCTGTCTCCATCTTGCTCCAACCTTCCCAGTGCCAGTAATAATGTCAGTTAGCAACTTCTGCTTAGTCTTGCACGTAGATAAGGTAGTCATTAAAGGAATCTAACCTGCAGCCTAGGAATTACTGACACAACCTAACTGCTTGAAACCATTTCCCCAAAGAGATAAGACAGAAATAATTAGTGTTTATCACAAGATTTATAGGATCATCATGACTGAGACTACTGCCACCAGAGTTTGTTGACTAAAGGCAAAGAAGTTTTACCATCCCCCTTGGACCTGTGCTGGTGTCCAGATGTCTGTGGTCATCAGTCCCCTCCTGACTTCAAACCCCTCCCAATATTCCCTTCCCCTGACATAAAAGAAGCCTGAATTCTGTACTTCCTCAAGATGGTTCTTTAGGACACTAGTCTACCATCTTCTCACTTGTTGACCTTCTGAGTAAAGTTTCTTTTGTTGCCCCAACTCCTTGTTCCTTAACTTATTGGTTGTTGTGTGGTGAGAAGTATGAGCTTTCACTCAGTTACAGCTGCACTATCATCTTGTACCCTCACTAATATTTAGTTTATGTAATTCAGAAAAGTCCATTGATCAAATTGCAGAAAACTGCATCTTAAAATATTTGTTAGGCAAACATACTACTAAAAATACCCTCTAGAAACATTTAATTTGGTCAAATGGAGAACCCATATGTCATTGGTAGTATTCTATAGGAGCTTTTATTTTTAAATTGACCACACATTTAGTAACATTAAAATATATACATCTTCAATATATTTCAAGCTGTTTTCTTTATTTAGTAAGTACGTAATATTAAGGTGTCTTCCAAATAAATTCCCTAAGTAATCAATATCATATTAGTACTTTCCAATGAAAGAAATAAAGGGTAGAAAACAATAATCAACAGGGTAAAACCATGAGTAATATTATATTTGGGATGAAATGAAATGTGTCAATAAATGTCTGTTGACGCCAATTCAACACCAACAAAAATCTCCAATTTGGGGTGTGCTGAAACAAAACAAAGATCTTTATTCAGTGCAAAAAAGCTCGACTGTGATACAAACAAGACTGTGAATGCTGCATGCTGAGAGGCAACCCTAGGACTGAGCCCATCTCCAGCTAGACACCTCTGCTCTGCTCCTTGATGATCCACCCTTTCCTGCTTCATGACAGTCTGCTTTGCACTGTGCTTGTCTGCTCTGCAGCCGTCTGCTCTGTCCTGCACTTATCTGCTCTGCTCTGCTCCAACAAGACAACATCTGTGTTTAGCTGAGCCAGGAAACTTCAGCCTTCAGTCTTCAATGGAAAGGGAAAGTATACTCTAAGACTCAGAGGGGAGTTGGCTTATATAGACAGAAGTCCCACCTATGGCCCTTAATTGGTCCTTCCTCATGCAAATGAGGACTCTAAACATCTCACAGTTCAATTGGTCCAAAAGGCACTGTCCTGATTGGTCAGGAAAAAAAGCTGCTCTGATTAGTCAAAGCTGCACAGCTCCAATTGGATGGGAAAGCCTCAGTCTTATTGATTAAAATAGAACTCCAGAATCTCAGAGGGAAGGTGGAGGTGGGTAGGCAGATGAGAAGAGATCCACCAAAGAACTTGTATGCATATGTGCATAACCCATGGATCCAGACAATATGGCGGTAAAGGCCTGGGGAGGAGGATGGAGGTGAGCTAGAAGGGGTCATGTGGGGAAAAAAGGAGACATATGCGATACTTTCAAAATAAAGATAAAAAAAGAAATAGGATTCTAGGAACTGCTTTATAAGGTCTGGCTCAGATGTCAGAAACAGTGCAGGCAGGCAGCTCAGTGCATAGGCAGGTACTTCAGTGTAGGCTTCTTCCCAGAGTGCAGTTTGCACAAGAGGCCCTGTGTAGGAATGGTTGGTAGGCTCTATTATTTAAAATTTGAGCCCAGTTAGCCACCAGGAGCCCTTCTTTCTAGGTGACTTCTTAGAGTTCACGGATGTGACTGTAATTATGAAGCATTGGTTCACTTCCCTGCCCCCCCCCTTGAAAACTGTAATGAAAAGAAACGCCTTTCCTAAAAAATAGATAATAATCCTTCTAGTTTCTATAAAATAGTTATACTTGACTCCAATATTTCTTTACTGTGTTAACATTAAAAACATTATTTTATATCTTTAAATCTTATTTTATCAGTGTTAGGGTCGCCAAAGGAGAAACACATGAGGCCCAAAGGGGTAAAGAATTATGAATTTATTAGGTCATCTGGAAAACCAGAAGGGCTGAGCCCCAAAGTGGCGCCAGCACCCAGGGACTGAGAGTCAGAGATTTTAAAGGACTCTAGGGGGGGGGGGGGGGCATTTTTCTGGGTGGAGAATTCTCTGGGTGGGTCCTGAGGGAAAAGATAATGGTCTTAGCAAGTGGAATGTGGTCTTAGCAAGTAAAATGTGGAATAAGCTAAAGCGAATGTCCCTTGTGAAGTGGCCTAAAGGTCAGTTCCCAAGGGAGGGTCTGTCCATTCAAATTTTTTGATCAGATCGAACAATCAGCAGTAAATAACACTGAACTAAATATCGGTGTTTCATAGTAATCAAGACTGGTGGTGATGTTGTTTTTTAAGAAAGAAAAAGAGGGAAGGAGGGGGAGAGAAAGAGAAGAAGGGGTAGCAAGGAAGGAAAAAGAAGGAAGAAAAGGAGGGATAAAATAGGAGTCATGTTACCTTAAGGTAAAAAAAATGGAATACCTAGAAAAAAAACAAACATTTTTTATAATTAATTTTCTAAAATAACTAGTTACCCTGTGCACAGATTCAGGCACATTGAAAGGAAATTTATTAGAAGGTGGCTGGGCAAGATGGGCTGCACAGGCCCTGGAGCCAACCTTCCGTGGTCCCTCCCCTAGCATCTTTGGAGTGAGCAGGGTTCCTCTGGCAGGTGGGATCCCTCAGCCTGGCTGCAGGGATCAGGCTGAAACTGGCTCTCTGACATCCCCTGAGGGTCCTGGAGTGTGAGAGGGCACTCTGCAAAGTTGAAGTCATACAGGGTGTGGAACGCACACACAAGTGTGCAGTAAACCGGATTCAGGGCTGACAGTGGCCCAGCAACAACATAACCCATGGCCAAAGGTGGAATCGCACTGCCCCGTGAGGAAACAGGCTCCCTCATTTCTGGTTTCAGGGTGTGTCACCCAAGAACCACTGCTGCCAAGTCACTGCAGCTCAGCAGCTCCTTCGTTGAGCATCTGCCCCCTGGTAGTCAGTGCGCATCATAGCGACTGGTCAGACAGTTGGACACTTAGCATACTAGAGGCCTGGTGCATGAAATTCGTGAATGGGGGCAGGGGGATCCCTCAGCCCGGTCTTCACCCTCTCCAATCCGGGACCCCTCGAGGGATGTCCCACAGGGATCAGGCCTAAACCAGCAGTCGGACATCCCTCTCGCAATCCAGGAGTGCTGGCTCCTAACCGCACACTTGCCTGCTGGCCTGATCCCCCTAACTGTTCTCTGCTGCCAGCCTGATCCCCCTAACTGCTCTCCCCTGCCAGCCTAATTGCTCTAATTACTCTCCTCTGCCATCCTGATCCCCCTAACTGCTCTCTCCTGCCAGTCTGATTGCCCTAACTGCTCTCCCCTGCTGGCCTGATTCCCCCTAACTGCTCTCCCCTGCTGGCCTGATCCCCCTAACTGCTCTCCCCTGCTGGCCTGATCACCCCTTATCACCTCTGCCTCAGCTCCGCCACCATGGCTTTGTCCGGAAGGACATCGGAAGGTCCTCTGGAAGACTCCAGTCTAATTAGCATATTACCCTTTTATTAGTATAGATATAGATACCAGCATATTCAGTTTTTTTAAAAAATGCAATATGAGAGTATGTGTTCATTTATATATAGAGAAAGAAAAGTATCACATGATCTCACTCAAATGTGGAATCTAGTGAGCAAAAGAAACTGATGAACAAAATAGATCCAGAGACATGGAAGCATGGAGCTGACAGAGGAATCTCAGAGAGAAGGTGGGAGTGGGGGTGGAGGTGGAGAACTTATATGCATAAATTCATAGCCTTTGGGCACAGACAATAGTATAGGGAGGGCCAGGGAGGGGCAGGTGCAGGGTAAAGGGATTCAATGGGAAAAAGGGGGAACATCTGTAATATTTTCAACAATAAAGATAATTTTTGTAAAAATTTAGAAAATAAAATAAAACCAATGATTACATGAAAACTTTTAATTTGTTTAAAATCTAGGTTCATCTTACAAAAAAATAGTCTCCTTCGAGAAATAAATTATGTGGCAAATAGATAAAATGAGAAGCGTTCTTAAATCAAATTGCCATCCAGCTGCATGTAATATTGGAAAGCTCTTTGCTTGATTCATTTATTTCATAAACAGATGTCTCCGTATAGAATAGACATAATGCAAAATGTCAGTGTAGACATTGATGTATTTTGTACAAATGGAGCTCCATGACCTGCCTCTTTCAGTACAAAGTGTTGGTGGTGAACTTTAATGGGCCTTGCCTTTTATTTAATTGCACCCTATCTTTAGGTTGTATGTTATACTTTTGTTGTCATGTGTCTATAGGAAAAGCCTAAAGTGATTGGGAAATCAGGTTTTCTCCTTAGCCCTATATTTTTTCATTTTATTTACTGACCCACAGCAGAATTGCTAAGAGAAGGACTTTCCACCACATTTGGGGTATTTCACTAGGTCCCAATAAAGCAGGTAATTGATTTTTAAGATTTTGATGTTAATTCTCCAGATTTACACACCACTACTCAGTCCTTTTTTTTTTTAATGTCTTTTTCTTTTTTTGTCTTTTTAATCAGAACAATTTCACAATTTACCCCTGAAAAGTTTATCATCTACATTATGCTGTATTTCCTGTAGCATGATAAGACCTCAAACCACCGATACTAATGGTATTACCTTTTCTTCTTTAATTACATTTTTAAAATAAGCCGAACAATCTATATTTTCTTTACCTGCTTTAGACATACACTATCCCCTTTGGAAGCAGTAAGGATCAAGGAAAGCAACCAGTGACGCAGGCTACCACAATTACCATTTATACAAGTGGGTTCCCAGAAGTTACTACCAGCAGAATGGACTTAATTTCATCCCAGTTCTGATTCTTCCTATGAAGCAATCACTATCATATAGAACAGGTAGAGAATGATGGATAAACCATGTAGTTTATTTATAATATCTGACCACTTTTGTAGGAGATACTGTTGTCAGAAGATTACATAAGTGGGATTCCCCCATTGCCAGTGGGAGTGAGGTTCTTTTCTTTCTTTATTTTAACTACCCAATGTATAACATCTTCCTTTAAGTCCCCACCTCTTCTTCTTATTGTTATGTATTTTTAAATATATATATATATATATATATATATATATATATATATATATATATTTATGTACAAATTTATTTTTTATATTTTTACAATATATAAAATAAATCTATTACCACATTGTAGATACAAAGTAATTAGCCATTTACATGCAATAAACACTAATATTTCAGGGAAAATGATTTTAAATATAATAATGTTACATGCAATAAACATTAATATTTCAAAAAATATTTTAAATATAATATTACCAAAATTGTACTAACATAGTATAATATCACAAAAGCTGTAGAAATTATTAAAAATTTCAAATAACAGGATTACTTCTATTATATTCTAAAATATCTTTTCTCTGGCTCTATTTTTGTCCATCAGTTCATGTTGTTCATTACATTCCACAAATGAGTGAGATCTTGTGATATTTCTTAAGGCACCGCTGGAATGAGCCCTTCCTGAGCCCTGCACAAGAGGCTGAGATGTGGTGAAGGCTTTATTTTCATGGCGTTAGATTCCTCAGGTTGTAAAGTCCCAGGCCCCTTAACCCAGTCCTGAAAAAGGTACAGCTGGGGCTTTTAGTCTCGCTGAAAACAAAGCCAGTGCCCAGAGTTTTCGTTTCCTGGTGAAACTGTGTCTGGTGCAGCATCAGGCTAGATTCAGTCCATTAGTCCGTTGTGTGGGGTCCCCATGGCTAAGAGCTATGTGGGCAAATGCAGGGCATTTGCATCCTGCAACCCAGGTGTGTGTGGGGGAAGGGTGGGGGGGTGCGGGAGGGAGAGAAAGAGAGAGAGAGAGAGAGAGAGAGAGAGAGAGAGAGAGAGAGAGCCCTTTGTCCAGAAGTTTAAATATTCAGGCTTGGAGTCCTTGCAGTGGCCACTGACTTGTTCCCAGGTGTGACTGACAGATAAGCAGCTTCCCATGTCACCCAGACCTTATTGGGCATCTGTCTACTGACCAGTCCCTTCCTCTAATGATCTGCAGAGAACAGACTTGGATAATGTTAAATTGCAGCTTTCTAGCAAAGCTGTATAAATGTCATGCCTATATTATCTAGTTTCCCCTTTACTCCTTTCCTGTTAATAATCACCAGATTATTACACAGGTATCAATACCACAAATACTGGTTGTGTTCCCTGTCCCATTCCTCTTTATACTTCATCCTTCTTCATACCAAACCCCCTTGCCTCTGCCTACTTGTGGTTCTTCCCCAGCAACAATATTACCCGTCTCCTTACCTTTGTCCTTGATCCTTTCTCTGATAGAAGCACCTTCAACCAGCTTCCCCTGACACACTGATTCCAACTCCCCCCACCCCCAGAATATTTCATACAGGCATCACCAAATTCAGAAAGTTTTCTCTCTGACCCCAGTATGAAAAATTATTACCTTTCCCGTGCCCCCTCACCCCCTGTCTATCTTTAATGATACATTTACCCAACTCTAGTAACCTTTTTCTCATGATGCACTTTGTCTTATTTACTGCTGCACTCCTAAGATCTAATCCCTATTGCCAAAATAAACATAAACAATAGAAAGTTCTAAATTATGAAATAAACACTTGCTTAATCAACAAAGCAAGCTACCTAAGACAATCACATTTTTTTCATTAAAAAAATCAAAACAGGAAAAAAAAAAGAAATAGCAACAACAAAAAAGTGGTAGTTACTGGAGGATGTAGCAGCAAATAAGATAACCAGAATCCTGCTTTCACCCGGCAGGACAGGGTAGTGCTTCTCAGGAAATTCTCTTGTAGATACCTATATCCAGATCCCTTGGGTGGACAGGAAACTAATTAAAATGCAGATTTCTAGGCAAACTCAAAGCCAAAATATATAGACTCTTTGGGGAGAAATCCTAGGTTACTGTACATTTCTAAGAATTTCCCAGACTGGTTATCATACACACAAGAAGTCTGAGAATCTCTGGTTTATGAGGGATTAGAGTCCAACTATAATTAAGTCAACCAGAAACAAACTTTAGATTGAGTTTCACTGTGCCAAAGCAACTAGGCTATAGAATGTATGATTCACCATTTCAGCAATTACAAGATTCCATGAGAGTCACAATAAAAAGAATCTGTGCTATAAAAAGAAACATACCTTCCTGCAAGCAGCACAAATGTGCCAGGACTAACCAGTAGACCCTGAGCAATGCATGAATAGATTACTTTGACACCTGTTGCTATGAAAGAGAGGCTAAAGGGCTGCTTGGCAGGAGGTACCAAAGAACCCCGTTTGCCTGCCTCTTTGGGCTTTTATTGTAGCAACAGCTTGAACTAAAATTAACCTCTGGATACAATCAGCAGGGTGAGTATCCTTGAGAAAGCACATGCTTCTACAAGGTTGGGTCTAAAGACTAAACATAGAGATTCCAGTAAAACACCCAGGGGCTCGAACTTGTTTGGAAAAATCAAAGCAGAGGCTGCCACCTTCGGCAAGGTCACACTAGAGGCCCCTGACCTTTCAGAGAATCCTCCTTACAGACTTTCCAACCAAATCCCATGCTTCCCCACACAAATGTTCAAAACTATAAATATTTCTCAGCACTTGATAAACCCCAATTACCTACAAAACAAGACGAAAAGATCCTCAATACTTCTGAATGTTTTTTTTTTCATTTTTGTTTTTGTTTCATATTATTAACAGTATGACTCACTATAACAATCATTACAATATACGCCAACTGACATTGCTATTAATCATTTCATATGTTTGCTTTTCTTCTCAAATTTGCTTATTTCTTACAACCAGGGATTGAATATATTTTATAAATCCCATTACCTATAATAAAATGAGGGAATTAGAAAATACCACAAGCCAGTAGAAAAATAATTCAAGGGCAAAATAATTTGGACTCTTCAATAGCAAAATATAATATATAGGTCATGAAATGTTCAGTTAGAATTTATTCATTTAATTGGCTTAGGATAGTATGTTTAGAAATAAACCGATTTACATCAGGCGTCATTTCATATTCTTATGTTTTTGTACACCATAATTTGAAAATTGGAAAAGTACATTTGCAGTGGCTTAAGGACATTGGAGTTATATTCAGGCAGAACTGAACATGGACCCGGAGATAACAGAAAAGTAAGACCCTAGCTATCTGGAAGGGTAAGAGAGTGGTAATCTAAAATTTTCCCTGAGGTTTAGTTTTATTTTTCAGTAGAACATAAGAAATATGGATTACCCAACTCAGTATTGTTTGGTTTTCCAAAAGCTTTAACATTTTTATTCTTCAAACAGTTTTTATGGCAACTAAAATATACTCACTGAATTGTGCAATAAGTTTGTCTCAAGTTCCTCCAAAGAGTCCATTTTGAACTGACCTTCCAGCTGGATGCATGGACCCCTGATGCTTCGAGGTTTTATTCAGTCTAATATAATAGTGAGTGTTTGTTTCTTCTAGCTGAGACAAAAATTCAGAAACCTAAAATTCACTTTGCTAAACAGGAACTATATTTATAATTAATAAAATAATATCTATTAACACTATGTGTATGAAATATTTTAACTTATCTTTATGTTGCTAGAGAAAATGGGTCCTTGGGTAGTCTAGAGAAAAATATTTCAACAAGAAATTTAAGCATAAGAGAAGTTTAAGCACAGTGGCAAGATTTACTGGGGTAAAAATAAAATAATATCCTGTGAATTCCTTATTAATCCTCCATATATTTTCTTGGTTTGGGGAACAAGCAGGCTGTCTTTCAAACTGTCCAACCTCTTCCCTGGGTCTTCCCAGGGCTGTGCTAGGCCCTCCCCTTAACCAGCCCCTTATCTGGATCTTCCAGTGGTTCCCTCCCCATATCCTATCCAATCCTTTCCCCAGATTTTCCCAGCTGGACTCCCCGTATGGTCCCCATTTTGGCTCCTACTGCACATGCACTTACCTGCCCCTGCACCATCTTGGCTTCTACTGTGCATGGCTCAGCAAAGGAATCCCCCCTTACTATTTTATCTCCCCCTCCACTGGTGCCTGTGAATGAGTCCATTGTCCCCAGAGAGATTGGAAATCCTGTCCTTCCTGCCTGCCTAGGGGTTAAGTTTCACGTCTGAGGATTGGAGGATGGGGCTGTCTCCTGGGGAGTGTGTGAAGCTGCAGCTTCCTAGTTCAACCGGCTTAATGACAGACTCCATTGCTCCCTTCCTTTGTTTTTGGTGTGTGTGTGTGTGTGTGTGTTGTTAATCCTCACCGGAGGATATTTTTCCATTGATTTTTAGAGAGAGTGGAAAGGCAGGGGGAGACAGACAGAGAGAAACATCAATGTGAGGGAAACACATCAATTAGTTGCCTCAGGCACACAGCGGAGCCTGCAAGCAAGGTATATGCCCTTGACCAGAACTGAAACCAGACCTATGAGCTATCCACTGAGCCAAATCAGCTAGGGCACTCCCTTCCTTTGTTAATAACTAACTCTGTACTCTAATATTTACAGTAAAAAAGAATTTAAAAATCTTAGATTTATAAAACTATTTATATTATTTATTTATAGTCAACATGTTAAACATTTACTGAATTTCAGGCACTAAACAAGGCATGATAATGATAGAAATATGAATAAGCAGATTTTACATATTCAAGGGAGCACAGAGCTTATTAAGTAAATTATCACATGTAATCAAAGTGTTCCAGGAGACAGAAGAGAAATTAATATAAATTATGGTATATTAATTTTGGTAAAATATTTAATTACTTTAAAACCTAATTTTCTTACCCACCCCAGCTGGTGTGGTTCAGTGGTTGAGCACTGATCCATGAACCAAGAGGAAGCTGATTTGATTCCTGGTCAGGGCACTTTCCTCCGTTGCGGTTGTGGGCTTGATCCTCACTAGGGGGTCTGCAGGAAGCAACCTATCTATGTTTCTATATCTCTATCATTTTCCCTTCCTCTCTCTCTAAAATCAATAAAAACATATTTTTTAAAAAACTTTTTTCTCATTTGAAAAGTGGAAATAAAAATACTAAACTGGGAGAATAGTTTATGAGATTACCGACAATATATCTGTTAGACATGAACAGAGCAAAGACAATGGGCCAGGTAAAGAAACTCACCAGGACAGAAAGCCCCAGATGCCTAGCAAGGGACAAAACTGGGAAAACAAGAATCTCGCCCCCAGGGTAACCTGTCCTCCCCTAGCATATCACTGGTCGTGGGGTTTGGACCCCTGATCTTTCATATCGCTGGTCAGGTGGTTTAGACCCCTGACCTTTTCCTCCCTAAAGATAACATCTAGGCCTCAGTTGTATGTCAGCTCCAGGGCCAGAAAAGCAGCAAAACCAGACAAGTGATTCAGTGGCTGCCTCAGGACCAGCTACACTGACTAATGACCCCCTGCCCTGGCACCGACCAATCAGTGAAGACCACAACCCTGAAAGAGCACACTCGGCTGAGACCTCCTCTAAGATTTCCACCTGCAAGAGAGAGATAAATATGCTCAGGACGAAGGGCTCAGTGTGCTCTCCCTCCAAGAAGCACACCTGTGCCTTTCTCTCCTCTCTCCTTCCCCCAACGGGACTTGCAACCAGGGTAGCAATAGGCAATGGCAGCTGGCTCAGGGCTAACTCCCCGAACCTGTCTGTCTCCAAGGCTCCTTTATCTCTAACTTCTCAGTGAGCCAAAGCAGCCCAGCCTAGGCGTTCCTATTGCTTCTTCTATGCGCTTCCTTGTTTCGTTGTCCTAAGTATATTTTTGCTGCCATCAATACCCTTTGGTTCAGTGCTGTGTAGCCCTTCCCTTTAATTATCCCCATCTTCCCTTCCCTTTTCCTTAAATAAATTCAATTTTTCTTTATTCACCATCTGAGATGGCTATTTAGCCTGCCCGCGCACCACCAACTTCAACCTTTCAATATCACAGCGTTTGCATTCTATTAATAGGTCCTCAAGAGGTTGGGACTATTATTATCATTGTTTAAGTTTAAGAAGTCTCCATCAAAGCAGAAGAATTTTACTGGGAAATGAAAGAAAGAAAGAGGGAGAGAGATTGAGATTTGAAGTAGGATCTGAGTGGCAGAGACAGCATTCCAGGTAATTGTAGGGTTAATATATAGAAAAAGACTTTATAGAGTCTTTCTATTTCAATGAAAGACTGCGAATAAGTTCTTAATAGACAATATCTCTACTGTGCCATAAAAATGAATAAGTGTTTTTTGGTACATTTCACAAATTGTTTAGAAAGGTAGCCTCCCTGAACCATTGTGTATATCTCCCCTCAACACAGAATGTAGAATAGACTAAGTAACTTAATGTAAGTTGGTCAGTAATGCAGGAACTATATAAGCAAACAAAATAAACCCATTAAAATCTTTAGTAACAACCCACACATGGAACCACTGTCCATGACTGATGAGATGAACTGATGATATGATGTATAATTCAACAAAATGAGATTGCCATTACAGCATAACCACATATTTCTAAGGAAATATGTACATGTTGGTTTTGAGGGTAGATATGAGCATCAGAATAGGGAAATCAGTGCTGTCTGGGCAAGAGGAGTGTAGCATACATTTGTGTTTGCCCCAAACTTCATGCAGATCACATTTTTATCAGTTACACTAGAATACTTCAGACAATTTTTTTCTTATACCATAACTCATTTATAAAAAAAGAAAAAAATAGTTCTTTATCACCAATATATATATATATATATATATATATATCCTATAAATTTGTTTAAGCCAAAGCTAAAGAAAAAATAGTATATGAGAAAGACATTTGGTAGAATTCTCAGAATTTAAAGATTCTGTGAAGCTTTTACTGGCAGGTACTTTACATTAACTGTGCCAAGGGAAACAGCAGGTATTCCTCTTGCCTGTCTTTTGGGGTGGAACTAGTCATTTTATATTTTATCAAAGCTGCTGATATTACCATAAAGAAACAAAAACTCATATTTTACATTATTATTTAACAGTCTAAAGGAATAATATTTCAAAATTTTATGGATGGAACTCAAATATATTTCTGGTTTTCAAGCTACAGATTTTTCCCCCCGAGGAGTTGATTTTCATCACCAGATCTTTTTTTTTTTAAGGCAACAGTAATATTTTTTTGCTGCAAATTATTCAAGAGAATTTCAGAGTCTCACCATTCAATTAAATTAGGTAGGATATGCAGTATTCCTGAAGGACAAAAGTTTTATTCTGTTAGGTTTGGGTTTACATAGTGCCTGCTTTCACACTAAAAATATGCAAACAAAGAAATGTACATTTTCATTAACATTGAAAACTAGACATGTTACTTAAAGATATAACAGCCTTCAGAAGCATTTGTTTCATTGATTTAAGCAGAGGAGAGATCTGGTGGAATGTTAGTGGAGGCTGAGAATGTATAGGAGATGACTATAATCCTTTGTCACATCTATAGATTATCTTTAGGGGCATAGGTTCTTAATTGATTACAGAGAAAGAAAGGAGCTCTTACTAAAGATCATCAGTTTCTGAATCATATTCCTACTGCCAGCATTCTCATTAGGACTTCTCCTTTCATATCTGTTTTAAAGCTACAATCCCTATAATGTTATACGAATAGTATCAGACAACATGAATGGTGTTACTACATTTTGAGAGCACAGATAGAGAACATTAGAAAGAACCACAGGAACAATAAACTGTGGGTGCAGTATTGTTTTATACATGTTCTCTGTCTATGCAGAACTTCCAGGTTTCCAAAAGTAAATTATCTTCCATCTAGTCTGAGCTAAGAATACAATTAAATAACTTTTTTTAATAAAGCAGAGCCAGTTGGCATAAATAACTGCCAAATAAGATAATTTGGCTATGAACTGAGAATTATACTGTTGGTAAAAAACAAAAATCTTGTGGATAGGGAGAGAGCACAGGATGATTCCAGCATGAAAGGCTGCATAAAATGTAAATAAATAAATAAATAAAATAAATAAAAATTTTAAATTAAACAGACAAACATGGAAATATGAAAAATTCAAAAATATAAGTTAAGGAAACTATTGCTTTTGAAAAGCAGAAGAAAGTCCTATCTTATAATAATTTTGAAAAACAATAATTTAAGAACACTAAAATTTCTTGCTTATGTTGATAAGCAATGTTAGCAATATCTTTAAAATTTTAAGAGGGAAATAATTGAAAATAATAATCTCACAGATCCAAAATACTCAAAGTCAAGCACAGGAACATTTAAAAAAATCATAATTAAATTGCTTAAAACCAACCTTAAAGGAAAGGTCTTAAAAGTAGCCCAAGGGAAAAAAAAGACATTATGTACAGATAAAGATGACAGCATATTGCTCATCCGACACAATTCAAGTGAGAAGATAGTTAAGCAAATTCTTTAAAGTACTGAAAAAAAAATCTTTCAAATACAAAAGCAAAAATTAATTTCAGACATGCAAAAGCTGAAACAATTCATATGAATTTAGAGTTTAAAAAGTTGAAGCAATGCAATTGACTCACATTACCAAAAACATCAAAATCCTTCAGGTAGATGAAAATTTATACCAGCTAGAAAAATGGATCCCCACAAAGGAATAAAATGGGGCTGAAGTAACTGCAGTAGTAACTGCATGACTGTTTTATTACTTAAATCTTTTTCAAATATTGTTTAAACAAATGTTACAAGACTTTAAATAAAAATAATACTAAATTTCATTTGGGATTATAACATATGTATAATTAAAATGTATGACATCAATAGAACAAAGATCAGAAGGTGAGAATTTGAGATTTACCAATATCTCAAGTTAAAATATTCCATTCTCTAAGTAAAATCTCCTTTTCTTTTTAGCCAGTAAGTTTTTCTAAAACATTCACTTCAATAAATTTCAACCCAAATGATATGAAACTATTTACAGTATATCAAATCTATGTGATAATTATCAAATTTCTAAACTGAAAAGTTTAGATATTGTTTCTCTCACACAGGCTAATGCATACCAAAGCATCAGAAATAAAATGTGGCAATGCCATTTTTTTAAGTTATTTTTTTGCTATTGTTTTTAATCATTTGATATTTCTGAATTCTGGCATGTATCTTAGTGTGGTTTATTTTTTTAATGGTGTCTTTACTTTTCATATAATAACATTCCTTGCACATTAAAATCTATAAATATTCTTAATCTTTACTAGAACAATGATTACTGACATCGTTTATCTGAAACACATGGACCACTGATCTTTTAATTTTTTCTTTTACTTTTAATAGAGACATGAGTTAAAAACTTTCTCTTAAATTTACAGTTAAGTAATCCAAACTCTGTCACAAAAGGTAGATGACATCTCTCATTTGGGAGACAATAAGAGAAGTAAGAAATATAGCAGAAGAGAATTCATACTCAGTCTAAAAAGAGCTGAGTTTCAACAAATTATTTTCATATTATGGCATTTTCATGTTTTGTCTTCCAAGAGAATCTGAAAATATATTTATTTTTAAATGTGAGTTCACATGAATTTTATAAGTTGATGTTAATGTTGTTAAAATTAATATGGGCTAAAATACTGCAGGCCAAACATATATGTGTGCATACTAATATAGAAAAACCCTGGGTCGTAATGTCCAGTAACAACTGAAGCTCGACCAACTAGAAGTCAGTCCTGCAGTCAGTGCTGGGTTGCTGTGGCAACCTAGCGCTGACTGCTTCTACTGCAGGTGTGGTGCCCCAAAACTCACTGCTGAGGGGGCTGCAAATCAGGGCCAGAGAGAGGCCTGAAGAGAGAAGCAGGGACTGATCCATTGCCTCTGTGGCAGCTTTTGATCAGGACTTGCCTCTCTCTTTCTCTCCCAGTCTGGCCAGCAGCTACACCTCCATTTCTCTCCAGGCCTCCACCAGGGCTGCTGATCAGCCCCACCTTTCTGATCAGGCCCCGTTGATAGGCCGAGAGACACTGACTGGCATAGAATGCAACCAATCAGAACCAAATCTGGGTGAAGTATGAGGAATCAATGGCTGGCTAGGAGGCAGAGCTTTTGACGCTGACTGGCATAGAAATTGATCAATCAGAACCAAATATGGGTCAACTGTGAGGAGCCAATGGCTACCTAGGAGGTGAAGCTTTTGATGCTGACTGGCATAGAAGCCGACCAATCAGAACAAAATTGTCTGGCAGAGGAGGGCAGTTGGGGCCAAGATCAGGCTGGCAGGGGTGGGCTGTTGGGGGTGAGATCAGGCCAGAAGGGGAGGGTAGTTGGGGGTGAGATTAGGCAGGCAGGCAGGGGAGGGCAGTTAGGGGTGATCAGGCAGGCAGGCAGAGGCAGTTAGGGGCGATCAGGCAGGTAAGCGGTTAGGAGCCAGTGGTCCCAGGTTGCGAGAGGGATGTCCAGCTGCCTGTCAGATGGGGCCTAAACTGGCAGTTGGACATCCCCCAAGGGGTCCCTGATTAGAGAGGGTGCAGGCTGGGCTGAGGGCCCCCTCCATGCACAAATTTCATGCATCAGGCCACTAGTGTCTATATAATGTGCCTGATATGTAGACACATAATGAAACACATGAAAGCATGCATGTACATACACAAACATTTATACACATATACATGCACACATATATACAAAACTGTGGGGTATATTTGGACCATGGGACTGTAGTTTAAAAGTAAAAAATGATTACTTTTGTCAAAGTGGAACATCAGCCCTTCATGCTTTGGAATATAAATATTTGGAAATATATTTTTGGATAGTGTTACTACAAAAGGAAGTAAACAATGGTAGATAGCCTATTTAATAAAACTTATTTATCAATACAGGAGGTTTTTCTTTCACATAACCATATTTGTTATTTTTTTATGGGTACAACCCTTGATTTGACCTGGTCCTTCACAGTTGTTGTTATTTTTTTAAATCTACTCTTTTAAAAAGACCTTTGAAGTTTGCTTTCTCTTTGATGCCTATCACAAGACCTGTATCACAGGCTGGCAATGAAACGTTCTGCCTCACTGAACCACTCTCACAGACCCTGTATTAGAAGCAAATGGACTTTCTCCCCTTCTTTCTTTCCTTAACATTTTCCATGGGAGCGCAAAGAACTCCTTTAAAGGAAGCCTGCAGATCTCAACATCTCATGAAAGAGAATTGATTGTGCTTCCCCCCCACACACACAAGCCCCATAGAGCATGAAGTTGTTGTTATGAATATAATTATTTTGGGTCAGTTGTGTAGATTTGAAACTCAGGTTGGTTAGAATGTGGCTCCAAATATAGAAACCATCTAGATAGCCTGAGCTTTCAAGAAAAGTGAAATCTGAAATTTCAAGTTCTCAATAATAGACTTACATTTTTTCTTCTATCAGTTTTAGATTGTGTTTGAGTAAGCAAAGCTTAAATAGTAAGTTCAACAAAGTATCAATAATGTTCTGCTTTTAAATAATGTTCAACATACTTAAAGTTGTTGATGATAAGAAGGATATGATGTAAACAGTTATATATCTTGTATATGTGTAGTTTGCAATTCTCAGGTGAGTGTACAACATAAATCAAATAAGAGAATAAAAGCTAACAATGTATTGGTATTTACCATCAAATAGTGAACTCTTTGAAGATACTATAAAAGGTTATCTTGCTTAAAGGTTATTTTAATTAAAGTAAACATTTGAGTCAGTAAACCAAATATACTAGTGTACACTTCTCGTTACAGATATATATCTTGTGATAGAGATAGGAACAAATTTTCAGCACGGTTGGGATCAGTCTAAGAAAAAATCCTGAAGCAGATGGAATAAATAAAATAGTAACTTGGAAAATTCAGTGGCAACTTAGAAGTGGGTATGTGCACATTCAATGAGAAAGGGAAAACTTAGTACTTTTGCAGGAGAAAAACTCTGAGCACCCAAACCTCAATTTACACACTGTACAAAATATATTATACCATAATAGTCTCTGCTGCCTTGATTTTATGAACTTTCAATATAAAATTAAATTCTGAGACAACTGAAAGGAGATTTCAAATTCATGGTAGAGCAGTTTATAAAGATTAACACTCTCACCAAGAACAATTATAAAATCTAGAAAAATACACAGGACAGACAACATTCAAGGAATGAAAATTCTTGGAAATGTGGAGTCATGCCAAGCTGAGCCCCATAGTCACTTCAGCTTTTTCCCTTGAATGACTTTCCAAATCACAGCAAGAAAAGTAGAGGGTTAGGGAAACGTACATCACAGGTCTTGCTGCAGTTTCACTGAGTTAACAATAACTGAGACATAAGGGGAAAGAGAGAATCACATAATGAGACTAAAATTCTGTTTTGATATGTCCATAAAGCACCTATTAGTTTGCTAGAGCTGTTAAAGCAAAATACCACAGTGGGTGGTTTGAACAACAAAAATTTATTTTCTCACAGATCTGGAAGCTGAGAGGTCAAGGTTAAGGTGCCAGCAAAGTTGGGTTCCACTGAGCCCTCTCACTTTAGATGTGGAAAGCTGATTTTTTTTTTATTGTCTCTTCAGATGGCCATCCATCCCTCTGTGCATGCATATCCCTGGTGCCTCTCTCTTCTTGTAAGTATGCCACCAATATTGGATAAGAGCACCACCCCAAGGGCTCACTTTAACATAATCACTTCTTTAAAGAGGTAATTTTTAAAGACCTTATCTGCAAATAAGTTAACATTCTGAGGTCCTGGGGATTGGGACTTCCACATATGAATTTGGAAACACAATTCAGACCATATTAAAGTATTTGGTGACTCAAATTGTGTATTTAATGAGCGATACACAGAAAGCAGTAGCTATGTGAGTCACATAACTCCACATAAGTTTTAGAAGTCTTCGAATGCTGAGGAGACAGAGGTTATAATTCAATTCTCACCAAGATGAAGGTTATTTAGTTAACAGAAAAAGAAAAAAGAGACTTTAAGTTGAAATCACCGGATGTCTAAAACCAAGAAGAATTATTCTTTAAAGGAAGGGCAACTGAAAGTAACTACCACTAACCCAGGTTAACAAACATATTTACCTAGAACAGGTGATTTAAAAGTCCTCCAGCTGCTTTCCAGAAAAAAAAGTAAATCCTTTTAAGAGGAAGATAATGTAAGGTAGAACTTTGTCAATTTTCTTTAAAACGTATCTAACATTCAATAAAAAAGCATAGACATTCCAAAGGAGAAGACCAAATGAGGCAAACCAAACCCGAAACAACAAAACAATGTAAAAAGACCATAAGGCAACTTACTTTTCCTACAAAAAGAGATTGAAGAATTCAACTTCAGTTGCAAAATGAAAATAGCTTAGGAGTCATTACTCCCGTATTTATAATGAGCAAAGCTTCAGCTGAATGCTAATAACCTTTTTTTTCCTTTTTTTTTTTCTTTTTTTACTTATTAGAGAGCTGAGATTGCAGGACAAAGTGCCATCCCCAAATACCCAAATATGACAAGATAAGTGGATTTAGAGTCACTTAGAGATCTGCTTACCTGGAGCAGAAGCCACTGGAGCCATAAACACTGGTAGAAATATTTAAATGATAATTTTGACTAAGTACAAATTAGCTTGAGAATGGAGAAATTCGTGGGACTGCAGTCTTAGGAGGCCACTCATACTCTAATGGGTTTTACCTCAAGGAAACACATCAGGTTCTCAAGGTCAAGGTCCAGGAAAGAGCCCTTCATGACTGGCAGTAGGAAGACTGGATTAGTCCTTGGGGAATACACAGGAATCACACTCTATAACAAAAGCCTGCTCTGAAGGGGAAAAGAAAACCACCTTTATCAGACTTATCCTACCTGGAGCGGGAAGGGTATTCCTCATAGCCAAGCCTCTTCTAGTCTCACTGTTTCTCCTTGTTAGTGTAGGTAGCTAGTTAAGTATTCACAAAAGCTGGTTAAGCCTGATTAAGTCCGAAAGCTACAACCTCCAGACACTCCAGGGAAAGCCACATCCTGCACCAAAGGATCACTAATCTCAGAGTGGGCAGGAAAGACCCCCTTCCAATCTCCCCAGGGAACAGCCAACTCCTTCCAGAGTTTACTGGGGGAGGAATAGGCTGTACGGGAAATTCCCCTGCTGAGGCACGAGCAGTAAAAGCCAGATGACAACCATAAAGAGGAGGAAAGTAGCCTGGGAAAATACTGGAAAGGATGAGGGCACGGAATCCTGGGTGATCCAGCAAAGGGACTGGATAGCGGGAGGGCCCTAGAACAAGCCCCCGAAGGACTAGAAAAAAGATTGGTTGGTTTGAAACAGAGCTTACTCCTTCCCAAACCCGAGGTTTGCTCTCGTGCTCTCTCCTTAGCAGCTGCGGGGCCCCAGTGCAGTCTTGGCGGCGATGTGCAGATGGGGGACTGAGACACTGCGAAGTTCTGCTTCTCTGGGTCCTGTCCTCCTGGGTGGGCGGACAAGTGTGGGCCAGAGGCTGGACCTCTTCCACCGCGAGCTGGAGCTGAGCCACCTGGTCGTGGTAAGACACCCAGCACCTGGGGGCAGTCCTTGGTTTTCGCCCCAATCAACCTTGTCACTGTTGCTCCCATCCTCTGATGCGTGAGCCCCCAAAATGCTCTCCGTGTGATTCCATGGAAGAATCATATTTCCACCGGCAACAGGCAACATGATGGCTCCCTGACTGGGATTCGAAACGGAGCCAAAGTGGTGAGAGTGCCAACTTCTAGCCACCTCAGCTTTTGATCTAAGAGGAAAAATATTATACGACTGGAGAGATAATTATGAAAGGTAGATCCCAGAGACACAGGCCCATTAAGAGACTAAGATTTATTCATGAGGTTATAGAGTGCTGCCCCACCCTTACACCTCATCACAGCACCAACAGCGCTAGACTACAATTACAGGGTAGCATAAAAGGGACGTTCGGTACTAAAGAAGTCTGAATAAAACATAGATTTTAGTTAATAATGATGTATCAAGATTGATTCACTAAGTTTAATAAATTCAATCATATTCATGTAAGATGTTAATTATAGAAACTGGGTGTGCAGAGTATATGAGAACTCTCTGTACTATCTTTACAATTTTTTTTTTCTGTAAATTTAAAAGTGTTCTGCCTGGCCAGAGTGGCTCAGTTGGTGGAGCATCATCTTGTCCACTGAAAGGTTGTAGGTTCTAGTCCTGGTCAGGGCACAAACCTGGGTTGCGGGTTGGGTCCCTGGTTGGGACATGTAGGGAAACAAGCCAAACTGATGTTTCTCTCCCACATCGATGCTTCTCTCTCTCTCCCTCTTCTTTCCGCTCTCTCTAAAATCAATAAAACTTTAAAAAAATAAAATAGAAGTGTTTTAAAACAAATTTTCTATTTAAAATTAAATATATTGCTAAGAAGCTCTATTGGTGATCTAGGTACTGAAGATATTAGAGGGAATTTATGTAATCATAATTAATTCAAGAATAAATAATATCACAAGCAACTGGAATTTATGAAATAGTTAAGTAGAAATTCTAGAATTGAGAAAAAGGCTAGCAATATGATTAAGATGCTCTAGTAATGCAGTAGCCATCATAATAAAGAAGGAGCAATAAGCTGGATATTAGCTTAGAAACAATATCCCAATTGAAGCACAGATAGCAAAAGGCTGGAAATTAAACAAGAATGTAAAAGACATATGGACATAATATGGAAATTAAATTTTCACAAACAGAAAAGAGATAATAGATAAAATTCACCAAGTCAAATATTCAGAAAACTCTATGAAATGCAGGGAAACTAATGTCTAAATATTTCCAAGCCATATATAAACATATTATAAAAAAGACTTTTATAAACAAAGGAAAAAGAGGAATCTTAAATGAATCAGAAAGAAAAGATTTATTACTTTTAAAGAAGTAACAATAAGAAAAGAGTTTCAGCAGAAACTTTGTAAGAAATCAAAAACCTTAACTTTCCGTAGGGGAAAAACTGTCCACCTGGAATTCTATAATTAATGAAAATATACTTTAAGAATTAAGGCAAATTAAGATTATATATATATATATATATATATATATATATATATGCAAGATATTTGGGTTAAAGAGAAAGAATATGAGAGGAAAGTATGCATTTTAAGGAATGAAAGAAAGAAATACATCAGGAATGAGGAGTTACAGGGGAAAAACAACATTATTTTTATTTAAGTTAAAATACCTACAACTTTAAAAAATGTAGTTAAATACATATTATGAAGTAACATAAATGTAGAAAGGAAAGAGGCTATATGATTTCATGGTTTTTAGCTGTAACTTGAAATTGTTAAGTAATGCCTCTAAGCTGACTTAAAATTTAAGGATGCACATTATAATACCAATAGGTATAGCTAAAATGTCAATAAATACTTTAGAATGGAATTTTAATAAACAACAAATTATATAAGAGGGCATGAGAGAACAGAGAAATAAAAAAATAGAAAAATGGAAAAAATGGTCCTTGTCAGTTTGGCTCAGTGGATAGAGCGTCAGCCTGTGGACTAAAGGATTCCAGGTTTGATTCTGGTCAAGGGCACATGACCAGGTTACGGGCTCGATCCCCAGTAGGGGAAATGCAGGAGGCAGCCAATCAATGATTCTCTCTCACCATTGATGTTTCTCTCTCTTCTTCTCCCTTCCTCTCTAAAATCAATATATATATATAAAAGTCTAACTGATCATCGCAACTGAAACAACTGAACAGATGACCAAATAGGCTGTGTGGAGCGACCAGTCTGGCAGGGGGGTTAGTGAGGGCCAGCCAAACAACTGAGCAGCAGGCTGCATGAGGCAACCAGGATGGCAGGGGCGTGTTAGTAAGGGCCAACCAAACAACTGAGCAGAGGGTGACCAGGCCGGCAGGGGGGTTAGTGAGGGCCGACCAAACGACTGAGCAGCAGGCTGTGTGGGGCTACCAGGCCAGCAGGGGAGCAGTTGGGGGCAATTAGGCAGGCAGGCAGGTGAGCAGTTAGGAGCCAGTGGTCCCGGATTGTGAGAATGATTTCCGACTGCCAGTTAACATCAATACCCAGGACTGGGCCTAAACCGGCAGTCGGACATCTCCTGAGGAGTCTCGGATTGGAGAGGGTGCAGGCTGGTCTGAGGGCAACCCCCCCGCCATGCACGAATTTTGTGCATGGGGCCTCTAGTAAAAATATTTAAAAAATCATAAAATAGTATATATAAATTCAACAATATCAATAGCTAACATTGCATGCTAACGCTCTAAACACTCCAATTAAAAGGCAGAAATTGTCAAGATAAATAAATAAGCAGTGCTACCTATGAAAAACACATTTTAAATACAAACACAGTTAGGTTGAAAGTCAATAGTATAAAAAGATAGATCTTGCAAGTTGTTGGCTGAAAAAGCTGAAGTTGCTTTTAGCATCAAGTATAATAGACTTTAAGACAAAGAGTACTCCCAGAGGTAAAAAGGGGGCATTTCAAATGATCAGAAGAATTCATTGGGATAATATAAAATTATGAACATATTATAAGCATTGGAGAACTTCAAAAAGCATTAAGCAAACTTTGAAAATTATAGAAAAACAATTCCAAAATCATAGATTTTAATATCTTTTTGGATAACAAATAGCACATAGTTGATAAATTAGTGAAGATATAGAAGACATAAAATATTACCAAAAATCTTGGTCTAATGGACATTTATATAGAACACTATACCCAACATCTCTATATCCAAATTACTTTCAAGTGTACCTTTACGAAGAAAACTCATATGCTTGGCCATAAAACACTATTAATAAATTTAAAAGGGCTAAAATTGTGTATAGTATCTCCTCTGACCATAATGCAATTAAATAAAAAACCAATAGCAATACATATATAAGAAAACTCAAAATATCTTAGTATTATGCAACATATATTAGTCAATGGATCAAAGACAAAATCATAAATAAAATTCAAATATTTGGAAGTTAATGACACTGAAAATATATCAAAATTTGTAGAATGCAATAAAGTTGTAAAAGAAAAAAAAGAAAAAGGAAAATGCAGAAAAATGAAGGGTGAAAAGAAGTAAAGGAGATAAAAGGAGGGAGTTGGCAAGACTGGGAGACAAGGAGAATGAAAGTAAAGAATGAGGAGACTGACTTGGCTTGGGGATTCTAGCTCTACAAACTTACCATTTGGTACAAGCAATAGATAGTCACAGATGTGCTTCAGGTTCCTCAGTGCCAGATACCACCTCATCCATGTAAAACAGTAAAAAACAAAACAAACAAAACAGAGCAATATAGATAGACACTAACAAATTGTGTTCAGCTAACCTAGGAGCCATATATAAAAGTGCATACTAAATTTAAAGTTTTAATACCTGTGAAAACATGGGCAAATATTGTAAGTTTGAAAAAGGAAAGCCATTTTTAAATCAAAAGGCATGTGTTATATTTGCAATTTTCATAATAATCTAGACCAGGGATCCTCAGGCCATGTCCCCCACCTGGTGGGGCTTGATGGAGGATCTCAAGGCATGCCCCCTGCCCCAGTCTGGGCTGGGGGACCTCAGGCCACGCCCCCCATCCTGGCGCCGGGCAAGGGGATCTGAGGCTATGCCCCCTCCCCAGCAGGACTTGACAAGGGTGGGACTGGCCAGGTCTGGATCTAGCCCCATGGGGGAGGGGGGCGCGCCAGGTCTGGGTCTCACGCAATTTTGAGATGCATGTGGGTGGGCGGGGACTTGACTCTGGGTCCCATGGTGTGCCCCAGACTCTGATTGGAGGAAGGTTTTCATATACATTTTACTAATTTTCTTTCATCTCTGACCTATTATAGAGAAAGGGCAAATAGCAATATTAGATAATTTCCTCTAATTAATCCCCTTTTAATGTACTCAAATTTTGTGCACCGGGTCACTAGTGTTTAATATAAAGTTGTGTTATCGTTTCATAAAACCATTGCTCATTATTTGTCTTTTGAAATTATAATAGTGTCTAACTATTGAAAACATCATATGGAAAACTCCACAAAGTGGTAGTTCATTTTCAAAACTTGAGTTATAAAATAAAATTAAAATAATTTCTAAGTTAATGTCTGAATAGAACTGATTTTTTTTTTCAGTCAACATACCATCCCAATAGTGGAACACTTGGAAGAACCATTTCTCAACCTGAGCTGGACTTTAGGCTTCCTGGGCAGCTTTTCAAAAATAGCTATGCACATGTGTCTCACCCAGAGCTCATTGGTTAAATTTAATTGAGTGTAGGTGGACTCTGGGCACTGGTCTATTTAAATACTCCCTAAGGGATCGCATTTTTGTTAAAATGAGGCATTACAGTTAAGGATTAAACCCAGCTGCATGCAAGAGAAATTCCAAATAATAGTGACTTAAGATGAAGGTTTATTTACTTCTCAAGTAACTAGAAGAATAAAATAGTTTCAATCTAAAGTAGTAGCACAAAGATCTCTGGGCTGAGGTCACTGTGAATCTATGTCCTTTCCCTCATGGTCTGTTTTAAGATGATAGATATAACTTCATTTATGATGTTCATATTTTAGTCAGGAAAAAAAAAAGTTTAATGTCAAAACCCAAAATACCAGCCAACTGAATTTGTCTTCTGAAACTTTCAAAAAAGGCTCAGATATTAACTTTTGTAATGGTGTCCAGTATCACCCTTTTCTTCAGGTAATGCTATGGAATACATCATTCAGCAGATACAATGCCATCTCTAGCAAAAGTACATTCTGTTCATAAGTGTGAAAGTTTATAGGTTATCAGTTTACTACACCTGTAGTAAACTATCACTAAACTGTTCTGAACTTATACTTAGAATATAAAGCAACACCTGGCCAGTGTGGCTCAGTGATTGAGGCCGGTGTGGCTCAGTGGTCAATCTATGAACCAGGAGGGCAAGTTTTGTTTCCTGGTCAAGGCACATGCCCGGGTTATGGGCTTGATCCTCAGTGTGGTGGGTGTAGGAGGCAGCCAATCAATGATTTTATTTTACTATTTGAAGTTTCTATCTCTCTTTCCTCTCCCTCCCTGAAATCAATAAAAATATATTTTAAGCGAATATATATAAAGCAACAATAAAGTAGTAAAAGCAAAATAATATAAAAAAAAGTAAACTCTTATTCACAAAAATAAAGTTAGAAGTAAGAGAATCCATATCATAAATAAAAATGTGCAAATCTTATGGAACTTCATTTCTCCTGATAGCAAAAATGTCTACATATTAGAAAATGTAAACAAATATAGAAGAGTAATATTTTAATCAAAAAGTATTACAAAATTTATTGACAAAAAGAACAAATGAACCTGAGGTTGGAATCAGTTTCTTCACCCTAAAAATTCTTATTAATGGACTCATTAGCTCCGCTAAAATAAACTTTTGAAGTGAAACAACTAGGGTTCCCAATGCATAGGGCTAGGTTTTCGTATCAAAATATAAACCAACTGTTTATAATTCAAGACAAAGTGGACTAATACTTGAAAGAAAGTATAACCTCTGTGTTCCATTAGTTTATGCTGACCACAGTCCAATTTAAACTAGTATTGCTTATAAAATTTTCTTTCTCAGCATACCTTAAAAATGTGGAACTTTTGTAATTATCTCCAAACAGAGCAGAATTAATTCAGAGCAAACTACTCAAAGCTGCTAATGACTGCATGATCAGGTAATTTTATTGTTTCAGCAAAGGATAGCATGCATGTAAATTTTATTTAACTTTGCTTTGACTAATGAATAGCTAAGAGAAAAAAAAAAACTTCATTCTTCTGGAAGTTTATTAGCTTTTTTTTTTCCTCCTTTGGTGGAATTGTAGTTTTATAACTGCTGCTACACTCTATAAATAATAAATGGTTTACTTTGCATAATTCAAAGTTCTCAATAGAAATGTGATATGATTAAATTTTCTGGGCACTAACTCTTTGATATTTTCAAAGAATTAAAGTGGAACAGATTTCAGATTTCATTTTTTAAGTTGCCCAATTAAGGTACAAAGAATAATAATTTAATTATTCCTTATAACTTATTTATTCATTATTATTATAAATCTTCTAATTTGATCTAATTTTTCAGTGATACAGTGTTAATAATTTTATAAAATACTACATTAAAACTGATAGATGAATGGATATTTTAATCACAAGGAATATATTTAGAGGTGTTTTACCATAGTTTGTGTCATGCACAGTGTTATGTTATGCTATTGTTTGATAGAATGGAAAACATGTTCATTAAGTAAAGATGTCTTTAAGTTTGCAATTTGGCTATATTATCTAACACATAATTTAAAAATAGCATCACATTGAAAGTTGAATACACAAAGAACAATCAGAAAACAACTGAAATGTAATAAGAAATGAATTATTAAATTTCAATATAATTTTCCTGGCCATCAGAACTAGAACAAATGAACTTCATGCCTAGTTTATTCTGTACTAAAGTGCACTGGACAAATATGAGTTTTTTAATGAGATGGTAATAGAGACCATCCACTTTTTAATGAAAACCAATTTCTATTTTGTGAGCTGAGCACATTCATGTATCTCTTCTCCTATGATATTATAATAAAAATAGAGGCCTGGTGCATGATATTCATGCGTGGAGGGGGCGGTCCCTCAGTCTGGCCTGCAGTTTGTCACAATCTGGGACCGCTGGCTCCTAACCTCTCTCCTGCCTGCCTGATCTCCCCTAATTGCTTGCCTGCCTGCCTGATCACCTCTAACCACTCAGCCTGCCTGTCTGATTGCCCTTAACTGCTCACCTAACTATCTCTGCCTTGGCCCCCACCGCAGCTGCTCTGTCCAGAAGAACATCCAGAATTATGTTTGGAAGGTCATTCAGCTGTCTGGTCTAATTAGCATATTATGCTTTTATTATTATAGATGACAGAAGTTAAGTAAAAAGACAACTTAAAATAAAAAGGAAATTTTCTAAATGATGTATAAATCAAGTGGAGGAGTGGAACCTGATAAATCTGAGAAAAGGAAGTGATAAAATGAAATAAAACATTAAGAAAGTCATTTTGACCTGAAGAACCCTGGAGAAGACAAGATCCCCAAAGAAGGCAAGTTCAAGTCATAAGTGTGGTTTAAATACAAAATCAATTGAAAGTCTGTCTGTGTGGAGAAGCACGGGACTTGGTTGGAAAGCCTATAAGGAGAATTCTTCGAAAGGTCGGCCTCTTAGGGGGACCTGTCCAAAGGTGGCAGCCCCTGCCTTGATTTTTCCAAACAAGTCTGAGACCCTGGGTATTTTACTGGAATCTCTATGTTTTGTCTTCAAAACCGATCTTGTAGAAGCATGTGCTTTCTCAAGGATACTTACCCTGCTGATTGTATCTAGAGGTTAATTTTAGTTCAAGCTGTTGTTACAAAAAAAGGCCAAAGGAGACAGGTGAACGCGGCTACTTGGTAGCTATAGCCAAGTAGTCCCTTAGCCTCTCTTTCACAGAAATATGTGTCAGAGTAATCATTCATCCATCATTCAGGATCTGCCGGTCAGCCCTGGCATGTCTGCAGAGAAAAACCAATAATGTATGATATTACTTACATATGGAATCTAAAAAAGCCAACCTCATAAAAACAGTGAGTAGAATGTTGATTACCAGAGGCTGGGGAATATAAAATTTGGTATATGTTTTTTAAGGGTACAATCTTAGAACTAATAGATCAATAATTCATGGAGATCTAAAGAACAACATCCTACCTAATAAAAGAGTAATATGCAAATTGACTGCACCTTTGCTACGCCCAAACCACACCCACCAGCCAATCAGGACGACTATGAAAATTAACTCAACCAAGATGGCGGTTAATTTGCATATCAAGACAGTGTAGAAAGAAGCCAAGCCTGCAGAAGGGAGCGAAGCTAGGGAGAAGCAAGCAAGCGGGGCGGCAGAGAAGGAAGGGAAGCAGGCAGGGTGGGGAGAAGGGAGGAAAGCAGGCGGGGCCAAGAGAGAAGGGAGGAAAACAGGCGGGGACAGGGGAGAGCACAGCAGGAAGCCCTATTGCAGGAATCTTCCTGCAATGGGAACTCTAGTAATAATTATAGACAGCAATACTATACCATAAACTTCAAATTTGCTAAGACACTAGAACTTAATTGTTCCAACAAGGAAATAAAAAAACACAAAAAAGAAATGGTAGTGACATCGATGTCATGGCAAAGTGAGACAATCCCTTTGTATCTCTCCCTCTCCTTAAATCTATAACTAATGGGTCATCTATAACCCAACAAAGGTTCCTCAACTCAACACACTCAGTTGCTTGAGAGATCCATATATTCACATGTCTGAACTTGGAGTCTTGGAATGTGTAGGGGAGCCACAACAGGGAGAAGGACAAGGATGCTCCCCATAGATCTGGTTTCCTGTATGCTACAGCTGAGCCCACAACCCAGTGAACTTGGTGGAGATGAAGGATTCAGAATGTGGCACCCATATCATAGCACAAAGGAGGGTAAGAGGGACAGCGGCAATGTTGGCTCACAAGAATCCAGCTCCCTATACAAAAATGTGTTGTGTTTTTATATCCTGACAACAAAATATCAAAAAGAGAAATGAAGAAAACAATCCCATTGACAATCACAACAAAAAGAATAAAATACATAGGGAAAATGTTAACAGAGGAGGTAAAGACTTGTACAGTGAAACTATAAGACATTATTGAAAGAAATTAAAGAAGACACAAAAACATGGCAATATATTCTTTGTTTATAGATTGAAAAAGTTAACATTGTTAAAATGTTCATATTACATAAAGCACTCACAGATTCAGTGAAATGCTTATCAAAATCCCATGGCATTTTTTTTTTCACAGAAATAAAACAAAAAAAACCTTGAAATTTATAGAGAACTACAAAAGACTCCAAAAATTCAAAGCAATTCAGAGAAAAAGAACATCGCTGGAGGTATCACACTCCCCAATTTCAAAGTATATTTCAAAGCTATAGTAAGCAAAACAGCATGGATTTAGCAGAAAAAAGAGAGACACTGAACAGTGGAACAAAATTGAGAGCCCAACCTAGCTGGTTTGGCTCAGTGGATAGAATGTCGGCCTGTGGACTGAAGGGTCCCAGGTTTGATTCTGGTCAAGGTCACATAAAGGGGTGGCAAGCTCAATCCCCAGTAGGGGGCATGCAGGAGGCAACCGATCAATGATTCTGTCTCATCATTGATGTTTCTATTTCTCCCTCCCTCCCTCTCCCTTCCTCTCTGAAATCAATAAAAATATATTTTAAAAAATTAAAAAATTTAGAGCCCAGAAATAAATTCACACATATATAGATAACTACTTTATGACAAAGTAGCCAAGAATATATATGGACAAAGGAAAGTCTTTTTAGTAAATGATGTGAGAAAACCAGACAGTCATGTGCAAAAGAATGAAACTAGACATTATCTTATAGCAGTCATAAAAGTTAACTCAAAATGGATTAAAGACTTAAAAGTAAGACTTGAAACGAGAAAATACATAGAAGAAAAAAATCGGCATTAAGTTTCTGGACATTGGTCCTAATGGTGTTTTTGTAAATTTGACTTTAAAGGCAAGGGAAAAATAAAATTAAATAAATTGGACTTTATATTAAACTAAAAAGCTTCTGCACAGCAACAGAAACCATCAACAGAACAAAAAAAGGCAACCAATTCAATAGGAACAGATATTTTCAGGTGATATTTCTGATATTTATAAGTAATATGTCTGATATTTAGTATCCAAAAATATAAATAATTCATATAACTCAATAACAAAACAAAACAAACAAAAACAACCTAATTTAAAAATGGGCAAAGAATCTGAATGGACATTTTGTTCAATAAAGACATAAGAATGGCCAACAGGCACATGAAGAGTTGTTCAACATCACTAGTTATTAGAGAAATGCAAATCAAAACCACAATGAGATATCACCTCACAATTGTTAAAATGATTATTATCAAAATGACAGGAAGTAACAAGTGTTGAACAAAATGGAGAAAAGGGAAACCCTAATACGTTATTTTTGGATTGGTACAACTACTTTGGAAAATATTATGGAGGTTTCTCAAAAAATTAAGACTTGCCCACCAGTGTGACTCAGTGACTAGGAGGTCATGGGCTCAGTTCTCAGTCAGGGCATGTGCCCAGGTTGTGGGTGTGATCCTTGGTAGAGGGTATGCAGGAGGCAGCCAGTTGATGTTTCTATCTCATCGATGTTTCTATGTCTCTACCCTACTCTCTTCCCCTCTCTCTCTCTCTAAATTCAATAAAAACATTTTTTTTTTAAAAAAATTAAGACTAATACTACCATATGATCCAGCAATTCCTCTTCTGGGCATTTAACCCAAGAATATAAAAGCAGTAATTCAAAAAGATATGTACCCCTATGTTTATTGCAGCATTATTTAAAATAGCAATATATGAAAATAATCTAATTGCCCATCAACAGATAAATGAATAAAGAAAATTGTATATATATATATATATATATATATATATATATATACACAATAAGTTGTATACAATTTTCTTTATTCATTTATCTGTTGATGGGCAATTAGATTATTTTCATATATTGCTATTATAAATAATGCTGCAATATATATATATATATATATATATATATATATATATATATATACATATATATATACTAGAGGCCCAATGCATAAAAATTCATGCACTGGAGGGGGAGTCCCTCAGCCCGGCCTGCCCCCTCTCACAGTCCGGGAGCCCTCAGGGGCGGGAGACAACCTGGCAATCAGGGAAAGGTGACGCCCCATCACATCTCTGCTGCTGCCACTGCAGGCAGCGCAAGCCTCAGCCGGCCCTGGTTACCTGAGTCTTGGGAAGCCCTGGGTGACTGGGCAGCTACTATCCAAAACTTCATTGCACCTTGGGCCAGCCCTGGGTAGCTGGGAAGCTGAGGGAAATGGGAGACTCCGGAGGCAGGCTCATGGAGTGGCTGGGCCTGCATGGGGGCAGGCCCGGCTGTGCTGCACACCTGCCACCCCAACAGGGCTGAAGGGACTGGGCGCCACCATCTTGTGGCTGTGGGCGCTGCCATCTTTGAGGGCGAGGCAGGCAATTAGCATACTCTCTCCTTATTGGCTGTGGGTGCCGCCATCTTTGAAGGTGGGGCAGTCAATTAGCATATCCCCTCCTTATTGGCTGTGGGTACTGCCATCTTTGAGGGTGGGGCAGTCAATTAGCATATTCCCTTTTTATTATATATATATATATATATAATGAAATAGCCATAAAAAAGATTAAAGTTGCCATTTGTGGAAACATGGTTTTTTTAGGGTATTATGCTAAGTAAAATAGGTCAGATGGAGAGGACATAAACCATATGATTTAACTGTTGTGGAATATATAATTTAAAAAAAAACAAATAAAACAATAACAATAAAAACAAACTCAGAGCTCAGCCAGCGTGGCTCAGTGGTTGAGTGTAGTCCTAAGAACAAGGAGATCACAGTTTGATTCTTGGTCAGGGCACATGCCCAGGTTGCAGGCTCAATCCCCAGTAGGGGGCATGCAGGAGGCAGTCAATTGATGACTCTCTCTCAACATTGATGTTTCTATCTCTCTCTCCCTCTTCCCTTCCTCTCTGAAACCAATAAAAAATATATTAAAAAACAAACAAACATTGTTCTACTCAATTAAAAAAAAAAAACAAACTCAGAGATATAGACAACAGATTGGTGATTACCAGAAGGGAAGGGGAATGAGATGGGGCAAAATTGGTAAAGGATGTGAAATATATGGTGATGGGTGGAAACTAGACTTTTGTTGGTGAGCATACAATAGAGTATACAGACATCAAATTATAATGTTATACACTTGAAATTTATATAATGTTAATAACCAATGTTACCTAAATTTTAGAAAGATATAAAAGGAAAAGAAATAATAATTGAGGTGACATATGCTAGTAATGCTATAGTGATACTCATATTACAACATATAAACATGTTGAATCATTATATTGTACACCTTAAACTTATTCAATGTTACATGTAAATTATACTATATCAAAAAGTACATTTATTAAAAAAGAAAAGAAAGTCTGTATGTTGAGTAATTGCATGCTTCTCTTTCTCCATCAACACTCCAGCCATATAGCTTGCATTTTATTATCAAACAATAATCAATCAATCAATCTGGAGTATTCTCTAAAAAAATTGCATAAACTACGGAAAGTGAACTAGAACAAGTAATGCTGATGTTAATGTCATAGAGTAATAATTTAATCTGCAATTTAGGTGTTTCCTGAACATTTTATCAGTGTGTATATTACTTCATTCTTAAAGTAATCTTGCCAGTTCACAAGATTTGAGCTCCATACACAATAATTGAGCTCAGATTCAGTGTTGTCTAATTAAAGAAAAGTGCACCAAACAGCCCCAAATATTTTATGAGATTGCAGTATCAAGGAGAAAAATCAAAATCACTAATACAAACTCATAAATTGAAATAAAATAAAGAGTAAAGAACTTAGATAAATAAAGTATGAGTTCTAAAGAGCATTAGCAAAGATATTTGAAAAAAACACTAAAAGAAAAAATTACAAGAACAGGAACTAAAATATTAAACAGAAGAGTTGAAAGTAAAAAATAAGAATATTTTCTAAAATATACAACAAAATAGATTGAGACAATATATATGAGAAGAAAAGAACATAAGAAACATATAATGTTCTGTGACAGAGAAAAACAGAAATGACCACGTTTTTCTAAACATACTTAAATTTTTTTCAATAACTGGATAGAGTATCAGTTATTTAAATTACTTAAAATGAAAAATATTTCTTCTTAGTTACACTAGCCACATTTGAGGTGCACAATGACAATAAAATTGTCCACTGTCTATCATATGAATACACACTGCTCTGTCACCATAAATTACATTAAATTCTAAAAATTTTAGTGTAAGTCTTAAAAAAGGAAGAGTAGAGACGAGTATTTACAATCTTTTTACCATCTTAATTTACATCAATAAAATTCTATTGAAAAATAAAAAGAAACAGTATCTTCTGATTCTTCAAAAATATGTTTTTAGTGTAGACTTTTATATCCAGCTAAAATATTATTCAATTGTAAGTGAAGGATAAAAACATATCAGGAACAAACAAGTTTTAAGAATCAAGAAATATGATTTCTGCTGCACACTTTCTTAGAAATTATTTGAAGATTTACTTTATCAAAATCATTGAAGGAAAAGATAGCATATCAAAGAAAGTGTAGATCTCACTAAGGACAGCAGTGTTCAAAAATTCCAGTATCAAAATATAGATGGTAGTATATGTGAAGAAAATTAAAATATTGTAATGACAAGTAAGTTCTGAGTAAAAAAGAGAATCCACCAGAACTTAACTTTTTTTAAAAAATTATATATATGATTGATAATATGAATATATAATTATAATTTGTTTGAAGGTTGGCAAGACCTTTGTAAGATCTGAGGATACTGAAATAAATATAGGAAAGGACAATCTGCTTCACTCAATCTACCCATTTAAATGTTAATCTTATCTAAAACCGCTCATAGACTCATCCAAAATAGTGTTTGGCCTAATACTTGAGTACTCCAAGACTCAGTAAAATTGAGACATAAAATTAAGCATCACACTCCTCATATTTATTTGATGAATTGCAAAACTAAACATTTGTTGACACCTTTGCTAGTATTTGTGAAGGAGAAAGATATAATCGATACCCTCAAAGAAGATTGGCACATTTTAAAAAATCTGTCTATCTATATATCTATCTATAATTATATGTTAAGCAATATGCTAGAGGAATGTGGAATTGAAACACAGCAGAGGAGGGGGTTTGCTGTGGAATGCTGAGAAAGTCTTTATTGAATGTACATTTGATCACAGCATTGCTCTACTCAATTATTAAAAATATATTCCAAATATCTGTTAAGAAAGTTAAAAGTGATTTAGTTTAAGCATTAATAATAAAGAATAAGTCCCTAAAGGTTTTTAAAATTTCTTATTTAATTTGGAAATATATTTTAAAGAAGCAACAGAAGTGGGAAACAAAAGATAATAAAAATAACAACATTAACACGTTGTACAGCACAGATCTAAAATCTAGTACTATGGACTAAATCAGAAGTTCATCACACGATTTATATATGTGAATAACACTTTTCAACTAATATTGATTTATCTAATAAAAACATATTTGAGACAATCTATATATATAAAAGGCTAAGCAACCAGGTGATAGGTGTAATGCATACTGACCACCAGGGGGCAGACGCTCAATGCAGCAACTTTGCAGAGTGCCCTTTTGCACTCTGGGACCCCTCAGGGGGATGTTGGAAAGCCAGTTTTGGCCCAATCCCTGCATGTCAGTCTTAGGGACCCCACCTGCTGGAGGGAGCCCACTCACTCCACAGACACTCCAGGTGTGGCCAGGATCCATACACCGGGTCACTAGTCTTTCTATAACTATTACTGAGATGGCTCATGATTTGGGAAAGATCATATATGATTTTACAATCATCACAAAACTATTGTATAACAAACCACAACAAAACCTTAATAGCATAGTACAATGTCTGTCTATTTCTTTCAAGTGTGGGTATCAGCTGAAAGTTTGCTGATCTCAGCAAGGCTTATTCCTATGGCAGTGGATCAACTGACTCACTCTCCCTAGGACATTTCTACTTTATGTGACTTTCATCTTTCTTCTGAGATCAGCAGGCAACTTGAGCATGTCCTTCTCACTATGACGGTACAAGAACACGACAGAAAAAAAACCTAATCACACAACACTCTTCTTGCATCAGATCTGCTCACATCCTATTGTCCATCGCATGGCTAAACTAGGAAATAAGAAATTATGCACACCCACAAAAGAAGAGCTAGGTAAAATAACAAAGAAAAATTCAAGGATAGAGGACTTAGTGGAAATTTGGGTCCAATGCTAAAATCTACTACATATTTAAGGGAAGGGCTCCATTTTGAAAAACAAACAAAAAAACATCCTATCTAATAAAAGAGTAATATGCAAATTGACTGTCACTCCAACAAACAAGATGGCTGCCCCCATGTGGTCAAAGATAGCTGCCCCCATGTGGACACAAGATGGCTGCCACAAGATGGCCAGGAGGGGAGGGCAGTTGGGAGGGACCAGGCCTTCAAGGGAGGGCAATTGTGGGTGATCAGGCCAGCAGGGGAGGGCAGTTGGAAGGGACCAGGCCTACAAGGGAGGGCAGTGGGGGCAATCAAGCCTGCAGGGAAGGGCAGTTGGGGGGGACCCAGGCCTGCAGGGGATAGAAGTTGGGGGGGACAGTCCTGCAGGTGAGGGCAGTTGGGAAGGACCAGGCCTGCAGGGGAGGGCAGTTAGGGGTGACCAGGCTTGTAGGGGACAGCAGTTAGGGGCAATCAGGCTGGCAGGGGAACAGTTAGGCATCAATTAGTCTGTCAAGGGAGTGGTTAGGGGGTGATCAGGCTGGCAGGCAGAAGTGGTTAGGGGCAATCAGGAAGGCAGGCAGGTGAGCAGTTGGGAGCCAGCTGTCCTGGATTGTGAGAGGGATGTCCAACTGCCCGTTTAGGCCTGATCCTACTGATCCCAGTAGGATCAGGCCTAAACGGGCAGTCTGACATCCTTTGAGGGGTCCCAGATTGGAGAAGGTACAGGCTGGGCTGAGGGACACACAGTCCCGTGCACGAATTTAGTACACTGGGCCTCTAGTTACAGCATAAAAAGGTTCACAAATAATTCAAACATGTATTATGTTTATGAAAAAATACAAAGTTTTCTAAACAAGTTATGGTAGCTGGTAGTATCACTGTCATTGTGTCTGTAATTCTGACACTCTATAATAATATAAGTGTAATATGCAAATTGAACGAATGACCAAACAGCAGAATGACCATCCAGACAACCTTCCTGACCACCATGCAATGACACCCACTGGTGCCAAGCCAGCCAAGATAGGTGCAATGCAATTAGTCGGGGGCATGGCCATCATCCCATGATTGCCCTGCAGAGGGAGGCCCAGTCTACCAGCTGGTCGGGCAATCAATCAATAGGGGGGATCCACAATCACCCCAAAGAGGGAGGCCCAGGTTACCTGGCCAGCAGCGCTGCAGTGGGTAGGCTGGGCCTCCATCTGTGGGGCGATCAATTACAGAGCCCGGGCTTGGTGGGTGCAGCCTACCTCTTTGGGGCAACCAATCACAGGGCTCCGGGACAAATTTCATGCACCGGGCCTCTAGTCTATATATATAAAAGGCTAATATGCAAAGTGTCCCCACGGGAGTTTGACTGGGAGACCGAGAGTTCTATTGCTTGCTATGATGTGCACTAACCATAAGGGGGCAGTATGGAACAAAGGAAGCAAGCCCCTAGCCGGAGGGCAGCAGCCAATAAGGGAGGCCCTGGCTGGCATCCAGAAGGCCCCAATCAGCCCTGATCGCTGGCCAGGCCTAGGGATCCTACCTGTGCAGGAATTTCGTGCCCCAGGCCTCAAGTTAGTAAAAGATGTGCCTCTCATTTATGGTGAGTAAAAGTATGATGGTGTACAAGAAGCAAGATAAAATAAATAAATAAAATAACTCAAGCAACACAAGCTAAAGTGTAACCAGAAAAGTAAAAACTAATTAGTAAAAATATATTTATACCAAAGAGGAAAATGAATGAGATTATTTTTTATTTGAAAAATATGAGTTTGAAGCCATAATATATATATTCAGGACAATGGAATTTAATTATATTTTAGATAAAAGTGACTTGAATTTGGCTAACTTTATATTTAAAGTAACTGACTAAAACACATTTCTCAAATTTACATATTTTAACTTTGATAAACAGTGATTACCATGAGAAAACCTTTTAAGAAATTACTTTAGCCACCATTTAATTAAAGTCATTAAGTGAGTTCTACTTGGATGCTTATAGATGTTTTGAATGATTTCTAATTTTTTCTGGGTTATTAATTTAATAAATTCAAATATGTTGCCACTTATTCATGATTTCTTAGAAAATAAAATAGTAAATATTATTTTTCCAATTTTAAAAGTGTTATGGAAATCAACCACTTACCTTAGGCTTAAACAAATATTATTGATAAAATATCATGAAATGCTATCTTACATACAACTTATATTATAGGATTTTCACAAATTTCCAAGAAATTATTTTATTTACAGTAAGTGGACAATGTGTGTGTCATAGAAAAAAAAAAAAAAGCTCTACATAAGTCTTTCAGCACACTTTATTTTAGCTAAATTAGTGGTGGTGTTCTTAATTATTTAAAATTACATTGAATGAATTGGTAATATGAGGAGTATATAGAAATACATTTCCTAAAATATCTTAAATTCAATTGATAAAGCAAGAAATGTAATCAATAGTAAGAAAATGCAGTGTTTAACACATCAGACATAAGTTGTGGAAACATGAGTCAACAAAGCCTCATAAATTCAGGTTCACATAGGTGTTGATAGACAGGTATCTTATCCAATGAAAGAGTAATATTCAAATTGACTGTACCTCTGCTACACCCACAAGCCACACCCACCAGTCAATCAGGATCAAATATGCAAATTAACCCAACCTAGATGGCTGTGGCCACTGAGCGAGCAGGAGACTTGGGTTTCCCTGGCAATGGAGGAAGCCAAGCTTCCTGCCCACCCTGGTGGGCCCAGGCCTCTGCTCAAGGCTACAAAGTTTCAATTATAGAAGATAAATAAATCCCAATAAAAATGGCTGTGGTCACAGAGCAAGCAGGAGGCTTGGGTTTCCCCAGCAATGGAGGAAGCCAAGTTCCTGGCCTGCCCTGGCCTTCGCTGAAGGCTACAAAGTTTCAATTATAGAAGATAAATAAATCCCAGATACCAGGGCCTCTGCTTGGGTCACCGGGGAGCATGGCTGGCCTGAAAACCACCACAGGCCTGTCGCCCAGGCCACCCCACACCCCAAGGAAACCCCCACTCTGATCTGGGACACCGTTCAGGGCAAACCAGCTGGCTCCCACCTGTGCACCAGGCCTCTATCCTATCTAATAAAAGAGTAATATGCAAATTGACCGTCACTCCAACACACAAGATGGCTGCCCCCATGTGGTCAAAGATGGCTGCCCCCATGTGGACACAAGATGGCCACCACAAGATAGCCAGCAGGGTAGGGCAGTTAGGGGTGACCAGGCTGGCAGAGGAGGGAAGTTGGGGGCGACTGGGCCTGCAGGGAAGGGCAGTTGGGGGGGACCCAGGCCTGCAGGGAAAGCAGTTGGGGGGGGGAGCAGGCCTGCAGGGGAGGGTAGTTAGGGGTTATCAGGCCAGCAGGGGAGGGCAGTTAATGGCAATCAGGCTGGCAGGGGAGCAGTTAGGCATCAATCAGGCTGGCAGGGGAGTTGTTAGGAGGTGATCAGGCTGGTAGGCAGAAGCAGTTAGGGGCAATCGGAAAGGCAGGCAGGCGAGCAGTTGGGAGCCAGAAGTCCTGGATTGTGAGAGGGATGTCCGACTGCCCATTTAGGCCCGATCCTGGTAGGTTTGGGTCTAAATGGGCAGTCGGACATCCCTCGAGGAGTCCCAGATTGGAGAGGGTGCAGGCTGGCTGAGGGATACCCCCATTCACGAATTTCGTGTACCATGCCTCTAGTTACAAATATAAGGTATAACTATATGGTACCTATATAAACCTATGTATCCAAGCTTATTAAACTATGGCAAAATGCTTATAAACTAATATTTATAAAAATGTTCAAAGTCTTTTGTGTGAAATACTATTTTTCCTCATGATGGCTAAAATAAAAGTTGGTAATTAAAAAACAAAATCTGTCATCAAAACTTACCTTGAAAATGACCAATGTTGCTGACTAAAAGAAATGGAAATGTCCTGAAGTTTAGTAAACTAAGTCCCTTCTAAATCCAAAAACAAATTTTTAAACACACACACACACACACACACACACACACACACGCACACACACATTTAGATTCAAATGAACCTTGGGGAAAATTTAGTTGTCTGGTTAGAAAGTGAATTTTATTCAAAGTTACACTGATAACGTCACATATCAGAACCAACGCCAGAACACAGGCCCCTTGTTCCCAGCTTTATGCCTTTTTTCAGCTTCATATTAATTTTGAGAGTAGAGGATCTTAGTCAGATTTAATGTGTTATTCTGTTGCTAATTCTTTGGGCTTTAAATCTGGAGGGATGGGGGTGTGGGAATTAATGTCACAGCCAATTAAACAAATCTGAGAAAATACATATGCAACACTTTTCTACTGTCAGTCATTTACAGAGTAATTATTTTTATAGAGAATTTTTTATACTAATGTGTACTTAGAATGTCAGAATGCAGGAGGCACCCAGGGCTGTCACTCCCGCAAAATAACAGAGTGTGAACACATCTTGATTTCCTGTATATTAGAGATGTTTAGTCTATTAACCACTTGAATATCCAAAGGACATGTGATAATTCATAAGGCTGCAACTGTAGTAATTAAAGAATTCTGACAATTTACTTTGTAAAATAAACTATGTTCAGTAAGTACAGAGTTTTTTCCAAAAGCAATTTGGCTGGTATCATCCTGATACCAGCCAAATTGCTGATCAATTTAAATAATCAAACATCAGGGAATTCTGGGGAAAATAAGGTACCTGACTAAGCTAACAATCTTTCTTAACTCAGAGTTATTTTTGTGCACATTCTGTTATTCAATCAATAAGATTATTTCCATAATTTAAAATGTCTTTGTTGCATTTTTCTTATAGTAAAAGCAATATACATATATTTCAAGATATACCAAAAATACAATGACAAAATAAAAATCATCTGTGATTTTACAGTCACTGTTAACATTTTAATATGCATACTTCTAATATTTTTTTTTCTAAATTATACATGCTAGAATCTACATACTATTGTTTTTTATTGTTTAAAGTATTACATATGTCTCCTTTTTCCCCATCAACCCCTCCCAGGCCACTCCCACACCCCAGGACAAGCCCCCAGCATCCCAATGTCCCTGTCCACTGGTTATACTAATATGTATGCACACAAGTCCTTTGGTTGATCTCTTAACTCCCCCCTCCACCACTCTCCCCTGCCTTCCCTCTGAGGTTGGACAGTCTGTTCTGAGTTTCTTTGTCTCTGGATACATACAGTTTTTATAATCTAAAAATATTATTGTAATCTAAATCATCTTTCTGTCATTAATTTTACAAAAACAAATTTGATATCTTTATATTATGAATGAATAAAAATGATTTAACCAATCCCTGCTTTTTACATACATGTAACTTTTGAGATTAAAAAATAGCTAATTTAAATTTGTTTATATTTTCTGTATATAACCCTTCCAATATGAAAAAATCAGTGTCCTGAATTATCTAAGGGAAAAGGGTGTAGATGATAACATTCAACACAATTTATTTTACAAGTAATATATTAACACAAAACCTTGAGTAAATAAATTTCTTACCTAATAATAGACAAACATGTAAATTGACCATAGCTCTGCTACGCCCATCAGCCAATCAAGAGTGATATTCAAATTAACCCAACAAAGATGGGGGTTAATTTGCATACACAGGCGCTGAGCAACCATGGGCAGGTGGGATGCTTGTGTTGTCGCCATGGCGACAACTTGGGCATTCCGCCCCACTCCTGGTCTCTCAGGGCCTCTGGGCAGCATGAGAAGGCGGGGCGGGAGCCTAAAGAAGCGGCTCCAGGCCAGAGCAGAAAGAGGCGGCTCTGGGGCTGGGCGAGAGTAGAAAGGCGGTGCCGGCAGCCAGGGAAAGGAAGGCCCATTCTAGCACAAATCTTTGTGCATCAGGCTTCTAGTATATTAATAAGATTGTTGGGAAAATTTCCAAATGTCCCAAGGTTTACTGGAAGCAACTTCCAAAGGATGATGTCTAATAGATCTAAGAAAGAGGCTGACAATTCCAGAATTAAACAAAGAGTTCATTAGGGGAACTTATAGACAGAAGCAGAATCTTTGGATGTAGCATGACACTGGATTTCTGCACCAGAAAGGAGATGGGGACTCTATATATGCAGCCTCCAGGAACACAGGTGGCTTGTAGTCTAGCGTCATGTGCTTGTCAGTGATGCGTATTTCAAGATAGAAAATGACGTAATGGGCCTGCTTATCTATGTAAGAAAATTTATTTCAGGTGTTATGAACCCAACCTTCCTTGAGTGAACTGGTGATTACTGAGAGCAACTTGTTTCTGCATATGGTTTATGTCATGTCAAGTACTAGAAACAATTTTGCCTAACAAGGATATTGGTTGAAAGCTTTTCAATTTTGAAACCAAAACATTTGATGCTCTTAATTTTTCCAGACATTTTTTAAAGAGATTTGGGGTGCTTGTGAAGATTGTAGCTAATAGTGCATAATTCGAAACGACAGAGGGAGAGACATAATAAAAATAGTCTCACCAGAGAGATATAAATTTTCTGTGTTCTAAAAAAAGGCGTTTTTGATATATAGTTAAAATACAAGGGTGGGAAAAAGTAGATTTGTTACCCAATGCAGGTTTGGCTGCCTACACAATGAAAGCCAAAAAACAGGTGCTGATGAAAATGAAAAAAGGTTTATTTAGGTGCCAGTGTTGGACTCCTGTCCTTAATATTGTCTTAACATCCCTGGTCAATCTGGTGGCATTTATAAGAAAAGGGAAGGAAAGTGTAGACCTGCAGACTGTGTTCTTGCTCGTTACGACAAAGATACTAGTGTTAGCATGTTGAATTATTTTGCACCAGCCTTATTCCTGCAGGCCATCAGCTCCTTTCTGGACTGGTACTAGAACTGGAACTGCTGGTCCCTGCAATGTACTAAAATAGAGGCTAAATAGAGGTTGTTAGCAAAAAACTGGTTCATGTTTTTGTTCTAACAGACATACTAGTTTGTTAGTACATTTAATTCTGGTTAGTATAGTATTGTATAAAGATTATATGTTTTTCATTCCCTGTTACAGGTTTATAGTTGTAATATAAATAAATAATATAATAATTAATATACAATGGAACCTCACTTAAAAAGTGATTTTTTTAAAAAACTGAATTATTTTCTCCCCTTAGAAATAATTTAAATTGAATTAATCTATTCCAGACCCCTCTTTTAACCTTTCTTATATACAGTGCATGTCTAATACTCTTTAATCTATAAATAAGCAATTTGAAAATAAAAAGGGCATGAAATGTACAGTAAAAAAATGAAAATTTACATACACCTAGAACTTACCTTAAAAGCGAAAACAACAACAAAAGAAACCCCACAAAAGTATTCACAGCACTTTCCTGAGATGTTAACATAAGATTTAGCAGTAAACTGTTTCATACTTGTGCATTCTCTCCTTTGCCACCTGAGAGATGCATGGCTGACATTATAGATATCAGCATGAAAGGGTTGTCTGATAGAGAATTAAGAATTGAAGTTTCATTTGACAACCGAAAAATTTTTCCCTTGAACAACTAGGTCGAAAACCAAATTGTTACAGATGGAAGACTTTCAAGAACTGATATTTGACTCTCTGATAATACAAGAATAAACTCTGTCTTGCATATTCACATCTATAAATCTACTTTCTACCACTCCAGTATTTATAATATTTGTATAATGAGAACTTACCAGTAAATAAAGCAATTTCATTTAAAAAATGTTCAACCTAATGAGACAAGTGTTATCACACTATAACTACTGCTATACAAATCCAGAAGCTACATGAAATAAACTTCTTGATGGCATACAGCTGATAAGAAACCATAATTCAAATAATTGAATCTAAATTTTTGTTATTATTACTTCCATACTGAGAGAAACTTAAGACAATTATACTTTCCTCTTTTCTCCTAGTTTTAGTTACAGATTAGAGTTATTAAGATAAAAAGGTGAAAATACTAGAATGTTTTTCTTGGTTAAGTGCAGTTCCAATTTTCAAAAAGAGGAATATGGAGACCATATACTAAGTTGAAGAGCAAACTATTCATCTCATATCAAGTGTTGAAACAGAAATTACAGTAATTGAATTCCCAGGAAAATGAATCCCCTCCCTTCCCTCCCTTCCCTCCCTTCCCTCCTCTTCCTCCACTCCCTCTCCTCCCTCCCCCCTTTTTTCTTTTCTCTATTTAAACAAACAAACAAACAAAATTTAAAAAACTCTGCCCAGCAGTGTGGCTAACTGGTTGAGTGTCATGTGGACCTATCAACCACGAGGTCAGGTTCAATTCCCCGTCAGAGCACATGTCTGGATTGTGGGCACGATTCCTGGTGTGTGGCATTCAGAAGACACCTGATCAATAATTCTCATTATTGATGTCTTTATCTCTCTATCCCTCTCATTTCCTCTCTGAAATAAATAAAAATTTATTTTTTTAAAAACTTCTCAAAATAAAAACAGTCCACTACTATCATCCTTCCATCTTATTGAGGTAGCCTTCTTACTGGCATCTTTGCTTCTCCCAATGCTTACCTGAAGACTATTCTCAATAGAGCAGTCACCGCAAATTCTTTTAAAATATAGAACAAGTTATGATATCTTCTATGGATTAAAATTTCATTCAGAGTAAAAAGTAAACTCCTTACAGAAGTCTGTGATCTAGTCCCCAATTGTATATCTCCTATACCTCTGTTCTTTGCTTCATCTTTTCCTTTATAGTAAACTCCTTTTTAAACTTGTCAAGCACATTTCAGCTACAGGGTCTTAACATCTGAAGTTTCCTCTGTTTGAAATACTTTTCTCAGTAATATGTCTCATTCCTTCAATTTTTTACATTTTTGTCAAATGTCTCCTAATTAATTAGAACAGCTATAAAATAGACTTTTCCTTGGCTCTGTATTTTGGCTTTAACATTTTATTTGGATGTCACCAAAAGCACAGGTAGCTAAAATAGAAATAAACAAGTGAAACTACATCAAACTAAAAGGCTTCAGCACAACAAACGAAATAGTCAACAAAATGAAAAGCCAATGTATGAAGATATTTGCATGATTTTACTGTTAAGGGGTCTAGTAATAATTTTTTCTTTAAACACTATATGGTAATTAAAATGAAGATTATATAAATTGAAAGAAGCAATAAAAAAGAAGAGTGGCAAGTATCCCCCATATGAGAAGTAGTCAACCCATTCATGACCGTATACGTGAAGAAGAAGGCAATGAAGCACCTACATTCTGACTTATACATTGATGTCATTGCTATTAGATGAAAGAATTGAACTTTCAATTAATAAATGATCAATTAATAAATAAATGTATAGAGAGTCCACATGATATAGTTAACAAAATTTTAAATAAATGTTATAGATCTTGGAAGATGGTGACCAGCAGGATGGCAGTGAGAGGGAAAGTGTGAGAGAGTGAGGGAGCAAAAGGGGAGTGTGTAGATATGTGGTGTGTGTGTGTGTGTGTGTGTGTGTGTGTGTGTGTGTGTGTGTATGTGAGTTAAGGACATTATATGCTGCAGGACATTTGGGGGTTGGTGGACCAGGTAGTCTTAGACTGCAATACCCCACTGCCATTGCAAACATTCCCAGGTGGCTGGAGCCAGCACAGAGACTGTGCCATCTAGAAGGGAAGAGCTGTTGTGACTAGGAACCCAGCTTCAACACCATTCAGACTGAACTCAGACGCAAACCTGGACCCTGCAGCCACTCTGGACAAAGATCTGCTACCACAGCTGCAGACCCACAGACACTGAGACTCCAGCCATCCTGGTGGCAGATTCCTGTGAGTCACGGAATGCATCCCCCTCCTGCTGGCCCACCACAGCAGCATAGGGCCTGTGCAACCCACAGTGCTTAAGCAGGCCTCCCACTGACACAGGGAAGCTGTGCAGCCAGTCCTCTAGCAGGCCTTTTTCTTGTATTCACAGCGCACATGTGCAGGGACTCTGATTCTGGACGCACATGGCTCCTGCCATCCCACAGCAGCCAGGCATCTCGGTGCCTGAGCCCTTCATTGACACTCAGGTTGCGTGATGCTCCTGCTGCACATGGTGAAGGCCCCCGCAACCCAGCACTTGGACCTTCTGGTGATAGCAAAAATAGGAAGACAAGAAAACAATCCCCAAAGGAAAGAAAAGGAAGAATCACCAAGAAAAGAAATAAATGAAAAAGAGGCATGCAATATGTCAGTAAAAGAATTCAGAGTAATGGTCATACATTTCATAAACCAGATGGATAAGAAAATCAACAACCTAGGCAAGAATCAGAAGGAAATTGAAAGTGATATAGTTACAATCAAAAACACAATGGAATGTTTTAACAGTAGACTAGAAGAAGCAGAGGACTGAATTAGTGAGTTAGAAGATAAGGTAGAGAAACAAGCCCAATCTGAAGAGCAATTGGAGAAAAAAAATAAAAAGCAGGAGAGCTTAGTGAGCTTTGGGACAATATGAAATGAAGCAACATATGAACAATAGGGGTGTCAGAAAGACAATTAGAGCAGCAAAGATAGAGAACCTATTTGACGAAATAATGCCAAAAACTTCCCTGGTATGGGGAAGAAAAAAGTAACACAAGTACAGAGAGTCACAAACAAAATGAACCCAAAAGACCCACACCAAGACATGTAATTACAATGGCAAATGTTAACAACAAAGAGAGAATCTTATAGGCTGCAAGAGAGGGACAGAGAGTTGCCTACAAAGGATATCCCTTCAGATTATCAAGTGATTTCTCAACAGAAACTCATCAGGCCAGAAAGAAATGGAATGAAGTATACAAAGTGATGCAAAGCAAGGGACTGAATCTAAGAATAGTCTATTCAGCAAAGCTATCAGTCAAAATTGAAGGGGAAACCAGGAGCTTTGCAGACAAAAAAGGCTAAGGGAGTTTATCACTATCAAGCCAAAAATGCAAGAAATGCTAAAGGGACTGTTGTAAAAAGTAGAAATAGAAAGGGAAGAAGGAACACAGGCATAAGGAATAGAAATGGCTACAAACAAGTACCTATCATTAATAACATTAATGGTAAATGGACTAAATGCTCCAATCAAAAGACATAGAGTGACTGAATGGATAATAGAACATGATCCATATATATGCTGTTTACAAGAGACCCACCTCAGAACAAGGGACTCACACAGACTGAAAGTGAAGGGATGGAAAAATATAATTCAGACAAATAGAAATGAAAAAAAAGCTAGGGTAGCAATACTTATATCTGACAAATTAGACCTCAAATTGAAGGCCATAACAAGAGACAAGGCAGGCCACTTTATAATTCTAAAGGTATCTATAAAACAATAGGATATAAGTCTGGTAAACATATATGCACCCAATGCAGGAGCACCCAAATTCATATAAAAAAAAACCTTCTGGGTGATATCAAGGGAGAAATTGACAGCAATATGATCAATAGGAGACTTTAGTGCCCCACTGACAACACTGGATAAATCCTCTAGACAAAAAAATCAGCAAAGAAACAGCAATTCTAAATGACTCACTTGATCAGATGGACTTAACCGACATCTTCAGAACATTCCACCCAAAACTACAGAATATACATTCTTCTCAATTGCAAATGGAACATTTTCAAAGACAGACCATATATTGGAACACAGGCAAAATCTCTCAAATTCAAAAAGATTGAAATCATACCAAGCTACTTCTCAGATCACAATAGCCTAATAACTGAAATAAACTACAATAAAAGCAATCATAAAATTCAAACATTTGATGGCTGAATTGTGAGCTATTAAACAATGATTGGTCACCAAAGAGATCAAAGAAGAAATTAAAAAAATATATCCTGAAAACAAGTGACAATGAAAACACAGCAATCCAAAATATATGGGACACAGTGAAAGCAGTCCTGAGATGGAAGTTCATAGCATTACTGGCCTACCTCAAAAAACAAGAAAAACTGGTAATAAACCATCTAACTCTGCACCTTGAAGAATTAGAGAGCACCAAAAAAAGCTGAGAGTGAGCAGAAGGAAGGAAATAATAAAGATCAGAGCAGAAATAAATGACACACACACACACACACACACACACACACACACACACACCAAAAAAAAAAAAAAAAAAAAAAAAAAAAGATCAATGAAACCGAGAGCTGGTTCTTTGAAAGAATAAACAAGATAAATGAACCTCTAACCAGGCTCACCAAGAAGCAAAGAGAGAGGACCCATATAAACAAACTGAGAATTGAAAGAGGCGAAATAACAACAGACCCCACAGAAATATGGAGAATTATAAAAAAATACTATGAGCAACTCTATTCCAACAAACTGGTCAACCTAGAAGAAATTGACATATTCCTAGAAAAATATGACATTCCAAAACTCAATCAGGAAGAATGCAAAAAGCTGACTAGGCTAATAACTGTGGAGGAAATTGAAGCAGTAATCAAAAAACTTCCAGAAAACAAAAGCCCTGGACCATTAGGCTGCACAGGGGAGTTTTATCAACATTCAAAGAAGAACTAAAACGTATCCTCCTCAGACTATTCCAAAAATTTCAAGAGAAAGAAACACTTCCAACCTCTTTCTTTGAAGCTAGCATTACCCTAATCACAAAACCAGATAAAGACAATACAAAGAAAGAGAGTTACAGGCCAATATCTCTCATGAACATAGATGCTAAAATCCTCAACAAAATTCTAGCAAATCAGATCCAGTATTATATTAGAAAGATCATAAAACATGACCAAGTGGGATTTATTCTGGGGATGCAAGGATGGTACAATATCAACAAATCAAACAATATGATGCACCACATAAAAAAATTGAGAGACAAAAACCATATAATTATATCAATTGATGCAGAAAAAGCATTTGACAAAATCCAACACCCTTTCTTGATAAAAACTCTCAGCAAAGTGGGAATAGAAGGATCATACCTCAACATAATAAAAGCCATATATAACAAACCTACAGCCAACATCATACTCAATGGGCAAAAACTAAAACCACTTCCTCTAATAATAGGAACAAAATGGGGATTCCCACTCTCACCACTCCTGTTTGACATAGTACTGGAAGTGCTAGCCATAGCAATTAGACAAGAAGAAGAAATAAATGGCCTCCAAGTTGGAAAAGAAGAAGTAAAATTGTCATTATTTGCAGATGACATAATATTGTACATAGAAAACCCTAAAGACACTGTCAAAAAACTACTAGAATTAATAAATTAATTTTGCAATGTAGCAGGATACAAAATTAACACCCAGAAATCTATGGCTTTTTTATACACCAACAATGAACTCACAGAAAGAGAAAATTAAAAAAAAATAATAATAATAATCCCATTTACCATTACACCAAAATAAAATATACCTAGGAATAAATTTAACTAAGAAGGTAAAGGACCTGTACTCAGAAAATTACAGGATGCTGAAAAAAGAGATAGAGGAAGACATAAGCAAATGGAAGAATATACCATGTTCATGGATTGGTAGAATCAGCATCATTAGAATGTCCATACTATCCAAAGCAATCTATAAATTCAGCGTAATCCCCATTAAAATACCAATGGCATACTTCAAAGACCTAGAACAAACTCTCCAAAAATTCATCCTATATAATAAAAGGCTAATATGCAAATTGTCTCCTCAGAAGTTCAACTGATCAAGAGTCCAATTGACCAGGACTTCAACCTCTCACTTTGACATGCGCTGACCACCAGGGGGAGGCATGGAATAAAGGTTGGCCCCAGCAGGCAGCTGCTAGGTGGCAGCTGGGGTTAGGAAGGCTCGAGCCAGCATCAGGAAAGCACCAATCGGCCCTGATCAGCTTCCAGCCTATGGACCTACTTGTGCACAAATTTCATACACCAGCCCTCTAGACTGGAATAAAAAAAAAATGAATAGCTGCAGCAATCATGAGAAAGAAGAACAAAGTTGGAGGAATCACAATACTAGATATCAAGCTATACTACAAAGCTACTGTTCTCAAAACTGCCTGGTACTGGCATAAGAATAGACATTTAGAGCTGTGGAATAGAACAGAGAACCCAGAAATTGAGCCAAACCATTATGCTCAATTAATATTTGACAAAGGAGGCAAGAGCATACAATGAAGTCAAGACAATCTCTTCAGTAAATGGTATTGGGAAAATTGGGCAGATACATGCAAATAAAAAGAAACTAAACCACCAACTTATACCATACACAAAGATAAACTCAAAATGGATAAAGGACTTAAAAGAGGGGAAACCATAAAAATCTTAGAAGAAACCATAGGCAACATAATAGCAGATATTTGTTGCAGCAATATCTTTGCTGATACAGCTCCAAGGGCAATGGAAACTAAGGAGGAAATAAACAAATGGGACTACATCAAAATAAAAATCTTCTGCACAGCAAAAGAAACCATCAACAAAACAACAAGAAAGTTCACTGCATGGGAGAACATATTTGCCAATGTTATACTGAGAAGGGCTTAATCTCCAAAATTTATATGGAACTCATTTAACTTAACAAATGGAAGATAAACAATCCAATCAAAAAATGGTCAAAGGACCTAAATGGACACTTTTCAAAAGTGGACATACAGAAGGCTGAGAGACATATGAAAACATACTCAAAGTCAGTAATCAAAAGAACAATAAGGTATCATCTCACACCCATTAGAATGGGTATTATCAACAAATCAACAAACAACAAGTGCTGCAGAGGATGCAGAGAAAAAGGAACCATTTTGTACTATTGGTGGGAATGCAGACTGGTGCAGCCACTGTGGAGAACAGTAAGGCATTTCCTCAAAAATTAAAAATGGAACTTCCATTTGACCCAGTAATCCCACTTCTAAGAATATATCTCAAGAAAACAGAAGCACGAATCCGAAAGGATATATGCACCCCTATGTTCATAGCAGCACAATTTATAATGGCTAAGATTTGGAAACAGACTAAGTGTCCATCAGCAGATGAGTGGATTAGAAAACTGTGATACAAATACACAATGGAATACTATGCTGCTGTAAAAAAGGAATTCTTACCATTCGCAAAGCATGGATGGAACTGGAGAGCATTATGCTAAGTGAAATAAGCCAGTCAGAGAGAGAGAAATATCACATGATCATACTCATTTGTAGAATATAAAGAACATCATAAACGGATGAACAAAAATAGATACAGAGACAAAGAAGCATGGAATAGACTGTCAAACTTCAGCAGGAAGTCAGGGGAGGTTTTGGGGAGGGTGGGGCTACAAGATCAAAGGTCTTATATGCATGAATATAAGCATAACTAACGGACTCAGACCCTAGGTAGGTGAGGGCATGTGCTGGGGTGAGGGAGGCCGGGGGAGGTCAATGGGGGAAAAAAGGTTACATATGTACTGCTATTGGTAATACTTTAAACAATAATAAATAAATAAATAAATAAATAAATAAATAAATAAATAATAAACACTATACGTTAATAAAATAACATAAACATTATTTTCATTTATCTGTAAATGCCTCTGTTTATGTTTGCCATTAGTCTAATCAAGTATGGTCATAGGACAAAATCTTTTAGCAAATACTTAGGGCCTGAATCCCACAAATTGAGGAAGAATAAACTCTAATTAAAAAACTAAAAAACAAAACAAAAATACACACACACAAAATAAAAAACAGTGGTTTGCCTGTATATTTTTAATAATCAGCTCTCTAAAGTAAAACAAAGTCAAGTAAAACAAATAAACAAAAAATCAAGATACTTATTTGTCATGTTCAGTGATTTCTGTGGTGTCAATACCCCCCTTCATGACTAAAATCGAAGTTGGGAGATGTGCCTCCTGATCTGGGATGTATGCTTTTCCCTATGCTGACATTCTCTCTTACCCTATCATTTGAAAATGCTATGTTGGCCAACTTTTGAAATACTATGTTGGCCTTCTAAAATAAAATGCAACAATTTTACTGGTGTTTATATTTGTGTAAATATATTTCCAGGTAAAATGTCATGATTAAAGCCATTCTTTCATAAGAGCTAATTTTCTGAGCAATATATTAATACCTTAGGTTACCAGTATTGTCACCAAGAAAATAAAGGAATTAAACTAAAAGTACCTAAGATCACCTCTATTTCTGTAATCTATATTCCCTGAGAAAGTTGTTTTAGGAGGATATAAACATTCTCTGACCTGTTACTATGCACCAAGCTGTAGACTAGGCTCTGGTGACACAGAGGAATAAAACCTGAGGCATAGGACCTAGCAATAGGCATGATATTCTGAAATGTAAAAATTTATACTCACTTTGCCCAAATTACAGTGTGGGTACTAGGGCAGAGTGATTTATTCCATCAAGAGGCTGGCATAGAGGGAATGTTATACAGAAGAGGTAATGTTTGAGCAGTTTAAGAAAGAACTGGAATTCACAAAAGATTCATGTATCTCTCTGTTACTTTAAAAAATCAACAACAATCTATGTAATACATATATAGAGGTCATAGTTATACTAATAATTTATATGGTTCTACATTACATTATACATATATATATATATATATATATATATATATATATATATATATATCTTTAAATGCTATTTATTTTGAAAATGAGAAATATATATTTAAGGTATTTGAAGAGCATATACTAGTTTGCATAAATATTTTTATTTATAATATCAATCACAAACTCTTATAAAATAGCTGGCTAAATGTTATTTCACCTCCTCATTTTATTTCCCCATCCAGTTTTGATTCTGTGATAATTTACAGTGTATCTCTAGGCCATGTCAATTACCAACTAAACTCCTTTCCAAGGTTTTTCCCTGCACTCAAAATAAAGATCACATTTCTTCCTTCGACTTAACCCTTTGCACTCGCTTGCTTTTTTTCTCGATTCCTTTATTCTACTCGGGATTTAATTTTTTAAATACCCCAGATTTTACAAAGCATGACAGTAGAATAAAAAACTGGAGTTTCTTTTCATACAAACTTATTTATTTGGATTTTTTTATATTTCAAATACATACGAGCTGCTACCGATGCTAACCGTGTCGAGTCACACTCAACATCCAAGTGCAAAAGGTTAAAATCTCTCTTATTTGTTACTGCCTCCCTCTCTTCAACCTTATTTTATATCACTCCTATGAAAGCTCTCTACACTCCAACTATCATAAATTTCTTTCAATTATTTTGTTATATTATTTCCCCACCTCCAAGGCTATCATACATGTGTTCTGTGTACAAGAAGTGTATTTTCTTGACTTCTACCTCACTTCTGTTTAAGCTAATGAGCTAGTATTTGTGTTTCTGGTCTCAGCTTTCTACATACTCTCTCCCCAGACTATAAGTCCTTTAAATTTAATACTCTTCACTTTTACTCTGTAGCACTTATTGCACTTGTAATTTTTTCTTTAATGACTATCTCTCCTCTAAGGTCAACCTTAACTTAAAGCATCCTATAAAATTTAAATTAAGTTTAATTAGTCTAGGTAAATAAACAACTAAATACATATATATCTGCTAATCTACACTAATAAAAGAGAAAAATGCTAATTGACCATACCTTCGCTACGCCCACAGTCAATCAGAGTGAGTATGCAAATTAACCCAACAAAGATGGCAGTAAATTTGCATACGCAGTCGCTGAGCAGCCTGGGTCCGGGAAACATCCTCCGGACCCAGGCCACTCCTAGCCTGTAGGCCCGTTTTTAGGCCCTGAGCGGCAGGAGTCCCAGAACGCCCCCTGGCCACTTAGAGCCTATGAGTGCAGGCACCAAGTGGTTGGGGGAGGGGTGGGAACTATGGTGACACGGGGACATTCCCGTCCTGCCTGCAGCCGCTTGAGACTGCGGCAGTTTGGGTCCATGCCCCCAGACTGGGGTCTCAGGCTGGCAATGGCTCAAGGACCCACAAGGCGATTAGGCCCTGCCCCAGCCTGGGGTCTCGGGCTGGCAGCGGCGCAGGGACCCACACAGAGATCCCCTCCTGGCCCAGCCTGGGTTCTCAGCCACTGAGTCACACCAGCCAGGCAGATATGGAGGAATCTTAAATGTTTCTTTTTTTATATATATTTTATTGATGTTTTACAGAGAGGAAGGGAAAGGAATAGAGAGCTAGAAACATCTATGAGAGAGAAATATCGATCAGCTGCCTTCTGCACAGTCCCCACTGGGTATATGCCCCCAACCAAGGTACATGGACTTGACTGGAATCGAACCTGGGACCCTTGAGTCTGCAGGCCGTTGCTCCATCCACTGAGCCAAACCAGATAGGGCTGTCTAATATGGTAAAGAAAAAAACCCTATCTAATAAAGAGGGAATATGCAGGGGAGGGCATTTGGGGGTGACCGGGCTGTCAGGGGAGGGCAGTTGGGGACGATCAGGCCGGCAGGGGAGCAGTTAGGCGTCGTTCAGGCCGGCAGGGGAGTGGTTAGGGGATGATCATGCTGGCACGCAGAAGCGGTTAGGGGCAATCAGGCAGGCAGGCGAGCAGTTGGGAGCCAGCAGTCCAGGATTGTGAGAGGAATGTCTGACTGCCTGTTTAGGCCCGGCAGTCAGACATCCCCCGAGGGGGCCCAGATTGGAGAGGGTGAAAGTTGGGCTGAGGGACACACACACCTGTGCACGAATTTCGTGCACTGGGCCTCTAGTTTTTAAATAAAAATATATGAGAATTATTCTATTAAGGCATATACAAAAATATTTACATCTGTGTTATATGCTGTAATAGAAAAACTGATGGGGGGAGGGAGAGAAAGCAAAGGAGTGAGGGAAGGGAGAGTTTTGCACTTTTAATTTTCAGAAGAATAAGACAGTAAAAATAAAAATTTTGTATGCCAGAGAACTGTTGTGTTCATGCTGAAGTGTGAGGTTTACTTGTTAGAACAGTTTAAATTAGGCTCACAGCAATGATGGTTAAACATAGTTGACAACAACTGCCTCTTGGCTGAAATTCAACTATAAGATAATACATTATTTTGTCTTAGCAAATTGTCTTCAAGTCAACAAAACTTGGCCAGTTTAATGTATGATATTTAACAAATATTGATCCAAAATGCACATCTCCTTAGAAAATAATAACAGAAAGCAATAATAATGGATGATTAAAAACCAAGAAACATTTTTCACATCAAGTATTGAAAAACGGAGATAAGGTACTTTTATTTGCTCAAATTAACCAAAAATTGTTGATCCTCAACTTCTTTTTGAAAGTAGAATATACTGGATAATGATCCTCATAGAAAAATGCTTGTGTATGTGGATTTTATACTTATATTAACTATTTGAGATCAAATATATGATGCAAATACAATATCTTTCTTGGTACATTTGGCATTAATTAATTATAAATCTTCTAAAAATCCCAGATATGCTCTTAAAGAATAGATTAATTTTAATCTTAAATTTGCAAAAATAATATTAAAAACACAATCTCTAATTTCTAGACATTTCAGATTTGAATACAGCCATCTATATAATAAAAGGCTAATATGCAAATAGACCAAAGTGTGGAACAACCAGAACAACTGAACAATAGGTCACTATGCCATGCGCTGAACACAAGGGGGTGTGGGCAGAACATGGCTTTCATTGGTCGCAACAGGATGGTGGAGCAGGTGAGCAGAGGTGCCAGACCAAGGTGGGGCTCCATTCACTGTCATTGGGGTGAGCCTCTGATGGGTACTGAAAATTCTTTCCTTCCATGTGCCATGGTCCCACCTGGTGCTTGCACCCGCTGCCAGCATCGGCCCCGCTCACACCTGCAGCCAGTGCCAGAGCCACTGCTCGCACCTGATGCTGGTTCCTGGCACTGGTCTCAATCACTTGGCGCCATCGTGAATGTGAGTGGCGGCTGCCAGCCCTGATCGCCCTGAGGGCTTCTCCACCTCCCCCTGTTCCTGAGGGATGATTGGGGCAGTAGCCGCCACTCACACCAGCTGACAGTGCCAGCCCTGCTCACACCCGCTACTGGCGCCAGCCCCAATCGCTCAACACTGTCAGTGTGTGGGAGCGGCAGCGGCAGAAGCAGGGCTGCTGGCAGATGGGACCATGGGCTGTGGTGGGCGGGACTGGGCGGGAGCATGGAGGATGGGCCGAGATCCACCCTTGTGCCTACCACAGCCTCCCAGCCCACAGTTCCTTTCGAGGTGCACAAATTCGTGCACTGGGTCCTGGTCTATAATAATGATAGTGTAATATGCTAATTAGATCAGACAGCCAAATGACCATCTGGACATCATTCCAGATGTCCTTCTGAATGACCTTCTAAATGAAGCCAGGGTTGCGAGGGCCGAGCCTCTTGCACAAGTTTTTTGCATCAGGCCTCTAGTATATATTATAACATTCTCTCACATTTTTCTCTTCTTTCTGCCTTTTATTTTTTTCAAAAACACCTATGGACTAATTTAACCTTTTGCACTTGGATGTCAAGTGTGACTCGACACAGTTAGCATTAGAATAAAGGAATCGAGAAAAAAGCAAGCGAGCGCAAAGGGTTAAAGCCAAAATAGAGAGAAAATGAAAGATGGAGAATGATGCATTTTGTAATGAGTGAATAGTGTTCTTCAAATTTACAGGTTTGTGGTACCTCTATTTTAGCATGAGAGTTTTCATGGCAATGAACTGTACCATTGAATTCACAGTAAGATCTCTTGGTATTTGAGACAACACTGTAGGGAGATAGAAAGAAGTGAGAATAGATGACAAAAGCTCTTTGCATTATATTTTAAACTTGAAAATGTAAGAATTTTACAGGAAAAATATGTTGAGACTCTAGTGATGAATCATGTTGAATTAGAGTGTTATTGACATACAAACAACCTCAGTATAAAATCTCCATGCAACAAAACTCACAAATACAATAATGAATTTAAAAATATTTATAGATTAGTAATTAAATAATTTAATCATCACTTTTTAGAGTGTCTTCTAAATTTAAAAATGACTATAATTTCTCAGAATTTTGTTTCATAAGCAATTTCTTGCAGATACTGAAGTGTCTGGATTTTAGAGATACTTCATTATATTTTTAAAGTATAACTTAATAACAGAAAAAAACAACAACAACACAATATACCTTAAGACTCGCAGCATTTTCAGATTACCTCATCCAGAAAATTGAAGATGACCATTATTGTGTTAGGTAGCTTGGTCTGTGAGAACCAAATACCATAGATGAGATTACTTAAACAGAAGAAACTTATTTCTCACAAGTACTGGAGGCTGTGTGGCCTGAATTAGGTCTTGGGAGGACCATCTTCCTGGCTTGCAGACAAGTTGTCTTGTTACTGAATCCTCACAGGATGAAGAGAAGAATCTTCCGGTCCTAACTCTTCATATTAGGGCACTAATACCATTATGGGGCTCCTTTGTTATAACCTGACCTAAATAAATTGCCTCTCAAAGGTGCTACCTTCTAATACCATCACATTGAGAGCTAGGGCTTCAACATTATGGATTTTGGCGGGGACAGAAGCATTCAGTCCATAACATCTCCCTTCCCAGATCTTCTCATCAACCTCACAATGAGTATCACTAATTTCCTAAGTTTTGGATAGATTCATATGTACATGGGTTCGTATATGTCCTATACTTCAACTGTGGTCATCATATCTTTTTAAATTTATGTATTTGTTTGCCATTCAATCCTTCTACTTCAGAATCTAATAAACAACATATGCTTTGGGATGCTGAGATTTTCTCTATGTGTTATACTGTATAAAATATGACTCCCATGAATGAAAAGGCTTAAGCACAAGTATTTCAGAGGTTTCAGGCAAAAATAGTTTCAGCTTGAATTAATTCCTCCAATTTTGCTTACTTTAACTTGCCCAGAAGTACTCAGTGCTTATGAGAATAGTTTATGTTTTATCAGAAGAGCACCTGGTGAGGAGTGATGTGGTCAAAAGAGAAGGAAAAAGAATTACAATATAAATGGAACTAATTAGAACAGACTGCAATGCGAAAATATGTCTATAAAAGTCAAGAAATAAGATAACCAACTTAAAACAAGATGGAAAGTGAATGAATTCTGGTGTTATTAAAAACCCATAGCACTATGGCTGCATTGAAGATGTAATGTATGAAAATATGCATTCAGTAATAGCATCAATATGCTGCAAGGCGTTCTCCCAATTATAGGTGAACAAAAACTAATGTTCTATGTGCAAATACAGTTGTTTCTAAGATGATTTAATTGGATTTAAGTATAAAAGTACCTATAAATCAAAGTTATTCAGGGCAGAAATAATAATGATAGTAAAGCATCCATTATTTAGCCTAGCATTCAAACCATATAATTATTTGAAATGCTTTTGTGAAAAGAGAGGATTCGAAGAAAAAAAGTTCCATAAATTCTATTGCTGAAGTACAGGTTTTACATTTAATTTTAGGTTCATTTTCAATATTCTTTGCTGAAGGAAAATGTCTGTTATTAAAAATTAAAAATACAATGTTAGAATAATTAGAAAAGAAAACAAAAATTCTATTCATAATTCATAAAATAAATCATACAATAACCAAATATGTGGTTTATCAAATATTTATGACAATCCAATAATATAAAAAGCAATTTTGAAGAAAATTGTTAGTAATGATTGGTACCTAAGCATAGCATCATAGTTCACTGGTATAGAAAATTCTTAGAAAGATAATGAAATAAAACCACATCTGGATCACTTAATTTCCCACCCTCAGTTTGTGGCAGAAGTTTTGTGTCACAAATGCCTTGGAAGTAGGACAACCATATTTTCTTAGGCTTCATAGTATCTATATATATAAAAGCCTAAGCAACCATCTGACAATTCAACTGTTCAACTGGTAACTATGACATGCAATGACCACCAGGGGCAGACACTCAATGTATAGGCATGGACACATGGAATAGACTGATGAATCTCAGAGGGAAGGGGGAAGGGAGGAGGGCGGGAAGAGATTAACCAAAGATCTTGTATGCATACCAGAGGCTCGGTGCACGGATTCGTGCACCAATGGAGTCCCTTGGCCTGGCCTGTGGGGATCAGGCTGAAAATGGCAGTCCAACATCCCCCAAGTGGTTCCAGATTTCGAGAGGGCTCAGGCCAGGCCGAGGTACCCCACCGATGCATGAATCCATGCACCAGGCCTCTAGTAATGCACATATTTTCATGAAACCTCAAAACATAGGGAAAAAAATATATCAAAAATGCAAATAGTAAGCACTTTTCACTCATCAGAAACACATGCATGTTTGCATTTTAAAAGGGCATTGGACTATTTCTAATAGGCCAAACTATAAATATTCTGGAAAAGCAAAACAAAATTAAAAATCTAATATGGGCTATTTCAAAGCAAAAGTAAAGAAAATTAAAAAATGAGAAGCACTTTCTTGCTTTAGCAAAAAGATTAGAGTGGGTTTTATTAATTTGACCCTAAAGGCAATGGCAGTAGAGGCAAAAAATAAATGAATGGGATTATATCAAACTAAAAAGCTTCTGCAAAGCAAAAGAAGCCACCAACAAAACAAAAAGGCAACCAACCAAATGGGAGACGTTATTTGTAAATCAGAGCTCTAACAGGGTATTAGTATCCAAAAAACAAAAAATAAACCCTCATACAACTCAACACCAAACAAACAAATAATCCAATTAAAAAATAGGCAGAGGACCTAGAGTCTAGGTCCTAGACAGACACTTCTAAGAAGACATATAAATGGCCAACAGATATATAAAAAGATGCTCACCTTCACTAGCTATCAGGAAAATGCAAATAAAAACTATAATGAGATACCACCTCACACCTGTTAGAATGTCTATTATCAACAAGATAAGTAATGTGTTGGAAAAGTTGTAGAGAAAAAGGAGTAACTGCTGGTGGGAATGTAAACTGGTACAGCCACTATGGGAAACTGTATGAAGCCTCCTCAAGAACAAATAAGAAAAAAGAATAGAATACCATATCAGCCAGCAACCCCTTTTCTGGGTATCTACCCAGAACATTTGAAATATATTTTCATTACATTTCTGTTCATTACATCATTGTTCATGGTATTCAAAACATAAAAACAGCCAGTGTCCTTTGATAGATGGTTGGATAAAGAAGATGTGATACATAAATGCAATGGAATACTATTCAGACGCAAGAAGAGATAAAATACTGCCATTTGCCACAATGTGCATAGATCTTGAAAATATCATGCTAAGTAAAATAAGTCAGACCAGAAATGTAAAGAACCATATGATTTCACTCATATGTGGATTGTAAAACTGAAAGCAACAAATAAACAAATAAGAAAATCAAACAAAAACTTATAGACACAGCCAAAAATGTGGTGGTTATCAGAGGGAAGGGGGAAGAGGGATAATAAAGAGTGAAGGGGGCAGATATGTGGGGACTAAAGGAAATTTGACTTTGGGTGGTGGGCACGCTATGCAATGTACAGATCATGTCTTATAAAATTGTACACTTGAAACCTATATAATATTATTGACCAATTTCATCCCAATAAATTTAATCTTAAAAAGATAGATATGTTTAAATTGAATATTTAGCAATAACTGTAACAGAATATGGATTTACCTTTGACACTAGTCACTTCCCCTAATCTTCTTTCTTAATATTTTTTTTGCTTCTCTCTTTAAGTTGTAATAGTTTAAATATCTGTTCTAAAATGTAACCTTTTTTTTACATCAAGTTTTTAAAACATTTTGAGTTCTATGACTAGTATGTACAATCATGTAAATTAAATTTTGTGTTTCACCTTTTTAGATTATAATAGTTCAAAACCTAAGGCATTTAATATTTTTCACTTAAGCACAGTGAAGACTGTGGCAGGCAGAGAGCACCAGACTATTATTAGGTAGAGGTGAATTTACTTTGAGTGACAAGAGAATCCACAAATAATGAGATGCTATGAAAAAAAGGACCATAATTCTTTATGCTGATCAACTCTCAGGATATCCCAGCATTGGAGGTGTACCCTGAGTTTCACTGATCACTAAGTGATAAAAGCAAGAGCACAGCTTTACTCAAAATGCCAACTTGCATGCTATCTGGCAGCAGCTTTCTGTAGGGTCTCTTCAAACGTGTTGTTACTGCCAAATAATTCTGAATACACTTCACACTCACTTTTGTTTCTCTTGGAAGCAGAGCATGGATTACAGTAAACCCTGCTTAGACCTCTTGCTCAGAATTAATTCCAAGGTGAGCTCAACTTTGGGGAAAAGTAAAAATATCTCTCCCTCTCCCTCTCCCTCCCCCTCCACCCTTCCACATCTCCCTTCTCTCTCTCTCTCTCTTTCCACCTAATCTTGGGTAATCTATAGTAATGTTTGGTAATTAGCAATAATTACATGTAGATGGAGAGGGAATCTTATAACCGCATACTGTAAAAGAGAAATAGGACAAGTCACAAGGAAAGATGAAATTCTCTTTTTTTAAAACATACAATTCAATAAAAGAAAACAAGGCCTTTTAGTTAAATGGGATCTTAGACATTATTTGATTTTTGTTATCATTTTATGGAATATTAATCCAAGCCTCAGGAAGGTTAAATGACTTGTATAATGTCACAGAGGCATCAAGAGTTGTTTTTATTTTTGATAACTCCCAATATATGACTCAATGAAAGGGAGTTTTATGTTCAAAATTCATTTTGCAGTTTTATCTGACCTATTTAATAATTGAATACTATAAAAGAGGCTTTGAAAAACAGATTTTTGTTATGAAAAAGTATATTCATAATAAAAGTAAAAATGCTTTTTAAATTGTATGAATTTATTGGAAAACAAAACAAATTTTATTTTGGAGGCATGTAGAATTAGTCACTAAATAAATAAAGAGAAAAATACCAATATTATTTGAAGCAAAAAACATGCTCTGAGTCAGAAGTTAATATTAGAATTCTTTATGAGATTATTTTTCAGCATAAATTTTCTTTACAAATTCAACAGATTACCAAAAAAGTGATTACTTACAATATTGGAAAATACAGCTATCTTTAAGTAGAGGCAAACTGCTAATATATAATGAAGATAGATTCTCAGACTGAATTTAGAGAATATGATTTGTAATACTAGTGAGAATAATTTGAGAAAGGAAATGTAAATATTTTATCTTAAATAATTCAGAAAAGAATCAAAGTAAAAGATGAGCACATTTGTGTGTGCAAGAGAGTGCATTTATATGTAAATATTTAAAAATCTATCTTTAATTTTTCATCCATTTTAACAATATTACACCATCTGCTTCCTCCGAATTTATGGAGACCCAGTTTCTTAATGAATTTGATCAGGTAAATGATGGTACTAGTGACTTCACTCTTAGAGTAATTGTATTAATTTCTTCATCAACGTTGAAAGTTGGAACGTAGTTTCACATTTTCCCCCAAAAGTATTTGGTTACTTCTTATCTAATGCTCTCTTCTCCCTTTGGGTATTGCTTTAAGGGAGGGGAAATGTGGGCTATCGTCATGGTCTCAGTTCCTGAACCACACAAGGCTCTGCCTTCTATTATCAGGTAGGTCTGCAACACCTGCTACTAAACATGTTCATCACACCTGCTACATCAGAGCTCCACACACATATCCACACATCACCAATCACAGCAAATATCCCATCTGAGTTACTCATCTCAGATAGATGTCTGAAGAAAGTAAATCCGATTAACAAATTCATGTATGGAAAAATCAATAACTTTTATCTTTTTAAAACTTTGTAGGAGAGGAATTTTATAGCAAAAGAACATTTAGTTCTTTTTAATCCACATCAAACAGTTCCTCTACCACCCTTAAATTCTGGCTCCAAAAGCTCTTAAGTAATAGGTTTTGGAAAACAGTGCACTCCAACACAATTTTAATAATTTAGTTAGAGTCCAAGATTACCTTAGTTCAAGACTTATATACATGCTATATTAGAGCTGTAGATTTTCCTAACATGTGTAACAGGAAAGAAAAAGAAAATCTGAGTTATAGTTGAGTGTTGCTATGAAAAACTGACAGCAAGCAAAAAATTTTGAGACACTATATCTCCAAAAGATTAGATGAGAAGAGATTGTTTAAAACAAGTGAAATGTGTTGTCAATGCAGTCTCCCCAGATCCCCTTATGAAACTCATTTTGTAACAGACAGCCACACACAAAAAAAGCATACTCTATGCTCTCTGAGTCAAGACTATGTGTTAGTTGGATCATATTACCTATAAAAATACAAACCTTTCCAATTGTGATCCAAAGCTTCACGTACAATTTCTATCAAGGTGTCCTCTAATGACACAGTCTTTATTTGAAATAGGCTTTCGGGGCCTGCCCTCGAACTCAGTTAGAAATGTGCAGAAACCTGCATCTGCCATAAGAATCAGTCCATTGCGTGTGCTCAACAAAACCCTTCACTGGCACTTCCACCATCATTTTTAAATATATAAGTTACGTGGCTTTCTTTTGATGAATTAATTAACTCAAATTTGGTAACACAGTAAACAGTCCACAGACAGAACCAACTCCTTGTATTTTAACCACATTTTCAATAACTTGTGTGAAAGCACTTGGAATTATTTTATGAAGGGATCTAGAAAGTATTTTACTCTTTGTTTGTAAAGGATCTTAGAATACTGCTTTTAACTATACAAAGGCAAAGACATCTTGATTTCACAGTAATTTTTAATGATTACATTTTTCTATTTTTTTTCACAAATAAGTATGTGTCTAGCATTGTGCCCAGAGTGATTTTAAATGTTTAAAACTACAAATCAATGGCAGTTTTGTTATAGCATATCTCATTTGAACCAATTCCCTTGTGAAGATATGGGAAACTCACATCCTTTCACTAAGAAGGAAGCCTGACACCACCTGAATTCTTGCAGAACTAAATCAAGTAAAGTAATCAATGCAGGTCATTAGAGAGCTAATGATGATGGATCAATTGATGGTAGCATTTCTAGAAAACACAAACCTTGGGCAAAGAGTGTATTATGTGCAGTCACTTTTTCACTCAGTGAGGAAACATAGTCTCCTAATTAAAGAACAGGATGAAATTCATGGGCAATAAAAGCCCGATGCTACCCAGGTCTACACAAAACTTCTAGATTAGAAAATCTTCACTTACACCCAGCCAGCAGGCTCAGTGGTTGAGCATCAACCTATGAACCAAAAGATCATGGTTCAATTCCTGGGTTGTGGGCTCAATCTGCGGCAGGGGAGGTGTAGGAGGCAGCCAGTCAATGATTCTCTCTCATCATTGATGTTTCTATCTCTCTTTCCCTCTCCCTTCCTCTCTGAAATCAATGAAATTATCTTTAAAAAGAAAATTTCCACTTAGAAAATACTATCTGACTTAATCTAGTTTGTGGTATATGACATAACCATTATATTGAAACGTGGAAAGAAAGAAGCTAATCATTCAGAATGATTTTATTTAATCCTTTAAATAGACCATAAATATGTATTTTTATTACTACTTTATAATTAAGGAATAAAAGACTGAAAAGAGGTAACACAATTTATATGCAGTCATACAATGAGTTGGATAGAGTTGAGATTTTAATCCATATTTACCTGGTCTCAGAGTAAATTTTTTCCCTTTTATGTCAATGTGATATCCTCATATAATTAAACAGAATGCTTGATAACAAACTTTCCCATGTGTGTAATTGTAAATCAATAACTGGAGAGATACTGAACATTACTAAAAAATGTTTGAATCTATAATGCACAGGCCCTGGTAAATAGATGAAGAGAACAGTCATTTGTTCCAACATTCTTTGTTTGAACTCTTACCAAATAAGCTTATATGAAATCCCATTAATCAATCAACTCAATTTGTGGACTCCTATATGCTCAACAATTTCCTTGAACTCTAAAAGAAGCACAGGAATTTAAATTGGATCAATCTTCTTTAGTAGGTAACAATTTACATCCATAACACACCTGGACATAAGAAAACATGGAACACATGGACCTGAAGAGTATTATGCTAAGCGCATAAGCCAGTCAGAGAAAGACAAGTCTCACATGATCTCACTCCTATGTGGAATCTAATGAACAGATCCAGAGACATAGAAGCATGGAATATACTGTCAAGTCTCAGAGAGGGGAGAGACTAACCTGGGAACTTATATGATAATAGAGGCCTGGTGCATGACATTTGTGTACTGGAGAGGGAGGAGTCCCTCAGCCCGGACTGCACCCTCTTGCAGTCCAGGACTCCTCAGGGTATGTCCGCCTGCCGGCTTAGGCACACTCCTGCCACTGCTGCTGCACTCACCAGCCATGAGCCTGGCTTCTGGCTGAGCGGCGCTCTGTGCACTGACTATCAGGGGGCAGCTCCTGCATTGAGCGTCTACCCCCTGGTGTTCAGTGCACATCATAGTGACCGGTCATTCCTCAGTTCGGTCAATTTGCATATTGGGGTTTTATTATATAGGATAGGCATAGCTCATGGATACAGACAATAGTGTGGTGAAGGCCTGGAAGCAGAAGTGCAGAATGGAGGGGGTCAATGGGGGGAAAAACAATGGGAACATTTATAATACTTCCAACAATAAAGACACATTTTAAAAAAAGAAAACAAAGAGCATAATGGTATTAATGGTGATAAGTTCAATAGAAAGATTAAAATAACACATGAAATAATACCATTAATACATAAATTAATTAATGATAATGCAAATATTCATTCTTCCTCAAAATATAGTTTGTAAAAAATATGTTCACAATAACTTACAATTTTAAAAAAATCACTTTGGTCTTTATAGCTAGAAAGAGAATTACACGTAAACTATTTTGGTCCTGATTCTAATACCATTCTTTCATGATTCTGAATGTTACTTAATTTTGACAGCAAATAAATAGGCAAGCATTTAAAATGGAAAATGCAAAGATTTCTCACAATTCTTTCTAAAAGCAACCTTTGGGGTTTTTAGTAAAATGCATTTAACACAGCTTTGGCTTTTTTTATCATAGCAGAGAGACAAAGAGAAGCACATGGGTCAGTAAATGCCATGAATACCATTCATAAATGCATGAAGATAGAAAAACAAGATGTATGATCAATAGCTCCTGGCAGAAGGAAAAAGAGGCTCTATTTAAATTAATATAACTTACCAGTAGTAAATAGTGAGAACAATTCCCTGCCTTCCATTCCAAATTGCCAGTCATACACAAGCTTTTCCCTTAATCTACAAAATTCTGGAATACAAACTTTAAATCCTTCTCAGGCTCAAATTCTTTAAAATAGTTTTCCAGAGGAAAGGGAGAGAGTAGGAGAAGCTATGAAAACTACAGAAGGATAAAGAAAAGCTAAAAGATACAAGGTAGAGGCTGCAAGTTATAAGCCATAGGACCTTAGAGGTTTGGCCAAAGGAGTATAGACAATTCAACCCAGTACATACACAAAAACATTAAAAACGATACTCAAAACATTCATTCCCTTTATTATGTAACACTGATATATTTTTACATTGATATAGTTTGGATGAAGCCTAAATAGTTAGTGCTAAAATATTGATGTGTAATTGATACAAAACCTCCTACTGATAAATGCCTGAGAAAAGGGGATGGGCAAGGAAAGAGGAAATAAGTTGAACTTTAGAGGTGTTCTTACATTCTCACCATGGGGATCTTATGACTTGTTATTTTTATTTCCCCTGGGAGAATATGAATATTAAAATAAGCTAGAAAACTTTTCTTGGAATTGTCGATAAATAACAGACAATTCAAATCCTCTTTCAAATAGGCAGAATACAGACACATAAATAAATAGGTAATTAGCTCAGCAGCTATCTATTTAAAGAAAAAAAAAATCTACACAGGCTAACTTCCTAAGGGCAGATGTAAAGATCCATCATTTGTTTCAAGGCTTGTCTCATGTCTTCAAAGCGAACTTGTAATTTATTCAGTATATGGAAGTAGGTTTAGACAGGGGAAAAGCTAAATAACATTAGCGACAAATGTATTCACACAGTATGAAAAGTTCCCATGGAGATTTTTATGTGTATCTATTGAATCCATTGTGATGATCAAGCCTTAAAATCAGAAAGAAGAATGAGAAAGAAAGAAAGAAAGAAAGAAAGAAAGAAAGAAAGAAAGAAAGAAAGAAAGAAAGAAAGAAAGAAAGAAAGAAAGAAAGAAAGAAAGAAAGAAACACCTTAGCAATCTTTAACCCCTGTGAAAAAACATCAGAATCATGCAAGACACTATGATAAAATATCTTAGTTTCCCCAGGACATGCAGAAGATGACTTATTCTGTCATGTTTATTTCTAATAGTGGTACCACACTGCTTTTATTTCATAAATTCAATAAAATTAACATTTGCTTTAAAGATCTTAATAATTTTTATACGATTTAACAAGTCTCTGTCATTCCTGAAAGTCATTTTATTCTACATATTCTTTATAGAATACTTATAGTAATATTTTCATTATATCCTACAATAGGGATTTCTGTAATATAAAATATATTGCTCATAAATATTCTATATCAAAAGTAATTTGACCCTGATTACATGTGGACTACATAATATTTCTCTCTATGTCCTAGTCCAATAATTAATCCTATAATTCATAAATATTATGTTTTCCAAATTTAGAGTGTGAACAAAAAATGCAAATATTTATTTTTTATAAAATGTAATATTACCCTAACTTTTAATCATGAAAAACAGGTTGTGGGTTAAAATTTTGTATCCCAAACACTTAACCGAAAATTGATATCTAAAGCAAAAGGCACTGAATATATCATGATCTTTTATTTAGCAATCCACTTTCTGGAAAGGCACCACAGGAATTTGCTCATTTATATAAAAGGACCAGTTTTAATAATGTAAATAATTTGAAAATGTAAATGTTGTAAATAATATTCACTATTATTTATTTTAAAGTTATAAATAATGTAAAAATTCAATATAGAATTATGCATAAGAGCAAATAGAGGATTAACTATATATGCTCTCAGTGGAAAATGATTTAGTAAATTAAGAAACAGCCACCAGAGAGCAATTTAGGCATGTAAAGTCTTTTTGGAAACAGTATACATTAAGTTTAATATTACTAAATAACTGGGACAATATGTGCATGGGAGAAAATGCTAATAAGTATATGAAAAGAGTAATTTTGTAAGGGTGGTAAAATAATAGTGCTAATCTTTTTTCTTTTTTTTTTCAGAGATAAAGGGAGTGGGAGAGAGAGATAGAAACATCAATGACGAGAAATAATCATTGATTGGCTGCCCCCTACTAGGGATCAAGCCTGCAACCAGGCATGTGCCCTTGACCGGAATCAAACCCAGGACCCTTCATTCCACAGGCTGATGTTCTTATCCACTGAGCCAAACATGCTAGGGAGGTATAGTGCTAATCTTCTCATGCAAAAAAATATGTGCTATCACTAGTATATGGTTTTGACAATGAAAACTAATAAAACTGTAGTGCTATTGTAAAAATTAAAATTATTGTTATCATGTTTTATATTATATAACTAACTCAATCTATCTGCCAAATAGCAAATATGCATATATTGATTCACTTTGAAGTTAAGAATTGTCAGGCCAGAATGCAATTACTTTAATCCACAATCTTTCTTATTAGGAGATAAATCATCATTTTCATAAAAGTTACAAGTTCAGTATACTTCCAACTTCCATTTGGATTTTGCAACTCAGGCTTCATAAATTCCAATTTTTATGTCATATAAAAAATGCTAAAAGGGAACATGTACTGTGTGTCTTATAAATGCTTTACTGTTTGAGTTTCTGCAGCTTTTCTATTTATGAAGGATGGCAGGTTATGTAATTATAGAAGTGGCATTTACGACCGCAGGCTTTCAGTATTGTGTAATCATATCATGGAGTGTGATCTATTAAAAGTAAGGTTAGAAAAAGCAGGCAGGCTATACTTAAAGTCAACAAGAGGCCATCAACCCAGAAGAATAAACAGCAAGTATGGATGAATTATGACACATCAGACTATGTGAGGTAGGCTCTATCAACCACAAGCATTAACAGCTTGTGAAAATTCCATTAAAGGAATCATTTCAAAATGGTAATATTTATCAAGTGCAGACAGATTTAGATGGTGTTCATCAGATTTGGAACAGTACTGCTGGAATTTCATTGACTGCCGTGAAACACATGAACCACAAAGGCTTTTGCTGCTTCTACCTTCAAGTCCTTCTTTTTGTTTTATAATTTTTAAAAAATATTTTGTCAAGATGAGTTCTGAATATAATAAAGATTATTGAGTTTTAGTTCTGACTTGGCTACTACTTTGTCATATGAACTTAGCCATGACATTTAACTTATCAAGACTTTAATTCTCTTACCTAGGAAACACAGATATTGAAGAAAGGTATTTATAGCATCCTTTAATAGATAATGTTCTAACTAGGTAGGATATCTTTTGTTTTTCATATCTTGTAGCATTTCACTGACCTTTTTGTTGCTATTGTTGTTATTGTTTGAGACTATACATTCATGTTTGTTTTCACTCTGTTTAGCAACTATCTCAAAAATGGAAACAGCAAATGTGAGAACTATCAGAAATATGCATGAATGCAATATAAAATAACATGGAATCTTTAAGGTGAAGGAATATGAAACATGGGAGGGCTAAAAATAAGTAATAAGATGATCAGAATGTATGAATTTTTACACTATCAGAAATGAAGTTCCTAGGGAACTCAACACAGAACAGAATCATATGAATAGAAGCCTATTATCTTGGAAAGTTAATGACAATTGCCCATTACACACAATATCCACCACCATTGTCCAACCTGTGTAATAATTCCAGACCACCTACGTTGGAGATCGTCATTCTTTGTGGGGAAGCACTGGACTTGGTTAGAAAGTCTGTGAGGAGGATTCTCTGAAAGGTCAGGGGCCTCTAGGGGGGACTTGCCAAAGGCAGCAGCCTCTGCCCAGACTTTTCCAAACAAGTCTGAGCCCTCAGGTGTTTTGCTAGAATCTCTATGTTTAGACTTTAGACCCAGCCTTGTAGAAGCTTGTGCCTTTTCAAGGATACTCACCCTGCTGATTATATCTAGAGGTTAATTTTAATTCAAGCTATGTTACAATAAAAGCCTACGGAGGCAGGCAAACGGGGCTACTTGGATCCTATAACCAAGCAGTCCCTTAGCCTCTCTTTCACAGAAAGGTGTGTCAGAGTAATCCATGCATCCATCACTCAGGGTCTGCTGGCCAGTCCCGGCAATTCTTTACCTGTATGAAATGGAGATAACCTAACTAAAGGATCTTCTTGAAAGAGGAAGAATATTCTTAATCTGGACAACACTAAGAACCTCCCACCTCTGTTCCCAACACTGGTTGAAAAATATTAGTTTCCTCAAGAAAAGTGGAGCTGTTATGTTCTTCTTAAATTCCTTTAAAAAACAGGAAGTGTCCACCTAAGGAAACAACTAGCAAAAGAGCTGTGAAGCAAAGGAAGAAAAATACCCATCACCCCCAGGCCCCACAGAGAAAGATGTCAATATCCTAAAGCCCCAGAATCTGTGCATATGTTAGGATACATGGAAACAAAGAATTGGGAATTAATTAGGCTTCAGATGGCTGCTAATCAGATTACCTTCAAAAGGATTATCCTGGATTATCCAGGTAGGCCTGATGTACAGTAATCTCAAGGATTCTTTAACTATAAAAAAGTGTCAGAGTGTGGGAGGTGAGGAAGACTAGACTGACTATTGCTATCCAGAAAGGAACGCAGCCTTATTAACACCTTCTGACCTCCAAAATGGTCAAATAATAAATGTATGTTCTTTTGAACCCCTACATTTGTGCTAATCTATTTGCAACATGAATGGGAAATTAATTTTAAAAACTTTCTAAAGGCCTTAAAGCCTCTAGAAAAAAACCCTATTTATGTTGTACTATTGTTTCATGGAAACAACTGTTTTTCCTATGTGTTTCTTGAGCAAAAGCTAACCTGACTGAAGCTAAAGTTTTCCATGCCAGTCAGACAAATTGCTGAACTAATAATTCACACAGACCTAGATTGGATCATCCTTTCCCTAATTGGACACCTAGCCCACATTATAGCCCTGAGTACAAACCTATGCACCAAGACCTTTACCTGTAGCTAAACTAGAGTTTACATTTTTAATTCTATTTAGACTACTGGCTTTTTCTATAAGAAACCTTTCCTATATCGTAATAAATTTGTGGGAATTATGAAGAGAGTTTTCTCTATTTTAGAATTAGAAAGATATAACGCTACCAAATTTTAACAATATTTTACCCAAGAAGTTTGCTCTGGTAGTCATATAAATCCTGTTTTGCAGTACTATAAGATTAGAATGTTCCCAGATGGCTAAATGTAAAGAACCTAAAGAACAAATTTAAAAAATCAGATTATAACTCATATATCTACTTTCCCTCTGAGATCTGAAATTTTTATTTAAATTTATTATGTTGTCCTGCTTGTGTGGCTCAGTGGTTGAGCATGAACCTATGAACCAGGAGGTCACAGTTTGATTCCTGGTCAGGACACATAAATATATTTCAGTTGAAATATAAATAAATGATTGCATTATTCTATTTTATTTGGCTCTAAGAGATTTCAAATCAAAACAATAATTAGTAATTAGATATGTCTCCATCCTTTCTCCAAACTGCCTCTAAAGCTATGTCTACATGAGGACAATAACTTAACCAATGGGGCAACAGGCTCATCAATTAAGCAAAAGTAACATAGAATTTTCTTTTTTTCCCCCTAGAAACTAATTAAATATGTATTAAACTTTTAAAGAGTAAATAAAATTTTCCTCACAATTCCATTAAAGAGAAACTTTTAGCAATCCCTTGATAGTGAACAAATTTTTAAATGTTTAAATATATTAAGTGGCGTAAAGCTCCTTTTGTGTAAAAGATAATATAAGATGGCTTTTTAGCAGAGTCGCGCAGCGGAAGCGTGCTGGGCCCATAAGATGGCTTTTTATACTTAAATACATGTATAGTAGAATAACAAAACATGTAAGTGATTTTTGGTTGATTTAAAAGCTCGTGGTATTCTTGCCTTCAGTTGAAATTAACTGTCCTGCCAGATTTTATAACAATATTTTACCCAAGAAGTTTGCTCTGGTAATCATATAAATTCTGTATTTTGACAACTAAGTGTCTGGGGTCTCTGTTCTAAATTGTAATGCTGAGATATGTCCTAAGTAAAGCCACAACATTTCAGTTCAACAAAAGAATTGCTGGTCCAAATGAGCCAGATCTAGCCAGGTTTTTATTATAATGATTGTAAAAAAAATAGTTTATGAAGACATTACTTTTCACATGTTCTCTAAAGGAGTAATATGTCATCAAATCTTAATGGTTCCTTATTTTTAATCTTTATTGTTGAAAGTATTACAGATGCCCCCATATTTTCCCCCATTGGCCTTCTAACCCGAACCTATCCCCCACCCTAGGCCTTCACCATACTGTTGTCTGTACCCATGGGTTATGCATATATGCATATAAATTATTTGGTTAATCTCTTCCCACCCACTCACCCTTTCCTTCCCACTGAGATTGGACAATCTGTTTAATGGTTTTTCATGTCCCATTGCATTTCAATGTATTTACCAAATGGTTTCATGTTCCCCTCAGCTTGACTAGACTTTAGACAAGCTTCTTTTTGATTCTAGGTCCCTGGCCGCCCATTTCTTTGAGCATTTACTTAAAATATATGAAATCATCAATTCTTTCTCCATCCCTTAAAGATGTAAATATTTTTAAAAGCTTCTTGCTAGTGTCACAACCCAGGATGCATTTCACTTAGGTGTACTGGATAATTATGGCGGATTTTGTAATCAAAGAAAACACAATAATTTCAGGAGAAAAATAAAAAGTGCTTTATTCAAAGTAATGTTTATCGCTAGCTACACATTTCCCCCATCTTTTAGGTAACAAATGGTCTAATTACAGAAAGAAAAGTACCAATAGAACTTTTCTTGTTTTGAAGCAAACCATTCAGAGACTGAATTTTCCACTTCTTCATACGTTTTGAAGTGCTGCTCAGAAAGTGCGTGTGCCATCGATCAGAACAAGTGATAATATGAAGGAGCAAGGTCTAGTGAATACAGCGGGTGGGTTAATACTTCCCAGGAAAGATCTTTTAACGTGTCTTTAACTGGTTTTGAAGTGTGTGATGGTGCGTTATCATGAAGCAAAATTACTTTGCCGTGTCTTCTGGCACATTCTGGTCGTTTCACAATCAAAGCATGGTTCAAATTGATTATTTGTTGCCAGTAGCAATCAGTATTAACAGTTTCACCTGGTTTTAGAAACTCACAATACACCACACCTTCCTGAGCCCACCAAACGCAGAGCATTGCCTTTGTTCTGAAGTGATTTGGCCTTGCTGTCGATGTTGATGGTTGACCTGGATCAACCCATGACTTTGTGTATTTGGGATTCTCAAAATAAATCCACTTGTCATTGCCAGTCACAATTCCATGCAAAAAAGACTTTCTTTCATGCAGTTGAAGCAACATTTGACTGACGACTTTTCGGTTTTCCATTTGTCTTTTGTTCAGTTGATGTGGCACCCATTTTCCTTCCTTTAAAATCTTTCCCATTGCTTGTAAACAATTGGAAATTGTTTGTTGAGCAATGTTTAATCTTTCTGCAAGTTGTTTTTGAGTTTGACATGCATCTTCATCCAATAATGTTTGTAATTGTTGGTCTTCAAACCTTTTCGGTTGACCTGGATGTTCTTTGTCTTTCACATCGAAATCATCACTTTTAAAGTGTTTAAACCAGCGTTCACAAGTATCTTGAGATGGAGCATGTTCACCATAAGCTTCCTGAAGTATATGATAAATTTTTCTTCAAAATAAAGTAATGAATGAAAAATTCCTGCAAATGCTCTTTTTTCGACATTTTTAAGCTTAAAAATATCTATGATGTTAACACCTTCAGCAAATTTGACATATGAAGTTTTGAAGCTTGCTGTCAATACAACAAAATAACATACATATCAAATCGCATATCAACATATGGTAAATGTAATTATGAAGGAAAATAATGATATATCTCTGTTTCTGTGGGAGGGTAGGAGCCTAATTTTAATTAGCAAAAACACAAATGGTCTAATTACAGAAAGAAAAAAAAAATGCCCCAAATCAGGATTAACTCAAGGAGCTGGAAATATCCCTTTGATCAACTTAACATCCTCCTGAAAGTCCTCCAGTATTCTCACCAGCACTTAAAACCTCTCCTGCCCTTTAACTCAGCAGAGCTGAATTCAGACTCAGTTTAGCCTTCCCCCCCCCATTCCAGTAGCCTTGAATAAGGTCTTCCTTGCCTGTTTAATTTTGTCTAACACAGTTTTTGCTTTAAAATTACCTAAAACTTCTGGGTAATGTGTTTAATTTCCTGCTGTCACAGCTGTTTCTGTGAGCAATGCAACATTTTTTGGGGAGGAGGGGAGATGAAAAAAAAGCTCTTTTAGTTCTCATTCTAACAAAGACACACACCAAGAGAGGCATGGAATTCAAGAAATTTGTTAGATTTTAATAGTGTTTTGAACTCCTAACAGTGATTCTACTTATTTCCAGGAGAATACTCCAAGGTGAGCAAAAAAAAATTGAGATCCTCACAAATCCTCCTTATGCAGCCTCAGAACTCTGTGTACCTAGGCTGAGTCTCATAATGAACTAAGTGTTAGAACATTGAACAATTGACATTTTCACTGAAAGTTCAGAGTTGACCTTCAAAGAGTGTGAGGTTACCTCAGAGCTAACTAACAGGTGAGCTACAAAATATTATGACCAGAGGGGAAAAATGCATAAAAAAGAAGGGGGTTCAAACACTTCCTTGGGGTAAGTTTCCTGATTCCTTTTATTACCAAATCTACCCTCAGGTGAAATAAACTTCCTATGTTGGTAAATAGAACAATAGAAAAATTGATAATTTCTGAAACAAGAAAAAGTGGCTATTTGCCTTTGAGTATTTCTAGTCAACCCTAATATATTCAATTAGCAAAGAATTTAGGTCAAGAAGAAAAGTCAAAACAGAGATTGAAGATGAAATGATCCACAGGCAAAGACTAAGGTGAACAAAACAAAGGGTGGCTAATTATAATTAAGGAAGCATCCCCATTGTGATTAAGACTCTGATGGCTATTTTGGGGGGCTCTTTTTAAAATCTCTGTGGATTTTAGATTCCTTGTATTTTACTTTAAAGATAGTAACCTAAGTAGCTATTTTCCAAAACCTCTCTGCTGAAAACATCTTGCTGAACTATTTGATCTGTGCAAATATAGCTGTATATTTGTTCTCACAAGGCCTCATTACTGAGGAAGCCACAAATAATATCCAGTGTGAAAAAGACATGCTGGGGCAAATAAAAGGGGATGCTAGACATACTGAAATCAGAGCCATAGGCTCAACTACTGCTTTATGGTTATTTATTTTAATGTCATTTCCTTCTTTTAAATGTTGGGTTTATTATAAAACATTTCCTTCACTTATAAAATTATAATATAAATTTAAAGAAACATTTTTTTTAATTTTATTTTTGAATTATAGTTTACATTCAATATTTGTTTATATTAGTTTCAGGTATGAAGTGATTCCCTCTGATGATTCAAGTACCCACCTGGCACCCTACATAGTTATTATGATATTATTGACTATATTTCCTATGCTGTACTTTACATCCCTGTGACTATTTTGCAACTGCCAATTTCTTATTCCCATCACCTTTTCCACCTAGCTCCCAAATCTCCACCCATTTGGCAACCATCAGTTTGTTCTCTGCATCTATGAATCAGTGTCTATTTTGTTTGTTCTTTATTTAGTTCTTTAGATTTCATATATAAGTAAAATTTTATAGCATTTGTCTTTTTCTGTCTAACTTATTTCACTTAGCATAACACCCCTGTCAGAGAAGAGATGTTACCAGCTGCTCTGAGTTGTTCTGAGTTCATGTATGCCTCTAAATTCTTCCCGACTACGCCAGAATAGGTTCCTTCTTGAACACTACTCGCTACACTAACTGTTGGGAACTTAGTCCAAGTTCCTCCTTTATCTTCTGCTCATTGGTAACAGGTGTTGGGTTCAAGCCCTTTGCCTGGGGCTGAACCTCCTAGGATGCTGGGTGTTAGACAGAGAGGCCATGAGAGATTGTGGGTGTATAAGAATGAGTCTTTATTGCAAAAGCCAGTGGACATATAGCCAACAGACAAAACAGTCCTTCACAGCAATGTCCACACAACAGGCAGCCGTACACCGGCTGGTAAATACATATCTTTCCCACACAGTAGTAGCAGTCTCTGTACCCACAGTTATTATCTGAGCAGCCACCTGCCCCCTAGACTCACCGTCTCACACATAGAGGCACCTGAGCTCTCCGGCTTCGCAGCTTCTCCTATCTCTCCTGCCCAGCACACTGGCTGGTCTCTGTAGCCTCACATAGTAACTACCTTCAGGCTTCTCTCCCAGCACACTGACTGGTTAATATGGTAGCTATATCTGAGCTCTCTACGAGCTCTTTGCCTTACATCATAGCAGTACCAGCTCTCAGCTCCATCTTTTCCTCTCCTCTCTAGCTCACTGGATGGTCAATAGCATGTATTATACTCCCTAGACCAAGAAGGTCTCATGCCAATAGTAACATCATATTTTTTGCTAAAGAAGGGCACCGTGTACCATGTGTCCTTGCATCTGCTCGTGGTATCTTAGCCTGATTCAGAGTGGCCGTGGCCATTCAGCATACTATCAACAAGGCCTCCACACTCTAACTAGCTTTGACTATCTGGGGCACGGTTCCCACAACCCCCTAGGTCCATCCATGTTGTCACAAATGGAAATAATTTATTCTTATATATATATATATATATATATATATATATATATATATATATATATATATAATTGATTGCAGAGAGGAAAAGAAAGGGAGAAAGAGATAGAAACATCAAGGATGAGAAAGAATCGTTGATCCCCTATCTCCTTCACAACCCCATTGAGTGTTTTTCACATTTTAAAGATATAGAACACAAAACCCCAAATATAATTTCCAAAGACACAATACTATTAAATAGAAGAGGAAAAGTTTCCTCCTTCTTTATGCTTTACCACTCTGTTAATAGGAGGAGAATCCACAGTAGATGTAGCGATTCCATGTAATTTTTGTCTCATGCTCAAGGAGTGCATGACTCCACGAATTGGCTGCTGGGCTGTCATCCTGATTGACAGTGAACATAGAAGAGTGGAGCTACCGAATGCCATTACCAAACCTATATTAGAGAAATGTATCTATCCTGCCACACACATGTAACCTACACGTGTATACTGTCCTGATTTATTGTCCTTTTTAGAAATATCTTTGATATTTCTCAGCATTTTTACAAATCTTATGGTCATGAGCCAAAGGGAATACATAGTGCATGATCCCCAGGAAAGCATAACAATAGGCATAGCTTTGATTCAGAATTACATTTTTTCTCTTTCCTCGTGGTTCAATTGAATGTTAAATTGAGCATTACTTATAAAATTCTGGTATTTCTGCCTTTTTTTTTCCACATTAAAAAGAAGAAACCAAAACCTATAAATAAAAAGTACTTGGTCTTTGGCTTTTTAGTTCCACAGCTCAATGGTCTGTGGTACTCAATTAACTATGAGCCATGATCCCCTATAGTAATTCAACACAGCAGAACAAATTGTGCTCAACGGAACTAAATGATTCATCTAATGGAAACTTTTTTTCTGATTGGCTTCTTGTTGCTCCAACTTAAAAACCATTGAAGTGCTTTCTTTTCTACTTGTGAGAATAGTCAGTCTTATATCCTGTTTATCTGCATGAGGCAGAATAGGTTTAAATAGGGCTCATAACACTATTTATGTAAAGGCTTGGAGAATAAATATTTTAGGTTTGAGGGCCACATAGTTGCTTAAATAACCACTCCTTCCTCAGTCTTGTACCACAAAAAAAGAGACAATATGAAAGTTTTTTATTATGGCTCTGTTTGAATAAAATTTTATTTATGGACACTGACACTTAGATTTTATATAAATTTCATGTATCTTAAAATAATATATTTCTTTTTAATTATTAAACAATATAAAACTACTAGAGGCCCGATGCACGAAATTTCTGCAACAGTAGGCCTTCCTTCCCCCTGCTGCCGGCACCAGCTTCCCTCCAGCACCTGGGACCCAAGCTTCACTCGCAGCCCTGGCTTCATCTGGAAGGTCATCTGGAAGGACGTCTGGTCTAATTAGCATATTATGTTTTTATTATTATAGATTATTAGCTTGTGTTCTGGTTAAAAGCAGGATGTTGACTGGATTTTGGCCCATAGCTCATAGTTTTCTGACCACAGAATTCTATATAATAAAATCCTAATATGCAAATTGTCCCCTTGGGCAGTCATTCGACGGGGAGTTCAACCACTCGCTATGATGTGCACTGAACATGGCGGGTATCGGCGATGGGGTGCTGGCAGTGGGTGGCAATGGAGGTGTTGCCAGTCCTGATGGGCCCCGATGAGAACAGGACTGCAGCAGGACGGTGGAGCAGGTAAGCAGGCAGTGCCAGGTCAAGGCGGGTGCAAGTTGGGGCCTGATCATCCCGCTGATTGCCCCGCAAATGGCGACCAGTGGCGGCAGCAGAGGGCGGCTGCCACCTGGCTCTCAGGCGCTGAGGGAGCTGGGCAGGGGCTCCAACCCTGAACGATCACCCCGCAGGCGGGATGGTGGAGCAGGTGAGGGAGTGCCGCTAGGCCAAGGCAGGGTGCCAGGAGGGGCTGCAGGCCTGTGAGGCTGAGGGCACAAGCTGGGGCTGCGAGGCTGGGAGTGTGAGTGGGGGCCCGATCTCCGCAGGCCACCCTGAGGGACCCCACCAGTTCATGAATTTCTGGACCGGGCCTCTAGTTAAAAAATAAAATTGAAGAGAGGAAACAAACAGAAGTTTAGTAAAAGAGACTATTGCTCAATGTTATTAGCTGTTATGTTATTACTTGTCAAAGACATTTTAAGAATAAACACTTTAATAAAATTAAGTGACCATAAGGAGACTAGTCTGACTTATAAAAGGGAGCAGATATGTAGTGTGAGCAAATGTATATAAGCTATTGGTTTTCCATCAATTGTATCACTAATGGTTTTTGTAATCTTAAGCAGGGTATCATACTTCTATAACCTTATTCACCCTACTTTGTTATAAGAATACTGATAGGATTTGATTGGAAAATGTTAGAAAAGTGAGAGGATTATGAATATCCCAGGAATGAACAAAAATTGTGTTTCTATTTCCCTTAAAATATATTATATACTAGTAAAACTATGAATTGCTTATTTGTACAATGGGTAGAATGGTAAAAACCTATATATTATTTTGGAGATACAGATTAAAAAAACATTATTTCAATATCCAATTCATCTTTGTAAAATATTTATTAAGTTAGAAAGGCAAATATGTCTAAGCTGAGCATAATAGAAATATTTTTCTTTGAATATTTATTTATTTGAAAATTTTTGAGAAAAATTGAACTTGCTTTGATAAAGTAAATTGACTAAATATAAACTTAGTCTGATATGGCAAAATGACATCATAATATATCAGAAATAATATGGCAATTTTCACATTAGTCATATTTAGAACCAGACATTTTATGGAAACTTATGCAAACCCACACACACAAATCTATAAATATAAGTTTGATTTATTGTAAATGAATGATCAAGAGAATCAAAACTTCCAAAATCAGAATAGAATATTAGTGATTACATGATCACAAACTGCCGGATCCTCTAATAAGCCTTATAAAGAGAAATGAAACATTCAATAGGGCTTCTACTGTTACATTTTTGTGTTTCTGTGTATCACCAGGTACCTCAGAATTTTCTTTAACTTAATAACTATTCTGCATTTATTTAATTTACATCTTTGTATATTTGTATTAAAATAGGTGATGCTCTTAATTTGAGATCAAATAGTTTTGATGATATCTACACAAAAGATATAGTAAAAATAATTAATTTTTTCTGTCCAATTATTGATTGAATTAGCATTTAAAGATTGCTTTCCTGTAAGTAATTACATCTAGAAAATTAATATTTTAGAAAATTAATTGTAAGGCTAAAAACAAGACACCCATGAAAAACACACAAGGTGTCAAAACAAGCCAGAGGAAAATCATTTGGGCAAAAAGTGAAATAGGATCCCAAGTCAAATTTATAGAAAATATTCCTTTATTAACTTTTGGTCGAGAATATGTTTGTATATTTTCAGAAAACAACTCTGAGACCATGTGGATTCCAGCAACAGAGAGGAATCGACAGGACTACTCTAGCCATGAAGATAGAAGAGAAGCAGTCCAGAGATGGAAGACGCTGACGTCGCCTTGCCATACTAGCAGTTAACAGCTGTGCGTCACTACAGGTTGCCCAGGACCAAACCAGTGAGGGTCAGACCAGCATTACCACCATTTGTCCACCATCCAGAACTGAAATGTCATGGCTGACATGTACACATAAGGAACTGTGTGACATTGAAATTGGGTCTCAAAAGAACTGTTGGCCCAGAAAGAAACTCACTACAGACTGATTCATTTGCCTGTCAGCATAACCATTATTGCTTTTCTCATTTTCGGTTCTTATAAGTGTATTTCTAATAGCACATGATCTCACTCATCTAGGGGAAATGATGAACAACATAGACAGATGAACAAGAACAGACCCAGAAACAAGGAGGCATGGATCAGACTGTCGGGCCTCAGAGGGAGGGTAGAGGAGGGTGGGGATAAAAGGGAGAGATCAACCAAAGGACTTGTGTGCAAGTATATGAGCCTAACCAGCGGTTAAGGACAAAAGAGGGTGGGGGCATGTGTGGGGAGGGGTGTGGGCTGGGAATGGGGGGATGAGGACAAATATGTGATACCTTAATCAATAAAGAAATTTAAAAAAAAAAAGATTGCCTTCAGTTTACTATTCTCTAGCCATAGAGAAAGAGGGTAAGACAGAAATATGGATGCAAAGATATTTATAAAGACTCTGGGACTATCATGGGGTTAATATAGTTTTTGAATCTCTCTGAATCTGCTTATGAATAAAAACAGCATAACTGGATATCAAAACAAAAGAGCAAACAAAAAATTAGCAATGTTTGTAAAAATCATAGGCAAGAACACAAGTGGATGAGGAAAACCTTCAATAACTCATAACTTTCAAAGTATTACCATCTCTCTGGGAGACCACAAGGGAAAGCAATTGGTGTCTGCTGGACATGAGAAGAGGAAATTTAAATATATATATATATATATATATATATATATATATATATATATATATATATATCTTTGTTAATTTGAGCATAGCATCTGTAATTTGGATGGGTGTTTCTCAAAACATTTGCAAGAAAGTAATTGGTTATCCATAAAACCAGGAGAGATTTGAATAGGTTATCTCCAATGAATATTCAAAACTGATCCACCAGGAATAAGAGAGTTGCAACATAAATAAAGAATAGCAGAATGGCATCCCTACAGATAATAAAAATATGCCAGTAAAATCTGTACTCAAAAGAGATCAGAATTATAAAACTATATTCTACTACCCAAATTGTCTATAAAACAAATCATATAAATGAACAACAGAATTAGAAAACTCAAATGAGATTACAGAACTTCAGAAACTATTAATGGTAAAAGGAAAAAATCAATTCAGAGTTGCAGAATGAACTGCAATAAAAACAAGAGTCTTTACATGGAACATATAATTTTATAGGAGAAACAGAAGGATATAACCAGAAATATTTTAGAATTAAAAAGAAATAAATAAAAAGTAAAGTAATTTAAGTAAAAGAAACATTGAAGATTGGTAAAGAACATCAACATACCAATATTAGGTAACTGAATAAGAAAATCAATAGAAGTGAAGAGAACATTCAGAACAATAGTTCAATAAACTTTCCTGAAGTGTAAGGAAGTGAAACTACTTGTTAAAATAGCTTACCATATTTGTAAAAAGAATGACTAACAACAAAATATAGTTTTATAAACTTATTGGAATTTTATAAAAAGCGCTTTGAGTATCTAGACCAGCTGTCAAACTTTTTCCATGCAGGGCCAAATAGTAAATATTTCAGGCAGTGTGCCCAAATAGAGTTTATTGGGTTCCATCTAGGGACCATAGTTTATCTTAGATAAACAATTTTTGTGTGTGTGGTATAAGAAGGTGGTCTAGTTTCTTTCTTTCTTTCTTTCTTTCTTTCTTTCTTTCTTTCTTTCTTTCTTTCTTTCTTTCTTTCTTTCTTTCTTTCTTTTGCATATATCTGTCCAATTTTTCCAACCCCATTTATTGAATAGACTATCATTAACCCATTGTACGTTTTTGTCTCCTTTGTCAAGTATATTGACTATAAAGTTGTAGGTCTATTTCTAGGCTCTTGATTCTGATCTATTGATCTGTTTTTATGCCAGTTCCATGCTGTTTTGATAACTATGGCCTTGTAGTATAGTTTGATATTAGGTAGTTTGATTCCTCCAATTTTGTTCTTGTTTCTCAAGAATCGCTGTTGCTTTTCTGGGTATTTTGTATTTCCATATAAGTTCTTGAAATATTTGTTCTAGTTTTGTGAAATATAGTATTGGTAACATTTTTTAAAAAAATATAATATTTTTGTTGATTTCAGAGAGGAAGGGTGAGGGAGGGAGAGATAGTAGCATCAATGATGATAGAGAATCATTGATTGTATGCTTCCTGCATGCCCCCTACTGGGGATTGAGCCCAAAAATCAGGCTTGTGCCCTGACTAGGAATTGAACTATGATATCTTGGTTCATAAGTCAATGCCCAACCACTGAGAAACACCAGCCAGGCGAGATTTTATTCTTTTTTAATGACCAAGTAATACCCCATTGTATATACTAGTATGTCCCACCTCTTCTTTATCCACTTGCCTATTGATGGGCACTGCGGTTGCTTCCATATCTTGGCTATTGTAAATAATGCTGCAATAAACACAGGAGTGCAAATATCTTTACAAATATTTGCTTTGTGTTCTTTGGATATATACCCAGTAAAGGGATTACTGGGTCAAAAGGCAGTTCTATTTTTAATGTTTTGAGCTAACTCCATACTGCTTTCCATAGTGGCTGCACCAGTCTGCATTCCCACCAACAGTGCAGGAGGGTTCCTTTTTCTCCACATCCTCACCAACCCTTGCTGTTTACAGTAGGTCCTCAGGTTACGTCGGAGATCCGTTCCTACAGCTCCATGTAATGCGATTTTAGCTGTAAGTCAGAACCCACCTACATAAGCACCTACATCACTCACATGGAACACATACATAGCAGTAATGAAGTGAAACAGTAAAAAGAAATTAAGCCCTGACCGGTTTGGCTCAGTGGATAGAGCATCGGCCTGCGGACTGAAGGGTCCCAGGTTTGATTCTGGTCAAGGGCATGTACCTTGGTTGCAGGCACATCCCCTGTAGGAGGTGTGCAGGAGGCAGCTGATTGCTATTTCTCTCTCATCGATGTTTCTAATTCTCTATCCCTTTCCCTTCCTCTCTGTAAAAAATCAATAAAATATATATTTTAAAAAATTAAAAGATAACAATTCCTGACCTTTACTTGTGGTAAATACAGTAAATAATAAAAAACATAAAGCACATATGTACATACATCAAAATGACAGAACTCTTTTTTTTATATAAATAAATGGGAGATGGCGATGTAACCATGAAACGATGTACGTCGAGTCCGACGTAACCCGAGGACTGCCTGTATTTATTTATTGGTGATAGCCATTCTGAAAGGTGTGAGGTGATATCTCATTGTGGTTTTAGTTTGCATTTAAAATAAATATCTTAAAATTAAAATAAAAGTATATTTGTTCACTATTTCTAAGGTGAGTGGATATTTTAAAATAAGAAATATGAGTATTCTCAATGTCCTGTCACAAATACGAAGATTGAAAATGTGTTTCCTCCCCTCCTACCAACACTCAGCACTACCATCACATGGAGAATAAACTTTAATAAATGTGACCTTTATAGAACATATAACAAATGACTACTTATATCTAACATTCATAATTTTAAATTATAGATTACTATCTGGTTGAAAACCATGCTTGAGTTTATAGTATGAAGATGAGTCAGCTTTGGGAAATGAAAAGACATTTACTAATTACATTTAATTTAAAAAGCAAGCTTTTATTTCCATTTATCTTTACTTAATACTTGCTCAATCTTAGGGTGACATGAATTCTAAGTACTAGCTCTTCACTTTCTTAGACTAAATAGCAATAGATGTAGTGAGCTCTGAAGGCCCACAAGAATGTATCCTCCCAAAAACTTCTTAACCTACTTTAAGAATATAAATTCTACTGAAATGTGAATTATTGTAATAGATCAAGTCATCACATTAATAGGTCCTTGAGCGACTAGGTCTAAAGGATAACTAAAAAGCTTTAAGCAAGGTGTAAATAGCCATCATAAGACTTATACAAAAAAAGGGGCCTAAGAATTTAATTCTAGAAATGGACAGTTTCATGAATAGTCTGTGTCTAACATTTGTTGGGCTACACATACCTTTTTAGCAGTAGCATTAGCTTTAGCTGTTACCAACATATATTGGAAGAGAGTAAATTAAATATAAATGAGTATTTAGTTCTTTAAACAAACACTCTGGTGACTTTCTGAACTAAGTAATCAACTACATTAGTCAATTGATAACATTTGAGTCCATGGAATTATCTCCATTGGCCTAAGAATTAAAAAAAAAAAAATAGCCTCAAGCTCAGCTCTGCATATAATTATGCAAGCATAAATGAGTCATCTAATTTTTACAGGCTTTGCATTCCATCTCTGTAAAACAAGAGCCATAATTTGTTGATCATTAGTATCTTTTCAGATTCAACATGGAAGTAGAATTTAAGAATATTATATTTACTAAAAGGCTGAAAAAAATCTAAGGAGATATTGGTTACAACTAATTACACGTGACAAAGACCTTAATTAATGAGTTCATTCATAACCCATAAACCATTAGCTTAAATTTTAAATATAGGAATAAAAAAGGAAGTCTATATGAGATTTTTTAAAATTCTCATTTTTATAATAACTACAATGTATTAAGGGAAAAAAAAACATAAAATCTTTAAATAGTGTTATGAATATTTATTCATTGGCAAAGTCCAAATAAGCCAGACACATCACCAGTCTGGATTTTTCCATTCATCACATTGGGTAATGAGTGAAGTTTAGTTATCTCCCTTTTTTCTCACTGTTAGAGTCAGCCACATTGATCTACACACCAAAGACCACATTAACCTAGATGTGACACACTCATTGGTAAAGCACTTGAGGTGTGAATCAAAGCAAAAGCTGCCCTGGAAAGAGTGAAACAAGCAAGGAAGACTTTATTCAAGGCCATGGCAATAGGGGATAGAGGCCAGAATGTAATCTGAGCTCAACTCCACTGGAACAAAAAAACTTGAGAGTTTTTAAGAGCAGGGACAAGAGCATAAGCCATCTGTGTTTATTAATTGGTAGCATTACTAAACATTTTGCTATCTTTATGACAGGAGGTACTTTTATAACTTGGAGAAGGCCCTGACTGTCCCACAGAAAATTCTGTGTAAGGGTGTTATCTTCCTTGATGTTTGCATTTCAAAGAGATGACTCAGATTCTCAAGGAAGACATTTTTAGATTATAAAACTGGCAATAATATTTTAAATATTTACATCTCAAAGAAATAGAAAAAGAATTTACAAGTTTATTCAAGTAGGCCCTCTAAGAAAAAGTAGATCAGGGCCATAGAGTTAAGGGGGGAAAATAAAGTAATTTAGTCAAACTGAGAACACTAAGGCAATCTTGGTTGGATGACAATGACTTGGCAGAAAAAAAATAATATTTTAGTATCTATCAAGTTAGAGCAGCAAATTCTTACTATGTAAAGATATATTTTCTAAAAATAGGATTTGATTCATGAGTCATCAACAATTATTTTAAATAATCATAGCTACATTAGTACCCCATCTTGTATTTTAAATGTACAGCAGATCCTCGAATAACATCATTCTGTTCAATGTTGTCTTGTATAACATTGATTAGCTATTATAGGAATATACTCATTTATATCAATTAGATTATGGTAAAATTGGTTTCATCATATGTCATTTAACTTAAAGTCACAGAATTTCTCAATGACTTTAATCAATATGTTAAGTGAAGACTTACCGTATTCACTTCTATTATGTATATACTTTCATGCCATTTTTCTATTTTCCCATAATAGCTTAGAAGGGTTAAGTAAGTTAGGTAACATTAACCTCTTAATTTTCCAAAAAGTATGACAGAAAACTTAAAGACAAAATGTTTAAATCATTTATTTTGTAGAGACAAATATCTTTTGCCTTTCTTTCCATGATCTGAAGTCAATATAAGAGAAAAATACATTGTTCTTTAAGAGATAAAAATAATAGTTTCTTCTAAAATATCATCATATATCCATGCCATGATGGGAAAATACTATTACGTGTTTGATTGAAGAGAGGCCCATAGTCATTTAGCTAAAATGACAGCCCAAAAGTTTCCTCAGTTTGAAGATATGTTTTGTTTTAATCTAAGTGAACTTCTATGATCACAAGCAGAGAGCTTGATTGCAGTTTATTTGTAAAAGATTGAATTTTCTTTTTTAAAATATTAATTCACTTTGGCCTGTCAAATAGTTTGAACCAATAAACTGCTCTGCTACCAACCTTTTTTTGTTGTGCTAATGTTCTCGGTGGTTAGGATGGCTGAGCCAAAAAATAATGATGAAGTTATATATGACTATAGTGAGAAAGGAAAGTCATATGGGAACACCTTCATATTCTACCACATGATAGAACTGTAAATTTTAGGCTGCCCTAAAGAGAAATGCTGCTTAGGCTAGTGAGGATCTGTCAGTATAATAGACAGAAGTTCTATAAACTTCCTGCTCACTGGCAGTATAACTTGCTCCAGGTTTTGAAAATCCTTAGCTCCAGCGACAGCTTCATCTCTCTTTGAAGAGAAATCAAGGTTGTGGAATGTGAACAAACAAATGACAACATAAAATTCATTTTACTTTCACTTGAAATAGTACAGTTATGGGTAATATAAGTACTATGAACATTTTATCTACCAATGATGGAGCTACCAAACAATAGAAGAATAAAAACAATTTTATTTCAGAAAGGGAAATTCACTGCAAGTGGATTTTTTTTCAGATTTTTTCTTTTTTAATAAAGCTTGAGGTGATATAATTTTTCTATAGGGTTTCTAAAATGAAAGCAATACTTTGGGGTTAAAATTATATCCCAATTATATAAGATTTCTGAATCTTAATCAACTTAGTACAAAGATATCTCTGAACAAAAATATATTTATTTGGCAGTTTAAGCTGTTCTTTCATTGGATAAATTGAGAAGTCATTTTATAATAGAATGTGTAGGATAATAGTGTCATCTTATAAAAATTAATAGTTTGTATGCACTCCTTTATATTTCTCCAGCATATGAAAAATTTTGCAGTTAGATAACAAAAAGCAGGGTCATATTGACATTAAGTTGTAATCAATACAGACTGAGCTGATTCCCTGCTGATAAACTGTGTTCCAAGTGACAGCAATATTTGGGAAGGGCAACCTTCATAACTGTGTTCAGATCAACTGAAACTACATGTGATCATTTGTCCATGTGGGTCAAAAGAAAAGCAAAATGGAATGGAGGGACGCCAACAATTACATGGTTGATTCAAACAAAATGAAAAAATCACTTTTGCTTCTCAAAATAAAATAAGAATGGAGAGGGGCAGAAAGTAAGGAAATGTTTATCTAAATGATCCAGCTTGCCTGCATATTCTTCTAAAATCACTGGCTGTTGTGGACTGAAGGGTCCCAGGTTCGATTCCGGTCAAGGGCACATGCCTGAGTTGCGGGCTTGATCCCCAATTGGTGGAGTGTGCAGAAAGCAGCCGATCAATGATTCTCTCTCATCACTGATGTTTCTATCTTTCTCTCCCTCTTTCTTCCTCTCTGATATCAATAAAAATATATTTTAAAAAATAAATAAATAAATAAATAAATATAACTGGCTACTTGTTCAGTGTCCTCACCATTCCATATCTTTGCTTATCTGAGGTTTAACATTTGCAAACATTCTTTTTTTTAGTACTGTAAGAATTATATTAATACTGCATTTATTGTTGGACTTATAATCAAAACACTTATTACATGTCTAATAATAAAATGTTTTCTAAGTGCTGAAACAGTCTATTCTTGAGTAAGAAATATTCTTCTCTACTAAATATAAAGAAATAAAAATATAACCATTTCACTGGTTATGTGAAACTCATATATTAATTGATAGCTATAAGCAAGCTAACCAAACAATTATTATATTGACATTTAGATTTTATAATTGTGTTTATTTCAAATATTTTCTATAAAACTAGATAGCATAGAACAATCCAATATAATTATATATTTTATTATACAAAATTTATTTTTATTTACATTATACAAAAATATATGGCATATTAATTCAGAAATGATCATTCCCTTTTCTCCTCACAACAATCCACATGAATCCTCCTATTATTGCTCATGTGAAAAGTTCTATACATTATAATAAAAGTCCTTTAGAGAAACTGTCTGTGTCAGCAAGTTATAAACCACTTTGAAAAAACACATATAAGGAAAAGGAAAAGGGAGCAAATAAGACAGATTTATTGATTTTATCAATAATAATTTTTATAAAATTTATCATGTATTTTATTCAATGATATTTAATATACAACTCAGAGAAATTCTAAATAAATAGCATCAAATTATGTTTGAATGGAATATAAAATTTTCAGTATGTTTTTGATAACTTTATGTCATTGATAACACTTTCAAATTTACAAAAACTTATTTTAAAAATTGTATTAACATAATGAAATAAATATTAGTTTTTCCTTAAATATTTAAATGTACATATTTTATTTAATTATCCAAATTTAATTACTTAGTTTCTAAAATTTTATGTTCTAAAATTTCTGCTAACTTTATGAATTAATCAGAGTAGGTAGAGTTGGGCCTATACAGGGTCATGGCTGGAATAATTGTATATGAAAAGGCAGCAGAAATAAACATTAATGATATATGCAACAATTCTATTGTTTGGATCGTGGAGAGAAATGGGCTGGAAGAAATAAAGAATGTAGAGGAATGATTGAAAGAGAATGCTGCTAAAGGGACTCTCTCACAAAGGGCTTATAAGGCACTTAAAGAGTGGACTTTCTGTTAAGGGCAATGCAAAACCACTGAGGTGTTAAGTAGGTGAAATACATGAGCATAGAGACTCTTGAGAATAACCATTCTGGCTGTAGCATAGAGAATGGATCTATGGAAGCAATAAGAAAAGTATGGAGGCTTCTTTAATTCAGGAGAGAGATGATTGTAGCCTGATAATGGTGGCCTGAAAGTAGTCATATAAGAGAGATACTTAGAAAATAGGAAGAACAGTACCTCGTGTGAGTTTATATGTTGGAGTTAAGAAAATACCAGATCAATAGTCATTAATATTTTACCACTCACTAATATTTGAGAGTATAGAAATGTGTTCAGATTTGAAGGAGAAAGATAACATCAGAAGGTGGTCTATTTTATTCCTGTGGGCACCTTAAATTATGCAAATAGACATGCATTAAAAGCATAAGAAATCTGAAATGGAAATTAAGGTTTTGAAACAAATACCACATGGCTACTAAAAAAAGATATTAATAAATGGTCAGGGAAAGTATGTGGGGGGAAATGTGACATCAGTTGTAATGTCTCTCTTATTTCTAAGGTGAGCTATTTAAATCTTCTCTCTTTTTTTCTTAATCTAAGGATTTGTTAATTTAGTTAATTTAAAAAAAACCTCTTAGCTTTGCTTTTTCCCCTATTGTGTTTGTATTATCTATTTCTTTATTTCTGCTCTAATCTTTTATTATTTTCTTTCTTCTGCTAATTTGGGGCTATTTTTTTTTCTGGTTCCCTGAACTGTAAAGATAGGTTGTTGGTTGTTGTTTGTTTGTTTTTAACATGTTACAATATTCTGCATTTGTCTATATATTTAGCTTTACCTGCCAGCTGTATTTCAATATACTTTGGTGTTAATGTCTAGAATCATTTCCTCTCAACTACCAGGATGCCCTTTAGCATTTCTTGTTACTTGGTAGTGATGAACTCCCTGAACATATATTTAATCTGGAAAAGTCTTTATTTCTCCTTATGTGTTTTTTGTTGTTTTTCTTTTTTTTATTGTAGTAATATGCCATATAAAATTTACTGACTTAAGTACCTTCATATTATTGTGCAGTCATCACTACCATTCACCTCTAGAACTCTTTTCATCTTGTAAAACTGAACTTTAAATCTATTAAACAATTAAGTTGCTATTTCCCATTCCTGGAAACCACCATTCCACTTTCTGTCTCTATGATTTTGACTACCCTAAGTACCTCATATAAGTGGTTTCATATTTTTTTGTAACTGGCATATTTCACTTAACAGTATGCCTTTGAGGTTTATCCATTTTGTAACAAATGTCAGAATTTCTTTCCTTTTTAAGGCTGAATAATATTCCAAATACAGTTCTCCCTTAGTATTTGCAGCGGATTGGTTCCATGACACCCCTTGGACCATGAAATCTGCCGATGCTTACGTCCATTTTCAAGACACTATGATAGTGGTAATTTGATATGTAGTGATAAAAAACTAATATATGTCTCTATTTCTTTACCCTCCTTCTTTCATTCTTTTGAATTTTAAATGCAATGAGATTATCTAAAATAAATTTTCTCACACCTGGAATCCACTTGGTTTCCATTCTTCTTCAATTATTCTAGTCAAAGGTTATGCAATATGAAATTCTTGGTATATACACCAATATGAATTTGGAAGAAATAACACTTTATTTCTATAAGTTTATATCACAGTTTTCAAACCAGATAATGATCTAGCCATATGAATGGGGAGGGGGAGAAAAAAACAAAAGTTACCAATATCAGGAAGAAAAGAGGGACATCACTATAAATCATCCAGACATTAAAACAAGTTACTCTAGTTTACCTCCTATAAAGTTTTGGTTAAATATGCAATAACAAAGAATATGGAATTGGTCTATATGCCTGGACATACAGACCACTTGAACAGAATAAGAGTCCAGAAGTATGACACACATATATTTTCAATTGACTTTTGACAAAATTCTTAGATATATAAAAGAAAAAGGGTGGACTTTTCAATAACAGCACTAGAACAATTAAATATTCACATGGGAAAAAGAAATGAACATTGATCCTTAAGTTACACTATATACAAATATATACACATACATTATTATGTACACTGTATACATTAACTTGAAAATCATCGTTTACCTAATTGCATAAGGTAAAACCAAAAATACTAGAAAAAAATATAGAGGAAAAAGTCTGTAACCTTGGGTTAAACAAAATTTTCATAGGTAGGGCGCATGAATTTAAAATCATAGAAGAAAAAATTGGTAAATTGGACTTAATCAAAATTTTAAAAGTTGGCTCTTTGAAGGACAACATCAAGAAAATAATAAATAAAAAAGACTGGAAAATAATTTCAAGTACATTTTATGAATTTACATTCATAAAATATGTAGAATTTGTATAACTCAATAGTAAGAAAACAAAACACTCAATTAACATGGGCAAAAAGTGATTGTACATGTACTTCAAGAAAGAAGTTATACAAGTGTTACATAATCATATGAAACATGTTCAATGTAATCAATCATTAGAAAATAAAATGAATAAAATTAAAATGACTGAAAATATCAAATGTTAGAAAAAATGTAGAACTGGAACTTGAATATATTTTGGAAGGGAATACAAAATGAGTCAGTAATTTTGGAAAATAGTTTGGCAGTTTTGTTTAAAGTTAAAAATACACTTTCCATATAATTCAGCTACCCCACTTTCAGTTATTTATTCAAGAAAAATGAAAATCTAAGCCCACCAAAGTGCTTGTACATGAATGCTCATAGTTACTTGATATATTTTAGCCCTCCTCACAATTGGAAACAATTCAAATGTCCATTAACTGAATGATTCCTCATATTTGTTATGCCATAATATGGATTACTCTTTAAAAATATAAAGTAATTATGAAGGAAATGGGGAAATCTGAACACAACCTAGATATTTAATTATATAAAGAAATTACTTTAAATTATTTTTGGTCTTTATAATTAATTTGTGGATGAAATCTGAAATTTGCTTTGAAATAATCATATATATTGGGAGTTAAGTTGTAACAATTTGGTCATAAATTAATAATTGTTAAAGATGAGTATATTGGATTCATTATACATTCTTTCTACTTTTGCAAATGTGTGACATTTTCCATTTTAAAATATAAAATAAATAAATTTGACTGCATTCTGTATGTAAATAATTATTCTAAAATATTGGATGAGAGTATTTTTCTCAATGTCCCATTACTAGAAAAAACTACTTCTTTATTTTTAGCCAATGCAATTATTAAAAATAAAGTTATATTGTTGTGTTAATTTATAATTATGAGATCACATATACTGTACATTTTTTCTCATTTATGATTTATATTTTCATGCAAATAGACTTTGATTCTTCTCTAATTTTATTTTCTGCATGTACAATCTTTCAAATTCTGTTGCAAAAAAAGCCAGTAATATTACTAGGTTCTATTTGTTGTATGCTATTATCAAAGGATTTTTGTCGAAGAAGTTATACATACATTAGCTCAAAGCAATAGAGCAATCCTATGGGTTGAGTCTTATTGCTACCAATATGCATAATTTGCCAAAGGTCATACAGCTAAAAAGAGCCAAGAATTTAAATTTTGTCTAACTCCAATCAGAAATTTTAACCATTCTAAGCGTCCTCATTAAAAATTTTGCATTTGTTTAATTTTCTCCAGGTTCATTTTAATACCACAGTTTAAGGTCTAATTCAGAAGAAGAGCATTCTTCTCTCACTTTGTGTCTTTAATTTTATTTTCCTCTCTGCCTGTTTTTCTACTCATTACAAAGTGTGACATCACAGTTCAAATGCAACCTCCTTCATAAATGTAGTGGTACTATCATTGCTTGTGTAGTAATTATCTGGATTTGATATTGAATGTGTCATTCATGGGATGCATGTCCTTGGACAAATTGCTAAACATACCTTTTTTAATTTTTCTTACCTATAAAATGGGAGAATGAAACCCAAATACATTGTTTTTTCAGAGTAAATTTTATGAGTTTGACAATGTGTTTAGTGTAGTGATTGACACATAAGCAATTATTAAGTAGAAAAATTCTTTCCAAGAATTAATAGAAGTATAATTCATCATCATGGGGGGAAAATATTTTTCACATATTGCTCTAAGCATTGTGGCAGGCTGTTTCTAAGATGGCCCCAAATGACCTTCACCTCCTATTAACAGCCTTAGGAATATCTTCTTTTGCATAACTTGCTTTTAAACAACAGAGTATGCAACATTGAGGATGAAACTATGATTAAGTTACACAAAATTATTTTTGCCTGGAAAGTAATCTCTCCCGAACCACTTATCATTGGCTTTGATAAAGTGAAACCTTTGAGGATTCTACATGGCAAGAAATCAGAGAAGTCTTTAGCCAACAGCTAGTAAGAAACGGAGGCCCTCAGTCCAAAAACTATCACAAAACTGAATCCTGCCAACAACAAAGTGAGACTGAGGTCATTCCCCAGACCTCAATAACCTCTAACCTGCAGCCTTACGAGAGACCATGTAGGAGAGAGCCAGGCTAAACTGTGCCCAGATTTCTGACACAGAAATAGTGAGACCATAAATATGTGTTGTTTTAAGTGAAATTTTAGGATGATTTATTGTGTTGCAATAGATAATGAAACAATTTAAAATTTTTGGATCTGTGACTAAACTACTTGGCATGTACTTTTACAAGTCTGAATAATTAAAGTACATTATCTATGATTCATGTTTATTTATGTCAACATTTTTGTTCCATTAATATTTGTTTGATGGATATTTTGATGAATGCCTTGAATGGTTGCTGTAATACTGGCTTATTCTACTTTTACCTTAGGTACCTAAACTACCCCAAGATATATCATACAGTGCAATTTCCAGAGCAGTTTCCATTAATGTGATGCCTCACAAGACATCTGTTATGGAGTCATGCCCTGAAAAATGTTTCCTATTTACATTGGTTGAATGCACACTGAACAAGATGTAGTGATCCAGATGGCATGTGACTTAACTTGAATCAATATGCTTCTTCTTTTAGTGTGTCTTAAATACTTTTGCTCAATAGAAATTAAGTCCTGCTACTATTGCACAAAATCTCCCATACATAGGGTTTTGCAACGTCAAATTTCAATTGTTATAGCATTGCTTAAGACAAGAAAATCACCAGCTCAGCTGTTCAAAATTTGCTTTTTAAACACAAATAATACTTAATAAAACAGTTTCACATATAATTTGACCTGCAGTTTAAAATTTTGACATTCTTGATTATTTTACTTTGGTGTTAGAGATTTAGCCCTTATTTCTTTCCCTATATTATTTGTCAATTCTATGTAGAAAAATACTTATGTTTGCAGACATGACCAGTTGGGGTCCTTGTGGAAAAATTACCTTTCTTTCTGGCTGAAGCATTTTCTTTTTCATTTCGCTTTGTGGAATACCCAGTTATAGCTATGAAGAACTTGGAGATGCCGCACAGAGATTGAGGTATATGTCAGGAGAGAGTGTAGCACATTAGTTTCTAGTATTGGAAATGACTAAAATTTGCTTATACATACATGTCTTACCCAATAACATAAAACTTGATCATTTAAAACCTAATAAGTTTGCATTTTATTTTGTTCACTATTACAGGCAAATTATGTCACTGTAATTTTTACCTATGAAACAGTCAGGGTGAACTTGTGAAAAGTAGCAGGAACCAAGTATATATGAATAAAACCTGATCCAACTTCCTAGAAACCATAGTAAATGTTCTATTTAAGACTGGATATGACTAAACTTTATTAGACTTGAACTGTATTCTGGGTAATTGTCCAGTAATAACCTTTGCTAAATTATACCTAGTCTTTACTTTGCTTAACAGATTACATAGACTCCCCAGCCTCTAATATTATCATCATTCAAGATAATGAGCAACACAAACCATTCTATTACCAATCTAAAAGCAATAAATGTCAAAGTAAAGAAGTATGCAATATTCTGGCCTGAAAGAACAAAGGACAAAAGTAATGATAATACCTCTTGATATTTGCAGTCTATTATATCATGCATAACAAATGATGCTATAATTGTAGACAGTGTTATTTTAACAGTTTATAAGGAGGCGATCATGGGGGAGGTGAAAGAGTGTTTTGACTATTGCTGTGAAAAAATGCTTCAAGCTTCATAATTTAAGATATCCATCAAGAAAAGGATATCGTTTTTAGAATGCGTTTGATGTTAGTTTTTCTTTGAATCATATAAGCTGAAGATTTCAGTGTTTGATTAACCATTCAATTCACTGTATTGTGAATTCAAGATAATTGGAACACAGAGACAATAAATGTATTTCTTTTCAACTAAATCATTATCAGAATGAACAGAGAGCAGATAAATAGTTTTTTTAATTATTTATTTAAAACTGTCTAGTGGAAACCAATATTGGAAAGGCAAATGTATGTTAAGCAAACAAAACCATGTTTCCCTAGAAAGTATTGAATAATAAAAATGTTGTTCTAACCTACAATATTACAGCTCACATGTGTTTATGTCTTTGTGATGTGGTGGAGAAACAAACTTTCCTCTACCTTCAAGATTCTTCTGGCTGGCCTAATAATCATATAGACATGAGACATTAGCAGGAAAAGTAACCACATTTAATACATACATATACATGAGTCACAGATCCCACATGCAGGAGGGGTTCAGAAGTAGAAGGAAACATGGGTGTATAACACATCCTGAGTTAGGGATGAGGTAATGTGCTTTGGAGGTTTCAAAATTCCACTGCAGGATGATAAGAGCAGATGTTCAGTAAGTAAAAGTTTGCTCTGCCATGTAAGTGGGTCAAAAGATTTTAGTTACTAATCTCTTGTTATGGGCAAGGACCTTAATTCAAGTTCTTCTAGCTAATTAAAAGGAGGGAAAGAAGTTTCTTTTGAGCCTGAGGGCAACATTGCCTTTAGCTCAAAACAATCTGCATACCCCAAAGGCACAGTTTGGGATAACTAATTCAGGACCCTCACAATGAGATCCATAGGTTTCAAGACTGTAAGGACACTGGGGCTACAAATGAGGAAATCTTGGCTCAAGCTCTGACTTCTACCTTGACTAACATATAAAACTATTTTTTTAATAATTTTTCAACTGGAAATAGAGTTAAAGATTCTGCAGTCCCCATAAATTACATAAAATATAAGGATAGCTGAGAAATTGTGACTTATTTGAAGATTTTCACACAAATTTTGCTCTTTGAACTTATCCTCTCACATAGGGTGCTGTCTAGATACAATTTATTGATATTTAAGCATGACCTCCCCTTTTTATTAAGGCTTCCATGGCATTCTGTAGTGGCAATGCTATAGGCCTTTGTCTTCTTTAGGTTCCTGTCCTCTCTCTGGACAGCACACCATTGACAGTTGGGACAATATAATTCTTTAAGTACAGGATCATGTGGAGAGGTTGAAATTCTTTCCTAATGTTTTTTCTTTAGTCCACAACACAAATAAAATTATCTTTTAATCTGTGCCCATAATAAACATTACCCTTAAGCTGTTTTTGATAGCAATCCTAGCTAATAAAAGCGTAATATGCAAATTAACTGTCACTCCACAACGAAGATGGCAGTTCCCATAGCGGCCAAGGCATACGCTGGCGGCATCGCCCCGGCAATGCAAGCCTAGCGTCCATGCCCCGGCCATGTGAATGGATGGGCTTCTGGCTGCAAAGTTTCAATTATAGAAGATAAATAAATCCCAGATGCCAGGGCCCCCATTGGGTTGCCAGGGGGCATGGCCGGCCTGCAAACCACCACAGGCCCTCGCCCAGGACTCCCTATGCCCTAAGGGAACCCCCACCCTGATCAGGGACACCCTTCAGGGCAAACCAGCCGGCCCCCACCCGTGCACCAAGCCTCTATCCTAGCTAATCCTATCTAATAAAAGGATAATATGCAAATTGACCATCACTCCAACACACAAGATGACTGCCCCCATGTGGACACAAGATGGCCGCCACAAGATGGCCAGCAGGGGAGGGCAGTTGGGAGGGACCAGGTCTGCAAGAGAGGACAGTTGGGGACAATCAAGCCTGAAGGGGAGGGCAGTTAGGGGTGACCAGACCTGCAGGAGAGGGCAGTTAGGAATGACCAGGCCTGCAAGGGAGGGCAGTTCTGGACAAACAGGCTGGCAGGGGAGCAGTTAGGCATCAATCATGCTGGCAGGGGAGTGGTTAGGGGGTGATCAGGCTGGCAGGCAGAATCAGTTAGGGGCAATCAGGAAGGCAGGCAGGCGAGCAGTTGGGAGCCAGCAGTCCTGGATTGTGAGAGGGATGTCCTACATGTAGGATAGGGCCTAAATGGGCAGTCGGACATCCCTCGAGAAGTCCCAGATTGGAGAGGGTGCAGGCTGGGCTTAGAGACACACACCCCCCATGCACAAATTTTGTGCACCAGGCCTCTAGTAATATATATATTTTCCCCTTCAAAATATGTACAAGTGGTGATAATTCACATGAGAGTGATTAAATTCAGTTTGTAAATAAATCACTGATTGTAACCGGAAAACTCACTAAGAGAATAGAAACATTTGCTTTATAATAATTGCATTTGCTCCATCCACCCTGTGGATGTGAAACTCTCTGAGACATCCCCCCAGTTTGATTAGTATATGGGTTCATGTTTCACAACTTCATCAGTGCTCTATATTGTTAGCCAATCCCTGTCTGCTTTCTCCAAGTGCTTCCCTGTACTGTTGGTTAAATTATATTTTTGTACTTCTCTGTACACTAATCTCATCTTATGCATAGTGCTTTCTTTAAAAAATTGTGAATGAATAATGTTTTCATAGAGTTAGTTTACAAATATATTCTACATATAGTCAGGAAAAATATTCTCAGTAATGTAATCATTTCTGTTTCAATGTAATTGCTATATAGAGAATTCTGTTTTGGTATTAATGGAATAATTTCTATTTTCTTTTTTCTCTTGGAGTAAAATGATCTATTTAGACCAGAATCTTCTAAAGTAAAATACTTGTGAAATTAATATTGTTTTTATTATTTCAGCCATATTTGATGTGATTTTTTTCCGACTACATATCTTTGGAGGTCATAATTATTTGCTGATTGGATCTTCTACAAAATTCAATATCTTTGCTTTTCCCCTCTTTTACTCCTTGTAAGAGAAAAGCATCCCTGGCAGTTTGGCTCAGTGAATAGAACATCAGCCTGTGGACTGAAGAGTCCTGAGTTCAATTCCAGTCAAGGGGCACATACCTCTGTTGCTGGCTCAATCCTCACCAAGGTAGGGGTGCATGCTCGAAGCAACCAATTGATTGTGTCTCTTCCCCTTCCTTCCACTCTCTCTAAAAATCAGTGGAAAAATATCCTCAGGTGAGGATTAACAACAAAAGAAAGAAAGAAAGAAAGAAAAAAAGAAAGAAAGAAAGAAAGAAAGAAAAAAAGAAGAAAGAAAGAAAGAAAGAAAGAAAGAAAGAAAGAAAGAAAGAAAGAAAGAAAGAAAGAAAGAAAGAAAGAAAGAAAGAGAGAGAGGGAGGGAGGGAGGGAGGGGAGGGAGGGAGGGAGGGAGGGGAGGGAGGGAGGGAGGGAGGAGGAAGGAAGGAAGGAAGGAAGGAAGGAAGGAAGGAAGGAAGGAAGGAAGGAAGGAAGGAAAAGGAATAATCCGGAGGAAGATTTTTAGGAGTGTTTATCTCTGCCAAATACAGTCTAAATTTAGACCTGATTATGTTTACTTTGATGCTATTCTTATTTAGTCATCTGTGGGGTCCTCTCCAGTAGATTCCCTTTCATCTTACTGTCACTTGAAAACAACCTGATAAACTTGTTTAGAGATAAATAATTTAAACATTGCTAAACATATATATAGCAAATAATATTCTAATTATAAAGCTTTTATAACTCCATATACTCAGAAAACATCTTTGTGGGAGAATTTTTAAGCAATTAATCAAAGTCTTCAGGGTATTCTGGATTGCATATAGGACCCTAAAATCACTCCACATGTATGGCCTACTCAGAATATAATTAGCCTTTACTGGATATTTCCCATTTGACTCTAAGTTCATTAAAGGAAATAATCTGCATGTTTTATATATTTTATCTAATACTTAGGACTCATAAATATTCTGGATGTATTGCTGCATATAACAAAAACGAAAGTTTTGTCATTTGAGGTTAATGTGTCTTCTATGGCCAGACAGAATAACAATTCAAGACCAAACAAAATAGTTTTGGTTTTAGGGCTTTTGCACTGTTTAATTTAATTTTTAACTTGTAAAGTTGGACATGAAATTATTAAAAAGTTAAGTCTTACAAATATACTGGTCTAAACCAATAATATTTTACCTAACACTTCTTTTTATAATAAAACCACTAATTTATAATCTCTCTAATCACAAAGGGCCAAACTCTGCTCTTCTACATTCCATTAAAATTTTCTGTGATTGCTACAAGAGTTCAGAATAAGTTCTTGACAGAAAAATGTAGCCCGGTAAATATAATTAAAATCAACAACCCATTATGGTAAAGTCACTATTTGTACGGATGGAGGTAAAGTTGCAGATCCAGACTTTAGTAAGATAATGAGAGAGGAATGGGGTTGGTAATAAAGCAATTCACTGATGATGCTACTTTAAGTGATTTTAAAATTTACTTTTAATGTTTCTAAAGAAAATAGAATAAGTTATTACATTCTTTTCTACCTGAAGCTACCAATTAATATGGTGCTTGCATTTTGAATTAACACAAACCCTCCCCATTCCAACCTTAGAAAAAAAATTAAAGTTTATGGCAATTTAAAACATATTCCTAATATGATCTTTAAAATGGTGTCTCTGACACTTATTACTGCCTTTTCTGTTTGTCTCTAGAGTTTTTTACAAAAATAGAAAATTTGTTACATTTTATAGTAAGATTCATTCTTCAGTTTTCACGGCATATTCAAAGATGCATTTGCTCTTTTTAAAGAAAGAAAAGATCTTTAAAGCAAACACTAGCTTTCATGTATTCCCTCAGAAAAATACAATGCATGCTTTGAAAAAGAAATGATTATTTTGTTGGGAAAAACTAACATGTTATTTCTAATCCAAAACAAACCTAACAACTAACTATTTATTTGTTATTATTTAGCTAAGTAATAACAGCTGTAATTTATGAAACACTTGCTTGGTGCTAGACAATTACTATACATATAACCTGGAAACAGAGGACCTCTTTTCCCTGTTTTACAGATGAGGAAATTGAGGCTTAAAGATAGATTTTTTTTTTCAATTGCTCAAGGTCAGACACTTGAAACAAAACCTAATTTTGTATGTAGCGAACATCTCTCTTCTAAGCATGACACCACGCTGCCTCAAACTGTTATGTACAATTTTGTTTGTGGTCCTGAAGGTGTGAGTCACAAAAATGGAGAGAACACAATAGATCAGGAGTCAAAAACCCAAAGGGAAAGATGTCCAAAGATGTCAGATGGATGTAAATTAGGCTTTAGTTATACTATTGTACTAAGGGAATCTATTGAAAGGAAGAGGAATTTTGTTTTTATTTCCTCTCTCTTTGTGTTGGTAGAAGGTGGATCTCCACTGTTTTTTCTTGAAATTAACAGCCATTGAGCATTTTCCATGCAGTAAGTACAAGACGTTACATATTTAACAAACTAATTTTTTTGCAAGTTAAAAACACATACTTGCCTAATGAAAAGCAAATAATATGTAAGTTTTTTCTAGATATACTGGAGAGTGCTGGAAATCAAGCTAACATAAATTATTTCAAACTTTGTGAGCCAAGGATCTCTTTGCAAAAAGGAAACTAGACCATTCTACCAATATGTTCAACAATTTAAAGCAGTTTTGTTTAGATGGTGGGGACTATCATATTTCTGCTATGATTGGAAGAGAGGAGTTTCTTTACAAAATCACTTGTGCTTCACATAAGAAGTGCTTATTCTTGAGCCAGATTTTCAGAATGTAAATTTTCAATATCCTAAGTATGTGTCAGTGACATTTTAATTTTTTCTATAGGACAAAATGTAAAAATCACTAAGATAGCCAAACAAAACTTCTGTGTTCTATTAAATGCAATAAAGGCCAAGTTTTCATCAGGCAGATTATCTTCAGTAATTAGTGGAGACATTATGGTCAATATTTTCAATAATGTGAATCCTTGATAGAGTGTCAAGAGTGAGAGAAGAAAGGACTGTGAAAAGAAGGTTTAGAAAGAAGGAATGCATCTCTAGAATAAGATGACGGATCTTACAAAAAAATAAGCAATTTAAAAATAAAGTAATAGACTTGGTGACCTTTCTCTAGTGCCTCTAAGCATTTGTCCTTTGCAGTATCTCTTTATTAGATTGGGTTCCTTAAAGTTATCATATAACTTTGTTTTTGTTCTTTAAACAATTCAGCCAAATTAGCTTATTTGGTATCTTAAGGAGAAAAGCTTAGATGATTGAATTAGTTTTCTTTACCTGCTATTACAAATTACCACAAAATTGACAACTGGAAAATAAAGGACTTTCAGTAAACATGGGGAAGCAGGTAAATGCTGTGCTCACTTCCTCCCATGTCATATCAAACTTACAACTGAACTACAGAACAATCATAACTTAAAACCCGAAGTCTAGCTGAAGAAAAGTCCTGCAACTGAGGATATACAGAAGAACCCACATGAGACTGATAGGAGGGGTGGAGGCTCAGAACCAGCTGGACCCACATCAGTGTTCCCCTAAGGAGCTGGGGCTCCCAGGCCCACACCAGGCTCCCCAGCCTAATGTGTCAGTGCCAGGAAGAGAAGTCCCCATAACTCCTGGCTGTGAAAAACAGTGGGGATTTTGACAGAGTGAAACAGAGGGCCTCTGGAGTACAAGATGTTCCTCTTAAAGGGCCCATGCACAGACTTCCTGGGACTCACTGGCACTAAGATCCAGCGCAGGGGCAGCAGCTCAAAAGGTGCGTGGGACACATGGGGAGGAACTCAATGGTGTATCTTCAGGGTGGGGGCTGGAGAAGCAGCTTTCTGCCAGACAGATATTTGGGCAGAAGCTGGTACAAAGTCTGAGTCTCTATCAACCTGGTTAACATTGTTCATCCAGCCCTGGTGATTCCCTGAGACCCTGCCCCGCCTAACTTTTAGACTCACCCTAAGCTGCTTCCAGTGTCTTTTTTATACAAATAGCCCGTCTCAGATCATGCCGTAGACTTTCCCCAAATTCCTCAAATGTTCACAAGCCCCAAACAAGTAGTGTCTGTCCTCAAAACATCCTGTATTTCTAGTTAAGCCACTGGAAGCCTGGAACTAATTACAGCTAGCCTCAGTTTGCAGCTGAGCCTCTCCCAGATGGCTCCCAGACCAGCACAAGATCTACTATATGAAGATCACTTTCTAGCTCATACCAGGTGTTCCTGAGCAGGGTACAGGCATTGCTAACCTTGGCCTATCCCAGAGTCCCTCCCAAAAGGCCCCAGAGCCAACACATTCAGTGGCCAGCTTCAGAACACTACTTGTTCTGAACACTACTTGTTCTGAACACTACTTGTTATGAACACTACTTGTTATGAACACAGTTTGTGAACACTACTCAACCACCTCCACAAACAACACACCCAAACAGCAGGTTTGGCAGGCACCAGAGCCCCACTAAAGTGAATCCAGTTCAATGGAGTTAGCCCTTGCTCAACAGAGCCTCTGTTGTAGTTACAGCCATTCCTCATAGCCAATAAGCCTGAGGGTCAATCCCTCCCATTGACATACCAACAGCAATTAAGGCACAACTACAACAGGAGGCTACACACAACCCACCAAAGGACACAACTGGTGCACCCAGATCAGGTGACTAGGTAGACTGTGCCATATGACACCTAGTGCAAAAGGCCACTCTACCAAGACTGGGAGATGTAACAGCTCTATCAAATATATAGAAACTAGAGGCCTGGTGCACGAAATTCGTGCACTGGGGAGGGTGTCCCTCAGCCCAGCTTGCACCCTCTCTAATATGGGACCCCTCGGGGGATGTCCAACTGCAGGTTTAGGCCCAATCCCTGTGGAATCCCTCTCACAATCCGGGACCGCTGGCTCCTAACCACACACCTACCTGCCTGATTGCCCCCTACCTGCTCCCTTGCTGGCCTGATTGCCCCCTAACTGCTCCTCTGCGGGCCTGATTGCCCCCAAATACCCTCCCCTGCTGGCCTGATCACCCCCAAGGCTTTTATTAGTATAGATATGACCCTGCACAGAAAATTTTACTAACCCTGCTTTACAATAAGGGCTTGACGATTGAATCATTAAGACCAGACACCAAGATTTCCTTTCTTTGAATAGTGGAGGGAATACTTCTCTTGTCTTTAAGTTGCCCAGAAATTAAAATGAGATAATGACTTAGAAAAGTATAAAACCACCATATAAAGACAACTGTCTTTTAATGAAGTGGTAAAATGAAAAACACTTTTTATTCTCCCCTTCCTTCCTTTACAGCTTTTATTTAAACTTTAAAATTTATAAAAATTTCACTCCAATTTTCATTTCTTTACATTCAACATTATTTTGTATTGGTTTCAGGTTTTATATTAGTTACAGAATAGTGGTTAGACAATCATATGCTTTACAAAGTGTTCCCCGATATTTCTAGTACCCACCTGGCATCATACCATCATTACAACACTATTGACTATATTCCCTATTTAAGTGACAATGGGTTTACAGGTTCCTTTCAGTCTTTCTTTTGTGTTGCTCGTCCTTCCTTTTCTTTCTCACTTCTTCCCTCATTTTCTTTATATAGTATCTCAATTGGCCATCAAAGCTCAGTGAAGGCACTGGGACACGCTTCATCCATTTTACAGACCAGGAAACTGAGGCCAATTACAGTTGGCTGTGGAACTTGACTCAGCATACAGGAAGCCCTCAGAGCCATGCTCTTTGCGCTTCCTAAGGGGCAGCGGCCCAGCAAACAGAACAAACCTTCCAGTCAGGCTTCCGAGCCTCTTTCTCAAGCACCTCTTCATTGCGGATGCTCCACATTCTTTCCTCTCCCCCCATTCTTTACTGCCCCCCCTTCTCCAAAGCAGGTGGAAGGCTTCCCACTCACTGCCTAGGCATGCTCTGCCATGGGGCAGGGTGTCGCGAGCTTGCTTTTGGGTCAAGGCAGGAGCAGGAGTCACTGCCTCTGAAGTGTGAAGGCCGCCTGAGCGAGGCCCATTAGCACTGGGAGCTTCTCTGAATCACATCAGTCAGTCTAGTACCCTGCAGTGCAGCACCCCTCCACTGAGGTGGCACCACCCCTCAACCCCCGCCTCAGGGGTGAGGGTCCTTGGCCCTCTGCCAGGAGTCCTTCCATGCCCCTTGATCCCTGGCTGGGCCCACCCACGTCTTGGGGGCACTGCAGAACCTCTGTCTCTCTGCAGATGAGGCAGATCCCTGCCCTAGGTCTCCGCAAAGCTATGAATCTGTGGCCAGAGGCCTGGTCTGGGTCTCAGCAACCACATGCCTGCAATGTTCCCAGGGACCCCGGGAGTGGCTGGGTGGGTCCGGCCACACACCCCCGGTTGCCGATCTCTGGGAGCAGCTGAGCGGGCCGGGCCATGCCCCCCCTGGTTGCCGATATCCCCAGGGACCCCCGGGAGCAGCTGGGCGGGCCTGGCCACGCACCCCATGTTGCCAATCTCCCCAGGGACCCCCAGGAGAGGCTGGGGGGGCCCGGCCACGCTCCCTGTGTTGCTGATCTCCCCAGGGACCCCTGGGAGCGGCTGGGCGGGCCTGGCCACGCCCCTCCGGGTTGCCGATATCCCCAGGGACCCCTGGGAGCGGCTGGGCAGCCAGGTCTCGCCTCCCTGGGGCAGCGATCTCCCCAGGGACCCTCAGGAGTGGCTGGGCAGCCCGGCCTCGCCTTCCCGGGGTGGCGATCTTCCCAGTGACCCCCGGAACTAAGAGGACTGGGTGCCGCCATCTTGATCTTCTCAACTGCCGGATAGGCCACCCGGAGTTCCGCCCCCCAGCCTCCCGCCGGCCCAATCGTGGGCATAGCGGAGATGCAGTCAATTTGCATGTTTCTCTATTATAAGGTAGGATAAACAAAGGGAGGTAGGCAAAATGCAGAAATAAAGAAACATGTTCCAAATGAAAGAACAGAACAAAACTCTACAAAAACAACTAAACAAAATGGAGACAAGCAATCTACTACATGCAGAGTTCAAAACACTGGTTATAAGGATGCTCAAGAAACTTAGGGGAAGAGTAGATGAACTCAGTGAGAACTTTAACAAAGAAATAGGAAATGTAAAAATGGAGATAGTACATAAAAAAAGAACCAGTGAGAAATAAAGAATGCAATAACTGAAATGAATAATACATTAGGGGAATCAACAGCAGCTTAGATGATGCAGAAGATCAAATCAGAAATTTGCAAGACAAGGTAGCTGAAAATTCCTGATCAGAACAGCACAAAGAAAAAATGAATCCAAAATATCTCTCTCTTTCTCTATCTCTATCTCTATCTCTATCTCTATCTCTATCTCTATCTCTATCTCTATCTCTATCTCTCTTTTCCTTCCTATCTCTAAACATATCCTTGGGTGAGGATTAAAAAAGAAAAAGCAATGAAAAAACAAATGTTAAGTGTGTGAGTGTGTGTGTGTGTGTGTGTGTGTGTGGTGTGTGTGTGTGTGTTACATGCAACATCAAATATAAGTATTTGGTTTTATTTTCTCCAAAGATATGGACAATTTAAATTATAATAGATTCTATTGTATTAAAATTAGCAAGGGGAAATTATCAGGAAAATACATATAAAAGATGCTTACAGCTACAAATATTTAAAGAAAAAAAACTGGATGTAGTTAAATGATATTATTCTTTACTTGCTCTGGTAACTAAAGGCCTAGGGGTAGGGGCCACTGTAGAACCTTCTAGTTACTCTATCTGCTATCTATTCCTGAAGAGCTCTTTAAGGCTTAACTGGAATGGAGATGCCTGCATGATTTCTAGGTTTTATATCTCATAAAATATAATTTTTCTGCCAGAAACAGAAAAAGTGGGAAGCTTCCAGATGGTTTTTTTAAAAAGAAGGGAAAAATTGCCCAGAGACAACAACTAGAATCTCATTCGTCTGAATTGCATCATTAACAAGGGGGTTGGTATTATCCTAAAATACAAGCTGACTGTTGGAGCTAAAAGCTAAATAAGCCCCATCTGCTATGTGAGCTATGTTAGGCAGTGGTACACATCTAAGAGAAGTTGGGCATCTCTTATTAGTAAAATGAAGAGAAGGGGGAATAAATCATATACAGTTATCCAAACTATTTACCATGAGAGACACACAAATTGGAGCTATTTCAATAAAGACACTTGTCAGAAAGCTTATTTAAAAAAAAGAACATAAAAAGCTAAAATTTTGATATAATAATCCAGTTGTATTAGTCAATAGGCAGAAATAATTAGTAAGTGAGTGTTACAATGGCTTTTAAAATCTTGAGGGAACTTCTCTTGTATTCAATTTTGAAATTGGACATAATGTGACTTTCATGGAATGATGAAATTCACAAACCCAATGAAATTACCTAGATTTTTTAGTTGAAATATTTTTGTCTTTATTTAAGTTACCCTAAGATCTCCATCAGATTATTTTTGAAGACATTGCATTTTGGCACCCAGAATTCTAGTCTTGACACACTAATCTCAATTCTCATATTTTTCTGGGGGGAATTGCCTCCACTCTCATATATTAAACAGCCTTTGAATGCTTAATTGCCTAAATCTATTATTGCCAACTTTATTCCTTTACTTTTATTTCAAACACATCTACCAAATCACCTGTTGGCATTTTCCACTTATTTGAGGTCTGGGCATAGCAAACTCAGAGTGTTCAAATCTGAGCACATCATCCTCTCTCAACTTGCTTTTAGTGTAATTTGTGTCTTAGTGTTAACATCTTCCATCCAGGCATTGAAGCTATAGCCTGAGGGTCATGACTTTACCCTTCTTCCCTGGAGCACAGACTAATCAATCCTAAAATTCTAAATAGCATACCCTCTATTTTATTTTAATCTATTCATCGTTTTCTAATCCTACTACCACAACCCTAGTTTATTTCCTCAGAGGTTCTTCTTAAACTTTTATAAGAAGCCACTTAACTGGTTTGTCTGCTTTGACAATGTGTCTTCCTTAGATCCTTTCTTCCCATAGCCTTCAAAGTCAATCTTTTTAATTTCAACTCAACCTGTGTCACTTCCATGTCTAATCTGTTCAACGACTTCCTCTCCCCTATAGAATAAAAGGTAAGTAAGTTAAAATGATTTTTCAAGTTGACTCTTAACACCTCCACTATTATTCTTGACTAGAGGCCCAGTGCACGAAAATTTGTGCACTCAAGGGTGGAGTCCCTCAGCCCAGCCTGTGCCCTCTCACAGTCCAGGACCCCTTGGGAGATGTCCACCTGCTGACTTAGACCCGGTCCCTGGGGGGACCGGGCCTAAGCTGGCAGTCAGACATCCCTCTTGCAGTCCAGGAGCTCTCAGGGGATGTCCGACTGATGGCTTAGGCCCGCTCCCCCAAGGGACATCAGTTGGACATCCTTAGCGCTGCCGAGGAGGTGGGAGAGGCTCCTGCCACCGCTGCTGCACTTGCAGCCATCAGCCTGCCTTGTGGCTGAATGGAGCTCCCCCTGTGGGAGCGCACTGACCACCAGGGGGCAGCTCCTGCATTGAGTGTATGCCCCCTGGTGGTCAGTGTGCACCATAGCAACCAGTCATTCCTGGTTGTTCTGCTGTTAGGGTCAATTTGCATATTACCCTTTTATTATATAGGATAATCTCTACTTGACATCATCCACTTCAAGCAAATTACTTTCCTTGCTTTTGTGCCTCTATATCCCTTTTTCTCAGACAACCTTTCTTCTTTCCAACCATACTTGGTCTGGCTAACTCTTGTTTATCCTTTATGACTCAGGTCAAACACCAGGTCCTAGAGGATGTTGTTTTAGTCCCTTCCCCAACATTTCCAGGCTTGATCAAGTATCCTTTTTCTTGCTGCCCTTAAATCCCATACAAGCAAATTCATTGTCCTCACAGAAGTAAATTTATCTGTTGATTTCACTTCCTAGGCTAAAATGAAATATTTGAGAATAGATAATATGGCATTAATTTTTTTCATCCACCCAGTTCCCAGCATAGTACCTGGTACATGTAATTATTTGATGATTAAATAATGAGTGTTGAATGGAAAAATGTCTTAATGAATAAATAGTAAGAGCAGACATGATAATACATCAATTTAAAAGCTAAGATTGACTATACGTATGGACTGAAAATATTCAAAATGATTCCCACAATTCTAATTAAGATTGGATCTATAATTTTAATGAACTTTTGTAAAGTGATTCAGCATAGCATTTTTTTTTCAATGTGATGCCAATAATGAAAATAGAATAATATATATTTTGTGGTAGATGAGCACAAAAGATATGTTAGTTTTTAGCAAAATAAAATAAGTTATACATTTTATTTTAACTGTATCTCATTCTCCATTTTAATATAAAGATTAAATATTCTATCTTTCAAACTATGTTCTTTTGATTCCAAGCCATACATATCCACTTATGTCATGTGTTCTTGACAATTTACTAAATTTTATTTTTATTAATTTTCGAAACTATAAGTAGAAATGTTAATAAACCTCCTACAAAGTGTAGTTGCAATGGTTGAAGGCTACTTGAGTCAAAATCTTTCAACAGTCCAAATAGCATTTAAACAGTGACTGACATAAATGTTAACTATTATTATGGTTATCACTGTTATTATACTAGGGAATTAATAAATTTGATGATTTAAAAATATGTATTATTCAAGTAAATTAGTATATAATTTATTAAATTATGTGATATCTTAGGGACCTTGAAGTGTGAAATTGCAAACTCCTAACTACATTCTCTTCAAGTATCTTATCACTTATTTTTAATTAATATTCTCTTCAAGTATCTTATCACTTATTTTTAATTAATATCTTAGTTTTCTATTATTTTTAGTCTCTCAGTTGTTATATATTGCTATTGTTAATATCCTAAGTTATAACATAATTTCCCGTCAATGAGTGTGTTTAGACACACAAACAGTTAAACAATATTGTCTGAGAGTATGGCTGCTTGATCAAAGAAAAAATCAGTAGGAAAGGAATTGATTAAGCCAAGGTGTCCTGCACAGTTTGTTGAATGGCTATTCACTTCAACTAATTTAGGATATAATATGATAATATTTGATGCAGCAGCCTCTGTAAAATTAAAAAAAGGTTTTAATAAATGTAAAATTTAAATACATGTTGCCCCTTAATTTATTTATATTCAATATATCTTAAATACATACACTGATATTTATGTATATGTATATGGATCATTATTATAATTCTCTTTTCTTTACACAATATTAAGTTTAATCCATTGAAGTAGAAACTTTTAGAAGAAAATGGAGTTTACTTCCATTTCCTCAAGTTCTGACTTGTCTCAAAAATCAACCCATCTATTTCTAAAAGTTATATTCACTCACCTGTAGTTTTTATTCTTCCTTAAATTGGAAAGGATGTGAAGGCAGAAGCTTTGTGGTGTTCTGTGCCTGAGAATTCTCCCTAGTAGCCAGCTGCCATGGGAACCTGCTTGGCAGGTGCAGTTTAACTTCACAGTCATTTCATTTCCCTTCTTCCTACTTCTGCCAACCTTTGACTGCTAACAGCCATTTCAATAGTGAAGGAAGAGAAGCAAAAAGAAAATAAAAGAAAATGAACAGAATATTTTATGAATTGGCTTATTAGTCTTTTTGATAGAATTGTTTGGTAAAGTACACTAAAATTTGTAATTAATCCTATTTAGTAATCTAAACTAGCACTTTGGTTATCTGTATCATCTGCTTTTATAAACAAGACTAACATGTTAAAAACAAAGAGAAAGAAACCTAGTATTTTCTAGCAACATTAATTTTCATTATTTACATTTTTTCAGATTTATCCTTATTTTATTGTCCTGCTTAATGAGATCTGAAATATTTGAGACATTACAATCAGAGCTTACTTTATTCCATGAAACTTTGGGAGCTGCCACCTTTTGAAACACGTTTAGGAAAATAGCCTCTTTCCATAAGTTATGTTCTCTGTTCTTTCTCTTTCTTACTCTCTTCCTAAAACTAATTTGCGCTATGCATTTCTATGACACAGCAAATCAATAAATGAAGGGTAATGATGACTTTTTGATCTAAATAAAATAAACCACCTTTTATGGATTTTTTGGTGTGTATTAATTTATTCTCCTGGTGGGGAGTCAACATAATCAATAAGAATATATAAGTTAGAATTATGTCTTCTCTTCTGTATTTCAACTCCTCCCAGATGGGTATGTGCAGCCTCCATAATCTTGTAACATATTTTTTAATAATTTCTTAATCACTTTCTAGGGCTACACATATAAAAATAATATAACTCAAACAAGCATTTTTATCTTTCCCCTTATCATTCCTTAAATGGGCTAAAATGAACATTTTTTTATTTGAAAATTATCATAAGGTTTTGTATTTTTTTAAAATATATTTTATTGATGTTTTTACAGAGAGGAAGGGAGAGGGATAGAGAGTTAGAAACATCGATGAAAGAGAAACATCGATCAGCTGCTTCCTGCACACCCCCTACTGGGGATGTGCCCGCAACCAAGGTACATGCCCTTGACTGGAATCGAACCTGGGACCTTTCAGTCCGCAGGCTGACGCTCTATCCACTGAGCCAAACTGGTCAGGGCAAGTTTTGTATTTTTTAATCTATAATGGGTAATATATGTGAAAATATCATTTTAAATGAAGTAAGTTTTATTAGGAAGTGGTAGAAGTTATTTTGACACATTGGGATGCTGTTGGTGACCATTTCACAAAGTTTAACCATAATAGACACTGAAAAAAAAAGAGAGATGGAGACCGAGTAATATTTAGTTAAGAAAAATAATGCAACTAGAAAATGCCAAAACTTTTAGATTATACACATTATTAGCCAAGGCAGTTCATCACCCTTAGGTAATACATTTATTTTACAGAAATCCATAAGATTTTTAAAAATGAAAAATGGCTTGCTCAACAATGTAACCTTGAAAAATATGCAAAGCTCAGTGTCAAAAAATAAATATATAATGAAGTAATGAACATAAAACAACTTACTTTTGAATGCAACAGTTTACTATTTTGCCTTACGTCTTAATATATATTATCAAAAATTTAAATTTAAATACAAATGAAATAACATGGTATTATTTAATATTCAAATTTTTACCATTGTGCATTACTAAGCTATTGTCTCTCAGTTCTGAATCTACTCTACTACATTTTGCTTCCTCATGCTGAAGTGGAGACACTACAAATGCCAATTCCTCTTTGCCACTTGGCTTTCTATTATATTCTGATAATGAAGGGCACCTCAGACAGATTGGAAAGCAGAGATGGGAGAAGAAACTTTTGTATTTCTGCTTGCTTGCTGCAAAGTATAACTGCTCCAGAGTTCCAGCAGTTTATCACAGCTTTCAGCTTTTTGTGGCACACTCAGAGCCAGCCACCTCGGGCTCACCAGGTGCCAGGGATGACTAGGTCAGAGACCACTGATCAGCCTGAACTCCAGCTCCTTTGTCCCCAGGACTGAGGGTGAAAGCTGCTTTACACAGCTAAGAATTCTGGGTATAACAAAAGCCCAGAAAGTAAGATCCTCTTTATACTTATGTAAATTTTTCCTATTTTCTCTATTTATATATCTAGTGTGATTTCTGTTTTGCTGACTAGACACTCTCTGATGTAAGAATTATGTTTATGGCCTGACCCATCTATATTTTTATGTTTAATTTTATTTTTCTCATTTATTCTATATAAGATAATCAGAATTGGATTAAACATACTCCTTGCTTTTTTATAACCTCTTATTTTGGCTCCACTTATAGTATATTTTCATTTAGTTGATTTTTACATTTCATTGGTTTTTTGTTCTTATTGTTTTTTAACATATATTTTTATTAATTTTAGAGAGAGGAAAAGAGGAAGAGATAGAAACATCAGTGATGAGAGAGAATCACCAATTGACTGCCTCCTGCGTGTCCCACACTGGGGATTGAGCCTGAAACCTGAACATATGCCTTGACCAGGAATCTAACGGTGACCTCCTGAGTCATAGGTCAGCTCTCAGCCAGCCAGGCAATTTCATTGATTTTGACAATGTGATCAGCACTTCTAACTCAGCCAAAACAAAAGGTAGAGCAGTACAGTGGGGGAAATGGCTGGTCTTTTCAAGGAATGGCCTCAGGTCAATTGGATATTCATGTGAGGAAAATATATATCTAGACACCTCACACCATACAAAATTCCAGATATAAGGCTAAGGTGAAAGGTTGTATTCTAAGAGAAATCTTAGCAAACTATCATTGACTTTGAATGAAAAAATTATTTCTGAAATAAAAGGCAAAATCACCAACAATAAAACAAATTTTGCACATTGGTCTAGAATGAAAGTGATAATTGATTACTAAAAACACCATTAAGAGTCAATAGGCAACACACAGTATGAAAGAAAGTATTTGCAGTATATGTGACAAAAAATTCAATGCCAGATACATAAAGCCAAATGAACAAGAAAAACACAGAAACCTAATAGAAAAATGGCAGATTTACATATTCATTATACAAAAGATTATATCTCATGGACAATTAATATATATAAAGAAGTTCAATTTTATTAATGATAAGGAGAATGAAAATTTAAGCCATAGTGTTTAATAAAAGAATAGAGACTAACAAATATTGACATAGATGTGGTGTATGGTAGTGATGATAGAGGAGCATGATAGTATAAATTGCTACAACCCTTTTAGAAAACTATTTGGCAGATCTACTAAAGTTGGACATATGCATATGTTCACCCAATACACATGTACACATGTTCACTAAAAATAGGTAGTAGCATTATGTACACAGGAATTATTTATAATAGTCTCAAATTACAAACTGTGTAAAGGCCTATTCACAGTAGAGTGTATTCACACATTTTGATACATTCTCACCAAAAATATGCAGCAATAATTAACCCTTTAAAACTACACCTTGAAAATATAGATTCTTCTCACAAACTTAATGTTGAGAAAACCAACCCAGAAACTAGTGTGCATTCTGTCTTATTTTAGTTATATAAATTAAAAAAAAAAAAAAGCAAAAACTAATCTATGGTGTTAGCAGTAAGGATATGTGGTTACTCTTAATGGGAGTGAGAGATAATGACTGAAAGAAAACAGAAGGTGGTTTTTGAGTTTATTCTTAATGTTCTATTTCTTGATCTGAATATTGGTTACATGGGTGTGTTTAGTTTGTAAAAACTTATTGGGCTATCTATTTGTAAAGAGTGTACTCTTTCATAAATATTTTACACTTTAATATAAAGTTGAAGGAAGTAAAGAAAGCTTGGAGTTGGGCAAACCTATATCTAACCACATGTATTCACCCAACTTATTTTTCTATCTCTCACCAGCTGAGGTATTCATCATCTAGAACCCTATGTCACCATTCCTTTTTATGCTGTTTTATTTGCATTTCTATGTATTCCTAAGGAGTAGGAGTATTTTTTAGGAATACACAGAATTATGATTTGTTTTTAACTTTATAAAGGATACTAAGCTGTGTACTACATAATGGCTGTTGAGATTCACTTTCTTTTTCCATATGATATTACATTGTTAAGATTCAGATTTGAGTACTAAAATTGACACTACACAGTGTCTATGTATACATGTGTATATACTTATGTAGGCACATGCATTTGTTAAAATATTTTTATTTTTTTGGAGTTAAGTTCAATCCTTGTGCTTTACCTGATGTCTTAGGTATATTTTACAATGACTTTATTAGAAAACTGGTTGTTTACATAGGAAATGTGAACTTCTGTTCAAATGTAGGTATAGACCAATATTAGTAAATAAATATAAAGTGTTTTTTCTAATTTAAAAAGCTATAGTTTCCCATTTTCAGTAGCATTGCTTTTGTATCATATACTAATATACATCAACAGAATAAAAATTTATTTTCTAGGCCATAATACTTAGATTTTTATTGGTTATAATGGCTAGATATATTGAGAAACATAATTTGACTTATGGTTTTCACAAATTCAAGCTATACCAAGTGTGTTGAATTAGGTCTTAATGTATAAAAAAGTTGAAACTAATTTCTTAATTAATTAAAGCAATTAATAGTTTTGTGCTTTGCTTTTATGAGCACATACTGAATGCATTCTGAGCACAATTACTTAATGATAAGTGCAGCAGTCCTATTACTACCATTTTAGTTAGGTGAGGGTGTATATAAGAGGCTAAAATCATCATTCAAAAATATCTCTATTTCTTAGAAAAGACAAGGAAGAGTTAATATAAGGTATGAAATACAAAATTTACAGGTGGAAAAGGCTATATTTTAATCTGTCTTTGACATAATCGATCCTGCATGTGGGATCCTAGTGCTAACATTTATTCTTAGTGGTAACATTTTCAAGGCTGGTTGGACATGGAAATATTTTCATTTGATGGGATATAATGTTTCTTGGAAGGCTTTTTATATCTTTAGAAGATTTACCCATGTGGAAGTTTGTCCAAAATAGTATAATTCATGAGGAAATGCCTAAGTGAAACAGCTTATTTCACAGACCTTCTTTTTATATTGAATTCAAAATGGAACAAAGCTCTTCATAATTAAATACACATTTGCCTTTGTTTTGTCAATGCAACCTATTTCCAATTGAACAAAAAGCCCTAAAATTGGTATTAAAAAAGGTGTTATAATCCTTTCTTAAATTTGTTCAAACCTCCATCAGCCAGTAGACAGAATTCCTATTTATGTGTGTTCTTCTATGCAATTCTATTAAGCCCTTTCTAAAATTCATATCAAATAGTTTACTTAAGAATGAAGATAAGAAATTTTACTAAGTTTGGTAAAGCTTTTCCTAAGCAGATTTTTCCTCCCTCTGTTTTTGTAACCTGTTGATAATTAGTCCTTTTAATAACGTGGAAAACTATTAAAATATGTTTCTTTGAATTGTGGTTCAATTTTCTTCAAATAGCTATATAGAGAAGATATATGTGATTTGAAGTGAAGCCAGAGACCTGCTTTGTAACATATTTACATTTTCCTACAGCCTTTAATATTTTTTCACTGGATTCATGTCTTTATTTTTTTATTTTTAAATATATTTTTATTGATTTCAGAGAGGAAGGGAGAGGGAGAGAGAGATAGAAACATCCATGATGAGAATCATGGATCGGCCACCTCCTGAAAGTCCCCCACCAGGGATCGAGCCCACAACCTAGGCATGTGCCCCTGACCGGAATCGAACCCGAGACCCTTCAGTTCGCAGGCCGACGCTCTATCCACTGAGCCAAACCGGTCAGGGCTGGACTCATGTCTTTAAATTCTGTTTTTAGAATGATAACAACATGGTATAATAATGCATTAATAACTATTTTCTTACCAGGTTAGCATGTGGTCAATTTTTGAGAGTCCTAGGTGACAACTCTGAAGATGATTTGACATGGGTGCTCGAAGGAAACTATTCAGAATGCTGAGATAACACAAAGGATCAGGTTGACAAATCAGACATATAAGAAGCGGAGCTCTTACCCAGTACTAACATTACTGATCCTATCTAATAAAAGAGAAACATGCAAATTAACCATCACTCCGCTATGCCCACCAGCCAATCAGAATGAGTATGCAAATTAACCCAACTAAGATGGTGGTGGCCATGGAGTTGGAGTGAGCAGGAGGCTTGGGTTGCCCCCGGCGATGAAGGAAGCCAAGCTTCCCGCCTGCCCTGGCCAGACCTGGCCTCTGCTCAAGGCTACAAAGTTTCAATTATAGAAGATAAATAAATCCCAGATACCTGCTTCCAGCCGGCCCTGGCCTCCGCTTGGGTTGCCGGGGGGTGTGGCAGGCTTGCAAACCACCACAGGCCCCTTGCTCAGGCCTCCCCATGCCACAAGGGAACCCCCACCCTGATCCGGGACACCTTTCAGGGCAAACCTGCCGGCCCCCACCCATTCATGAGGCCTCTATCCTATCTAATAAAAGAGTAATATGTAGATTGATCATCACTCCAACACACAAGATGGCTGCCCCCATGTGGTCAAAGATGGCCACCATAAGATGGCCAGCAGGGGAGGGCAATTGGGAAGGACCAGGCCTTCAAGGGAGTGCAGTTGGGGGCAATCAAGCCTGTAGGGGAGGGCAGTTAGGGGTGACCAGGCCAGCAGAGGAGGGAAGTTGGGGGTAACCGGGCCTGCAGGGGAGGGCAGTTGGGGGGTGACCAGACCAGGAAGGGAGAGCAGTTAGGGGCAATGAGGCTGTCAGGGGAGGGCAGTTAGGGTTGACCAGGTCGGCAGGGGAGGGCAGTTGGGGGTGACCAGGCCTGCAGGGGAGGGCAGTTAGGGGTGACCAGGCCAACCAGGGAGAGCAGTTTGGGGCAATTGGGCTGGCAGGGGAGCAGTTATGCATCAATCAGGCTGGCAGAGGTGTGGTTAGGGGGTGATCAGGCAGAAGTGGTTAGGGGCAATCATGCAGGCAGGCAGATGAGCAGTTGGGAGCCAGCAGTACTACCGGCATCAGGCCTAAACGGGCAGTAGGACATCCTCAAGGGGTCCCAGATTTGAGAGGGTGCAGGTTGGGCTAAGGGACCCCCCCACCATGCACGAATTTTGTGCACCGGCCTCTAATACTTCAATAATACAAGTGATCATGGCACTCAGCAAAAACAGGGAGCCGTCTGGGAAAACCAACAAGTACAATCTCATCCTTCTTTGTCGTATCAGAATGCACTTCAGTGAGGATTAACATGAGCAGTTGGGGGCAATCAAGCCTGTAGGGGAGGGAAGTTAGGGGTGACCAGGCCAGCAGAGGAGGGAAGTTGGGGGGACCCAGGCCTGCAGGGAAGGGCAGTTGGGGGGTGACCAGACCAGGAGGGGAGAGCAGTTAGGGTGACCGGGTTGGCAGGGGAGGGCAGTTAGGGTTTACCAGGCCAACCAGGGAGAGCAGTTCGGGATAATTGGGCTGGCAGGGGAGCAGTTATGCATCAATCAGGCTGGCAGGGGTAAAAAATCTGCTGTAAAAAATCTAAGTTATTATGGGGTTTTACTATTTATGTAGAAGGGAGCCATTTCAGCATAAAACATCTTTATTTTATACTCAGTTCATAACTTATGTTATATTTTCAAGAAGGCCATGGTCCATAAACTCATAGGTTCCATGTTTCTTTGTAATAAGCAAGTCCAGACAGACTAAGTACATGTTGCTAAAGGGATTACATCCCTAAGGACTCCCTGGCTAACAAATTCCACCAGTTAGTCTTCAGGGCATTCTATCTTTAGAAGGTTTACAAGGGGTTGTGGGGTCTTAAAAGGTCTTCTTCCTTCTTTCTTTGCTGAGATAATCTGCCCTTGTAAAAGATAATGGATTATACATCTATTTCTCATCATTTTCTCCCAAGCATTATTGGAAAGGGAAGAGAACCAGTTGAAGTAATAGGAGCTGGTGATAAAAAAGAGAAATAGCTTGCCTAGGAAATAAAATACCAAAATGAGGGATAAGGGTTTGGGAAAGAAAAAGAAAACCATTTAAGATAGTATTTGCCTATTTGTAAATCTATCTACATCCACGCCAGTATCAATATAAAAACACTTATGAGAGTATCACCTCCCTGTGAAGAGCTTTTCAGTGGCATGCTTTTGTTTTATTCTTGCTCTAATTTGTTGTGTTGTTTTCTTGATGAATATTACTTAGGATTTTAAATCCTAAACCAGGGTACTAAAAAACATAATGGAAATGCTGTACAAAATGAATAAATTTTATTATATTTTAATTTTATTATATTTTGCCCAGTTAATAGCTACTGAAATGATTGAAAACATTCTGTTATCACACCCTTGAGAAATGATATATCTTGATTTTAGTTCTTGAAAGAATAATACAAAACTAATACAAAAAAGATAGTTGTAAAATACAAATTACACCTAAAACCATTAGGTAAATATACTTTATGTGGGTGGGTGTCCTACATGATATTAAAATCTTGTCACAGCCGAAACCGGTTTGGCTCAGTGGATAGAGCGTCGGCCTGTGGACTGAGGGGTCCCGGGTTCGATTCTGGTCAAGGGCATGTACCTTGTTTGTGGGCACATCCCCAGTAGGGGGTGTGCAAGAGGCAGCTGATCGATGTTTCTCTCTCATTGATGTTTCTAACTCTCTATCCCTCTCTCTTCCTCTCTGTAAAAAATCAATAAAATATATTTTAAAAAAATCTTGTCACAGTAAGATCAAAGCATTATAGTTATAGCATTCTTGAGTATTATTCTTGAATTTCCCTAAGAACAAAATAATGGTGAAAGTACAATGTTTAAAGGGAAAGTACAATGTTTTCATAACATTTGACTATATATGTAGACTGCCTAAATAAAGTTTCACCACGCCTAAATGTCTGTCTGAAGTACCTCTGTCAAATTTGAATCATCTCCTTCCTTTATTAATATTGCATCAGAAGAAAATTATTAAACTCTAAGAAAGTGAAGAAACCACTATTGGAGCTCTAAAAAGCAGAAACCATTCAAAACACTTTTTATTTGTAATTGATCCAGAACATAATAATGTAAGTTTGTGCATTCAATAAATGATTAAGTTATTGACTGTCTTAATATTTCTCAATAAAACTTATAAGAATCTTTGTTTGTGGTAGGCCGTACATTAGATTTCATTGTGAATATACTGAAGAATTTGCAAAACTATTATTTCTTTTCTTTTTTTTTCAATTTTTTTTATTAAGGTATTATATGTGTACATATCTTACCATTGCCCTCCCCACACCCCACTCCCATATATGCCCCCACCCCCCAGAGTTTTGCATCCATTGGTTATGCTTATATGCATTTCAATTTAGTTAGCCTCTTTGATTCTTTCATCTATTGTGAGTAATCAATTCTTCACATATCTGATGTTTGTACAAAGTATTTCTAAATCTTTCCTTCTTATGATACTTTGTCAGATTGCACCTGGATTTTGTGGTTTCTCATGAACTGGATGACTGCTCAAACATCAGACCTCCTTATTTGCAATCCAGGAAAATAAAATCTATAGTTCATTCTCAAATGCCAAGTGCTAAAACACAAGGTCACTAAGCAAGATGACAGCTCAATGTTTTGTGAAAGGATTTGAGAAATAATGACAGAAATAAAACATGTATCTCATATCTAAAGTGCTATCATTCTTTCTGGATAAAAGTAAAACAGGGGCAATACCCTTATCATATTTTATTGGATACTAGAGGCCCAGTGCATGAAATTCATTCACAGTGGGGGAAGGGGGGGTAGGGAGGGTCCCCTCAGCCCAGCCTGCACCCTCTCCAATGCAGGAATCATTCGGGGGATGTCCAACTGCCAGTTTAGGCTCGATCCCAGGGATCAGGCCTAAACCGGCAGTCAGACATCCCTCTCACAATCCTGGACTGCTGGCTCCTAATCGCTCACCTGCCGGCCTGCCTGGTTGCCCCTAACTGCCCCCCTACCAGCCTGATCACTCCTCACTGCCTCTGTGTACTGGCCTGGTCACCCCTTACTGCCACCCCTGCTGACCTGTTGCCTCTTACTGCACTCCTGCTGGCCCGGTCGCCCCTAACTGCCCCCCCTACCCCCCCCACCCCCACCCCGCTGGCCTGGTCGCTGAACGCAACTTGCTTGTTCAGTCATTTGGTCGTCCCTCACTAACACCCCTCCTGGCCTGGTTGTCCCATGCAGCCGGCTTTTTCAGTCATTTGGTCATCCCTCACTAACCACCCTGCTGGCATGGTCACCTCACGCAGCCTGCTTGTTCAGTCATTTGGTCATCCCTTACTAACCCCCCTGCTGGCCTGGTCGCCACACATAGCCTGCTTGTTCAGTCATTTGGTTGTCCCTCACTGACCCCCTGCCAGCCTGGTCACCCCACACAGCCTGCTTGTTTAGCCGTTTGGTCATCCTTCACTAACCCTGCTGCTGGCCTGGTCATAGGCAGCCATCTTGTGAGGGTGTGGCAGTCAATTTGCATATTACCTCTTTATTATATCGGATGAGCTTTGAATAAGTAATAAAAAAAACCCTCAATAATTGATATTGATTGATTAACAATAATGGTGAGAAAAGGAATAATGAAAATATAATATAAATTTACATGCAGAATTAATAAATTCATAATGGTAATAAGACAAGGATACTTCTGAATTCTCAGGACAAAAATAATTAAGTGCTACTGAAAATGAATATCACTAAAATTTTTACAATCACTGGCGGATTCAAGTACATTTTAAGTTATGTTTTGGTACCCATATCTTATCTCAGAAGTAGACTCAGTGATGGAGATGTGTGTGAAATGGTTTATTAAGGATAAACACCAATGGTGGAGTGAGGTCAGTGGAATTGGGTATAGGGAGAAATTGAACTACAAAATATTTGCAACAAAGACCTGAGGCAATCCCATGAGCAGCTTTGAAGCTAGAATATGCCTTTTGAGCCCCTGGCTCCACCCTTGAGGCAAGGAGCCTGTTTTTTGCAGCCTCATTTTGACCAAGCTTTGAATATGAGTTGCCTTGAGAAGAGGGTTTAACCTTGAGCGAAATAGCTCTCTGAAATCTGGAATAATTTCTGGAGACTCAGCAATGAGCTGTCTGCAGGAAATACCCCTAACAGTTGGAAAAATTACTAGTAATGCCTTGGTCCCAAAAGTAGAAGATGGGTCCAAAAAGCATAACTTTCACTTCACCTCTTTATTAAAATAAATAACATAAAATCCTTCAGAAAGTATGAGCTATTTGTAAGCACAGATTCTGTTTCACAACAGTTATTCATATGAAACTTACCAGGGAAACCTGTATACTTTGGTCATATAATGAAGTCTTTTGGAGCATTGTAAATACATTTTTTTATAACCTTATTTTATTTGTCATGAGAGTGAATCTCAATAAATTATATCAGAAATGCATGTCTTTGACTAGAGTCAAATAAACGAGGACAATGTCTTCCCAGCTAGTGTAGCTCAGTGCTTGAGAGTCAACCTATGAACCAGCAGGTAACAGATCAATTCTCAGTCAGGGCACATGCCAAGGTTGCAGGCTTGATCCTCAGTGTGGGGTATGCAGGAGGTAGCCTATCAAGGATTCTCCCTCATTATTGATGCTCCTATCTCCCTCTCTGAAATCAATAAAAATATAAAAGTACAATGTCAGACAGAGATTTAAAACTATCTCAAGTGTAAGTTTTATCCCTTTCTTTTATTATCTTTCCCAAAGACTGGAGTATAGATCTCTTAGTGAAATTATAAAGCAGTTAACTCAACTGAAAATACATATTTTTAATGTGCATAATGTTTTGTCCATATGGTCTCAGTTGTTCATTTCCATAAATATTTATCACACATTTATTATTTTCCATGTCTTGTCCTAAGACTTCCAATACATTAGTAAATAAAATGTATATATTTTACATTGTGGCATTTATGTTGAAGTGAACTTTAATGAGGAGATGGTTTCATTTTCTGTTTTATAAATCCAATTGTAAACTAAGTTTAACTTTATCATTAATCTCACTAGAGGCCTGGTGCACAAAATTTGTGGGGAGTCCCTCAGCCCAGATTGCGAGAAGGCACAGGTCAGGCCAAGGGACCCCACCGGTGCAGGATTGGAGCCAGGGAGGGACATGGGAGGTTGGCCAGCTGGGGAGGGACTGTGGGAGGGCTCCAGGGCATGTCTGGCCCATCTTGCTCAGTCCAGATTGGCTGGACCCCAGCAGCAAGCTAACCTACCAGTCAGAGCATCTGCCCCCTGGTGGCCAGTGCATATCATAGCAAGTGGTTGAGCGGCCTTAGCATATCATTAGCATATTGTGCTTTGATTGGTTGAGTGGCCGACCGAACAACCAAACACTTAGCATATTAGGCTTTTATTATATAGGACTAGAGGCCCGGTGCACAAAATTTAGTGCACAGGTAGGGTCCCTAGGCCTGTCTGGTGATCAGGGTCAATCAGGTTCCCTACCTACCCACCTCCTATTTCCCTTGCCATCCGCACACTACCACCACGTGGTTCCCTCCGCCTTCCTGCCTCCCCATCTTCTCCTTTCCTCACTCCCTCAGTGCCCCGCTGCCACCACTGGTCACCCACAACTTTCTGTGCCACCCCCTGGTGGTCAGTGGACGTCATAGTGAATGATCGAGCTCCCGGTCTCATGCTCAAACTCCCTAGGGGACACTTTGCGTATTAGCCTTTGATACACATAAATTATAAACTAAACCTAATATTGAATCTGATGAACACATAAGAGACCCAGATATTGGCTTCTAGTGAAAGCCTTGAAGGCAATTAAAAGTAAATAAATAAATGAATTATTTTAAAAGTGAAATATCTCTTTGCCTTATAAATAGAACCAATCTATAAGTATAGGATATCAGCAGGACCTCTGATATGACATATATATATGCAAAAAAATTACACATATACACACACACAAATTCTAATGAGTCAGAAACTGAAAGTGGTGCTCAGCAATTTCTGTTTGTAAAAGCCCTCCAGATGACTCTGATGGGTGCCAAAGTTTAAAAAAACATTGGCTGTACAATCATTTAAAAACAAAACAATGAGTTATCTAAGAGGTGAGGACTGAATATAAGATGGAATCATAAAAAATAATTAATCCAAAAGAAGGCAGGAAAATATTTTTACAAAAATAAAAAGTGGGACAAATACAAAATACATAGCAAGGTGATAGATTTAAACACTATCATATACATAATTGATTTGAAATTATCTAAACACTCCAATTATAAGAAAAGGTTTGTGAAACTGTATAAAATAAAACTTCAATTAAATGATGCCTAGAAGAATACAACTGCTAAAATAAATATAAATATTCATTTACTATAAATATGGCATATAATACATTAATATATATAAATATGACATGTCTTTAGCAATATAAAGTATTAAAATATTTGATAGGTTCAAAATAAAAAGGATGGGAAAAAGATGTATTATAAAAATGCTGATAAAAATGCTGTGGTGGCTAAATTAATATCAGATAAAGTAGATTTCAGAACAATGAATACTGTCATGAATAAAGAAGGACATTATCACATTATAATGCTGTCAATATTAACTAAGAGGACAAAACAGTTCTAAATGTGTATGTACTTATGGTAACTTCAAAATACTTGAAGCAATAATATATATAACTGAAAGAAGAAATAGACACAATCATAAGCAGAGTTGGAGACTTTACCATTCCTCTCTCAATACTGATTATGTAGCTAGGAAGTTAGAAAGTATATACATATTTGACTAGTACTAACTAACAAGTTGACCTAATATATACTTGACCTAAATGACAACTTAACATTTCTTTCCAATGTCTATAAAACTCACTAAGATAGAATCTTTGGCCATAAAAATATTCTAAATAAAAATTAAAAGGATTGTTATACAATACTTCTGACTATAGTAAAATTTACTTTGAAAACAATAACAGGAGGATATCTGGAAAATCTTCCAAATATTTTGTGACTAAGCAATGCACTTCTAAATAACTCATTACTAAGAGACAATCTGAAATAAAATTAGGAAACATTTTGAACCAAAGGAAAATTAGAACTCAACACATCAAAATTTTGGGGAAAGAGCAAAAATAGTGCTTAGAAGGAAATAGATATCACTAAGTTCTTTTATTGGAGAAGAAAGTTATCTAATCAATTATCTAAACTGTTAGATTAAGAAACTAGAAAAAAATAAAAAGTGCAAAGGATATAGAGCAGAGATTCTTTGAAAATAAATTTGATCACATTATCACAAGACTATGTCTTTTTTTCTTTTCTTTGGGATCTTTCCTGCTATCCTTCACTCCAAAAATAAGAAAACATCAAAACATACAAAAACTCTGATTATTGCAAATAAAAATATTTAGATTTCAAAACTGAAATTTCTAATAATACATTTTAGAGCATTTTTGAAATTAAAAATATTGTTTTCTTTATTTCTGTAATTTCAGTATGGCAAAACTAATTCTCACTACTACAATTTACATATGCCTAAAGGGTAGAAAATGGTCAAGCTACAGGAAGGATTGGGAGAAAAGCACACTGACATATATTTCAGATTTCAAGATATGTTCCTCATTGCACTAAACATCATATTTTCAATGCACTTTAAAATGGAATTGACTGAGCCATACACTAAATTGCATTAAATACATAAATTTTTTTAACCTCATGCAACTGATAAACAATCTCTGCCATCATTTATTTGTAACATAAATGTTTTGACCCAGGAAAGGATTTTACCTTTAACCCTACATTATTATTTTTTAATCCATTCCATTGCTGCAGCTTTTGTGATTATTGTGAATTCTGATTCCAATACTGTGCTAGGGCCACTGTAACAAAGTACCACAACTGGGGGTCTTAAACAGAAATTTATTATCTCACAATTTTGGAGGTAAGAGGTTCCAGATCAAGGTGTCAGCTGGTCAGCGGGGTTGGTTCCTTGGTGGGGGAGGGCAGGGATTTGTGAGGGAGAAACCTGTCCCATGTCTCCCTCCCAGCTTCTGGTGGTTTCTGGCCACCTTTGGTTTCTGCTGCATCACTCTGATCTCTGCCTGCATCATCACATGGTGGTCCCCTGTGTGAGTCTGTGTCTGAATTTCCCCTTCCTATAAAGCACCAATCATGTCGGATAGAGATCCAAACCTACTGCAGCAGTATGACCTCACCTGCAGGATTACATCTGCTACAAGTCTGCTTCCAAATAAGGCCACAGCGTGAGTCAATAAAGGTCAAGACTTCAGCATAAGAATTGGGAGGGGGACACAGTTTAACCCATATCCTCTCTAATAAAATGGTAATATGCAAATTAACCATCACTCTGCTACATAAGCCACGCCCGCCAGACAAGCCACGCCCGCCAGACAAGCCACACCCACCAGCCAATCAGGATGAGTATGCAAATTAACCCCAATCCAAGATGGCTACAACCACAGAGAGCAAGGTTTCCCAGGTAACAGAGGAAGCCAAGCTTTCCATAGCCGTTGCAGGCCTAAGCCTTCACTCAAGCTACAAAGTTTCAATTATAGAAGGTAAACAAATTCAAACAAATAGCGGCAGAATGGAGCTTGAGAGAGCAGGCCAGGGTTGCCAGCGGCAATAGGGGAAGCAAAGCTTTCCGCACACCCTTGCCGGGCTCACCCGCTTAAGGCTACAAAGTTTCAATTGTAGAAGGTGAATTAACTGCCACAGAAATGGCTGCCGCCCTGGCAGGAACAGCAGGCTTGGCTCCGCTCCAGGCTACAAAGTTTCAATTGTAGAAGGAAAATAAATTCCAGATACCAGGGCCTCCTCTTGGGTCGCCAGGGTGCGTGGCTGGCCTGCAAACCACCACAGGCCCTTTGCTCAGGCTGCCCCATGGCCCAAGGGAACCTCACCCTGATCCGGGACACCCTTCAGGGCAAACCAGCTGGCCCCCACCCCTGTACCAGGCCTCTATCCTATTTAATAAAAGTGTAATATACAGACTGATCATCACTGCAACACACAATATAGCTGCCTCCATGTGGTCAAAGATCCTGCCCCCATGTGGACACAAGATGGCCACCACAAGATGGCCAGCAGCAGAGGGCAGTTGGGAGGCACCCGGCCTGCAAGGGAGGGCAGTTGGGAGGGACCAGGCCTGCAAGGGATGGCAGTTGAGAGGGACCAGGTTTGCAAGGGAGGGCAGTTGGAGGTGATCAACCCTGCAGGAGAGGGCAGTTAGGGGTGACCAGGCTGGCAGAGGAGGGAAGTTGGGGGCAAACAGGCTGGCAGGGGAGCAGTTAAGCATCAACCAGGCTGGCAGCGGAGTGGTTAAGGAGTGATCAGGCTGGCAGGCAGAAGCAGTTAGGGGCAATCAGGAAGGCAGGCAGGCAAGCAGTTGGGAGCCAGCAGTCCTGGATTGTGAGAGGGATGTCCGACTGCCCGTTTAGGCCCGATCCCACCAGGATCGGGCCTAAACGGGCAGTCGGACATCCCTCCAGGAGTCCCAGATTGGAGAGGGTACAGGCTGGGCTGAGGGACAACCCCCCGCCATGCACGAATTTCGTGCACTGGGCTTCTAGTCAGACAATAAACATATTCTCTGTTTCTCACGGCTTTGTTTTACTTTATTATAGAACTAGAGGCCTTATGCACTAAATTCGGGCAAGGGGCTCGGTCCTCACAGCCCCGGCTTCGTCCGGATGGTTGTTCAGCTGTCCAGTTTAATTAGCATATTACACTTTTATTATTATAGATACATTTGAATACTTTCCCATTGCAATTAAAATAAAAATCAATACATCAATATATTCAGCAAAAAAGCATATATCATCTGACTCCTGTGAATATCTCCACTCTCTTTTCAAAATGCTCTTTGCTGTGTATGTTCCATTTATACTTCTTAAATTTTCTGATTGTATGATCTTGGCATCAGAATAGCATCATAGTCACTGTTCTTTCTACCTTGAATGCACTCCACCACAGTCATCTCCTTATTCACTTAGCTCAAAGTATCTTCTAGACACATCTGAAAACATCATCGCCTCATGCAAATGTTTCCTATGCCTAAACCCTCATCTAAACTACTACTTTCGTTTGTGTGGTCTAGTGGATACTGACTTTTTAAGATATGACACATTTGAAATATTGTCTTCTCTGGTGATTGTACATTACATGAGAGCAGGAAATATGCCTGTTTGTTCATCAGTGTATTCCCCAGTGCATGAGAGCAGGGCATTTGGCATGTGGTTAATGCTCAAAAATTAATTGCATGAATAAAACAAAAGAGTCATATAAGCCAGTTGACAGCCAACAATGAAACTGTTCAGCCAGCTGCTGATCTACAAAATAGCATAATAATTCCATTCATATTTCTCCCTTATGCCCCAAATATTCCACAAGACATTAATACATAACTTATAGCATCTACATTCAAATAACACTGATGAATGTCAGTGCCTAACATATTTCTATAGTCTATCAGAATAACAATCCCAAAAGAAAATTTAAGGCTAACATGGTATGTTGTAATTGAACCCATATTGACTCCTGGTGATCATTCTTTTCATTTCAAATACCCATAAACCAGAACATAAAAAATATTTGAGAAATGTGTGTCTCACATATGTTAAATTGGTCATTATTTATTTTACAGAATATAACTAGGTCTTTTTTGAAAACTAAAGCTGTGCATGTCTAATCATTTTGTAGGCTGTTTGATGTATTACAAGAAACAGTTTGAAGGTGATTAATTATTAGTTAACAGTTACTACAAAGTCATGACATTCTTAACCAATTTTAGAAGAATTCATTGCTATCATAAAATCTGCACTACACAATTAATTATTCATCTATCTTAAGCATTATGTTGTTCTCTATGTAAATTATTCTTAAGACCCCCTTGCAGAATAAAAGCTCTTTAAGAGTAGAAAACATATGTCATATATCCATGTTCCCTACAGAATTGGTGCATGCAGGGTAGATGGCTCAGAATCATACCTCTCAGGCCTCAGATGCTATTACTCTTCTCTTTTCTCCCCCTGCTCCAGTCACACTGACTTTCCTGCTGTCTCTTTCATATGACAAGCATGATCCTCCCTTGTGGCCACTGCCCTTACTCTTCCCGCTATTCTGCACAATCTTTCCCCAAATATTCACATGGTTTGTAGGTGTTGACTGGAACAGCATGTTATCAGAGAGGATTCCCTAATGACCCTCTCTATAACTGCTTAATATTTAGTCAGCTCAGTTTTTCTTCATAATAGTTTTTACCATGTAGCAAATGGTATGTTTATTACCTGTTTACTCTGTGTTTCTTCCAACTAGAATGAAAGCTCATGAGGACAGGAAACTGTGCTATTTTGTTGCTGTTGTATCCTCAGTGTCTAGGACAGTTACTGCCGTGCCATAGTAGGACCTCAAAGAGCACTTGTTGAAAGAGTGAATGATGAATGAATAAATGAATACATTGAATGTTTCCAAGGTTTCATCAACTTATCCTGAGTCCATGTTTAACTGCTAAGTTGAACAATTTTGGTCAAACTATTGATAAACATGATGACAGGAGATTTTGTAGTTCAGTTATAAAGTAGCAGAAATGAAAAATGTGGTTTTATTGCTTTTATTTATTTGGCCATTATTATTTGCATATTATCACTGCAAATAACTGGTCACTAGGATTCTTTAATGCAAAACATGATAAATAGTTGTGATCTGCACCAGAATTCCATAACTGTCTTTAATCCCAGCTGCTCATCATTTCTGGGGTCACACCAAAAGGGGCCATAAGCAATTCATTTTTTTAATTTCTTTATTGATTAAGGTATCACATATATTTGTCCTCATCCCCCCATTCCCATTCCAAACCCCTCCACATGCATGCCCCCACCCCCCTGTTGTTCATGACCACTGGTTAGGCTCATATGCATGCACACAAGTCCTTTGGTTGATCTCTCCCCCTTACGCCCACCCTCCCCTACCTTCCCTCTGAGGTTTGACAGTCTGATCAATGCTTCCCTGTCTCCGGGTCTGTTTTTGTTCATTAGTTTATGTTGTTCATTATTTCCCCTAGATGAGTGAGATCATGTGATACTAGAAATACACTTATAAGAACCGAAAATGAGAAAAGCAATAATAGTTATGCTGACAGGCAAATGAATCAGTCTGTAGTGAATTTCTTTCTGGGCCAACAGTTCTTTTGAGACCCAATATCAATGTCAAACAGTTCCTTATGTGTACATGTCAGCAATGATATTTCAGTTCTGGATGGTGGACAAATGGTGGTAATGCAGGTCTGACCCTCTCTGGTTTGGTCCTGGGCAACCTGCAGTGACACACAGCTGCTGACTACTAGTATGGCAAGGCGTCATCGGCGTCTTCCATCTCTGGACTGTTTCTCTTCTGTCTTCATGGCTGGAGCAGTCCTGTCAATTCCTCTCTGTTGCAGGAATCCACATGGTCTCAGAGTTGTTTTCTGAAAATATACAAACATATTCTCGACCGAAAGTTAATAAAGGAATCTTTTCTATAAGTTTGACTTGTGATCCTTTTTCATTTTTTAAAATAAGTCAGATTACATTTCTTTCAGGAAACCATTGGACCCTGATACTAGGAGTAAAACTTTCATACTTTTTATATAAGTCAGCTTAGTATTATCTGTCTAATTATTAGCAAGAAAATCATAATTGAGTTCATTTTACTAATATAGCATGGTTTCAGAATTTTTTAAAAAATTGTAGAATTGTGAATGGTCAAATCAAAATGAATTAAAAAAAAACAGATGTTTTGGGAGGCTTAACAATTACCATATTTCCAGTCATAAATGAGTTTTATATAATCATACATAGCCTTCAACGATATTGACCATCTCTTTGTCATTATATAGTTGCAAAATCTAGTTGTATTTTACATGGACTCTTATTTTAAAATTATTTTACTAACATCACACAGAAATAGCTCAAATCAAGTAAAAGCAGTTCCTCTTTATTTCTAGTTTCTTTTTGTTTCTTATTAAGTAAGACTCATAAGACATCAAAAAATATGATCTCTATAGTACAGAAGTAAAAATGCTATTAAAGATATCATCATAGCTTTTTGTGCATTGAAAACATAAAAATTTGATGGCTGAAGTATAAATGAATCAGAACAGCTGAAATTAGATTTTTCTCCCAGTGTTTAGTAATAAAGAAATGTGATAATACATAAAATATTTACTCATGATTTGCTTAGGTATTCTATTATAATTAGAAACATAAATACACATTTTAAAGTTTGCTCTTCAACAGAAGATACATTACCAAATATCCTTTACTATGTGTTTCTCTTTTCAGGATCTAAAGTAATATATTCTATAGTTTCTCATAAAATACCATCCAGTTTGAAAGTAGAAACAGAGAATTGCCTTCATTGTCGTAGCAATATCTTTACTGATACAGCTCCTAGGGCAATGGAAACTAAAGAGAAAATAAACAAATGGGACTACATCAAAATAAAAAGCTTCTGCACAATAAAAAAAAAAAACAACCATCAACAAAACAATAAGAAAGCCCACTGCATGGGAGAACATATTTGCCAATGTTATCTTCGATAAAGGTTTAATCTCCAACATTTACAGGGAACTCATACAAGACCGCTGTACCGATTTTTCGGTAATTTCCAAATCTGCCGCTATACCGCTATACCTAATTTTCGGTACTTTGGCTAGACCTATTTTCTACAATGTCTCCAAGTTCCATCTTATTCTAACCACTTGTTTGCATGTAACTAACATTTTTCTATATCATGTTGATTTTTTCTCTTTAATGCTCAGGAGCCCAGGCATAGGGGACAGTTAAGTTCAGGGCCTCAGGTCTGGTAGGGTTATCAAAAGGAAGATTAAACAACCAAATCAAAAAAATGGGTAAGGGACCTAAATAGACACTTTTTGAAAGAGAACATTCAGAAATCCAAAAGACATATGAAAACATGCTCCAAGTCACTAATCATCCGAGAGATGCAAATCAAAACAACAATGATGTACCATTTCACACCTGTCAGAACTGCTATCATCAACAAATCAACAAATGACAAGTGCTGGCGAGGAGGCTGAGAAAAAGGAACCCTTGTGCACTGCTGGTGGGAATGGAGACTGGTGCAGCCACTGTGGAAAACAGTATGGCGTTTTCTCAAAAAAATTAAAAATGGAACTGCCATTTGACCCAGTAATACCACTTCTAGGAATATATCCCAAGAAAACAGAAACACCAATCAGAAAGGATATATGCACCCCTATGTTCATAGCAGCACAATTCACCATAGCTAAGATTTGGAAACAGCTTAAATGCCCATCAGCAGATGAGTGGATTAGAAAACTGTGGTACATCTACACAATGGAATACTATGCTGCTGTAAAAAAGAAGGAATTCTTACCATTTGCAACAGCATGGATGGATCTGGAGAGCATTATGCTAAGTGAAATAAGCCAGTCAGTGACAGATAAATACCACATGATCTCACTCATTTATGGTTAATCAAGAACATTACACAGTGTTGAACAAAAATAGACAGAGGCAAAGAAGCATTGAACAGACTGTCAAACTACATCAGGAAAGTAGGGGAGGGTTGGGGGGGTAAGAGATAAACCGAAGGACTTGTATGCATGCATATAAGGACAACCAACAGACTCAAGATACTGGGGGCAGGGGAATGAGGGCAAGTGCCAGGGCATAAGGGAAGCTGGGGGGAAGTCAGTGGGGGGAAAAAAGAGACATATGTACTACTATTTGTAATACCTTAAACAATAAAATAAAAAAATAAAAAATAAAAAAATTGCTTTTATACAAAATAATATTGAATGTAAAATGTAATGGAAAATATTTAACTAATAAATATAAATCACTATTCATGAGTAGTTTAGTTGGCCTCATGAAATCCCTTATTATTTTATTGAAAGTATATATTATCAGTATATGTCTCTTAAACATAATGATGCCTCAATGGGAAAAAAAACATATTTAATAGGTAGCAGACTCCAATATCAGGTAATATTTTACATAAGAAAGTTTACCTTTACTCATTACAGAGAAAGGTTTTAGTCACAGCTAATATTAGTAGCATTGTGTGCATTTAACCATGTTTTTAAAAGTTGCCTTCAACAATTGTATTGGGGGTGGCAATTAAAGTCTTAGGCTTATAATCCTCTCCAGGTCATTCACTTTATAAGAATAAAGTTTTATTCTTCTGCTTCTTGTTATGGTTGAAAATATTACTGAAAATTGCACTGTATGTTGTCAGGGAAAATGTGCATCAAGCAGCCAGAGTTCACAGAGCACCATTCTTCACTCCCTGACTCCCTCCCAGAAGCATGTGCTGCGTTTCCCACAGACAGATGCATAGCTGTCTAGTCAACAGTTCTAATGTGTCTGCGCTCAGTATCAAGCTGACACTATAAATTATACGAAGATTAAAAATAGAGTGATTCATTGTTGGTTGTTAATAATTGGAGTTTCAGTCTTGGAAGTTAAAGACACATGTCTTGACAAAGTTCAAGTATTATTTTTATTTTTATTTATACCTTCTACTTCACCCTGTAGGTTTGGTAGGTAGAGTGTTAGGAAGAAGAAAATTAAGTAGAGATTCAACAACTATGCATATTTTCTATTTTTTCTATCCTTTAACTTTTCAATTGTTAAGTAACTACCAGTGCTTTATCTTGGAATAGCTCTAGATGGAATCCAAGCTTTCTCTTTTATTAATCAATAAAATCTTGAACTGTAGCTGAAATACATTTCAAATAACCCAATGTCCAAAGAATAGTTTGTCCCCTTTTCTACTCTTTTGTTTGTTTTCCTGAATCAACATAATTAAAGAAAACACCAGTTTCTGTTCTTTATTTCCTTAGACCTCTTTTCTTTTCTACTTTGAGATTTGAAATACAATAGGAAGGCATAGAAACTAGGATGTAAAAACATATATAACGCTAGCCAAAATAGAACACAGAACAATCTAGAGAAAGAATGAATAATTTTGATTTTAAAATTATTAAATTAATATTTTCTATTCTTCCATAAAATTATAAATTATTAAAATTTAAGGGTTTCAAAAATTTTCTATTTTGACCTTTTCATTTTTTCAAGTGAAGAGAGTAAGTTATTTATTTATTTATTTATTTATTTATTTATTTATTTATTTCCTCATAGCTGTCATTGAAAAATTATTTATTAAATGCGTGCTACATGTATACTATGACTCAAATGTTTGTGCCCCATCAAAATTCAAATGTTGAAATTCTAGTGTCCAATACCATGGTATTTGTACCTGGGGCCTTTGGGCGGTAATTAAGTCATGAGGGTGAAACCCTCATGAATGGGATTTGAGCTCTTGTAAAGAGACCCCCTGAACTCCCTAGCCTTTTACACCATGTGAGGATACATGGAAAAGTGTGCAACCCAGAAGAAACCCTCACCCAACTATGGTGCCATCCTTGGACTTCCAGCCTCTGGAACTGTGAGAAATAGATTTATGTTGTTTATAAGCCGACCCAGTCTATTGTATTTTGTTATTGTAGTCTGAATTGACTAAGACAATGTGGGACACTGTCCTGGAATTCAAAATTATATATATATATATATATATATATATATATATATATATATATATATATAATCATCAACATCCTCCTTTCCAAATGTAATTAGTATCTTTCAGCTTCTGAGTAAAAATGAATTAAGGTAGTAAAAACTTGTGCACCCTGACTTTGCACATTCTTAAGTAAGTTACTCATAAACTACACCACATTTCTGTTTAAATCTGACAACAAATTTGGTTTCCCCCTGGCCAGGTGGCTGGGATGGTTGGCGTGTCCTCCTGTGAACAGAAAGTTTGCTGGTTCAATTCTGGTCAGGCCACATACCTAGATTATATTTCAATCCCCAGTCCCGAGTACTGGAGGCAACTGATGGATGTTTCTTTCCACATCAATATTTCTCTCTCTCACTTGCTTTGTCTCTTAAAAAATCAAGAAAAACAGCCTGGCCAGTGTGACTCAGTGATTGAGTTGTTGACTTATGAACCAGGAGGTCAAGGTTAGATTCCTGGTCAGGGCACATGCTCAGGTTGTGGACTCAATCCACAGTAGGGAGCGTGCAAGAGGCAGCCAATCAGTGATTCTCTCTCATCATTGATGTTTTTATTTCTTTCCCTCTCCTTTCCTCTCTGAAATCAATAAATATATCTTTTTAAAAACTCAAGAAAAACATATCCTCGGAAGAGAATTAAAATAAAATTGAAAAATGGTTTCTCCAGTGTTGTTGCCATTGGCCCTCTTCTTTATGTGTTCTTTACCCCTGACTTTAAGTGCCTTGATCAGACTCCAATTTTCCTACCTCAAGGCAGTATTCCTTGATTTTCCTCAGTGTTTATTAGACCATTTTGGAGTCCAAGAGACAAGTTGGAAGTCAGCTGTATCAAGCAAGGAAATAAATGAAGGAGGGTGGAACTGAGTCAGTGCTGAGGGTGAAAGAGAAGGAAACAAACACTGTCAGCACTAAGAATAAGCTATGGATAAGCTATAATAAGCCTTGGATATACCCCTCCCACACACACTCTCTCACAGCACTGTTGAGTCTTCAGGGGTTTAAGTTGCCACAGCCTGAGGGGTACAGAGACCAGGAATCAAAATAACATTCCACCAATTTGCCGGCCCATGGTTTACACAGTTAACTGGTATCCTTAGGAGTCATTGATCTATAGTTGCTTCTAATGGCAATAAAAATTTTAGAAAGAGCTCTTGCCTTTAAAACAACTGAGTAAGTCGTTTAAGAATAGCTGAAAGGCCCTAGATAACATTCTCTTTTTTTCCCCCTGCAACAATTGATAATCCACTCAGAAAACCAATAAATATTTTTAAAAGAATAATAAATTCAGATAAATAAAGGACTTGGGGGTGGATTTTGAATTAGCAGATGTAATTTTAACCAACTTGCAGCATAACCAAGTGCTTATAATGTAGCACAAAGGAGACACTGCCCCGAGGGTCTAAATGGACAGTTATTCAAACATTTGTGAAATAGTGGCCATTCTAGTGTTGTCTGCTCCCTGCAGATGGTATTAGATGCCTCTGGAATAATTCAGAAGAGCATAAGAAGATATAACAATGCTGTAAACAAGTATAAGTGTGTGAGTAGGTGCCAGACAAGCATGCATTTACAAGTAAAATAAATCTGTTTACCACTTATTTGATAGTATTTTCAGGGATATCAAAAGGGATGTCATTATCCCACAGATAACTTCTTCTGGGCATTGTATCATTTATGTCAAAGAGATGTCACTTCTCCCTTAAAGGCACGACTGGTAGGTATGGATAGGTTTCAGCCGAAAAAGTTTTACAATACATTTCAGATCCTGTTCATGAAAAGGACTTGGGTCTCTTGGCAGCCATAATAGAGACATCTGCTGCTTTGTTTAAGTCTGCCTTTCTGCCTTTTCTTTCTGCCTTTTTTTTTTTGTAATCACCATAGTAGGTCTCAACTAACTGGTCATATAAATATTATTATTATTATTATTATTATTATTATTATTGATATGGACATTATTATAATTATGATTACTTAGAAGTTATCCCTGTGGTCTGTAAATTGGTGATTTTGTTGATTTGAAGGTGTGTATTTGTGTGTTAGCCATTTCTCAAAGAGCCAAATAAGGGTCAGCATAACTTTGAGCAGCATTTCTAACTAGTTGGGGAAGAATTAAGAAGAACCTGCAATATGCTTGTGCTGACAAAGAAAACTTTGGAGTTTTAGCCTCTTATTATTATTATACTAGAGGCCTAATGCACGAAATTCATGCAAGAGTAGGCCTTCCTTCCTCGGCTGCCGGCACTGGCTTCTCTATGGCACCCAGGACCCAGGCTTCCCTCGCAGCCCCAGCTTTGTCCAGAAGGTCATCCAGAAGGATATCTGGTCTAATTAGCATATTATGCTTTTATTATTATAGACTAGAGGCCTGGTGCATGAAAATTCATGCACTGGAGGGGCGGTCTCTCAGCCTGACCTGCCCCCTCTCACAGTCTGGGAGCCCTCAGGGGTGGGAGGCAACCTGGTGATCAGGGGAAGACCATGCCCCCATCACACCTCTGCTGCTGCCACAACCGGCAGCGCAAGCCTCAGCCGGCCCTGGTTACCTGAACCTCGGGTGGCCCTGGGCAGCTGGGAAGCCACCATCCAAGGCTTGCCTGTGCCTTGTGCCGGCCCTGGGCAGCTGAGGGGCTGTGGGGACTGGGGGAATCCGGAGGCAGGCATGTGGCAAGGCCAGGCCCGCCTTGCAGCACGCCTGCCATCCCGGCGGGGCTGAGGGGACTGGGCGCCGCCATCTTGAGGCTGTGGGCCCTGCCATCTTTGAGGGCATGGCAGTCAATTAGCATATTCTCTCCTTATTGGCTGTGAGCACCACCATCTTTGAGGGTGTGACAGTCAATTAGCTATTCCCTCCTTATTGGCTGTGGGCACCACTATCTTTGAGGGTGGGGCAGTCAATTAGCATATTCTCTCCTTATTGGCTGCCATCATTTGTGATGGTGTGAGGGTCAATTAGCATATTCCCTCTTTATTAGATAGGTTATAAAGTCTTGTCTGTTAAGCATTTAAAAAGCAATTCCCTCCAAAATATTTGCCTTCCAGCTGGGTCAGGGACTTGCACTATCCAATGTTTAAGATAGTAGACCTGTTAATTAAATGCAAAATGTACAAAATGAGTAAAAAGGAAATATATTGAGCACCATAAATAGGATCTGGAGATATATATAATATCTGAAATAGTGAGCCTGTCCCATGTAGATAAAATTTAGTATAAATGAAAATTTTATTTGAAAAACAAAACATCCAAAATTTACCTGATTCAGCCATATCTAAAAAGGAGAACAAGTGGCAAGTCCTAATAGTAGCCCAATGGTTTAGCCTAAATGGCATTTTTGCTACAATTTAAAATGTAGAACAGTATTTTGCAGATACAACCTCAACCAGATGAGCTTAACTAGACCTTCAACCTGGTAAGTTTAGCCAACTGTAAAGGAGAAATCAACATGTAGTTAACCACATAGTGTACAATGGCTAACCCTCCCTTCCCAGAGACAGAGCTTTGGATAGGGATCCCCTGTCTTCTTTATTTGTTGCAAGTAAATATTGAATAGAACACTTCAAGGGGAAAACCCTTTGAGTTCAGTAACAATATTGCATCAGTTTTGGAATAACAATCAGAAAGAAATATAGTGAAGTTGCATGTATTCAGAGAAGTGACATCAGGATATTAAAGCTTAAAAAAAGGTTCAGTTACTTGTTTGCTTATGGTCCACCTCTTCTACTCGATGGTAACACATGAGGATAGTCCCAAATCTTTCCAGTTAAAGATTGTTATCTCAAAGGCCTAGCACAATACCTGGCACAGAATAGGTATTCAATATGTCAATGTATATTTTTGATAGACTTAATAAAATTAGAATTCTCTGCTCTATGCAATACTTTGGGACTCAGATTAGGTGTCCTGAAATAATTTAAAAGCTGTTCTGTGAAAGCTTAAATATATTCTGTATGCTAGCGGTAAGAAGAAAAGAGAGAAAACATTTTAATTTAAAGAAAAAAAATTAGTAGTCATTCATTCAATGATTCTCCTTGTTTTAGTTTGCATTCTAGAAAGGAAGAAAGTATCTAAAAAGTGTGTCAAAACTTTTAGGAATAGTTTGGTGATATTTTGAGCTTAAGGTAGGACTGCATTTATTTTTCACTATTACACTATTCACAAATTATTATTATAGCAATAATATAATAGTGATTGTTATAGCAAAATAATTCAGTAATAATGTAGATTAGATTATTCAATACAGTGGTAAATGTGATTGATTGATTTATATGAGAATAAAAGTATAGTTCTGGAATAGTTAGATAAACATTAGTGCATTTGCTACAAAATTGCTAACTTTACCTAATTGATGACTGAAGTTATAAATGTGAATGTTTGGTTTTTATATGGACCATACAATTCTAAGCTGAATTAATATACTTTTCCCCCTTGGTATGCATAACACAAACAGACACATATGTCATTAGATATCAAAAATTACATATTTCTACTTCCATAAAATCAGAACTAACTGAAGACTACAATGCACATATGTGTTTGTAGCACTGGTAATATTCCTTGATCGTCAGGGTTCATATTTGGCAGAAAGAGATGTGAGATACACTTTTTCTTCTTTCTTTTTATTAATTTTACTGGGATGACATTTTTTAATAAGATTATATAAGTTGTGTCCTTGCCTGTGCAACTCAGTTGGTTGAGCATAGTCCCATGCACCGAAAGGTTGTAGGTTCAATTCCCAGTCAGGGCACATACCTAGGTTTCAGGTTAGATCCCTGGTTAGGGGACATTCAGAATACAGCGCATTGATGTTTCTCTCTGACACATCTCTCCTCTCTCTCTCTCTCTCTCTCTCTCTCTCTCTCTATATATATATATATATATATATATATATATATATATATATATATATATATATATATTATGTATATATATTCATATATATATGAATATGTCCTTAGGTAAAGTTTACATAGGTTTCAAGTGTACATTTCTATGATATATGATCTTCATGTTGCATTGTGTGCTCACCACCCAAAGTGAAATCATCTTCTATCACCATATATTTGACCCCTTTACCGTTTACTAACCCCCACTCCCTCCCCTTTGGAAACTACCATACTGTTGTCTGTATTTAAGAGTTTTTGTTGGTTTGTTTTTCTTGGTGGGAATGTAAACTGGTAAAGCCACTATGAAAAACAGTATAAAGGTTACTCAAAAAATTAAGAATAGGGTTACTATATGACCCTGCAACCCCTCTTCTGGGCATCTATCTGGAAAATTTGACAACATTTATTTGCAACCTTATGTTTATTGCAGCACTATTCATGGTGGTCAAGACATAGAAACAATTGAAGTGTCCCTCAATAGATGATTGAATAAAGAATATGTGGTACATATATACAATGAAATACTATTCAACCATAAGAAAAGATAAAATACTACCATTTGTGACAACATGGATGAACCTTGAGAATATTATGCTAAGTGAAATAAGTCAGTCAGAAAAAGCTAAAAACCATATGGTCTCACTCATATGCCAGATATAAAACTGAAAGCAACAAATGAACACATGAGATATGCTTTTTTAAAAAACATAATCATTTGAGGTGTTATTTGAAAAACTTTTAAAAAATATAAAGAGTAAGAATTACAATTGCTGAGAACCCCAAACTGTAACCAGTAATATAAAGAATACTAGAGGCCTGATGCATGAAAATTCATTCACTGCAGGGGGGGTCCCTCAGCCTGGCCTGCCCCCTCTCACAGTCCGGGAGCCCTCAGGGGCAGGAGGCGACCTGAGGATCAGGGGAAGGCGACACCCCCATCACACCTCTGCTGCTGCCACAACTGGCAGCACAAGCCTCTGCTGGCCCTGGTTACCTGAGCCTCAGGCGGCCCTGGGCAGCTGGGCAGCTTGCCATCCGAGGCTTGCCTGTGCCTCAGGCTGGCCCTGGGAGGCTGGGGGTTGAGGGGACTGGGTGCCGCCATCTTGTGGCTGTGGGCGCCGCCATCTTTGAGGGTGTGACAGTCAATTAACATATTCCCTCCTTATTAGCTGTGGGCACCTCCATCTTTGAGGGCGTGGCAGTCAATTAGCATATTCCCTCTTTATTAGATAGGATAGGAAAAATTTTATATGGCTTAGCAAATCAATCCTCATTAACGTTAAAAGAATTATATGACTAAATGATAATTTTTGAGTAATTAAGGTGGACAGTCTTATAAGGTGGATAGATTTATATAAAAGACCAAATAAACAAAATAGAATTATAGTATAAAATTTAATTATATTCTATTATGTTTAATACTGAGGTTATTATATTTCCATAGGTCAGAGACTATATTCTGTTGTGGAAACTTTGTATGGGTATTTTAAAAGAGAATGTAATGATTCCACAAAAGTAACCAAAAATCTCTATCAAGTCTCTTTACATTTTCACTGCTTTGGAAATTCACTTTTTCATCAAATATATATTAAGTTCTTGGAAAATGTCAGAAACTTTGTAAATGCCAAGGATATATAAATTAATAAGACAAAAGTCCAGGTCTTTAAAGATTTCAAAGTCTTCCGGGGACTAGAGACACAGTATCCAGAAAGCATATTACAAACATTAACTCGTGTAATGAAAACAAGAACCAATGTACTAAGATTTGCATAAAAGGAATGACTTCCATTTGCTAGTAAAAATAAGTAGGAATTTGCAAGGGGAAGTGTATAAGAACATGAAAGAATACAGCTTGTTCAAAAACATTAGGAACATAAGTTTCCAAGAAGCACATGAAACCTGGGGCACTGTGGGTTAGAGCCAAATTGTAAATATGCTTATATGGAATGATGACTACAGATTTTAACCCGAAGAGTACTTAAGGAAAGAATCATTATAACTTTTACTGAGAAGAACTCAAACTGACGCAAATATTTTGGAAGCTTTTTCTGCTCATTCTAGAGATGGCCTAGAGCTGTGGTCGGCAAACTGCAGCTCGTGAGCCACATGCAGCTCTTTGGCCCCTTGAGTGTGGCTCTTCCACAAAATACCACGTGCTGGCGCACACGTACAGTGCGATTGAAACTTCGTGGCCCATGGGCAGAAGTTGGTTTTCGGCTCTCAAAAGAAATTTCAATCGTTGTACTGTTGATATTTGGCTCTGTTGACTAATGAGTTTGCCAACCACTGGCCTAGAGTGAAGGAACAGTAGTAATAAATAGGCTGAAAACAGGGCTGTGATGTAGTTTTGGAATGATTATACGATACTTCTTAAGGCTGTGGCCAAATTTCAAGAGTCATGTCCATTAGAGTGTGATGATTTTGAATCCATTTAGCTAAGTTAAAATACCAGAATTAATTTTCCTGTGTCATTCCATGTTAGGTTGGTCATAAATACATGAGATTTAAAAGAAATAAGCATTATGCTCTTAAGGTTGGTGGATTGCACAAAGGGCTGTTTATTCTCATGCACGTTGTCATTATCCCCCACCTCTACACATTATATCCTATACCTGATCCCAAAGCTGATGCTAAGTTTCATGTTTCTGTTAAAGATTATTAGTTTTGGAATTAAATAATTCTCTGGCAATCTGTTGCTGAATAACAAGCCACTTCAGTACTTAACGGCATAAAACAAGAATTTGAGTGCGTACACTGACTTATGGTTCAGAAGTTTGGACAGGGCTCAGTGAGGATAGCTTGTCTTCATACCATGATGTTTGGGACTCAGGTAAATTAGCCCAAATGGCTGGCTATGGCTGAGATGGTTGAACTAGATGATATGTTTTGGTTACGGCTGCCATCTGGATTCCACAGTTCTCCATATCACCATTGCTGGGACTGGAATATTCAGAAGAATCTCCTCACTCATTTGCTTAGTGCCTGGGCTAGAAGAGATGTAAAAGCTGATGGCTAACTGGGCTTCTCGGTCTCTGGGCTTTTCTCTCTTTCCGTGCAGCCTCCCATGTGGACTTCCTCATTAATTGGTATTTGTATGATAGACATCTTACATGGCAGCTGATTTGACCTACAGCAAGCATTCCTCCAAGGGATCTGGGTAGAAGCTAGCCACGGAAGCCCCAGAATGCCATTTCCATTGTATTTTATCGTTTAATCTTATGAAAGCCAGTCCAGACAAGGGAGGAGCTCTGCCTCTCCATGAAAGGAATCTCTAAGAAGTTTCAGCCATTTTCAATCAAGCACAGAGTAAACAAAAGCTGTGTGTAAAAAACGTAAAGATAAACAAAAACCAGAAATAATTGAGATTTTCAAACTAGATTGAATGATTACTTCATTAATGGATAGTGAGACAATGCTGGCTTCCATGGGTTGAGCTTGAGGTCTAGCACCTAACTTTAAGTAAACGCATAGAGATCAAACACTAGCTACCGGCAAGTTTAGATTGCGAAATCTTCACCATTCTCATGTATAAGAATAAGATATTGAATAAGAGAAAATGCAACTTTTAACTTCATGAGAACCATTAGAGTATTACTTGATATATGGAAAGGAAGCAACTGATCATATATTTTATAATCTTTTGCTGTTAAAGCCAGACTTCTTGCTGGAACAGTTCCTGCATGGAGTTAAGTGTAGGGATCCCACTTATGTAGGTCTTTGCAGGGTATATAAGCAAATGGCTGACTTGTAGATGTTGAAGGCTGAGTCGCAGTATCACAGGTTATTTGCCCACACTTTGAAAATGGCGCTGGGCATGGGGAAAGGAAATGGGAATGCTGCTGATGAAGCAATTCTATGTTATCCTCCCTTAGATTTGCCAGTCTCTAGAAGCTGCTGCAGTTGTAAAACTGAAACAAGGCTACATAGTGTGTGAATCATCTACTTGAAACAAGGAAAGTAGTGGAAGTTGTTAGTCTAGAGGGGAAGTAAAGAAAAGGTCCTCATTGCTGGAAGGAAGAGGGGTGAAATAAAAACAAATGCAGGTTCTAGTTCTTTCTCACCTTTCTGAATCTTATCTTCCTCATCTGTGAAATAAAGGGATCAACCAGAGATCTTTAATATCCTCCATATTCTGCAATTGACTTAGAGAAATAGTAGAGGTCAATTCCTTGCTAATCTAAATGTGAAGATAACGCCAATGGAACATATGCCATGGATCCACATGTTTGCATGTCTTAGTTTATCTGGATGATCTTTACCTCTTCTCATTTAAAGTAATTATAAAGCTGGAATTTTCAGGAACAATCTTATTTTAAAATTCTAACTATGCCTCCATATTATTCAGACCACAAATCTGAACATTAAGTGTGAAAATGTATTACTATAAGTAGAAGCATGTTTGCTAAGACTCCATATTCCAACAGGACAAGTCTCCAAGATGAGAAATATTTGTCTTTAGCCAAAGGTATGTGAGATTTATGCTGCAGTCTAATGCCAAAATAAAATAAAATGTATATAATATAGAGAAACAGGAAAAAGTGGGTATTAAATGCCAAATACAAACTGACTTCCTACCAATAAATGTCTATGAAAATTTATTTCACTTTATCAAAGCCAGTGATGAAGTATATTTTACTCTGCAAAGTTTGTACAAAGTACCACTTTGACTTTTTGGAAATGTTACAGAACGAGATAGTCCCTGGTTCCCACGTGCTGACAGTCTTTTTTAATGTTTTCCAAAATGCTGAATTATTTCCTAAAAAGTTATAGAATGGAAGTGTTTAGCTCCATATCAAGACACATTTTATATGAATTTAACAGAAGTAAATAATGTAAATTTTTAAATAGAAAAAAATCAGGAAGGACACTAGTGATTTTCCCATGATCACTAATAAGAAATCCTTGATGAGTGCTATTATATCATTTTTTACAAATATTGGCAAAAATATCCCTGAATAGTTTTGATTACATAATCTAACCAAAACTGGCGTGTGTTAATTCATGAAAATGTGAATACAAATCCTTTGAATCCTTGCTAATTTTTGCCCTCATATGAGACCTGAAGCTGGTTTTCATAAAAGTTGCAAAAAGAATGGTTTGGGAATAGTTCTGCTGCCAACAGTGTAGCTAAAATAAGACTCAGGTTTTCCTGTTGAACAATCCCGGCATTTAATCCCAGTATAACAGATGTTAAAGTAGACAAAGGAATGATCAGGAAGGTGGCGGGGGGGGGGGGGGGGGGACATAATATCCACTGACTCTGGGAAATGTCAGTATCACAAGTTGTAGTGTGAGACCTTCAAAAGCAAATGATAGATGTGTACCTTTGTCCAGTTGTTATGGGTTATGGTCAAGTTCTCCCTGGTCATTTCTTTAAAAGTCAGTTTTTTTATAGAATGAGAGGTTGAAGAATCATTTTCTTTGGGGAATTTTAAGGAAAAACTATTTTAAAGAACAGTTGCAGCTAAGTTTGTACTGTACTTAAGAGAATAAGATATAGAAATTTTCAAAGTCTCATCTAGCTCTATAACATAGTAATGTGACCATATATATATATATACACACACAAACACTAGAGGCCCGGTGCACAGATTCATGCACTGGTGGGGTCCCTTGGCCTGGCCTGTGGGGATTGGGCCAAAATTGGTTCTCCGACTTCCCCTGAGGGGTCCTGGATTGTAAGATGGTGATTCTCGGGTGACACACACCTGAATTGGGCTCCCTCCTCTCTGGTTCTAGGTGTGTCACCCAAAACCACAGATGCCAAGTCACCGCAGCTCAGCAGCTCCTGCATTGAGTGACTGCCCCCTGGTGGTCAGTGTGCATCACAGCTACCAGTCGGATGGTCAAACGGTTCCTGGTTGGCCAGTTGCTTAGGCTTTTATATATATAGCTATATAATGTGACAAGATCAGAAAATTTCATAATGGATAAATGGCATGGATTAATAGGCAATAGAATCTTATAAATTCTAAGCCACAGCTATCCAAGTCAATAAAGTAAAGCGGAGAAGTAATAATATAATTCTGTCAATAAAGATGCAGCTCTAGACAAGTTAACCCAGATAACCATCCAGATAAGACAAGGCACAGGGGCACAGGATTATTCTTTTTCTTTTTTATTAAATTTATTTGAATGATATTGGTTAATATAGTTATATGGGATTCAGGTGTACAATTTCATAATACATCAGACACATACATCTATACATTGTATTATATGTTCAGCACCCCAAGTCAAATCTCTTTTTATCACCATTTATGCCCCCCTATACCCTCTTCTACCTCCCCCACCCACTCTTTCCCTCTGGTAATCACCATACTGTTGTCTAGGTCTATGAGTTTTTTCCATTTGTTTGTCTAATCCATTTGCCTTTTTTACCCAGTCCTCCCTTCTGACAGCTATCAGTCTATTATCTATGTATCAGTCTGTTTTGTTTATTAGTTTATTTTGTTCATTAGATTCCACATATGAGGGAAATCATATAGTATTTGTCTTTCTCTTACTGCAGTGGTTCTCAACCTTTCTAATGCCGTGACCCTTTAATACAGTTCCTCATGTTGTGGTGACCCCCAGCCATAAAATTATTTTCATTGCTACTTCATAACTGTAATTTTTCTACTGTTATGAATCGTAATGTAAATATCTGTGTTTTCCAATGGTCTTTGGCAATGCTGCTAGCGGTTCTCAACCTGTGGGTCGAGAACTGCTGCTGTACAGCCTAAGACCATCGGAAAACACAGATATTTACATTACAATTCATTAACAGTAGCAAAATTACAGTTATGAAGTAGCAACGAAAATAATTTTATGGTTGGGAGTCACCACAACATGAGGAACTGTATTAAAGGGTCACGGCATTAGAAAGGTTGAGAACCACTGTCTTACTGGCTTATTTCATTTAGCATAATGCTCTCCCGGTCTATCCATGCTGTCACAAAGGGTTAAATTTACTTCCTTTTTATAGCAGAGTAGTATTCCATTGTGTAAATGTGTCACAGCTTTTTTATCCACTCATCTATTGATTTGGACTGCTTCCAAATTTTGGCTATCTATTCCATATAACAAAGAGGTAATATGCAAATTGACTATCACTCCAACACACAAGATGGCCGCCCCCATGTGGTCAAAGATGGCCGCCCCCAGGTGGACACAAGATGGTCACCACAAGATGGCCAGCTGGGGAGGGCAGTTAGGGGCAACCAGGCCAACAGGGGAAGGCAGTTAGGGGCAATCGGGCCAGCAGGAGAGGGCAGTTGGGGGCGACCAGGCTGGCAAGGGAGGGCAGTTATGGGTGACCAGGCTGGCAAGGGAGGGCAGTTAGGGGTGACCGAGCCAGCAGGGGAGGGCAGTAGGGGGCGACCAGGCCTGCAGTGGAGGACAGTTAGGGGCAATCAGGCCAGCAGGGGAGCAGTTAGGCATCGATCAGGCTGGCAGGCAGGCGAGCAGTTGAGAGCCAGCAGTCCTGGATTGTGAGAGGGATGTCCCGGTATCAGGACTAAAAGGGCAGTCAAACATCCCTCAAGGGGTCCTAGACTGGAGAGGGTGCAGGCTGGGCTGAGGGACACTCCCCAGTGCACAAATTTCATGCACCGGGCCTCTAGTATATATATAAAAGGCTAAGCGATCGTCTGACCATCTGACCATCCAACCAGCTGGTAGGTATGATTCACCACCAGGGGGCAGACACCCAAAGCAGGAGCTGCCAAGCTGCAGTGACTTGGCAGTGGCAGTTCTTGGGTGATGCACCCCAGAACCAGAGAGGAGGGAGCCCAATTCCTTGCAGGGCCACACGGTTCCACCTTCAGCCGTGGGTTATGTTGTTATAGGACACTATTGGCCCTGAATCTGGTTTACTGCACACTTGCATTTGCATTCCATACCCTGTATGACAGCAACTTTGAAGAGTGCCCTCTCACACTCCAGGACCCCTCAGGGGATGTTGAAGCGCTGGTTTTGGCCCAATCCCCACAGGCCAGGCTGAGAGACTCCACATGCCAGAGGGACCCCGCTCACTCCCCAGATACTCTTCGAGCTATGGCGCTGCCCCAGGTGTGGCCTGCTGGGGAGGGACTGCAGGAGGTTGGCTCTAGGGCATGTCTGGCACTTCTTGCCCAGTGGCCACCTTCTAATTAATTTCCTTTCAATGTGCATGAATCCATGCACTGGGTCACTAGTTGTAAATAATGCTGCAGTGAACATAGGGTACATATATTATTTTGCATTAGTGTTTCCGTTTTCTTCATATATATTCTAAGAACTGGAACCAGTGGGTTATAGGTAGTTCCATTTTTAATTTTTGGAGGTAACTCCATACTGTTTTCACCAGTGGCTGCACCAATCTTTATTCCCACCAACAGTGCATATCCTCTCCAACACTTGTTTGTTTATTTATTGATGATAGCCATTCTGACAGGTGTCAAGTGATATCTCATTATGGTATTAATTTTCATTTCTCTGATGATTAGTGACATTGAACATCTTTTCATATTTCTATTGACCATCTGTATCTGTATGTTTTCTTTGGAGAAGTATCTATTCAGGTCTTGTGCCCATTTTTAATTGCATTATTTTTAATGTTGAGTAGAATAAGTTCTTTATACACTTTGAATATTAACTCCCTTTCAGATGTATTATCAGTGAATACATTCTCCCATTCATTTTTACTCTGATCTTTATTATTTCTTTCCTTCTCCTTACTTTGGGCTTGGTTTGTTGTTCTTCTTCCAGTTCCTTTAAGTCTAAAGTTTGATTTTTTTTTATTTTAGATTTTTCTTATTTTTTTGAGATAGGCCTGTAATACTATGAATTTCCCTCTTAGGAGCCTTTCACTGTGCCCTATAGATTTTGGGTTATTGTGTTCTCATTTTCACTTATTTCAAGGTATCTTTTGATTTATTCCTTGATCTTGCTGTTAACCCATTCATTTTTTCATGACATGTTATTCAGCCTCCATGTCTTTGTGTGTTTTTCAGTGTGTTTTTTTCTTGAGATTGATTTCTAGTTTCATACCATTATGGTCAGATAAGATACTTGATATGATTTCAACCTTCTAAATTTATGGAGACTTCTTTTGTTTCCCTAAAGTCTACTAAATTTATGAAAACTTCTTTTGTTTTCCCAAAGTCTACTAAGTTTATGGAGACTTCTTTTGTTTTCTAATATATGGTCTATCCTAGAAAATATTCCATGTGTGCTTGAAAAGAATGTATATTTTTTTCTTATTTGAGGTTAAATGCTCTGAAAATAGCTATTAAATCCATCTTATCTAGTGTGTCACTTAAGGCCACCATTTCCTTGTTGATATTCTATCTGAAAGATCTATCCAGTTATGTTAATGGGATGTTAAAATTCCCTCCTATGACTGTATCACTGTTAATCTTTCCCTTTATGTCCATTAAGATTTGCTTTCCATATTTAGGAGCTTCTATGTAGTTTGCATAAATGTTTACAAAGGTAATATTCTTTTGTTGGATTGCTCCCTTTATCATTAAGTAGTGTCCTTCTTTGTCTCTTACTAAAGCTTTTGTTTACAGTCTACTTTATCAGATATAAGTATTGCTATGCAGCTTTTCATCTGCATGAAACATCTTTTTTTCATTGCTTTACTTTTAATCTGTTTGTATTTTTTGTTCTGAAGTGAGTGTCTTGGAGACAGCATATACAAGGGTATTGTTTTCTTATTCATTCAGCTATCCTATGTCTTTTTATTAATTTATCTTTATTGTTGAAAGTATTATAGATATCCCCCTTTTATTCCCCATTGACCCCTTCCTCCCCACTCTCATTTCCTCCTTGGGCCTTTTTAAGCCATTTACTTTTAAGGTGATTAGTGATAGGTACATAGTTATTGCCTTTTCATTCTTTTAACTATGTTCCTCTGTTTTCTTCTTTTTCCTCCTCCTCCTCCTCCTCCTCCTCCTCCTCCTCCTCCTCCTCCTCCTCCTTCTTCTTCTTCTTCTTCTTCTTCTTCTTCTTCTTCTTCTTCTTCTTCTTCTTCTCCTCCTCCTCCTCCTCCTCCTCCTCCTCCTCCTCCAAGCAGGACTTTTAACATTTCTTGTAATACTAGTTTGGTGGTAGCAAACTCCTTTAGCTTTTTTTTTCTGAGAAGCTCTTTATTTACCCTTCAAAATTAAATAATAGACTTGCTGGTAAAGTAGTCTGGGTGGTAGGCCCTTGTTTTTCATTTTTTAAATATATTATGCCATCCCATCTGGCCTAAAATGATTTTGTTGAGAAATCAGCTGACTGTCTTATGGTAACTCCCTTGTAGGTAACTAGCTGTCTTTTCCTTGCTGCTTTTTAACATTCTCTCTTTGTAATCTTTTGCATTTTAATTATGATGAGTCTTAGAATAGGCCTCTTTGTGTTCATCTTGATTGGGACTCTCTGTGCTTCCTGAACTTGTGTGTTTTTTTCTTCATCAGGTTAAGGAAGTTTTGGGGACATTGTTTCTTCGTGTATGTTCTTAATTACTTGCTTTCTCTCTTCTGATAATCTAAGATGTGGATGTTGTATCTCTTCATTTTGTTGTAAATGTCTCAAACTATCCTTATTCTTTTCAATACTTTTATTTCAGCTCTGATTGGGTGTTTTTGTTTTTGTTTTTCTTTGTCTTAAAATCACTGATTTGATCCTCTGCTTCATCCAACCTACTTTTTTTTTCTTATAATGTATTTTTTATTTCAGATATGGTTTTCTTTATTTCTTGCTGATCCTTTTTTATGGTTTCCATATCCTTTTTCATGTTGTTAAACTATCTGATGAATTGCTTGTCTCCATTTTATTGAGCTCTTTTTTTTTCTGGAGATTTATTATATTCTTTTATTTGGGACCTGTTTATTTGCCTCTCCATTTTGGCTGCCTCTTTGTATTTGTTTCTATGTATTATATATATCTGCCATGACTCTCAGTCTTCATGGGGTGACCTAATATAATAGGTGTCCTGTGGGGTGCACAGGTGCAGTCTCCTTGATCACCTGAACTGAGTGCTCCAGGAATGTCTCTTGTGTGGGTTATGTGGACCTTCCTATTTTAATTAATTCTTGATTGCTATTGACCTATTTGTGTGTGGGATTGACCCTCAGGCTGGCTGACTGTGAGGTTCAACTCTGACCATAGTGTGCAAGCTGCTGTCAGTTCCTGACCACATGAAGTGAAATTTACCTCAGCAGATTCTGTTGCCTACTGATATCTCCCTTTGGATGTGCCACTTGTTGGATCCTGCTCAGAAATTGTCTGAAGCTATACACTGGGTGTGCTTGTTCTGGGGCCTTGTGGGAGGGCCTCTGATGTAGGACAATGTCAGACACTGCCTGTGCTGATCTTGGGAAACCTGTTTAGAGCTACAAGCAATCCACAGTTTGTGGTTGCATTTGTTTGGCTTGTGGCATGTGGGAAAGACAAAGCTTTATACCAATGCTAGCTTTTATCAGAACCAGAACTTGAGAAAGGTCAGAAAAATCCCAAGACACCCCAAGATCTGCCTCTGCCTGCCTCTACCCCCAGCTGCATATTAGGCTCAGTCACTGAAAGAACCTCTGGCAGTATTCGAGTTACAGGAGTTAGGTTCTCAGTGAGTCACCAAGTAAGGTGAGTGGTGCTCACCAGATTGATTTAGGTCCAAACTTGGTGCTAATGCTGAGTCTGAAGCCACTCAGCAAATATCCTCTCGTACACTAAGTCTACTTGCCACTAGCTGAGTGCTCACACATGTTTATGCTTGGGTGGGGTCTCAGGGAGTCATCAGGATGAGGCCAGCAGAATTTATCAGGCTCCAATAGGCCAAGATTTGGCTGTGTTTAAGGAGAGCTCTGCTCTGGTCATGTGTGCGAGGAAAAAATGTCCCCTGTTCTAGAGTCACACAACTCAGTCTATCCTGGATTTTGCCTTAACCGCACCAGGGCAGAGCCACTAGAAGTTGGGCAAATGGGGCCTTCTGAGTCCAGAGGGTGGGTCTACTGAATGCCCAATGCGTGGTTCTAGTGGCTCTTCCATGAGGGGAAAGAGCCAGTCAGGTTCATGGAAAAGTGGGGGGAATGGCCTGCAGGCCAAAGCTATACAACTCAGTCACTGACATCCCCTGAGTCTTTCCAGATCTCTGCACACTGGCCAAGACAGCTGACTCCTCAGCAGGGCATATGCTCTACTTGGTGGAGCAAGAGGGAGTCCAGGCTGGTGTCACAAGGAAAGGAGAGGTCCACCCAAGAAAAAAAAAGATAGTGTCTGCGATATGGGAGAATGATTCAGTACAGGGATCTTGGCAGCTATCCTTTCACTCTCTCCCAGAGCCACAAACACCATACTCTCTTTATGTGAATCTAATCTGCTCCACCTTCTTTCTGCCTGAGCCCAGGGTGAGTGGTTGTGAATGAAATTTTTTGTGTTGGTCTAATAGGAGGGCCCCTGTGTCTCTAGCAGACTCCATCTCTCCCTGATGGAAATATTCCCTGCTGTTTTTCACAGCCAGATGTTATAAGGGTGCTTCTTTCCATCTCTGGTGCTCTGGGGTGGTATAGACCCTACTCTTTTCAAGGGAAACCCCCCACAGCTGAGATATCCTCTGGAACCACAGCCATTGCCCATGGGAGTAGAGCCAGCCCTTTTTGTGTCTCCTCCTTTCCAACCAATCTTGATGTGGCTTTTCCTGTAAATTCTTGATTGTAGTAGTTCCAGTTTGGTCTTGGGAGGAGTGAATGTAGCTTCTCCCTACACTACAATTTTGGAATCCATGATTATTATTTTTTAACTAAAATGAAATATCTTGGTTTTTTTAATTAATAAAATCATTACCTCCAATTCTAATGTGTTGTTGCTAAAATTCTGATATATTTGTTTTCTTAACATTTGAAGTAATGGTGAGAGAAATAGAAAACAAAGGAGGAAAAGTAAGTATTTAAAAATTAAGAGTTTATACCTGACAAAAATTTTTTGTGATAGTAGCATAAAATCCAAGATTCCCTTCATCTATGTCAAAGCTCCCTCAAATAAAGATATTTTTTTCTTTTTATTATTGAAAATGAATCAGTACTAAGATTGGGACAGAGGACTAAAATGAAAATCCCTGTTCTGAGGTGGGTGGGGGAAGAATGTTCTTCAAGGTCTGAAATAAATTACTTGCTGGGACTGTGTTTACCTGGGCACAACAGTCTTTTCAGCAACAGACAGAAAAGCTTGCCAGGCCCATAAATCTGAGGAAACAAAAGGGCAACAAACACCTCAGAAAAACCAGCCCCCACCAAGTCAAAGAATGAATAATCTCTCTCTTATTTGGAACAGAAACATAATGTGCATAACAATAATATCACATGCAAAAAAAACTTCATAAAAATCCAGCTAGAGAACTGGATTCAACCACAGAGTTTTTTATCTATATATTCTACTGTATTTCAGACAGTTGTAAAACTTAAACTGATTCTAGACTTAACACTTTTCAAACTCCCCAAATAGCCAAGACTTAATTATAACACTATTAAAAACATGGATGTTCTATATGAATAAAATTATCGACATAATATATAGTGTGTCAATGTTCTCCAGGCAAAGACCGTGAAGAATCTATCTGCAGTTGAACAAGGAACTAGGAGGTCTCAGTAAGAGGGTTTATTATCATACTTGTACTTTGGTTAGATGATTTTGGGAAGGTTGAAGGAATCAGAAGTTCACTCTGAAGTAGGTGATGACAGAAAGCAGGGATCACTCTGTGACTGCATATCTTAATCTCAACTAGAAGGAGGGAATATTGACATGAGGCTAAACTTTTAACGTGTAAAGAATCATTTCAGCTTCATGTTACATGGAATGGAGGATGTGTGTGTTGGGGGAGATTGCTTAGACAAAACCATGAAGTTGTCTTCTTTTTTTGTATGTCATTTCATTAGTGTCACAGAGTGGCCTTTTCTGATGCTGGTGTTCTGTGAGGTCATTTATGTCCAACAGAATTGACAGACCATGACCTAGTAGCTTTAAGTGCCAGGTCAGTGCCCAGCTGTCAAGGGATATTTTCTTGTTCTTGAGTGTAATACTTAATTAACCATAAGGTGATAAATAAAAGTGGTATGATAAGTACACACACATATGCACAATTTAAGTGAATCATTTAATGGATTAAAAGTAATTTTTAAACAATTATTTTATAGAACTCATGTAGTACCTGTTTGGGGCCAGGAATTTTCTAAATATGAATTAATTTAGTATCCATAAAGTAGGTGCTGTTTCTACCTCAATTTTAAATATTAGGAACCTGAGGCACAGAAAGATTAAGCAATCTGCCCAAAGATGCACATCTAGTAAATAGTAAAGTTGACATTTAAATCCAGACACCTGGCTTCAGAGTTTAAACTCCATGCTGTGCTGCAACTAAAAGGTAACTCTACTCTTCTATACTTTAAATTAATTTTCACATTATACATATGGAATTATTAGGAAAAAAACAGAAACTTCCTTTGTTTTCCTTAATATTTAATTATACCCATGTCCTGCTAATTTTTGATGTTTTAAGCCTTAACACAATTTGGAATTGCTTGAGGAGAGAGACTCTTGGTTCAATTGTTGTACGTAAATTCTGGCTATTCAACCCAGAGGGCTAATTGACAAGGGTAAGCCATGCAGAGGAAAGAACAGAGACCAAGCAACCTTGGCCCAGACCCATGAGAACAAAAATCTGGATTACCTAATCACTTCTACCTCTCAATTTTTACTGTTTTCTTTTATTTTAAGGTTTCAATACAGTTAGTTTGCCTTGGCTTATCACAATTAGATGACTATTTCTGTGCTTTCAAACATTTCTGTAGTTCTCAATAATATTTATTGATTTGAATTAAAAAATAAAATTGAGGCTAGGGTAATGAGTTAGTGCTACTGTTTCAGCTGCTGCTTCTCTAGAGTCATTCTGCTGACTCTGCCCCACTTCTGCCAACACTCCTCTTCATTAACATTGTTTATGCATTAGCGTTATGATCTACACAGCTTGTCCACAACAGTAATCCATTATGTTTTCCCTTAAATATAATTTTTAGATTCCTCATATAGTAAGACCCATGCGTTCTGGAAATGTATGCATTTCAGAGGAAGAACTAAAGTCCTTCAGGTTGTGATAAAACATCTACAAGCTGCCTGCACCAGCTCTTGACTTTTCATTCTCCTCAAATTTAACTGTTAAGGTCTTTCACTTGCAGGTTCAATTCATCACAGTTCCTGTGACCAGGGAATGAGGCATAGAAATATACTCCTTAGCTTTGTTCTGGGCTCCAAAAGTCACCTGTGGCCCAAAGCTTCTGAATTGATGTCTTTGGAATTAGCACTAAACTTCGAAGTACAAGCATATCTGGGAGATATTGTGGATTTGGTTCCAGGCCACCATAATAAAGTATTACAATAAAGCAAGTCGTATACTATTTCGCTGGTGGAGGACCTTGCCTTCAATCTGTAAAACAAACAAACAAATAAACAAAAAACACACAACAAAAACAAAACAAAAAACCTTACAACACCTGCGAAGTACAATAAAGCAAAGTGCAATAAAAGGAGGTTTGCCTGTATTCAATAAGTTGTACCTTCTTCTTGTTCTGCCATACGCCCCCCATTCTTTTCACAAAGCTCCTAAAACTGTATTCCACAAAATATTTATTTTCTTAAGTGAATCCTGTATTGAAGATTAAGCTTAACATCAATCACTGTAAATTACAATAGATCACTATTACAGCAGGTATTTTTCTAGACACTAGCAACAAAACAGGATACAAAGTAAACAAAAATTCCAACCCTTGAGTTTACATTTTAGTGAAAGACTTTGTATGCTTGAGTAGGCAACCACTAAAATGCATATATTTCCAAATATATAATGGCTCAACTAAAATAGAAAGTTATTTATCATACAGCTAAGTTATCAAAACTGTTCCTCTGGGTCAGGGTGGAGGGGAGACTGTTTTGCCCCATAGATACATTCAACATGTGGCTTTAAGATGGTAATGTGATAAAATATCAAATAAACAGAAGAAAAATAAATAAAATAGAGCATGTGAAGCATTTGTGTCATTTTTTTCTTTTAATTTTAATTTCTATTTTTCAGTTATATTTTGCTTTCAATATTATTTTGTATTAGTTTCAGGTATACAGCATAGTGGTTAGAGAATCATATACTTTACAAAGCTTATTTCTAGTAGCTGGCACCATACATACATAGCTATTGCATTCCCATGACTATTCTCTAACTATCAACCTGTAGTTCTCAATCCCTTCACCTTTTTAACCCAGGCCCTCAACTGGAAGTATTGCTATTTATTTCTGCTTAGATTCCATTGGCTAGAACAAGTACTTCCCTTAGACGTGGACATGTGGGGACTCTGTCTCAGGCCCTACACATCTGGGGACCCATATTTTAAAGTACTTCATTTGATTTTTTTTTTTTTTATTCCTCCAGATACCTAGAATTGGAGGACGTTCCAAGTAGGACACCTGCATCCCAGACTAGGCTGTATGTGGACTCTTATCTATTTCTCACCTTGGCTTATCCTGTGACCCCCGGCCTCATGGTGATGTCAACTAGATAATGCAGGAGCTCTAGAACTTAAGACCATGAGGCCATCCTGAGATCCTGTGCCCAGGCTTCGGTTCCAGGAGGGTGGCCTCAGGAACAAATCATTCCCACAGGCTGGCATGTGTTTTGTTTTGTTTTTCAATGTTGCCTGAGATTAGGGTGCCTGGATTGGTTGGCATGCTGAAGTGGAGTGACTCTCACTCATGTTGGGCATATGCTGAGTTTAGAGATCTAGGCTACCTACAACCAACACTACCACTTGGGCTTGAGCCACAAGTATGAGCCCATGCATCTTCTGTTTCTCATCCATCAGCTCACAATGGTCCACCTCCTGACTATAGTGATAACTCTGACCTGCAGCACCCACAGGTGGTAAGTGATGGCAGAAGATATCTTTTATTCTGTGAGTCCCTCCCTACTAGTACCTAATTCCACATGTCAGACCATCCTCCTGGAGTGGCTACACGTATGCATTTCAAAGGATTTTGAGATTATTACTCCACAATGACAAAGTGTCCTCTGATTATTGTCTTTTTGACTCTAATAGATGTGGTAGGATTGTGCTCATCCAACTCAGTCTTAAGTTATGCCAGAAGATAGATGTAAATGTTCTTCTTGGTCCACTCATAAGCCCCTTAACTATCCTCTTCACTGATGGTGGTGTATGGAAAGCAGTGATGCAATAGACATTGAAAGAGATCACATTTCAAGAATATAAAGCTATGGCTTAAAGAATTCAAGAGAAGTAATGTTTGGAACATGTACTAATATACTCTTTAATTATACTATTATACTCTGGCAACTTTAAGGTGACCGGAGATGAATTATCTTTCACACTCTTCTGCATTCTCGGGATAATGCTTGCATTTGTGGTCATCACCAATGAAGCACAATAAGAATCTCTGAGAAAGTCACCAAAAGCTGGTAATCTCACACAGCGTAATGGATAATGCAGTGTCTTGAATAATGATGTAATCAGCATTAAATAAAAGGTATGAGGACCTGCAGAGGAGGCAAGAGGATATATAAGGTTTAGATACAAACAGGTTCCAAAAAGCCTTGGCATTGTTAGTAATAACAGTGTCATTGTTAGTAATCTCTCACAAAGGGAGAGAGGCTATTAGCCAGGAGTGTCATATTTGACAATAAAGAACTCAGAAAGGTTTCTTAATCTTAGCAGGAAGAGATGGTCCCTGGACACTATAGAGAACATTTGTGTGCATTTATTGGACAGTAAATCAATACAGAAGTAACTATTCTCAACCATTATTCTAAATTTTCATTGGTAAATCACATTTCAAATAGACCTATGAATTATGCAACACATTTTTAATCTAATTAATAAGGGCCCCACAAAAAATATTTTCCTGGGTCTCTGTACATCCCAAGTTGACCATGACTAGAACTGATTCCCGTGGACACACCTAATTATAAGAGACAATGAAAAATGCCCTCTAGCTATAAGCCAAGCAAGTATAGAAAGCATTTGTGTTAGTATGTGCACTGAGAGTCAGCCATCCTGTCACACTGAGGGTCAGACAATGAATATGAATATGTTAGTTATCAAATATATTTAAGTATAAAATTTGCTATGGAGAAAAACAATGTTGAGAATAGAGAAAAGGAATGTGTAATCCATGATAGACCCTTTAACACTGGGAGAAAAACCCTATTCACCATATTGCTAGTTTTGGTCCTTTTTTTGTGTGCATAAGGGACTACTTTCTTATATCCATATAAATGTATCTGTATGTGTGTGGATCATCTTCTTATTTGCTTACCTACATTTAATTAATTGTTTAAAGTCCAGATCAATTAGAATTTATTCAGTTGTGCTTTCCCTTCTCATTGATCCTTTCCTTCCCTAGTTTTCCTGAAAACTTTGCTTCAACTATGCTGCCTATCTCCTTCTACACTATGCCACACTACCTACTCCACTGTATTTGAAGGCAAGATGCATCACTTTCCTTTCAGTTTTGAATCTCAGAATGCTTATCATTAACTCACTTTAGCAAGTCCTCTACAAATGTTTGTTGAATGACTTTTAGACCTGTTCACCTTGGGAAGCTACAGAGGGTTAGCTGCTATTAAGCGATTGTATTTTAAGAAAATTCATTTAGCTGAGTTTGGGATGTTTTGTTTTAAACACATCAAATATTAAGGTGAATTAATTTAAAATATTCCTTAATTATCAGGTTCCATGGCAATTAGCCAAGAAATATTATTTCTTACCCTTTGTTTTTAAAAAACTCTTGTATTTAGGATTATACTGAATGTAGAGGAAGAAAGCATTAGTGAAAGAATACAGCAAATATTTATTAAAACAGACCTTTTTCTGGAGATCAGTACATAAAGATATAGTATCAGCCTAGCCCATTATTTTAAGTCACTAAATATCCATTAACATTTTAATAAAATAATTTATTCCTCTCTACCTACAAATAAAATTGCTGTAAGATGTGTACAGGTGCTTAAAACTTCATTCAGGAATACTGATTTCAAAACTAAGAATGATTACAATTCTTATATAATATTTGGAGATACAGAGATGGGATTGAGAATCCACATTGTGAACAAGGAAGAAATGCCAGGTTAAAAAAAAATTTAGAAAGCTCATTTCTGAACCCTTTTGCCTTGTAAACACAGTGACTGTGTTACATTTTCCTTCCTTCACCTTTAAATTGTTAGCTGTAATATGACTACAGTGGGCACTGATGCCAACCTCCTTTATTACTTGGGAACCCTCTAACGTTCCACGAATTCTGATCCTTGTCCTTTTCCTCATTTTTCACCATGAGCTTCAGATGGGTGAAAGCAAAAGGGAATCAGTGCATAATCTGTCATTCCTGATGTCACAGGATGCCAATGGCTGACCCCGAGTGTAGATTTTTCCAAGACCAGACCTCCAGTTCTAAGCTAGAGGCAAACTGCTCCACACTGTGGGTGGCTTTGTAAGTCACCAAACACATCTTAGATGCTGCAGTTCACAAGGATTTACTCTGAACAATATGCACAATCCCTTTAATCCTGGAACAAAACTTCCTGAAACAGTGTATAGACTATCTGGTGACCGAAGGTCCATAGGTGATCTTAGATCACTTTTAACATCAGTACTCTTTTTTCTCTAGACCCGTGGTCGGCCAACTGCGGCTCGCGAGCCACATGCGGCGCTTTGGCCCCTTGAGTGTGGCTCTTCCACAAAATACCACAGCCTGGGCGAGTCTATTTTCAAGAAGTGGTGTTAGAAGAAGTTTAAGTTTAAAAAATTTGGCTCTCAAAAGAAATTTCAATCGCTGTACTGTTGATATTTGGCTCTGTTGACTAATGAGTTTGCCGACCACTGCTCTAGACTAACATGTGCATTTATTATATTTTGCACAAATTATTATTAATTATATTATCGATTTATTAGCCTTGGATGGGTAAAGAACTAAAATATTACCTTTCTATTCTTTCCGTTGATGGAGACTACAAAATGCCTTTTTCCCTCCTTCATCTTTAAATCGTTAGCTATAATGTGACTACAGTGTGGGCACTGATGCCAATGTCCTTTATTACTTGGGAACCTTCTAACGTTCCATACTCTTTAGGATATTTAGTATTCCAAAGAGCAAATAGCGGGCAGTACTGGGTCTCACTGATAACAGCCAAGCTCAACTCCTTCATTGTCCCTGCTTAACATTTGGTGTCTCAGCTTGGTGCTATGTTCCTGGCATTTGTTTCTTTCCTTTCATAGCTGTGTGAATTGTGTATGCATACCCAGAGACCTGTTAGCAACCGACCTTTTTGAAAAAGCAATAGAGTAAATAAATTCACTTTGAGTTCTTTATATCATACTCAATGTGTAGGCTTGATGCCGATGCAGGAGCAAAATCACTATTGGCATCCTCTTGAAATTTATGTTTAGGGAAAATGAAGACTGTGGTTCAGGGGAGGAGTAAGGTAGGTGAAGGGTGGGGACTTGAGAAATAAGAGGGCTGTTTAAGGAGGCAGGAAGAGGGGAGGGCTTGGGGAAGGTGCTGGTCAGCTGAATTATGAGGCCCAGGAAGGTTATGTGGCTTTTAGGGCAGCAGGGGGCCAGGGAAAGGTCAAGTTTGCCTACAAAAGCCTTCAGTTGCACTCCAGCTATCAAGGAAATGTAACCCTTTAAACTGCATTCCCTGGACTAAGAAAAACAGAACAGAGACATAAAATCTTTCAGAGTAAGATATCCCCACTTTTGTTAGTGAGAACAAATCAATATATTACACAGAACAAAAATATTCACAATAAGTAATATCAATAAATTGAGCTAGTGGGGATTTTAAATGCATATTTTCATGTGCATAGATTAAAAATGTTTAGTTACTTTCCATAGATTGTTTTGTATTACATGCGCTGTATCCATTTACTTTCAAATATATCTTTTACCTGTTATTGTTACTATGAGCTGGGCTTACAAGTGCAGCATCATTTAATATCTAATAAAGTTATTCTCATCAGTACATGGTTTCTTTTCAATGATGTTTGGCTGGGAAATTGTATCTACAAGTGCACTTCTGAGACACATGATTAATTCAACTGCATCTGTTTCTGCTGTGGTCCTTTTTATCTGGAAACTCCAAAAAATGGGTAACTTTGGAATATTGTTTACTATATTTTAATATTAATGTAATATAGTTACAATTAAGTATAATGTCAACTTTCCATGCCAGACCAGTGATCTAAAATTATGTCGGTCTATTGTTATTTTCTATTGCTATATACTATGAAATGTATAGTTTGTATGTATTCTAAACAAAAGGCTTTCATTTAATACTTACTGAATCCATACCATTTTGTCTGCTAAATGTTTAGAAAAAATATTTTTAATTTATAATGTAAATTAATTTTTAATTTATATATAAATTAATCTATAATTTTAATTTATATATAAATTAAATTATATAATATATTGATGTATTTAATATATAAATTATAAATATACAAATATATATTAATACATATAGATATATATAGCAATCTCCTACCTTACTGAATGCATGTGGTTCTAATGAGGATAAAAACAAAGCTATGTGAAAGCATATTTTAATAGTTATTATTTTTACAATAGTCTTGGGTTCACATAAAAATTAAATGGAATGTTCCATATATCCCCTGCTCCCACATATGCACAGCATCCTTTATCATCAAAATCCCACACTAGAGTGGTACATGTGTTACAAGTGATGAACCTACATTAACATGATTCGTTCTTGACTTTGTACATTCTATGGTTTGGTGCAAATGTATATTAACACATATACACTTTTATAGTATGACTAGAGGCCTGGTGCACAGGGGGTTGTTCTCAGTCCAGCCTGCACCCTCTCACAATCCAGGATGCCTTGGGGGATGTCCAGCTGCCAATGGGATCAGGCCTAAACCAGCAGTCAAACATCCTTCTCACAATCTGGGACTGCTGGCTCCTAACCGCTCACCTCCCTGCCTGCCTGATTGCCACTAACCACTCTGCCTGCCTGCTTGATCTCCTCTAACCGCCTCTGCCTCACCCCCGCCACCACAGCTTCATCCAGAAGTACATTCCGAAGGTTATTCGGCTGTCCAGTCTAATTAGCATATTATTATTATAGATACACAGTGGTTTCACTATTCTAAATAGCCTTTGTGCCCTGTTTATTCAAACATCCTTCCCTTTAACCCCTTGCAACCAATGATCTTTTTATTATTTCATAATTTTGTCTTTTCTAAAGTATCATATAGTTGGTAGCATACAGTATGAACCCTTTTCTTTCACTTAGTAATATGAATTTAAGAATCCTCTATGTAAAAAAAAAAAAGAATTCTCTATGTCTTTTCATGGCTGTGACATATTTATTTCTGTGTTGAAAAAATATTCCATTGTCTGGATGTACCACATTTTATTTCTCTATTCATTTTATTTCTCTACTAAAAGACATTTTGCTTGTTTTCCAATTTTGGCAATTATTAATAAAGCTACTATAAACATCTGTGTGTAGGGTTTTGTGTGTGCATACGTTTTCAAATCCTTCGGGTAAAGTATTGCATTGCATGGAAAGAATACATTTACTTTTATTAGAAAACAACAAACTGTCTTCCCAAGTGGCTGTACTATTTTGCATTTCCATCATCAATGAATGAGAGCTAGTCTTGCTCCTCATCCTTTGCCAGCATTTACTGTTGTTACTGTTTTAGAGTTTGGTCATTCTCTTAAGTGTGTCTTGGTATCTCATTGGTGTTGCAATTCCTCCAATACTATATGGCATTGACCATCTTTTTTAATACTTATTTATTATCTGTATATCTTCTTTTATGAGTTATGTGTTCATATCTTAGGTCATTTTAACCTGGTTTGTTTCTTTCCCTGTTGTTGAATTTAAGAGTCCTTTGTATATTTTGCATAGTAGTCATTTATCATATATGTCTTTTGCAAATATTTTCTCCCAATCTTTGGCTTACCTTCTCATTCTCTTGACCATATATTTTGCAGAGCAGAAGTTTTAAATTTCAATAAAGTCTAGCTTATCAAGTCTTTGTTTCATAGATTGTACCATTGGAGTTGTATCTAAAGAGGCATTGCCATGCCCAAGGTCATCCAGATTTTTTTTCCTATGTTATCTTCTAGGAGTTTTCTAGTTTTACATTTATGTCTATGATCCATTTTGAGTAATTTTTGTGATTGTGTAAGGTCTATGTCCAAATTCTCTCTCTTTTTTTCTTTCTTTTTTTTTTCTTCCTTTGGATTTGAGTGTCCAGTTATTCTGGCACTATTTGCTAAAAAGACTATTTTGTTCCATTGTATTGCCTTTTTCCCCCCTATGTCAAAGATGTGGTTACTGTATTTTATGGGTCTATTTCTGGGTTGTTTATTCTGTTCTATTGATCTATTTGTTTATTCTTTCACCAATACCAACCACACAGTTTTTATTTCTGTAGCTTTATACTAAGCCTTGAAGTTAAGTAGTGCCAGTCCTCTAATTTGTTCTTAAATCTTATGATAGCTATTCTGAGTCTTTTGCTTCTCTATATAAACCTTAAAATCAGTTTATCAGTATCTACACAATAATTTGCTGGAATTTTAATTGGGATTGAATTGAATCTATAGATGTAGTTGGAAAGAACTAGCATCTTCAGTCATCCTATGCATGAAAAATCTCACTATTTATTTAGTTCTTCATTGATATATTTTATCAGAGTTTTATAGTTTTTCTCATATAGATCTTGTACTTATTTTGTTAGATTTATACTTATTTTATTTTTGGGGGTTACTCATGTAAATGACATTGTGTTTTTAATTTTAATTTCAAATTTTGCTTGTTCATTGCTGGTACATACGAAAGTGATCAACTTTTGTTTTTGTTTTTGTTTTTTTGTTTTTTACAAAGTTTAATTTCTTTATTGATTAAGGTATCACATATTTGTCCTCATCACCCCATTCCCATCCCAAACCCCTCCCCATGCATGCCCCACTCCCCTGTTGTCCGTGACCACTGGTTAGGCTTATATGAACGCATACAAGTCCTTTGGTTGAACTCTCCCCCTTACCTCCACCCTCCCCTACCTTCCCTCTGAGGTTTGACAGTCTGATCGATGCTTCCCTGTCTCCAGGTCTGTTTTTGTTCTTAGTTTATGTTGTTCATTATTTCCCCTAGATGAGTGAGATCATGTGATACTAGAAATACACTTATAAGAACTGAAAATGAGACAAGCAATAATGGTTATGCTGACAGGCAAATGAATCAGTCTGTAGTGAATTTCTTTCTGGGCCAACAGTTCTTTTGAGTCCCAATTTCAATGTCAAACAGTTCCTTATGTGTACATGTTAGCAATGATATTTCAATTCTGGATGGTGGACAAATGGTGGTAATGCAGGTCCTACCCTCTCTGGTTTGGTCCTGGGCAACCTGCAGTGACACACAGCTGCTGACTACTAGTATGGCAAGGCGTTGTCAGCGTCTTCCATCTCTGGACTGTTTCTCTTCTGTCTTCATGGCTGGAGCAGTCCTGTCAATTCCTCTCTGTTGCAGGAATCCACATGGTCTTGGAGTTGTTTTCTGAAAATATACAAACATATTCTTAACCAAAAGTTAATAAAGGAATCTTTTCTATAAATTTGACTTGGGATCCTTTTTCATTTTTTGCCCAAACCATTTTCCTTTGGCTTTTTGACACCATGTGTGTTTTTCATGAGTGTCTTGCTGTTAGCATTACAAATGAAAGTTAATTTTCTAAAGTAAAAATTTTCTAGATGTAATTTACTTACAGGATATTTTTCCTTACATGATATTCTTCTACTACCCCCCCCTTTTTTGATTTAAATATTAGGAGGCTTTTGGAAATTTCATAATGTAGTCTTGATAGCTTTTGAATTTTAATTTTTGCACTAAAATATGACTGCTTTAGGTTCATTACATGTTACACAATTTTACCATGAGATGAACTACCAATAAAAATTTTAGTTAACACTTTAGGAACAGCTTTATGTCCAGTACCATTAATTTTTCTAGAGTATTCACTTATTTCAATTAGCCAATTTAAATTAGTCTGAGAACTTGACTACTATTTTACTGTCAGATTTAATACTCTAACAAAAATCTTATTTTACCCTGTAAATAGTAGTGGAAAGGATTATTTGCCTTCTTGAGTAGGCCCTGAGCATTCCTAGTGCTAGGCTGGATTTAGATATCAAAAACCCACTTCCCCACACCATGGGTACAAGACAACTGAAACAAGTCTTGTTGCAGTGAGAGGGTAGCTGCTGTTGGCCAAGTCTCTGTCTGTTACCTGGGTCCCAATTTGAGCTGGGCATGGGATGCAAAGCAGCCATGGGGGCAGGAGATATCCTTCAGAAGGGGTGAGGGTTCAGGCCCTTGCAAAGTTGGGGTGGTGAGGGTCTGTGCCCCACCTCTGTTGACCCCCAAGTTCACTGCTGATGGCCCCTCTGAGACTGTGCCTGTCTTAGGTTGTTTCTTGCCTGGGGAATCTTACCCATCTCTGGCTAACCAGCTATCCTCCCTGTCTTCATGGCTGGAGAAGTCCTGTCAATTCCTCTCTGTTGCAGGAATCCACATGGTCTTGCCTGGCCAAGCAGGGTGATGTGAGGTTCAGTTCTGTCTCCTTGATAGCCTATGCCCCCGTGGCCTCCACGCCCAGCACCTGCCTTGGGATCCCCTCGCCTGATGGTGAGGCCCCGGCACTGATCACATATCTTGGGGAACCCACTGCATATTATCCTGTATCCTACATTTGTCTACAATTTTATATTTAGGAGTTTTGTTGTTGTTGTTGATTATTCCAGATTTTCTAGACAGCCAGGTCATCTGAGAATAAAGAGGGCTTTATTTTTTTCTGCCTATTATGTATATATTTTATCTCCTTTTCCTACCTTAATTCATTAATCAGAACTTCCAGTAGGATGTTGAAAAAGTAGTGGTGACAGAGGACATCCTTGCTTTGTTCTTAATCTTAGTGGGAAAGCTTGAAATTTCTCCCCATTAAGTATGATGTTAGCTGTATGTATTTTGTAGATGTTCTTTATGATGTTGAGGAAGTTCTCCTCTAATCTTTGTTGCTAATAATTTTATTGTGAATTGGTGTTAGGTTTTTTTAATTATTTTCCTGTATATATTGATATAGTCATGTGATTTCTTTTCTCTAGCCTATTGATGTGATGAATTACACTAGCTGATTTTCGAATGTTAAATCAGCCTTGAATATCTGAGATAAATCCCACTTGGTGTGTAATATTTTTATACATTTTTAAATTTGATTGGCTAATCAAATTGGTGATTTTTGTGTATATGTTTATGAGAGATGTTGATCTGTAGTCTTCTTGTAATGTCTCTGTTTTTGGTATTACAGTAATATTGATTTCATAGAATGAGATAGGGACTACTTCTTCTGCTGATATTGTGGAGAATTGGTATATTTCCTCCCTTAAATATTTGATGGGACTCACAGTGAACCCATTTAGGCAATGGTGCTTTCTATTTTGGAAGGTTATTAATGGTTAATTAAATTTCATTAATAGATATAAGCTTATTCTTATATCTATTTATTCTTGTGTGGGTTTTGGCAAACTCTGTGTTTTGAGGAGTTGACCTATTTCATCCAGAATATCATATTATTTTATAATATTTTATAATTATTATAGATGATCATAATATTTTATAATTATTTTTAAACCTCACTCAAGGATGTTTTTATTGATTTTAGAGGGAGAAAGAAACATCCATGTGAAAGAGAAACATCGATCAGATCAGTTGCCTCCTGTAGGCACCCCAACCAAGGATCGAAACTGCAACCTGGTATGTGCCCTGATGGGAATGAAACCCATGACCCTTTGGTGCAATGGGATGATGCTTCAATCAATTGATCCACACTAGCCATGGTCAACTTATTTTTTAATGTTCTTTATTTGACTGCTTAAAAAGGTATAGTTTCATGACAATTGAGGAAATTACTAAATTCAATAAATACTGCTCCCTACTCTTATATATTTTGTAAAATTTATGAATAAAGGCAGACCAAGCACAAAATATGAGAAAAAAAGTTAGAACATTTAGTCCCTTTCCTTGGTTCCATAAAATGACAACAAGAAGAGAGCATTAGGAATTAAGTATGGTCCTTATATCATTCATCAATAAATATTTATATTTTCCTATTTGATAGAAGTTTGTGGTCAGGTGAATGAAGATGGTGATGGAGTAGGTGGAAGTTGAACTAGCCTCCTCCCAGCCCAAAACTGAAATTAAAACTAAATTATAAAACAATCAACCAGAATAACCAATTGAATCCAAGCTGAACAGAAGTCTTATAGCCACGGATTTACAGAAGAAGTCACATCAAGACTGGTAGAAAAGGCTGAGGCATGAGGAGAGCTGCCCCACTGCCCATGGGTAGCAACTGAGTATCTAGAGGGATATATCAACTTCCCCTGAGGAAACTGGGGGTCTCAACCACATACCACGCTCCCCAACCCAGAGCAACAGAGCCAAGAGGAAGTGCCCACATAACGTCTGGCAGTGGAGATCTATCCACCAGGGAGAGATGGGAGTCTGCTAGAGACCCAGGTGCCTCTTGAAGGGTTGTTGCACAGGATCTCCTTCACAGCCACTCACGCAAGGATCTGGTGGAGGGAGTGCAGGTTGGAGTGGTCTAGACTCTTGTGATAATAGACTGAGCTGTGTGGGTGTTGGGGAGATACGAGGGAATGGGCCACTAGTCCCTTTGCTGAATTTCTTTACCACACCACCCACAGATGTCATTTTTTTCCGGACTGAACAGTCCCCTCCAACCTACATTGGCCTAAGGGTACTGCACCAACTCCACTATCTTGTCCCGTGTCACTGTGCCAAAGCTTATGCCTGCAAAGGAGTCTTCTGCCTGAACCTGTCATATAGAGTCTCTTGAAGGGATCTTGAGAATGAACCAGTGAGAATCAGAGGCAGAGCTGTGTGACCCCAGGGCAGAGACCATTTCCCCTCCCTGCCCACTGCAGGCCAGGGGAACCCAGCCTATAAATATAGTGGCCCAGCCAATCGGCAGCCCTGCCCTGTATGGCTATAGCAGCAGAGTCACCTGCCTGCCAGAGTGGCCATCCCCCATCACTGCAGCCAGAGTAGTGGTGTCAGAACCCCACATGGGGAACCCACTAACCCCATCATGGAAGAACCAGTAGCTTCACCCTTCTGAGTCCTGGTCACCATTCCTGACTGAACTTGTACCTCTCAGTTTTGCCAGTAGGTTTTCCCAGTGCAGAAGACTATTCAAGAGGTCTGGGAAGACTCTGGGAAAAACTGAGTTGTTGGCTCTTGGGAGGCATATTTTTTCTGTGCATTTCAAATTAGTGCCATTACTGTACAGCTCCCACCCTTGATATGGCTAAACCTTGGTTGGTGTGTTCCTGATAAACACTGCTGGCCTCACCCTGATGAACCCCTGAGACCTGGTACCACTACAAAGGTCCACAGGCACACAGAAGGGGATGGCTGACCTTGGTGTACCCTGAGACTGTAGCTGAGTGGCTTCAAACTCAGAACGGACACCAATTTAGAATCTGTATCAATCTGGTGAACATCATTCACCCCTACCTAATTACTCACTGAGAGCTTCCCTCAAGAAAATCATGTACTGCCAGAGGCTCTTTAAGTAACTGAGCCTAACAGACAACTAACAAGAGAAGACTTGAGGAGCCTTGGCCCTTTTGCTGACCTGCGCCCAGGCTTGGTGCTGGTGGAAACTGGCCTTCATGTATAGCTGGGCCCATCACAAACACCCAGGACCAGCAGAGACAGCCACAAACTGCAGATAACTTTGTATCTCCAAACAAGTAGCCCGAGTCCATTACTGGTAGCACTTGACATCAAACAGCATGGGAAACCCTGAACCAATGGGCCCCAGAACCAACACAACCAGGGGTTCAGACTACATCAGAGCACAACCCAACTGCATCCACAAGTAGCACACACAAAGGTAGATCTCAACAGACACCAGATCCTGTTGAGGCAAATTCAGCTTTATGGAGCCAGTCCCCACACAGAAGCTCACATATTGATCTCAGGGTTGATCCTCATTGGCAGCAGAAGGGCAATCCCACCCATGGATGGGCTAACAGCAATCAAGGCTCAGCTACAACAGGAGTGTTCACATATCCAAAACAGGGACATTCTTGGAGCACCTAGGTCAAGCTATTAGAGAGACTGTGCTCTGAGCTCCACAAGATACCTACTACATACGGTCACCACACCAAGGCATAGAAGAGCCACCTAATACACAGAAACAAATACAGAAAGTCAGTCAAAATGGAGAGAAAAAGAAACATGCCTCAAATGAAAGAACAGAAAGCAGCACTAGAAAAAGAACTAAATGAAATGGAAGCAAGCTACCAGACACAGAGTTCAAAATAATTGTTATAAGGATGCTCAAGGAACTTATAGAGAACTGCAACAGCATGAAAAAGGACATAGAAACCATAAAAAAAAGAAAGCGTCTGAACTGAAAAATACACTATAAGGAATCAATAGCAAGCTGGATGAAGCAGAGGACCAAATCAGAGATTCAGAAGGCAATATAGAAGAAAACACCAAATCAGAACAACAAAAAGAATAAATAATTTTTTTTAAAATGAGGATAGTCTAAGGAACCTCTGGAACAATATGAAGTGTAACAACATCTGCATCATAGGAGTACCAGAAGAAGAGAGCAAGCAAGGAATCTAGAACATATTTGAAGAAGTAATGTTGAAACTTCCCTAACCTGGTGAAAGTAAAGCACACCTAGGTCCAAGAAGTGCAGAGTCCCAAACAAGATGAACCTAAAGAGGCCTATACCAAGACATCATAATTAAAATGCCAAGGGTGAAAAACAAAGAAAGAATTTTAACCCTTTGCACTTGCTTTTTTTCTCGATTCCTTTATTCTAATGCTAACCGTGTCGAGTCACACTCGACGTCCGAGTGTAAAAGGTTAAAGACAGCAAGAGAAAGACAGTTAATCACTCAAATGGGAGCTCCCAGAATGCTATCAGCTGATTTCTCCACAGAAACATTTCAGGCCAGAGAGGATTGGCATGAAATATTCAAAGTGATGAAAAACACAGACCTACCACCAAGACTACTCTAGCCAGCAAGGCTATCATTCAAATTGAAGGTGAAATAGAGAGCTTCCCATATACAAAAAAAACTAAAGTTACCACCAAACCAGTTTTACAAGAAATGTTAAAGGATTCTCTTTAAGATGCGGGGTGGGGAGAAGAGAGAGAGAAAGAGAGAGAGAAACATAGTTTTAAAGAATAAAATGGCAATAAATACATACCTAACAATAATTAATTTAAATGTAAATAGCTTAAATGCTCCAATCAAAAGATGTAGGGTAGTTGAACAGATAAGAAATAAGATCCATATATATGTTGTCTATAAGAGCCCCACCCAGAATGAAAGAAACCTACAGACTGAAAGTAAAAGGATGGAAAAGGATATTCAAATGGAAATAAACAACAACAACAACAAAAATGGGGTAGCAGTACTTATATCAGACAAAACACTACATAATGATAAAGGGAGCAATTCAACAAGAGATTAGATAGAATCCTTATAAACATGTATGCACCCAATATAGGAGCACCTAAACATATAAAGCAAACCTTCATTTGCATAAAGGGAGATATTTAAGAATGTTTTTTGTTACAATTTTTCTTATATGAGCCATCTACACTAATAAAGATTAAATATGCAAATTGACCTTCACTTTGCAACACCCACCAGCCAATCAGGAGTGAATATGTAAATTAACCCCCGAAAAAAAAAAGATGGCAGCGGCCCCACCCCCCAGCTGCTCCGGGCCTCTGGGCAGCATGCATGCAGGTGTGGAACGGCCGGGCATGGTAGGACACCTGCTATGAGGGGGAGGGCAGGGGGCGGAGGGAGCTACAGGAGTGGTTCTCTGGCTGGAGTGAAGACTGAAGACTCTGGCCAGAGCAAAGATGGAAGGCGGCAGCCAGAGCGAAGGCCTGGGTCCCAGGTGCCAGAGGAAAGCCAGTGCCAGCAGCCAGGGGAAGGAAGGCCTATTGCACAAATCTTTGTGCAATGGGCCTCTAGTATAATAATATTTCACAGTTTTAGAGCATGGTACACTTAATAGGGTCAAATGTGAGACTATCACCATTATTCCCACAACACATACATGTTCAAGTGTGCACACCCACACACACATGTACACACATATATAACACATTTTATGCAGCTTTCTATCCATATTCCTTTTGTTCTCCCTTAGTTAAGACCACTGGCTGCCTTAATAAAATCAAACCTAGAGCCCCTAAGTTTGGCAATAGCCATGCAGGGAGAGAACTCTGGACCTTACATACCAGCACTGTGTAATAGAATTTTCTGTGATGACAGAAACATTATATACATGTGCTGTTCAAGAATGTAGTCACTAGTTCCATGTGGCTATTGAGTATGTGGAATATGGCCTGTGTGCCTGAAAGATGGTATTTTAAATTTTGTTTAATTACCTTAATTTAAACTAAAATGTATATACAACATGTAGTTAGTAGTTACCATATTGACAGACTAATATAGACTCTGGACTTTTGTTCCTTATGATTTCCCCAGACGTGAGTTGAGGCCTTACACTTCTATCAAAGTTGTAGTTAATTCTGACGGAACATTGTATTAGCTGAGGGAGTTTTAAAAATATCAACTTCTTAGCATCACTTTGATGATTTTAATGTAAAGCCAAGGCTCAGAATAATTGTTGCAGCCCAAGTACAGACACAAATCTTTTCTTATCTGTATTAGTACAGGTACAACCATTTCAACCAGAAGTTATTCAAAGCTTTGCGATAACAGAATGAGAATAGGTCTACAGGGTACATCCATCCCAATCAGTGATCCTCAGAATGTGTTCAATGGGACACTAGATCCATAGGATTCTAGTAGAAGCTTTATTACCAATAGTCTGAGGTATCTGGGGTAAAAGAAGTAAAGTAATTTTATTTATTGTAGGACTTTCAAGAGAATTTATATACTAATATATTGGGAATTTCTAAGAAGAATAAATTGTACCAAGGTTGCTTTTTCCCCACAATTTACTTCTCCAGAATTTGCTTATCCATTCTTCTGGAGTAGTGTTTTGCTCATTATACCTTAGAAAACAAAGATATTAATAGGTGACTTATGAAGTAAAGAAATTCTCTTATTGACAATCTGGGAAGAGCCAATTTGATCTTACTAAGGAAGCTGGCAAGTTTACACATTATATTTATGCTAGTTTCTTTTTATCTGGCTCCCTTGGTAGACATTGTGTGATATTCAAATTCATGTTTTAAAGTTAGGGCTCTAGAGTCAGAGTGCCCAAATTCTGAAATTGCTTCTATCATCTTCAAGAACTAGGAAGGATCTGAACATTTACCCTCCTTGCAGACTAAGAAGTTAGCCTGTCACGGTGTCATAGACCCTGGCAAGAGACATGAAACTCTTCATTCAGAGACAGGGGATTTATTATGCAAGTCACAGCAGCATAATGAACGTCATGTATCCATCAGGTCTTCTTGACCCCAAGTCTCATAGGTGCCATGCAGAGGGGCACTAGCGGATGCTACGTGCACAACTGGTTTGTGTCACAGTGAGAAATTCAGAGCTTAGATGGCCCCTATCTTGTCAGTTGTTGTTGTCAAATCTGCCCAATTTTTGCCTTATAGGGAGACATTATCCTCACTTTCCTGATCTGAAAATAAATCTGTCCTTTGTCCAGAAAGAAGACACTAGTTCTATCGTCCTAGGCTGTTTCCTATACCAACATCCTTGGATAAATATTCTAGGACAAAAATTATCAATGTCTCTCCACAAAAAGTGCAGAAATTGAGAAGATCTATTGGAATTATTTTCCAACATTTTTCACTAGCTGCATTACCTCTCTAAATTTTAAGTGAAATTACAATTACAATGAAAATCCCATCTGCTTCATAGAATTCTTCAGTGATTTAAACAAAGTGTTCCCATGCTAGTGAATAAAGCATAACTCAAAAAATAATAATAATATAAATTTTAAATATATAAATTTTAGTAAAATTCTAGAAGGGCGCTCAGCTCTCAGTCTACCAATTTTTCTTAACTGTATTAATTATCAAATAATTGTTTATATTTTTAGACTATATTCATTATCCAAGATAAACTGTTACTTTCCTATTGCATGAAAACTCCCTCAGTGCAGAAAGATTCCTCTCTTTCTCTTTTCTTCCAATCCTTTCCCAAATATGATCCAGGGCCCTGAGACCAGACATATAGCTCTGGCATCTAAACAATATATTTGCCTCAGAGTTTCCAGAATTAATCCCTGTGGTTTTACCTGATTTGTGAAACCCCACTTGTTCTTGGATATCAAAGCCTATTGTGCATTGATCTGGGATGAGACACTTTTTTCTCTCTTTGATCTTTGAAACTGATTTTTGTAATTTAGAGTTAAAAACAACAAGAAAGAAACTGAACATAACCCTCCCATCTGAAACATTTTTAGTCACAGCATTTTCGCTATGATTTCAAGAACATGCATTGAAACTCAAATCTAATGTTTAACACTTAAATTTTGTTTTATTGCCCTACCCAGAAGAGGTTCTAGAAACTCTAAGGGAATGTGAAAGGGACTCATCATAAAAAAAAGGTGGGAGTATATCTCAGTTAATAGCTCAAAATGTTTTCTGTTAAGTATGGCAGGACTTTGAGATGGGAGATCATTTTGGTTAATCTGAGTGAGCTCAATTTAATCACAAGGGTCCTTATAAGGGGGAGGCAAGAGGGCCAGTGCTATAAAAAGCAAGATGATGACAGAAGCAGTGAGAGAGATTGGAAGACACCTGTATACATAGCACATAGACACAGACAGTAGTGTGGTGATAGCCAGAGGGAAAGAGGGGTGGGGCTAAGTGGAGGGGAGGAAAAAGGGGAGGAGAATGAGGACATCTGTAATAGTGTCAATAATAAAAATAAAATTAAAAAAAATAATTTAAAGAAATAGAATCATACAAACAAAAAAGCATGATGGAGACATGAGTCGAGGAATACAGGTGGTCTCTAAAAGCTAAAAAGAAAAGGAGATGGATTTTCCCTTAGAGCTTCCAGAAGAAATATAGTCAAACCTGCTGATACCTTGATTTTAGGATTTCTGATCTCTAGAGCTATAAGATAATACATTTGCATGGTTTTAAAATGCAAAATTTGTGGCTACTCGTTACAGCAGTCATGGGAAATTAATAAATCATGTTTGCTTACAAACCCCTGTACAGAGACATGGGAATATTGTGGTAATTGGGCTTTAAAAATTTTTGCCAACTCTGTCTCTGGTTTTCATCATATGTTCCATAATCTATAGAAGGAGAGAGAGAAGCAAGGACTTCAGGTATTTTAATTTTAAAACTATATTGTGGCCCATATGAAGATGGGCCACTCAGGCCCTATTTAAGATAGAACTGCTAGTAAGGAATATTCTCCTGACAAAAATGGCAGTCCAATTGTTTAGATATTCACTGGTGGTGTGCTGGGTTGGCCTGATGGAGGGGAAGGCCAGTGCCATGGTGATTCAGACATTTAAAAAACAGAAGACTAATAATAGATATAAAGACTGAGAAATTAGATGTTGTTATTAAATTCCTTTGAATTCTTAGATAATAAAAATTTGAAGGCAAGTAACTAAGAATTAGAAACTTAGTGGGAACCAGAGTCTCTGAAAACCCAATGGAACTTCATCTCATGCAGCTGGAATTCAGAAAAAGGTAAAAGTCAGCATAAGGTTCAATCGTCAAAGTGGCTGGACACTAAAGATGGCTGAATGTTGAACTGACCCTAATTGGGAAAAATTGGAACCTTGACATGTAATTTTGGGACATCTCTGTGAATGTCCATGAAGATTTCTGACTCCTCAACTTTGTCTGAAGCACTTGAGCCTTATTAAAGAAGTGGCCCATCATCTCCCATCTCTGTTAAGAGTTAGCTTGCTTCTGGAAGAAAAGACGGAAAGCTTTCCTTTGCTATCTTCCCACTTTCATTCCTGCAGGCCTATAATTAGATCTAAGTGGTTACATAAGTCAGCCATGCCATGCTGGGACTAATAGGAGAGCAATGAAATTAAACCCACAAGTAGCTGCTGGAATGAGAAAGCATTTATCCCGACCAATAGTGAGACAGGAATCTGAGGGTGTTTGATCAAAGGAACTGAAACATAGCCTGGAAAAAAGGCAGTGTATTGATATGGGGACTAGTTCAGTATGTATACAAGATTTCACATTCTGGCAAGACCCCCAGGGTATGGTGCAAACTTGCTGCTAGGACTAGATCTAGAAGCTGAGAAAACATAATGACTACATTGAGTGAGATTAAAATGCCCAAATTGTCGGAGCAGATAATAAAGGGATTAAAGGTCAAGGAAAGTAGGCATATTGGAATGGATATATTAAGTGAGACCTAAAGATCTTGTGAGGTCATGCAGAGAATTATGAGAACATCCAGGGAATTATGTTCCATGACCTTGAAGCTATGCCATTTACCCAAGGCTGTCAGAAAAAACACTAGTGAGAAAAATGTTTAGTGGCAGGCATCATTACGAACTTCAGCTGTGGCTTTCCTCTGACATTCAGGGCTGGTTGCAGAGAGGCTGTTACAGAACATGGCTTGCTGAAAGCGATGGAAATGACGATGTGGCCTCAAAGTGGTAGGAGGCAGGTGGCAGTGTTGAACCACCAGAAGCCATGGGGTTATAGTTATCATAATGACAGACACATTTGGATCAGCCCCTTTGGCCAAGGGTCCCTGACACAGAGAATCGTGAAGATGTTTAAAAGACCAGGGTATCCCTAAGAGTTAAATAAAATAGAGATAACAAAAGTACCGCTAAATTATATGTGTGTGCAAAGAATTTGGGTAGAGAATGAGCATAAAGTTGAAAGCAGTTTCTCCAATAGAAATTATCGTGCCATGCTCAGTTTCCAAATCTAAGCAAATTTTCCAACCCGATCCAGAACCTGCTGCCTGAACAGATGTCCTGATCCCCAGAGGGAGGACCCTGCATACTACAGCCAATATATACTGTAATTATTTCCACAGTACTTCTTCGAAGGAACCCATGGCTACTTACTTGAATGATTGTGCACTGGGTTAAGAGGAATACACAGACATTTCAAGGATCATTGGACACAGGGCTCAGTTAACATGGATACTTGCAGACATTATGCATTATCATAATTCCCACTTACAGTGGGAACATGTGATCAGATAATAAACAGAGGTTGGCCCAATTCTAGCTACAGTAGGTCATATAGATCTGTGAATTCAAGTACTGTTTATTTGTATGATCCCAGATACGTTTTTTGGAGATTGATACAGTTGGCAATTTTAGTAATGTCCACATTGGATTGTTGAGCAATGGGATAAGAGCTATCATAGTGGTGAAGGCCAAATGGAAGTCTCTGAAATTGCATGCCCCTTCAATAGGGAGAGATGGTATTGCCATTGGAGGGTGAGAGAAAAAGATGAGATGAATGGCACTCCTTAAGATTTCAAGAATGCCAGGGGAGATTTTTAGTATATATATTTTAATTCATTAGTCTGGCCTCTGCCAAAATTCAATAGACCTTGGAGAATCAGTTTAGACTACCACAAAATCAATTAAACAGTAGACCCAATCACAACTGCCATATCTGACACAGTATTATACCTAGGGCAGACTAATATAGCCACAAGTACATAATAACATGCAGCCAATGATTTAGGACTTTTTAGTTTATACAAATCAGGAAAGAAAATCAGAAACAGCTCCCATCGACGTAGAATGCACCACAATATTTACTTAGTTTTGCCCCAATGGCTAACCATTCTATCCTCTATTTTAATAAAAACCCAAAAGGTATTGGCTTTCTGAACATTTCACAGAGTATCATGTTGATTTATTATAATGATGAATCATGCTGATTAGGCAGAATGAGCAAACGGTTGCTATGTTATCTCATTAAATTGAAAATGCTCCAAAGGGTGGGAAGCAAACAACATGAAGAACTGGAAATGTGACACAGTACAGCAAAAAAATTTAGAGGTCCAATGGCCAGGGGCATGTCAATACGTACCCTTCAAAGCCAAAAACAAAGAAACAAATTGCTGTATCCTCTGCCCCTTCCCACCGAAAAGGAAGCTCAGTGCTATGAAAGCCTCTTCAGTTCTGCAGAGAACATAGAATGGGAATGCTGTGCTGGCCCAGACGCAGGGTGATACGGGAGGCTGCCAGTGTGAACGAGACCTGGAACAGGAGGGGCACTGGCATCCGATTCCATGCTACAGTGCAAGTACTTCTGTCGCTCAGATGATCCAGCATATTATATTGTGTTGGAGATTTCAGTGGTGAAAAATACTAAATGCAGATATTATGGCAGGCAGCAGTGGAAAAATCACAGGCCCCCGGGTTTCTGGAGCAAGGCGATGTCATCTCTACCAGAAAATTACATATGTTTCAAAAACAGCTGCTGGCATGCTGCTGGGCCCTGGTTGAGTTTAATTGGTTATAAATAACCAAGGAACCTACTTGACAGTGAAGGACATGTAGAGGGAGCCTCTTGAATATGGAACCCACAGATTATATTCACAACCATCAAGATGGCAGCCTGTTGGTGTAAGCATAGCTGAAGTAAACTCTCAGAGTCAATACCACAATGAATTGGGTAAACAATTATAACTATTTATGAACAAGTACAGTAATTCTGGCCTGAAAAAGCTATCAAGATCACAGAATTTTAAGGATTGAAAGTTTGAGTCATACCATCAGGTATCTTACCAGCAATGAATGAATTTTTTTACAATGAATTTTTAGTGGAATACAATGAATTTGCTTTTTATTATGGGCATTTTATTAACATGCCTACAGTGGTATTTATCATTTCATGGAATATGGGTTGTAAATTAGAGATGAACTACAGGGAGACATTCCTCTCCTAAGTTTCTCCTCAGGAAGAGGCCCCACCATACTGGTAATACCTGCTCCCTGAACCTGTGTTGTGAAGTGAAGCTACAGGGTCCACAGAGTAGATTGTGCAGACATGGATATGAGCCATTTAGATCTCCCTTCAAGAGAGAACTTGCTGCCCACTTGTGATGAGTGTGATTAGATGATTGCCTCTAGCTGTTAACTTATCAAAGATCCACCTCAGATTTCAAGGCAAAGCCCTTTCTGTATCAGGCAGGCCTTCAACAAATTCGTGTGGAAGGTGGTTGGAAACAGCATAGCCATTTTCTTCTCAGGACTCCTCTAATGGGAGTATTCACTCTTTGGATCCATGTTGGGCTAGGGTCAGCAACAAGGTCTGGCAACTCCCCCTATTCAATGTTGCTTCCTCGCCTTTCCTTCCACAGGTATTTCTTAACAATAACTCGTTCACACACTTAACTTCACCTTAGCAACTGATTCCCAGAGAACCCAGCCTGTCTCAACTACCTAATCTCTGTACATTCTCCAGGGTAATTAAGGAAATGTCTTTCAGGGAATTATACTGATATCATATTCTTTTGCAACTACATTAATAGGAAGCCACGATATAGGAATGGTGTTATTAACATGCAGTTATCTAGTGATGGGGGCCAAGCCCAGATTTTAGTATGGACATGGATTATATATGGATTATATATATATGAGAGAAAGAGATGATAACGTAAAATATTTTAGTCAATCTCATGATGTACTACAATATTGTCAAAAGAGGATAAAAAGTGTCAAAAGGAAGATTTATGACAGAACAAAAAAAAGCAATAGTTTTCAACTTGCTGGGTAAAAGAACCATAAACTTATACCTTTTATTAACAGCTATCTCCTAGTACAGAAGAGAAAACAAAATATCCATGATTAACACCAACAAATTGAGATTAGGTATAAATTTAGAGCACAATAAGGACAAAAGAAATATATTTGAATCTTTAGCTCAATCTCATGAATCATTTTGAACAGAAATTTATAATTTCCAAATAATTGAAACACAAATTAGTACAAAAATATTTTCTAAGATAATAAAAGAGCCCTTAATGTTGATTATTATCCAATGCAAAATAGATTTAAAATATGTTAGGACCAAGTACTGATTCTTCATATAAAAATATAATACATTTTATTCTCCCATAGTTGATGAGAGTATAATTTATTACACTCAGAAGGAGCACATGTTCATAGAAAATATGTCCTTTATAATTTTGCTGGATATTTTATTAACATGCCTACAGTGGTATTTATCATTTCATGGACCATTGACAGTTAAAAAGGTTCAAGCATTAAAATTTTATTTTATCTGCAGACTTATTCTAGAAATAAACTATTCACAATGTGGCATTTCTATTATATCTTCCCTTGAGCAACTATCAACTTCCTCATGTAACTATATGGTTTTACTCTTCTTGAGAATGGGATTGGCATTAGATTATTCCAATATAAATATTTTATTTGAGAAATTAGAGTAGTATAATTGAGATTATCAAAGGAGTGAATTAAACTAGGCTTGGAACACAAGGTTAGTCAAATTATTTCTGTGATAGTCAAGAATTTTGTCCCTTAATGCATTAAAAAATGAACACAAGCAGTGTGAGACAAAGTTGTAGTAGGCAATATAAAAAACTTCTTTCCGAACTCTTACCAATCACAACAGCATGGATGGATCTGGAGAGCATCATGCTAAGCAAAATAAAGCTAGTAGGAGAAAAATAAATATCCCATGATCTCACTCATTTGTGGAATATAATGAACAACATAAATTGATGAACAAAAATAGATCCAGAGACAGTGAAGTATCGAACAGACCATCAAATTTCAGAGGGAAGGCAGGGGAAGAGGGGTGGTAAGAGATCAACCAAAGGACTTGTATGCATGCATATAAGCATAACCAATGTAACACAGACACTAGGGTGGTGAGGGCATGTGCTGGGGAAGCGGTTGGCCGGGAAGAGGTCAATGGTGAAAAAAGGAGACATATGTAATACTAAATGTAATGTTTTAAACAATAAAGAATTTTAAAAAAAAGTAAATTCTGAGAACACTAAAAAAAAGAATTTTAATGGAGTAATAGATTTAAAAAAAAAAAAACTCCTTTCCTTTATTTAAAAGTTTTCCATAATAAAATATTTTCAACTTTCTAAAACTTGACAATTTCTACACTAGAAATATAAATCTGAAATGCTAGCTTTCCTATAAATGAACTATTTTGTCCATCAGCTGCCTATTAGCTCATTGAAGTTTGCATTTGTGACAAAAGATTAAAGATGCCAGGGTCCTTTAATCAGATCAGAAAAATATAAAACAAAGCAATAATTTACTTAATAAATAAACTCTAGTAGAGCAAGGTAATTAAGGAAGCCACTGATTAAATCACTCTCCAGAGAATACCCAAGTATTAATGTACAGTAGTTTGGTTGACTCAGAAAGTAATTAAATCCTAGAAAGGAAAGTGGTAGAATTTCTCTTTCTAGAAACCTTTAAGGCTAGAGTAGACACTTTTCTTTGGGTGTCTTTTCGCTCTAAAATTCTTCAATTAGAATGTCTGTGGTATTTATTTCTTGAGGACCACTTTAGCACTTTGCATCTCCTGAGTTTAACAGAAATGCCTCATGTATACCACTTTTAAAAATTAACTAATAGACTATTTTTCAGAGAAGTTTTAGGTTTATAGAAAAAATTGAGCAGAAAGTAGAGTTCCATGTATCCTCCTCCTCTCCAACTGCTGCACATGGTTTTTCTCTATTATTAACAACTTGCTTTAGTGGTACATTAGTTACAATTGGTAAACTAATATTGATACATTATTATTAGTTAAAGTCCATAGTTTGCATTATGGTTCAGTTCTATGGGTGTTGAAAAGTGCATAACACCATGCATTCAGCATACGTACAGTAATTCATTAACCTAAAAAACCCCTGTGCTCCACCTCTGCATCCCTCCTTGGCACCCATTGATCCTTTTACTGTCTCTACAGGCATCCCTTTTCCAGAATGTCACATAGCTGGAATCATACCATGCTATCATTTTTCAGACAGGTGCTGGGTCCTCCATCCCTGTTTTGCACATCAGTGTCTCTCTCAAAATAAAGACTCTTAGAGAGCACATGCTTTATCACATGTGATACTTATATTTAAGATCCCATCTAATTATTTCAGGATACTAATGATGTAAATAACATCAAGTTCTACCTAGATGACCAAATATTTTGTATTACAACTTACATCAATATATGCTTTAATATGCTAGTATGTATTTTACTTGATATATTTAAGCTGCTAAGGTCTGCTTTTATCTTTTTTTAGTATATAACATCTGTGGGAAACATGTTTTATTTAATTTATACACAAGCTGAAGCAAAATATTGCTAATATGTCAACTACTTTGTTCATGATTTTCTTTCTCAATTTTTCTGATGGTAGAATACATCATCAAATTATTGTCAAGGTTGCTGGGTTTAAAAAAAAATGTTTATCTGTTGTTGTTTTGCAGTTGTTTAAAATACTCTTTTACCCCTCAATTTTTGAGTATGATAGGTATGTGAGATCATGACTATAATGACTACATAAATAAATCACTAATTTCATGTTGTGCTCTGTTCAGAAGACCAGAAGAAGAAATTTAAATGATCTGTTTCACTCTATTAAATGTAGACCCATGAGAGTAATGATATTTTTATTTAATATTTTAAAAATAAAATGTAGTCTACAATATGTAGAAGGGTTGTGAGTGCTAATTTACATTTTTCTAGATTAAATGGAATAGCTTCAGGATGGCAGAACAATTTTTTTTCCCTTCAAGTTTATTCCTGAAAGCATTTTCATAAATTTTGGATATTTCTAAACAAAGAACAAATTAAAGCTCTTTAAAATAAAACATATATCTGGTCCAGTTTCCTCACCATATTGTTATAGAACTAGAGGACACATTATCTTTGTGTCTATGATAGGTAGAGTGTGGTGTGCTTCATCCTATCTAATAAAAGAGAAACATGCAAATTGACCGTACCTCCACTATGCCCACAACCCACGCCCACCAGCCAATCAGGAGCAAGTATGCCATTTAACCCAACCAAGATGGCGGTTAATTTGCATATCCAGGCACAGAGCAAAGACTGAAGACAGAGTAGAAGGAAGCCAAGTGCTACAGAAGGGAATGAAGCTGTGGAGAAGCAGGCGGGGCGGCGGAGAAGGGAGGGAAGCAGGTGGGGTGGCGGAAACGGCCGCAGGAAGCCTTATTCTTGCAGGAATCTTCCTCCAATGGGCCTCTAGTAGAAAGATAAGAGCTCACCAGTAATTTCTATTTATAGAAGAATAAAAACTAGTCAATTTCTAAAGTCACTAGTTATATTTTCAATACTGTTATAAGTATTTACATACATTGTTTTATTTTTAACCTTCACATAAACTCTATAGAGAAGGCCCTAGCATTATACCTATGAAATAGATTAGGAAAGTAACAACAGGTTTATCTTTTGCAGAGACATTTTGCGATAGAAGCAGTATTCAGACTAAGGCAGTATCAGGCCAGAGGCCACACACTCAAGCTGTATAATGTTGCCTACCTGCTCTAATGACTGATTTTCTTCATTAAATAAATCAATATATTACAGAAAAATATATTTAAAATCAATAGGAATCTTTCAAAAGAGTGTTATATAAGTTATTCCATTTCAAAGCAGATGTGGTAAATTGATAACAAAGTATTAATATAACCTTTTAGAATAAAGGTCTTATTGTTTATGCCACACATTTTTATAGGATTTTTCTTTAGAAAATCAATAAAGTTCCCATTTTAATCATTATAAATTCTTTTCTTATTTAAAAGGGCATGAGTTAGTTATATAATGTTTATAAACTTAGATCATTGTACATTTTATTAACTGCCTGACCATCTCCAAGATAGTGATTTGTAAAAATCTATTTAATTTATATTTGTCTGAGGATAAAAAATTTAATGAAAAATAAGCCTTGGATGTCTCTTGACATCTCAAATTGGGATTCTTACAAGATTGCTACTTTTTTTTTCTTCAGAATTTACTATTCTCCATATTTCCTTTTCTGGATCTTACAAATGTTAGGAAGCATGGTGATCTATTTACACTTTAATAATCACAGAATCACAGATATGAGTTATTTCACGTACTGTGCCAAATGCTCAGAAGATCATAGTCCAGTCCCTGCCTCCAATGAGTTTGTCATTTATTTAGTGAGACAATGTACATATAAACAAAAATAAAAGTGACAACAAAACGCCATACAATAATAAGCCTTTATAGATAGCTAGAGTCTGCAGTTTATTTTCTGCAAATTTCCAGATATTAAATATTTTAGGATTTGTGGGTTTTATGTGATCTCTTCTTTATCTTCAACTTTTTGTTTTCATATCTCTTTAAAAATATAAAAACGACCCAGCTAGCATGGCTCAGTGGTTGAGCATGGACATATGAACCAGGAGGTCATGGTTCAATTCCCAGTCAGGAAACATGCCCAGGCTGTGGCCTTGATCCCCAGTGTGGGGCGTGTAGGAGGCGGCTAATCAATTATTCTCTCTCATCATTGATGTTTCTATTTCTCTCTCCCTTTCCCTTTCTCTCTGAAATCAATTAAATATATATTTAATTATAAATCAATTAAATATATATATGTGTGTATATATATACATATATATATATTTATTTAAATATATTTAATTGATTTCAGAGAGAAATATATATATATTCAACTAACAATATTTTGTTTTCACTTATATATAACACATGACCTGTATCTTAATAATATCTTCTCTACCTGGAATTAGGCTGCAGTCAATCTGAATTTTATAATATTCTCTCTTGAGATAAAAAGTCAGTGAATAAAGTTTCTGAATGTATACAAACACATACACACACACATCCTGTTTACAAAACCCAAAACTTCAGGACAAAAAGCCTTCTCTTTACCTCACAGGAAACTCTCCATTACTCTTGCTTATAAATTTTCCACTCACTAGAATTCCTCCTTTATGATTTTGTTCTGATTTCCCAATATACCCTCCATTAGAAGCAATAAACTAGAATATGGGGAATTTCTAACAAATAGGCCTTCTTACAATGGCCAAAAAAGAGGAGAGTAAAAATAGAAAACAAATTTAATCTCACAAATGTAAATAAAACTAGACTATAAATTACAATAAAATAGTGACTGTTCATATTAGTAAAGCTCTCTAAAGCAAAATTACTCTAGATTCTAGTTGCGATCTTATAGTTTTGAAAACTTCTTGGAAATCCAAGATAGAAACCATTACTACCTCCTTTTTGTGGCTATAAGAGTTCATACAATTAGTGCAGCACATATGTCAAATTGCACTTTATTTATTTGGATAAGCATCTCTCCTGCCAGACTATGATGTCTTTTATGAAATTATTTGTTTTCTTTTCCTTGAGATTTCTAGCATAGTCCCAGCACAAAATAGGCACTTAATTAATGCTATTAAATTTAATTAACTGGCATGAAAGAGCAACAATACCTGGATACTTATAACCAGGACAAATGTTGTGCCCATGTAGAACAGAAAACTGATTATGTTACACTTATGGACCAAGAGAAAGGTCATTACTTAAAATAATCATGCTCTACTGATAAATAAAATTGAAACTACATATTGGATTTAATAATTTTGGGTTAGAAACTTTTTAAAATATATTTTATTGATTTTTATACAGAGAGGAAGGGAGAAGGCTAGAGAGTTAGAAACATCAATTAGAGAGAAACATCAATCAGCTGCCTCCTGCACACCTGCTACTGGGGATGTGCCTGCAACCAAGGTACATGCTCTTGACAGAAATCAAACCTGGGACCTTTCAGTCTGCAGGCCAACGCTCTATCCTCTGAGCCAAACCGGTTAGGGCAGGGTTAGAAACTTTTTATAATTTAAATACAAATCCCCCTAAGAATGGAGTGAAATGTTATGCTCTTACTAGGAATTTAGTCCTAAGAGTCAACCTTAGAACTGGGAGCAGATTAAAGGCCAAAGATTTAAAAGAGAGAGAGGGAGAGGAAGAGAGAGAGAGATTGAGAAAGTTCTAGGATCCTGTATAAGTTGTTATGTTACTTGTATGTGCCAACTTGGTTAGGCCAAAGTAGCTAGATATTTGGTCAAAAACCAGTCTCAGTATTTCTGTGCAGGCATTTAAAAAATGTGATTAACATTTAAATCAGTGAACTTTGAGTAAAGACTAATGTGGGTGATCCTCATCCAATCAGTTGAAGATCTTAAGAGAAAAAAGATTGAGGTCTCCCTAATCAGAAGGAATTCTGCCTCCATACTGCCTTTGGTCTGGAGCTTGAACATCAAATCTACCCTGGGTCTCTAGTCTGCAAGCCAACTTTGCAGATTTCAGCTTGCCAGCCTCCAGAATTGTATGTCTAATTCCTTAGAAAACCTCTCTTTCTCTTTACTTTTTACTTTTTGTTAATCCTCACCCGAGGATATTTTTTCATTGATTTCCAGAGAAAGTGGAAGGGAGAGGTAAAAACAGAGATAGAGAAACTATGTGAGAGAGACACATCTATTGGTTGCTTCCTGCGTGCACCCCGATCAGGGCCGCGAATTGAGCCTGCAACTGAAGTACATGCCCAGGACTGGAATCAAACCCAGGACCTTTCAGTCCACACACACACACACACACACACACACACACACACACACACACATCCTATTGCTCTGTTTTTCTGGAGAATCCTGACTAATACATAATAAAAATAAAAAAGGGGGGAGGGCAGGAAGAAGTAGGTTACTGGATACTCAAAAGATTTTTTTAAAAAATTTACACTAACGCTGGTCATGCACAAGCCTGATTTCCAATATAAGGCTTATGGAAGCAAATGTAAATGTGGAACTTCAAAACAAAGCAACTGTCAAGTGTCATAATATAAACCTCAAATAACACATTTTACCTGGTTTTACAGTTTCTCTTCTCAGCAATTGACCTGCATATGTTATCTAATTTTTCCCACAGGTGAAGTCTTTCATGTTTGTTATGTGGTCAATTTACAACACCTAAGGGAGAATTGCACATTTTATAGTCTGTATCCTCAAACAGGATTAGTTGGCATCCTGTTGTTATTATCATCCACATTTAGTGCCTTCTTCTCAATATGTTACAAATCTCTTAAGGTTTCAAAGTTGTTTATTTTTCTAGTAACTGTTTTTGTAAAAACTAGTTTCTAAGTACTTTTTTTTTTAACCCATGATTATCTAAAATGAAATGCTTTCCCAGAACCAGTATTTTCAAAACCAATATTTTCACAAAGTAGGAATCTAATGAACAAAATAAACTGATGAAAAAAATTGAAATAGAAGCAGAGATACATGGAACAGATGGACAACTATCAGAGGGGAGGAGAGAGGGGTACTTGATGAAAGAAAGTAAAGAGATTAGCTAAAGAACATCCTATTTAATAAAAGCCCAGGCACTGAAACAGTGGAACAACCAGAGACCAGAACACCATGACATCCCCCCAGACTGCCCCCCCCCACCCCGGGAGCGGTTAGGGGTGCCCCTAAGCAACATGATAGGGTACGAGTTTGATAGGGGAAATTCGAAGAAATAAGAGGGAAGGTCTTAAGGGTCTGTGGGGTTGGGGTGGTCGGCTGGAGTAGGTTTGGAGTGTGCTGAGGAAGGAAGAGGAAGATCCCATTGGAAAATGGCTCAGCACAGTTTTTTTACTTTCTCATTGCAAACTGGGACGACGGTGCCAGCCATGGACTGAATGGGTGGTTGTTTCATGAGTGCGCTTGGGACCTACATGTTCATGGCAGCAGCAGTACTCCCGAAACTTCACTGATTCCAAATAGTAAACAGCTATCAACAACAAAGAACAGAAAAATCCTCTCCAACTAGAGGCCCTGGACATTGCAACACTACTGAAGGAAACACCACTTAAGGAGGAGCTAGAAAAGCCAGAAGTATGTAATCAGAGGATTGTGGGATTGTGGAGGACTCCTGGGCACCTACCGCTAGAACATGAGCCTGTTATTACGCATGTACATAGTCAGCCCTACAGTCCTCAGTCTCGCAGTATTTGGATGTGACTTCTGGTGGGACATTGTTTCGATTGAGGTTTGCTGTTCCCTTGCAGCGAGGAAGATCAGAATTAAAGGTTTCATTTGTTACTTTGGTTTGAAGTGGAGGAAAATGAAATAGTGACGAATAAGAAACTTTGGAGATAGTGAAGGATTGTTTGTTTAGACTGTTGAGAGCTCATAATGAGAGCTTAATTTGGATAGAAATGCTGCTAATAGCACCCGATGCCTGAAATCTGAGCACTCTACTTTTAGGTATTCCAGTTCAAGTTTTTGGAGACTGCCTATTAAAACATTCCTCGTTGAAAAACAAAACATAACAAAACAAACAAACAAACAAAACATTCCTGGTTGGAAAGTGTATAGAAGCCCATAAGTATTAAGTATTTGCTGTGTTTACCATGCTTAGTTCTTTATAAGGAACATGGAATAATGATAAATGCCTCATGTACTCAAGAAGCTCGAATATTAAAATAAAAAATAAAGAATAAATATAAATATTAAAAAAAGAAGAAGAAGCTTGAGTTTTATTCAGAAAGTCTTCAAGGGCTTATCCTATATAATAAAAGCCCAGCGACTGAAAAGGTGGAATGACCAGAATGACCAGAGACTAGAACACTACAGCCCCTCACTCAGGCTGGCCCCGCCTCCCCGGGAGCAGTTAGGGGCGATCAGACAGGCAGGTGAGCAGTTAGGAGCCAGTGGTCTCAGATTGCAAGAGGGATGTCCGACTACTGATTTAGGCCTGATCCCTGGGATTAGGCCTAAACTGGCAGGCAGATATCCCCTGAAAGGTCCTGGATTATGAGAGGGTGCAGGCTGGACTGATGGACCGCCCTCCTCATGCACGAATTTCGTGCACTGGGCCTCTAGTCTATATATTTAAAGCCTAAGCAACCGGACAACTGGACAACCGGACAGTAACTATGATGTACACTGACCACCAGGGGGTAGATGCTCAATGCGGAAGCTGGCCCCTGGTGGTCAGTGCGCTCCCACAGTGGGAACACCTCTCAGCTGACAGACGAGTGCTAGATGCCAGACTGACAGTGCAGTGGTGCAAGCCTCTCCCATGGACACTCCCCCTGAATGCCCAAGTGGGGGCAGCAGGCACAGTGGGACTAGAATGAGCGGGAGCGGTGCGGCACCCAGCCCAGGCTTGGCCCCCTCCCTGGCCACCTGCTGCTTTGCGCACTACTTCGTGTTGTGCAGGATCAGTGCAGACAGCAGGCTGTAGCCCGACGAGCCGGTGGGTAAGGCCAGGCTGCCATGGCTCAGAGGTCCACTGATCCCCATAGGCCAGGCCAAGGGTCTCTAGTATATGCATAATCCATAAACATAGGCAACAGTGTGGTGATGGCCAGAGGGAAGGGGGTACAGGGGCTGGGTGGAAGCAGGCAATAGGAGGGTAGGGGGCAATGGGGATATCTCATTATATTTTAATGAGAGCATCAAGTTAGTTTCACCTACAAAAGAAAATGAATTCATTAAAATAAGAAAATTAATTAATTAATTAATCTACTTAAACATTAGGTTAATCAGAGGGCTATAACACTTTTACTGTTTTGTTTGTATCTACTTCTAGAAGACTTGTACTCTCCCTATCCTATCTAATAAAAGAGTAATATGCAAATTAACCATCACTCCGCTATAACCACAAGCCACTCCCACAAGCCAATCAGGAGCGAGTATGCAAATTAACCCAACAAAGATGGCTTCGGCCACAGAGAGAGCAGGAGGGAGGCTTGGGTTTCCCTGGCGATGGAGGAAGCCAAGCTTTCCGCACACCCAGGCCGACCCAGGCCTCCACTCCAGGCTACAATGTTTCAATTATAGAAGATAAATAAATCCCAACAAAAATGGTGGCAGCCACAAAGCTGGAGAGAGCAGGAGGCTAGGGTTGCCCCTGGCAATGGAGGAAGCCAAGCTTCTGGAGACCTGATCTGCCTTGGCCTCCACTTAAGGCTACAAAGTTTTAATTATAGAAGATAAATAAAACCCAACAGAAATGGCTGCTGCCACAGAGCAAACAGAAGGCTTGGCTCCACTCCAGGCTACAAAGTTTCAATTGTAGAAGATAAATAAATCCCAGATACCAGAGTCTCCACTTGGGTCACCGGGGGGTGTGGTCAGCCTGCAAACCACCACAAGCCCCTCACCCAGGCCGCCCCATGCCCCAAGGGAACCCTCACCCTGATCCGGGACAACCTTCAGGGCAAACCAGCTGGCCCCCACCCATGCACCAGGCCTCTATCCTATCTAATAAAAGAGTAATATGCAGATTGACCATCACTCTAACACACAAGATGGCTGCCCCCATGTGGTCAAAGATCCTGCCCCCATGTGGATATAAGATGGCTGCCACAAGATGGCCAGCAGGGGAGGGCAGTTGGGAGGGATCAGGCCTGCAAGGGAGGGCAGTTGGGGGCGATCAAGCCTGCAGGGGAGGGCAGTTAGGGGTGACCAGGCTGGCAGAGGAGGGAAGTTGGGGGTGACCAGGCCTGCAGGGAAGGGCATTTGGGGGGGACCCAGGCCTGCAGGGGAGGACAATTAGGCGTGACCAGGCCTGCAGAGGAGGGCAGTTAGGGGCAAACAGGCTGGCAGGGGAGCAGTTCGGCATCAATCAGGCTGGCAGGGGAGTAGTTAGGGGGTGATCAGGCTGGCAGGCAGAAGTGGTTAGGAGCAATCAGGAAGGCAGGCAGGCGAGCAGTTGGGAGCCAGCAGTCCTGAATTGTGAGAGGGATGTCCGACTGCCCGTTTAGGCCCAATCCCAGTGGGGTCCCAGATTGGAGAGGGTGCAGGTTGGGCTGAGCGACACACACCTCCGTGCACTAATTTCATGCACTGGGCCTCTAGTCTATACGAATAAAAGCCTAGATGGCCCTCACACCCTCACGCAACGCCCTCATGTCATCACAAGATGGCCGCCACAAGATGGCCGGCAGGGTAGAGCAGTTGGGAGTGACCAGGCTGGCAGGGGAAGGCAGTTGGGGGCCATCAGGCTGGCAGGAGAGGGCAATTGGGTGTGATTGGGCTGACAGGAGAGGGCAGTTGGGGGCAACCAGGCCTGCAAGAGAGGGCAGTTGGGATGATCAGACTGGCAGTGGAGGGCAGTTGGGGGTGATCCGTCCAGCAGGGGAGGGCAGTTGGGGGCAATCAGGCCAGCAGGGGAGCAGTTAGGAGCCAGCAGTCCCGGATTATGAGTGGGATGTTCGACTGCAGTTGGACATCCCCCGAGGGGTCCCAGATTGGAGAAGGTACAGGCCGAGCTGAGGGACACCCCCCCATGCACGAATTTCATGCACTGGTCCTCTAGTATTATATAATTCTCTGTAGCCTTATTAGAGCTAAGATGGTTTTATTACTGAAATAACTTGTAAATTATCAGTCTATTTTCATCATTCACAGTTTTAAAAGCAAAATGTTTCTTAGCATTATTCAGTTCATTCTCCAAGTTCTCACTCTGTGGCAATGAAATCATCCAAAACTGTCTGACAACTCATGTCATTTTAAAATCATCCAAGAATTTACCAAACTAGTCACAATTTTAAACTATCAAACTAATAACCCTGTAAATTTCTAGAACATGAGATAACATGTATGTGTATGGATATGTATGCATAGAGACACATACAGATAAGTTTGTTAACTTATTACACATTTAACAGATTAAAATGGAAGTAACTATTAATCATTTGGGGGGGGGGGCATTTTTAATCCAAAACTCATTGCCTCATAGTAAAGTTATGGATGATGAACAGAAAGTTTAAGAAAGTTGTTTTATATACTAAGAATAGCAATTTAATTGCACACCCACCGTTGGACTACCCAAAATTATGTTTATCACCAGTGTAGTTTTCTTGAATTAATTCACCATACCACATAAGTTTATATAGTGATCAATCCATTTATTTATTTATTTATATTTTATTTTTTTCCATCACCACTTATCCCCTATATAATTTTAAATTCCTCAGAAAATTATTTTTTAAATAAGTGCAAATTAATCTTAGATTTCCATTCCATAATTGAGGTCACTTATCCATTTTTATAGTCTTCATAATTTGATTTCAATATTTTTATTTTTTACCCCTACTGACAATTTATGTCAAATGATCTCCAAAGTATGGACTTTCTGTCCTAGGTCTTGATCTGTAGTATTCTGTCTTGATTGGCATATTAGTCAGGATTGAGTTTTCAGAAACAGAACACACTCTATGTATTTTTTAAAACAAAGGGATTTAATAGAGTATTGGGTACTTACAAAATTATTGGAAGAGCTGTAGCATAGAATTTTAGGCTAGCTGTAGTTTTTCAGCTGCAATTTGTGTCATAATCAGGGAGATGGGAAATCAAGTAATCATACTGGAACTTGGCTTCAGGACCAAAACCCCATATGTGTTGTATTACTCAGTTTGGTTAGGTCATGTTGCAATAAAAAAACAAAACAAAAAAAAAACAAACTTAGGATTCCAAAATAGTGGCGGAGTATGTAGAAGTGACACTAACATGCTCCCAGGATCAAACTGGAATTAGAACTAAAATACAGAAAAACATCCTGAATAATGAACTGAAGACTATCTGAAGAGAACCCTGGTAAGCAAGGACAAAACGTGGTAGGAAGTCGGAGGCATGAAAGAGCTGGCACAGACAGCAGCTGAAGTTCCAGAGAAATTTCTCAGCTGTGGGAGGGTTCCTACTAAGAACTCTGGAGTCTAAACCGCAAACTGGGCCCTCAAGTTCAGAACACCAAAACTGAGAAAAGTGCCCACACAAGATCTGGCTTTGAAAAGCATCAGGGTTGCTATCTGCCTGGGAAAGACATTTGGAAATGCAGGGAACCTTTTAACCTTTTGCACTCGGATGTGTGACTAGACACGGTTAGCATTAGAATAAAGGAATCGAGAAAAAAGCAAGCGAGTGCAAAGGGTTAAAGGGCCAATGCACAAAATTTCATGTGGCGCCACTCACTTTGGGCTCTGGCAGAGAAAAGTCAGTGTGAACTCAAGTTTTTTGAGTAGAATCTGGGGTTGGGGGCTCTGGGGTTAGAGCTCAGAAATCAGCCAACCAGTTTCCTGTGCCAAGTCATTCCCTCATATTGCAGAGGACATCTTTCTAACTCAGATCATTAACATTCAGGCAGCTTTTACCAGGGGTGGAAGCAAGTACACCACCCTGTTGGAAAACTTCTCACCCTATCCTGTGGTCAATAGCCTCAGGCTAACCAAGACTGAATAACAATCAGACTGCAGGGAGAGGTGGCTCTCTAGAGGTTTTGAGTCTTTCCCTAATCTGATTCTTGGACCATGGCTAGGAGAAGCAGACCTTGTAGCACATCTTGGTCCTTTCTAAACACAACTAGCCCCAGCAGACATAGCCACAAGCTGTGGATTGCTAATAGCTCCAAACAGGGCACACAGTGCCAGTCACAAAGAACATCTCACAAGATTGGGAGTCATAGCAGATCTACAAAATACATAGCCAAAAATTCAAACAGGCAGGCAAAATAGGGAGAACAAAAAAACAAACAAAACAAAACAAAAAACAAGCCACAGCAAATGGAAAAAACAAGAGAATTCTCCAGAAGAAGACCTTATCAAAATGAAGATAACAAATTTATCAGATATAGAGTTCAAAATAATGATGGCAAGGATGCATAACAGCATGAGAAAAGATATAGTAACTATGAAAAAAGACCCAACAAAAATGAAAAATAACATAAAACTAATTAAGAATACATTGTAAGGAATACACATCAGATTAGAGGAAGCAAAGGACCAGATGAGTGAATTAGAAGACAAGGTAGGAAAAAAAAAATCACTCAATCAGAGAACCAAAAAGAAAAAAACAGGACAGCTTAAGGGAGCTGTGGGGTAATGGGAAACATAACAGTATTCACATAATTGTTGGGCCAGAAGAGGCAGAAAGTGAGCAAGGGATTGACAAAGTGTTTGAAGAAATAATGGCAGAAAACTTCCCTAACCCGGTGAAGGAAAAGGCACACAAGTTCAGGAGGTACAGAGAGTCCCAAGCAAGAAGAACCTAAACAGATACATCATAATTAAAATGCCAAAAGTTAAAGACATGGAGAGAATCTTAAAGGCAGTAAGAGAAAAGCAATTTGTTACCTACAAAGAAGCTCCCATAGGCTGCCAGCTGCTTTTTCATCAGAAACTCTACAAGCCAGAAGGGAATGGCATAAAGCATTCAAAGTAATAAAAAGCAAGGATCTAAAACCAAGATTACTATATCCAAGGTAGCTAGCTTTCAAAATAGATGGTGAAATAAAGAGCTTCCCAGACAAAAAAAGACTAAAGGAGTTTATCACTTCTACACCAGCACTGCAAGAAATGCTAAAGGGACTGTTGTAATGAGAAGAAAACATATATTTAGAGAGAAACATAGGCATAAGAAATTGAAATGACAATAAATATGTAACTATCAATAATAACCTTAAATATAAATGAATTAAATGCTCTAATCAAAAGACATAGAGTAGCTGAATGGATACAAAAACATTACCCAAATATATGCTGTCTACAAGAGACTCACCTCAGAAAAAAAATCTCACAAAGGATGAAAGTGAATGAAAGGAAAGAAAATTTCCAGGCAAATGGAAACAAACAAACAAAAAAGCTGGAGTAGCAATACTCATATTTGACAAAATAGACTTCAAGGTTAAGGCTATCACAAAAGACAATAAAGGTCACTACATAATACTAAAGAGATTGATCCAACAGGAGGATACAACCCTGGTAAACATATATGCAACCAATAAATGGGGCACCTAAATATATATATGTTAAAAAAACTTTGAAGGACTTTAAGGGAGAGATCAACACCAATACAGTTATAGTAGGAGATTTTAACACACTGCTGACTTCATTGGATAGATCTTCCAGATAAAAAAATTAACAAGGAAACAGTGACTCTAAAAGACACACTGGATTAGTTGAATTTAGTTGACATTTATAGAACATTTCACCCCAAAGCAGCAGAATATACATTCTTCTCCAGTGCCCATGGGTCATTTTTAAAGATAGACCACATGTTAGGACACAAAACAAGTCTCTACAAGTTCAAGAAGATTGAATCATAACAAGTATCTTCTCAGTTCAAATAGAATGAAATTAGAAATCAACTACAGTAAATATATTAAAAAATATTCAAACACATGGAGCCTAAGTAGCATGTTATTGAACAAAGAATGGGTTACTATTGAGATCTAGAAAGAAATAAAAACCTCCTGGAAACAAATGAAAATGAACACAAAACAAATTGTATGGGACACAGTGAAAGCAATATTGCTAGCGAAGTTCATAGCACTATAGCTTACCTCAAAAAACAAGAAAAATTAATAATAAGTTATTTAACCCTAAAACTTAAAGAATTAGGAGTACAAAAGAAAACCTCAGAAGAAGTAGAAGGATGGAAATAATAAAGATTAAAGGAGAAATAAATGACATAGAGACTAAAAAAAAAAAAAAATACAAAAGATCAATGAAACAAAGAGCTGAAAAGATAAACAAGATTGATCAACCTTTAGCCAAACATATTTGGGTCCAGAAACAAAGAGATGGACCCAAATAAATAAAAGAAGAAATGAAAGTAGTAAAGTAACAAGTTCTACCACAAAAATACAAAGGATTATAAAAAAAAAAAAAAGTACTATGCCAACAAGCTGCAAAAGGTTCATGAAATGGGAAAATTCCTAGAAAAATACAATCTTCCAAAACTCAATCAAAGAGAATAGAAAACTTTAATAGGCAAATAAACATTAATGAAATTGAGGCAATAATAAAAAGTAAAAAAAAAAATAAAAAAGCTCCCAGCAAACAAAAGCCCTGGTCCAGATGGCTTCATAAGGGAGCTTTAACAAACATTCAAAGAATTAAAACATATTTTCCTCAAAATATTCCAAAAAATCCAAGATGAAGGAAAATTCCAAGATCTTTTTATGAGGCCAGCTTTATTCTAATTCCAAAACCAGATAATGACACTACATAGAAAGAGAATTACAGGCCAATAATCCTGATGCTCATAGTTGCTAAAATCCTCAACAAAATATTAGCAAATCCAATCCAGCAAAATATTAAAAAGATCATAACATGACAAAGTAGGATTTATTCCAGGGACACCAGGCTAGTATAATATTTGGAAATCAATAAACATGATACATCACATAAACAAATTGAGAGATAAAAATCACATAGTCATATCAATAGACACACACAGAGGGGGAAAAAACAAAACAAAACATTTGATAAAATCCAACACCCATTTTTGATAAAAATTCTCAGCAAAATGGGAATAGAGGGATCACATCTCAACATGATTAAGGCCATATATGACAAACCTACAGGGAACATCATACTCAATGGGCAAAAACTAAAACCATTTTCCTTAAGAACAGGAATAAGTCAGGAATGTCTGCTTTCACCACTCTTATTCAACATAGTACTGGAAGGGCTTGCCACAGCGATCTGACAAGGAGAAATCATAAAAGGCATCCAAATTGGAAAGGAGGAAGTAAAACTATCATTACTCGCAGATAACATGATATTGTACATAGAAAACCCTAAAGACTCCATCAAAAAACTACTAGATTTCCCAAAACCGGTTTGGCTCAGTAGATAGAGCGTCGGCCTGTGGACTGAAAGGTCCCAGGTTCGATTCTGGTCAAGGGCATGTACATTGGTTGCGGACACATCCCCAGTAGGGGTTGTGCAAGAGGCAGCTGATCGATGTTTCTCTATCATCGATGTTTCTAACTCTCTATCCCTCTCTCTTCCTCTCTGTAAAAAATCAATGAAATATATTTTTAAAAAAACTACTAGATTTAATAAATAAAATCAGCAATGTAGCAGGATACAAATTTAACACCCAAAAATCTATGGCATTTTTATACACCAATAATGAATTATCAGAAAGAGAAACTAAACAATGTCATTTAACATTTCAATAAAAAATTAAGATACCAAGGAGGTAAAAGACTTGTAATTAGAAAACTACAAGATTTTGGAAAAAGAGATAGGGAAGACATAAACAAGTGAAAGAATATACCGTGTTTATGGATTGGTAGAATTAACATCACTAAAATGTCCATACTACCAAAAGCAATCTATAGATACAATGCAATCCCTATTAAAATACCAATGGAATATTTAACAAATCTAGAACAAAGACTGCAAAAATTTATATTGAACCAAAATAGACCCCAAATAGCTGCAGCAATCTTGAGAAAGAAGAACAAAGTTGGAGGGATCATAATACCAGATATCAAGTTACTGGTATTGGCACATGAACAGGCATATAGATCAATGGAACAGAACAGAGATCCCAGAAATTGACAAAAGCCATTCTACTCAATTAATATTTGACAAAGGAGGCAAGAGCCATACAATGGAGTCTAGACAGTCTTTTCAATAAATGGTGTTGGGAAAATTGGACAGATAGATGCAAAACAAAACAAAACAAAAAAACTAGATCATCAATTTACACCATACACAAGAATAACCTCAAAATGGATGAAAGAGTTAAATGTAAGTTGTGAAACATAAGAATCCTAGAAGAAACCATAGACAGCAAAATCTCAGACATCTCTCATAGCAATATGTTTACAGATACATCTCCTAGGGCAGTGGTCGGCAAACCGCGGCTTGCGAGCCACATGCCGCTCTTTGGCCCCTTGAGTGTGGCTCTTCCACAAAATACCACATGCGGGTACGCACGTGCAGTGCCATTGAAACTTCATGGCCCATGCGCAGAAGTGGGTTTTCAGCCTGGGCGAGTCTATTTTGAAGAAGTGGCATTAGAACACTCAAGGGGCCAAAGAGCCGCATGTGGCTCGCGAACTGCTGTTTGCCGACCACTGTAGGGCAAGGGCACTGAGGGAGAAAATAAACAAGTGGGACTATATCAAAATAAAATGCTTCTGCACAGCAAAATAAATCATCAACAAAACAAAAAGGTAGCCCACTGTATGGGAGAACATATTTAGCATTGATACCTCTGATAAATGGTAAATATCCAAAATATATAAGGAACTTATACAACTTAACAAAAGGAAGAAAAACTCCAATTAAAAATGGGCAAAGGATCTACTGTAAATAGACACTTATCCAAATTGGACATAAAGATGGCCAAGACACATATGAAAATATTTTCAAAATCAGTAATCATCAGAGAGATGCAAATTAAAATTAAAATGAGGTATCTCCTAACATCTGGCAGATTGGCTACCATCAACAAATCAACCAATGACAAGTGGTGGCGAGGATGTGGAGAAAAAGGAACCCTAGTACACTGCTGGTGGGAATACAGACTGGAGCAGCCATTATGGAAAACAATGTGGGGTTTCCTTAAAAAATTAAATATGGAACTGCCATTTGACCCAGTGATACCACTTTTAGGAATATATCCTAAGAAACCCAAAACAGCAATCGGAAAAAAAATGTATGCACCCCTATGTTCATAGCAGCACAATTTACAATAGCTAAGATCTGGAATAAGTCCAAGTGCCCACCAGTAGATGAGTGGATTAAAGAAACTGGAGTACATTTATACCATCAAATACTATGCAGCAGTAAAGAGATGGATCTCTTACCCTTTAAGACAGCATGGAGGGGCCTGAAGAGTATTATGCTAAGTGAAATAAGCGAGGCAGAGACAGACAAGTATCGCATTATCTCACTCATGTGGTCACATACAACAGGGTGGTGAAGCCCTGAAGCAGTTGGTGGGGATGGGCTAAAAGGGGTCAATAGGGGGAAAAGGGGACATATGTAATACTTTCAACAATAAAGATTTTAAAAGAAAGAGAAATAATTAAAAAAACACACTCAAAATCTCATTGGTTTAAAAATAAAACCTTATTTCTTGTTCATAAAATGTCCTGTGTATGCCATAAAGATTCTACTTGCGGTGGTCTTCCGTGAGCTGTGTCATATTTGCATTTCTATGTAAATATGGGCTTGTGTGACTACCATGGAAGGGAGAAAACAGATAGAAAATATTTCAAATATTCTTAAATATTTTCTCCAAAAAGTTACATGTGCCATTTTTACTTGATTTTCATAAGCCAAAGCAAGTCAGCAGGGAAATTTATCCATACCTCCTGTAAGGATAATAATCAGTAATATTGTTGAGCAGTACTAATAACTACCATGGTCCTTTTAATGTCTCCAAGTCCCATGTAATTGTGGCAATTAGCTCAAAGTCAAAGAATTCTTGGTTTTTATGATAGACTTTATACTCGGTCCAAATGTGGTTGCTCCTCATTCAGATACCTAAAACTAAAAAGACAGATTATACGCCCCAACATCCATTTTTTTATGAGTGAATAGGATTATTGTAATGGACACTACCATTTTTTGAGTAGATGAATGGGAGTCACATAGAAGACACCAGTCTGTAGAAGTTCAGAATTCCCAAGGGTTTCCTACTTTGTGGGGAGGGGAATAGTCCTTCATTATGCCCTTTCACTGCTCAGGAAAGCTACTTCCTCTAACTGACCATGGTCCCTGAGAAGAAATCTTTCTTTACCATTTTCCTCCTTATTACATGAGAATGAGGAATCGGGGAACTATAACTTTCTTTGTGGCTGAGCAATTTTCTCAGACCAATTCCTGCTTATACAAGCTTGCAAGCCAAATGTTCACATTAAGTCTTCAGTCAGAGATTACTTTTAGTTTAATCTGTGCTTCCTTTGCTGGAAAACCTCTTGAAAATTTTGCAAACTCTTTATTTGATTCCAATCAATAACACATGCTAATAGCCCATGCAATGTTCTCCTCAGGACATTGTTTTTAAATTTGCAGTATTTAGTTTTTCTTTCACCACTTTCTTTTTTTACCTAGTGGTGATTCTGTGTACTTAATTATGGTAACTTTGTGATTAATATGTACCTTAATCTTTTTTCCATGAGATATTTTAACTAATTAAAAGGTTGACTCAGCCTGGCTGGCATGGCTCAGTGGTAAAGCATTGACCTATGAACCAGAAGGACATTGTTAGATTTCTAGTCAGAGCACAGGCTTGGGTTGTAGGCCCCACAATGGGGAGCATGTAAAAGGCAGCCCATCAGTGATTCTCTCTCATCATTGATGTTTCTATCTCTCTCTCCCTCTCCTTTGCTCTCTAAAATCAATAAAAATATATTAAAAATTAAAATTAAAAAAAGGTTGACTCAGCCACACTCTTAGCTGGATCTTAAATCTGTGATACATTCAGAGATTATAGTAACAGATATGATGCTCATCTTCTTAATTTAATTCTTGCCATTCAAGGCCTTCTTTAAGTTTTACATGTACAGTGAGGAGCAGAGAAATAGCTGCTTTTTCCAACTTCAAAAATCTCCACATTTTTAATTTGTTTCTCTTTCTGTTTATTCTTGTTTGTTAAATGGTCTAATTCTTTTCTGAACTCACTTCTTTCATGTAATGCCTCCCAACCACAATCAGTACTATTCATGTTCACTTTGCTTGCTATCTTCTTCCTCTAGACATACAAGGCCATTAAGTACATGATCATCCTTCCATGTTCCTTCAGAAGTCCATTTATAAGTTATTTGTCAATGAATAACATGGACTCTCCATCTTCAGACTCAATGAGTTTCCTCATCACTTCTGCCAAGACAATGCTTCATATATTAGGCTTTGTTTTCACAACATCCCAAACGTAGAATCAATTGTAGTATTTATATTAATCCAGGTTATTTTATGGTAATAAATAATTACAAAATTGTGGTGATTTAAAACAACAATGGGGGAAATAAAGAACTAATATAATGTTATTAGAGGCCGGGTGCACAACATTTGTGCACTGGGGGGAGGGGATATGGGGCTCAGCCCAGCCTGTGCCCTCTAGCAGTCCTTAGCGCTGCCATGGAGGCAGGAGAGGCTTCCACCACCACCACTGCATTTGCCAGCCAGGAGCCAGGATCACTGCTCCTTAGTGTTGCCTCAGAGGCAGGAGTGGTTCCCACCACTGTCCTGTGCTCACCTGCTATGAGCCTGGCTTCTGGCTGAGCAGCACTCCCCCTGGGGGAGTGCACTGACAACCAGGGGGCAGCTCCTGCATTGAACGTCTGCTCCCTGGTGGTCAGTGTGCGTCATAGCGACCAGTCGTTCCACCATTCAGTGGATTTGCATATCAGGGTTTTATATTATACTAGAGGCCCGGTGCACAAAATTCGTGCACGGGGGAGGGGAGGTGTCCCTCAGCCCAACCTACACCCTCTCCAATCTGGGACCCCTTGAGGGATGTCCCACTGGGATTGGGCCTAAACAGGCAGTCGGACATCCCTCTCACAATCCAGGACTGCTGGCTCCCAACTGCTCGCCTGCCTGCTTTCCTGATTTACCCTAACTGCTTCTACCTGCCAGCCTGATCACCCCCTAACCACTCCAATGCCAGCCTGATTGATGTCTAACTGCTCCCCTGCCAGCCTGTTTGCCCCCAACTTCCCTCCTCTGCCGGCCTGGTCACCCATAACTGCCCTCCCCTGCAGGCTTGATCGCCTACAGCTGCCCTCCCCTGCAGGCCTGGTCCCTCCCAACTGCCCTCCCCTGCTGGCCATCTTGTGGTGGCCATCTTGTGTCCACATGGGGGCAGGATCTTTGACACATGGGGCATCCACATGGGGGCATCCATATTGTGTGTTGGAGTGATGGTCAATCTGCATATTACTCTTTTATTAGATAGGATAGAGGCCTGGTGCATGGGTGGGGGCCAGCTGGTTTGCCCTGAAGGGTGTCCCGGATCAGGGTGGGGGTTCCCTTGGGGTGTGGGGCAGCCTGAGCGAGGAGCCTGTGGTGGTTTGCAGGCCAGCCTCACCCCCTGGCAACCCAAGCGGAAGCCCTGGTATCTGGAATTTATTTACCTTCTACAATTGAAACTTTGTAGCCTGGAGTGGAGCCAAGCCTCCTGCTCGCTCCTTGGCCAGCAGCCGTTTCTGTTGGGGTTTGTATATATCTTCTATAATTGAAACTTTGTAGCCTTACGCGGAGGCCTGGGCCGGCAAGGGTGTGTGGAAAGCAGGGGGCAACCCTAGCCTTCTGCTCTTTCCAGCTCCGTGGCTGCCGCCATTTCTGTTTGGATTTGTTTACCTTCTATAATTGAAACTTTGTAGCCTTGAGTGGAGGCTTAGGCCTGCAACGGCACACGGAAAGCTTGGCATCCTTTGTTACCAGGGAAACCCAAGCCTCCCTCCTGCTCTCTGTGGCTGTAGCCATCTTGGTTGGGTTTATTTGCATAAACGCTCTGATTAGCTGGTGGGTGTGGTTGGTGGGTGTGGCTTGTTCGTGTAGCGGAGTGATGGTTAATTTGCATATTACTCCTTTATTAGGTAGGATAGGATATGTCAACAGTAATTTAAAATAAAAAATATATTTTAAAAATGAATACAAATAAACAAATCCTGACATATTTTTTGCTCAAGATTATGGCATACCTGAAAGTTTTTTGTTTTTTATATATATATATTTTTTATTGATTTCAGAGAGGAAAGGAGAAGGAGCGAGAGAGATAGAAACATCAATGATGAGAGAGAATCATTGATTGGCTGCCTCCTGCATGCCCCCCACTGGGGAACAAACCTGCAACCTGGGCATGTGCTCTTGACTGGAATCAAAGCCAGAACCTTTCAGTCCACAGGCTGACACTCTATCCACTGAGCCAAACTAGCTAGGACTGGAAGATTCTTCAGAGCAATTGTCATGCATGTGATAGCTCAGCATTGCATCTCCTTTTCAAGACATACTTCTACCGTTGCTCTTGCCAAGGTAAGAGAAAAGAGAGAGTTACAAGCTTCTATAGGCATCTACTTGGAATTAATACATACTCCTTTCTTCACATTGTCATGATAAAAGCAAGTAACATGTCCCCACCTACTTCAAGAGGTCAAAAGAGGATTGGAAGAAGAATGCTTGAAATATTGGTGTGCAGCGCTTATGATAAACACAGCTGTTACACAGGAGTAAGGAAGCTATTCCTACTGTCTCTGTAACTGCTCTTTAGCTACTACAAGTCTCTCAATTAGACACTGAAACCTTATGTCTAGCTGCCCAGTGATGACCCATTTGATTCTGAGCATTTACAGTTTTAAGGAATAAACAAAAAAAATCCATGCTGGTGAGGATGTGGTCAAAAAGGAACCCTACAGCACTGCTGGTAGGAATGCAGACTGATGCAGCCACTGTGGAGAACAGTATGGAGTTTCCTCAGAAAATTAAATATGGAACTCCCATTTGAACCAGTGATCTCACTTCTAGGAATATATCCCAAGAAACTAGAAACATCAATCAGAAAGGATATATGCACCCCTATGTTCATAGCAGCACAATTCACCATAGCTAAGATTTGGAAATAGCCTAAATGCCCATCAGCAGATGAGTGGATTAGAAAACTATGGTACATCTACACAATAGAATACTGCGCTGCTATAAAAAATAAGGAATTCTTACCATTTGCAGCAGTATGGATAGAACTGGAGAGCATTATGCTAAGTGAAATAAGTCAGGCAATAAAAGAAAAATACCACATGACCTCACTCATTTATGGATAATAAAGAACATTACAAACTGTTGAACAAAAATAGATCTGAGACAGAGGAGAATCGATTAGACCATCAAACCTCAGAGGGAAGGTAGGGGAGGTGGGGGTAAGGGGGAGAGATCAACCAAAGGACTTCTATGCATGTATATAAGCCTAACCAATGAACACAGACACTAGGGAGGTGAGGGCATGAGTGGGAGGTGGGTGGGGCAATGGGGGGGTAAGGACACATATATAATACCTTAATCAATCAATCAATCAATCAACAAAAAAATAAATAAATCCCATGTCTGTATCAGGAAGATGGCATCTACTTCAATTCTGCCTACAAAATTTTACATGAACACATTTTTTTTTTGTAGATTCTCATGAGTATTTAGAAACTTATCTAGAAGGGAATCTGAGAAAGGTAGATTTTAACTTTCCAAAAGCCAAAGCACAGGAAAACACACTAGAATCTTGGACTGGAATCTTTCTGCCAACTTACCATATAAATATACCATGTTTCATGATATCTGTCTTCTTTCTTCAAAGATCCATAGATCTGTCTAGTCCAGTGGTCAGCAAACTACGGCTCGCAAGCCACATGCGGCTATTTGGCCCCTTGAGTGTGGCTTTTCCACAAAATACCACGTTTTTAGCAAAGGCCAGCTTAGGAGTACCCTAATCCTATCTAATAAAAGAGTAATATGCAAATAAACCATCACTCTGCTACACCCACAAGCCACACCCACCAGTCAATCAGGAGCGAGTATGCAAATTAACCCAACCAAGATGGCTGCAGCCATGGAGCGAGCAGGAGGCTTGGGTTTCCTGGGCAATGGAGGAAGCCAAGCTTTCCGCACACCCTGGCCAGCCCAGGCCTCACTCAAGGCTACAGAGTTTCAATTATAGAAGATAAATAAATCCCAACAAAAATGGCTGCGGCCACAGAGCAAACAGGAGAAGCTTGGGTTTCCCCGGCAATGGAGGAAGCCAAGCTTCCTGGCCAGCCCAGATATCCTCTCAAGGCTACAAAGTTTCAATTATAGAAGATAAATAAATCCCAGATACCAGGGCCTCTGCTTGGTTCACTGGGGGGCGTGGCCAGCCTGCAAACCACCACAGGACCCTTGCCCAGGCCACCCCACACCCCAAGGGAACTCCCACCATGATCCAGGACACCCTTCAGGGCAAACCAACTGGCTCCCACCTGTGCACCAGGCCTCTATCGTATCTAATAAGAGAATAATATGCAAATTGACCATCACTCCAACACACAAGATGGCTGCCCTCATGTGGAAACAAGATGGCCACCACAAGATGGCCAGCAGGGTAGGGTGGTTGGGAAGAACCAGGCCTGCAAGGGAGGGCAGTTGTGGGCAGTCAAGACTTCAGGGGAGGGCAGTTGTGGGGGACCCAGGCCAGCAGGGGAGGGCAGTTGGGGGGTCCAGGCCTGTAGGGGAGGGCAGTTGGGAGGGACCAGGCCTGGAAGGGAGGGCAGTTGTGAGCAATTAGGCCAGCAGGGGAGGGCAGTTGGGGGGGACCAGGCCTGCAGTAGAGGGCAGTTAGGGGCAAACAGGCTGGCAGGGGAGCAGTTAGGCATCAATCAGGCTGGCAGGGGAGTGGTTAGGGTGTGATCAGGCTGGCAGTCAGAAGCGGTTAGGGGCAATCAGGAAGGCAAGCAGGCAAGCAGTTGGGAGCCAGCAGTCCTAGATTGGAGAGGGTGCAGGCTGGGCTGAGGGACACACCCCCAAGTGCACGAATTTCATGCACTGGGCCTCTAGTTGAGTTAATAACAATGTACCTACCTATATAGTTTAAGTTTAAAAAATTTGGCTCTCAAAAGAAATTTCAATCATTGTTCTGTTGATATTTGGCTCTGTTGACTAATGAGTTTGCCGACCACTAGTCTAGTCTTATCTTAGTATGATAGGGAATAGTATGTGCCAAACAAGTCTAATTGCTCTTTTGTAATAACTTTTCAAATATTTGGCCCTCTCAAGTCTTTCTTTACTCATAGTTAAACATACTCAGTTACTTTCATTGCTTCTCATACTATATTTCCTCAACATTTTGTTTATTCAAATCTGAATCCTTATAGCTTGTCAATAATATTCATTGTAAAAGGCAGAACAAAAATCTAAATACAATCTTCTGGGGAAAAAATTGTAAAGAGAAAGTATACAGTATTTTATACTCATTATACAAGTTCTCTAAGTTCCACTATTACTATAAAAATAGAATTAGTTCTCAATTAAATACCTTTTTTAAATTCTATTTTATCTGCTACTACCTGGTAGTTTCAAAATCATTTTCATCATTGTTTATTTTAGTTATACCTAACAATAATTGGCATAAAAATTGCAAATCTTGCTAACTATACTTATATTTTTAATAATGTTTTAAATGTTAATGACTAATAAACAGTATCTGATAGGAAGATTGATAAAATAAAATTTTCAAGTGAATGACTGCTATTAACTAATTAAGAGAAATACCTTTGGAATAATTGAAAAATATTTAATCAAAATGATCTATTTCATTATCATTCTACAGAAATAAAACTGTTGTATCAGGTTATATAATTATTATGAAAAATTTATGATAAAAGGCAATTTTTAGATCATAGATTTAAGGATATTTCCAAAACACCATGATTATTTCTGTCATTAATCTTTTATTCCTCATCTGCTTTCAACACATTGAACATTCCCTCTTTGAAAGCATTTATGGATGTTTATGAAATAATCACTCAATTGAATTTTTTCATATTTCATTGGCCACTTATTTCCAATCTTCTAATTATCTTCTTTCTTATCCAACTTACAAATTTTGTCCAAAAATTAGTCTTGGCCCTTTGTTTCTTATAAAGTTACCTTTCCTTTGTATCTTATAAAGTCCTAGAGCTATATATTCTAGCTTCCCGATCATGACTTCTTTAGTAAACTGCATCTAAAAACAAACTTTCTACTTGACATCTTCATTATGAAGTTAAATATTTCAAACTAAATGTATCCAAAAGAAACTCTAATTCCCAATCTCTTTCAACTTGTTCCTCACCTACTCTTTCTTATTAGTGTACCCCACTATTTACATAGTATCTTAGAGTTAAGTTTATTTACTTTTGTTACACCCAAATAAGTCCTGTTGGACTTATCTCTAGAACATACCATGAATATTTACAATTTTCTCAGTCTTATTTCTACTTTCTCCATAGCTACCATCTCAGTTACAGGCCGAAGAATTTATTGCTTGGATTACTGATTAGACACCTAACTCTTTTTCAAAGTGTGTGTGTGTGTGTGTGTGTGTGTGTGTGTGTGTGTGTGTGTGCCTTCTTACAATATACTACTTACACAATAGCCAAAAATATATTTTATAATTTAAAATCAAATAATGATGATTTTTTAAAAGCACTTTTATTTTTAAAATATGTTTTCAGTGAATTTTTAGAGAGAGGAAAAAAGAGGGAGAGAGAGAAATATCAACGTGAAAGAGAAACATCAATTGGCTGCCTTCTGCACTCCCCCTACAGGGATCAAACACGCAACCGGGACATATTCCCTGATCAGGAATTAAACCAGGAACCTTTTGGTGCATTGGAAGACACTCAACCAACTGAGCCATACTGGCCAGGGCAGCAATGTCAATTTTTGCCTTAAAATCCTTGCAGTAAGTTCTCATTTCAGTTAGAATAACAGCCAGACTCTTTGCAAGACCTAGTGCAGTGATGCCGAACCTATGACACGCGTGTCAGCACTGACACGCGTAGCCATTTCTGATGACTCGTGGCCGCTGAAGCGGCCGCATGCCGAGGATAAAACATTTGCTGCTCCTGAGGATGAAACATTTGCGACTAGAGTCTTGGAGTTAGAGTCTAACTCCAAGACTCTAGTCGCAAATGTTTCATCCTCCCCTATTAGACACTCTGTGCCGGAGGTCTGTAGGCCAAAACAACAGAAGTCCAGCACAGAGCGTCTAGTTCTGGGACTTCAGGTTAAGCCAGGATCTTTGCCCTCACTTCTGCTGGCAGAGCAGGGAGCAGCGGAACCCAGCGGGGGACGCATCTCTGGGGGTGCTGCCATTACCAGTAACCAAATAACAGTTAACCACAGCAACCATTATCTACTGTTCTGGGGTGTCATGGATTTCTAATCCATCATTACTGAGATAAGTGAGGGGGAGGCTGGGAGAGGCGAGGGTTTGTGGCATGCTATGGGTGCCATTTCCCGCCATTAGAAATAGTGGCAGCCATTTTAATTCACATAAGGAACACCATCTTGCTCCATAGTGCAGACTCCATTTCACCACTATTACTGTTGTGCATCCTTATTAACCCCTATTTCTGTTTATTAACCCTGCCCTTTCCTAAAAGACAGTTATATGCACCATTTTGTGGTTAGTTAGGCTAGTTAGCCCCTAATTGCCTGCAGGCCTAATAAGCTATCTATAATTCTATCTTCTATCACTGCCCCCCTGATGGAGAACCCAAAAAATAAAAAACTAAGGATAAGTAAAGGAAGTGGTAGTAGCAGTGGCCGACCCTTTCAAGAGACATGGACCGAGATGTATGGCTTTATAGAAAAAAATGGCTGATCATTTTGCGTTCTATGTACTGAAACGGTAGTAAGCAGAACGTGGAATATAAATAGACATTTTGAAACTAATCATTTCCAGCTCTTGGAAGAAAGTGAGGATGAAAGGAAGGAATACATTTCCAGGCAGCTACACCTTTATAAGAGCCAATCTGATTCAATCCTTAAATTTATGAAAGGCTCTACAAATTTAACATCTGCAAGTTTGAGCATTGCTCACTCTATAGCTCAGCATGGAAAAGCGCACAGTGAGGGAGAATTTATTAAAGAAATTCTCCTAAGATGTGCACCAGTTCTATTTCAAGATATGCAGAATAAAGATGCAATTATTAAGAGAATATCTGAGTTACCACTCAGTAGAAATATCATAAAAGACCGAATAATGAGACTGAACACAAACATACAACATCAATTAAAGAGAGACATAAGGAAGTGTAAATATTTTTTGATCTCTCTTGATGAAACTACTGATGTCACATCACATGCTCAGTTGGCCATTATTGGTCGATATTCTGATGGTCTCACAATGAGAGAAGAGTTGATAAAGTTAGTATCAGTGTCAACAAGTAAATCAGGAAGAGAAATATGTAAGGTTGTTATACAAACATTTCGTGACCTAAGCATTGATATCTCTAAAGTTGTGTCAGTGACAACAGATGGGGCGCCAAATATGGTGGGGAAAAAAGTCGGTTTTGTCAAATTGTTTACAGAAGCTATTGGACATCCGATTGTGCCTTTTCATTGTATTATCCATCAGGAGGCTTTATGTGCCAAGGCAGGATTCACCGACTTGAACGACTTAATGTCAGTTGTTACAAAAATAGTTAATTTAATAGCTGCTCGCCCCCTTCACAAGCGAGAATTTTCAGCACTTTTACTGGAGGTTGATTCCACCTACAGTGGACTGCTTATGTACAATAATGTAAGATGGCTGAGCCGAGGCAAAGTTCTTGAGTGCTTTATGGAGTGCTTTGAAGAAATTAAGGTATTTCTTGACGATAAGGATCTGGGAAACTTTCCTCAGCTTAATGATGATAAGTGGGTCAACACCCTGATGTTTTTTACAGATCTCTCTGTTCATATTAATGAACTGAACTTAAAGTTACAAGGTTTTGGCAAAAGTATTGACGTTATGTTTGGATACATAAAAGCTTTTGAAAGTAAAGTTAAAATTTTCAAGCAAGATGTAGAAACTAAAACTTATAAGTATTTTCCTTGAGTAACAAAGTATTTTGAGAAGGCCAGTGCAGCTTTACAAAATGAAATGGAACTCTTGCATATGAAGTACCAGCATGTTTTAGACTTGTTACTTGACCAGTTTAGTGATAGATTTAGTCAATTTAGAAGTCTAGAACAGACCATGAAAATAATTAAATATCCTGATGTAGTAGTCTACAGTAGTTTGGAATTAAATGGCTTCCAATGGATGCAAATTGATGATTTGGAGATGCAACTTGCAGAATTTCAAGACAGTATCTGTGCTCAGGTGTTTGTTGACTTGAGGTCAAAGTTTGAGAATCTGGAAAGGTGCCGCTTGGAGAATCAAGAGGAGTGCCACTACGAACAGGAAATTTGGAGTGCCTGGAACCGACTACCAGACACTTTTAGCACCCTGAAAAATATAGCAATGGCTTTACTCACAATTTTTCCCTCTACATACTTTTGTGAGGCCTTATTCTCAGCATTAAATAATATCAAAAACAACAAAAGAAACAGATTGACAGATGAAGTTAGTAGTGCTTGTTTGGGCCTGAAGTGTACAAAATACCAACCTTCAATTGAAGATTTAGCCAATGAAATTCAGCAACAAAAAAGTCACTAATAGGCAGGTTAGTTAAAGAATTCCCCCTCCCCCTCACTTATCTTAGTTCACGGCACCCCACACAAGCTAAATAATATCAAGACCAACAAAAGAAACTGACTGACGGATGAACAAAGAAGTCATTTAGCAGGTAAGTTAAATATTTAATTTTTGGTTTATTAAATACAATTATTTATAACAATTATACATTTATGTTATTTAAACTATAAGTATCGCGAAATAATGTTTTTTCCTCAAAGTGACACACTACCCGAGTTATGCTCAGTTTTTTGGCGAAGTTTGACACACCAAGCTCAAAAGGTTTCCCATCACTGACCTAGTGTGTCCCAGAGGAAGTAATGTTCCAGTAACAATCTATATATTTATATAAAAGCCAAGCAACCACCAGACCCATCGCTATGAAGTGCACTGCGGCTGGCCAACCACCCCAATTGGGGCGTGGCCCCTCCCCCTGGCCTGCCTGGCCAGGCCAGATTGGGGGAGATGCCAGCCGGCCAACTGCCCACGGCCCCACCCCAAAGCCAGCCCCATCCCCTATTGGCCCCCATCAGGGTGGCTGACTGGACCCCACCCATGCACGAATTCGTGCACTGGGCCTCTAGTCAATTAATAATATACAAAGAAACAAAGCAACCTAAAAATTTCAGTGGTTTAAATATATTCTTTTTCTCTTTAATGCTACATATCTATCATGGGTCAATGAAGGACTACCTTTAGCATTGTCCCTCAGACCTTAGCTATCAGATTAACCACAATCCTAAATGTTGCCAGTTACCACACCAGAGTGAAAAAATGATGTTTGATTAATCTTTGGGGAGTAATTAAATGCTGGACTGAGAATATAAAGATTTCTCTCCAGTTTATAATTTGTTATCCATAACTATTGATATGATGCCACTGAATCGCAATGAAACTAGGAAATCTGACCTTGTGTCTGGAATGTGACAGAATGGAAAACCAAAATATTTCACAAACATCACTAATGACTGCCAAAATATAGATGATCTAGCCCCTGCCTTTGCCTTAGGTATTAAGTGTTTATTATTATTATTATTATTATTATTATTATTATTATTAGATTGTGCAGAAACTTTCTATCATTACAAAACACTATGCTTGTTCTCATTTAGGGGACATTTTACTTGTTGGACCCTTTGTGTAGAATTATCCTTTCTCAAATCTATGCACAGGTGTCTTTTTCTTATTGCTAAAAATTCAGCTCAATATAAAATAACTTTCTTAACTATTATATGAAATAAATAGGATTCGGGATGCAAAATTAAACACAAATTTATTTTTCTCCCCTGCTATCCAATCACCCATTTTGTGGAATTTCTCATTTCTCTATCTCTAGATATAATGTGAGGTACACTTTATATGATTTCTCTGTGACTTTCAAATAATAAAAAGTTATCTCGTGGGTAGGATTCTGCAGCCGGTTCCAATAAGCAATTCTCAGACACTTACACCAAGGAGTCTCTAGTTAGTAGAAAGTTCCCTTTCCTCTCCTCTTCAAACAAGTTTCTTTTGAACTCCTCATAACTTTTTCTCTAAGCCTGTTTTACAGGCTTGGGAAAATTCTGATTAAGACACCTTCCTTCTGATAAGACATCTGCCAAACTGTCTTCTGAAAAGAAAACAAACAAACTTTTTCTTTTTTAATATATATATTTTTATTGATTTTAGAGAGGAAGGGAGAGGGAGAGAGAGAAACATCAATGATGAGAGAAAATCATGGATCGGCTGCCTCCTTCACGCCCCCTACTGGGGATTGAGCCTGCAACCTGGGCATGTGCCCTTGACCAGAATCAAACCCAGGACCCTTCAGTCCACAAGCAGACGCTCTGTCCACTGAGCCAAACCAGATAGGGCAACAAACTAACTTTTTAAGACAACCCCCACTGATGTCTGCTCAACTTCAACACAAACACAAAACCCTCCCTTCCTTGTCACCTAGAAACAGCCTCTGCTTAAAAGAGCAGGCTGCCATTTATTTCTTCCCTTGTATTGACTAGCAGTAGTTGGCCCTTTTCTTTCATGGAAAATAAAATAAACTTCCTCTCTGTATCTCTTCTTTTAGTTGTGAATTCTTTCACAGCCCATGTCATAAGTCAAACCCTAACAATTTTCATTCTGGCATAAGCTTCTATCTCATTGTGCACAGGTAACAAATAGTTCATGGATTATTTGGTACAGTGTGCCAAATCACACCATGAGAAACACTGGTTGAGGGCATAGGTCAGTGATTCAATATAACTTTCATTTAATTTTCCTGTAACCTACCCACAAGGTAAAATTAATGGATTCCTAGAGTCAATCATGAATAAAACCATTGATATGTTCCCAATAACCTTATAGGACATTTTATAGGAATTTTAGGAACTTTTAGAGTTACTCACTTCCTGGGGAAAATAAATTTTTAGATCAATGAGATCATCAAGGTCCTAAGCAATTGTTATCTATATATAAGCGACTGAACTGGTTGCCTGGTCGCTATGATGCACACTGATCACCAGGGGGCAGACGCTCAATGCAGCAGCTTCCCCCTGGTGGTCAGTGCACTCCCACAGCGGGAGTACTGCTCAGTTGACCAACAGGTGCCAGATGTGGGGCTCGAGGCTGGTGAGCACAGCTGCATTAGTGGGAGCCTCTCCCATCTCCGCAGCAGTGCTACCAAGAGGCAGCAGGCGCAGCGGGGCCAGGATGAACAGGAGCAGTGCAGCTCGGGCTCCTCCCCGGCTGCCTGCCACTTCATGCACTACTAGATCCCTCGGGGGATGTCGGACTGCCTGTGTCGGCCCAATCCCTGCAGGCCAGGCTGAAACTAGCAGTCCAACATCCCCCAGGAGTCCCGGATCATGAGAGGGCACAGGCCAGGCCAAGGGACCACCAGTGCACGAATCTGTGCACTGGGCCTCTAGTACTAATATAATGGAAAGGAACTTTTATGAAAATCAAGACATCTCTTGCTTTGAATTCATTCCTACCTGCCTTTGGATTTAAAACAAACTTTAAAATAAATTTATTTTAGAAAGAAAGATGCTAAGCTATATTACAATTTATTTTTAAGCAGGAAGATTTGTTTAAATTTTATTTTTAAAAACATTTTCATAAAAACGCTTAGATGCAGGGATAATGTGCTGAAATTAATTTAAAAGTCTGTCAGTCTTCAAAATATGTATTCAAAATACTTTATGAGGAAAAGAAAATATTATGTCAAATTATTTTTATTTTAAAGAAGTTTAAATAGCAGTAAGAAAAATATCAATGAATCATCTGATTCTTAGAAATATTCATTTATTTAACCTTTAAAATACCCATGCTGTTTTGAGAAAACAGAAGTAAAAAAATTACATGTGAAAACTGCTAAGATATTTCTTTTGTAATGTTAATGTGTTATCTTCAGGAAAACTCTGAGTCTAGCCACAGCCCCTGCTCTGCCTGACTTTGGTTTATGCAGAGGCTGACCTGTGTCTCACTGTCAGCCTTAACTCTGAGCCAGCCTTCAGGATTATGGGACTATGATCTGATGCATTCCTTGAAGGAAAAGTTTAAGAGAGGGATGTTTTCTCTGACAAGTGATAAAGCCCTTCTCTTTTCAAGTTATACCAAAGACCAAAGTGTGGTTAAAATAAATTGAGAATGAGAACACAATATGATTTAAGAGACCAGTTAAGTAGAAGACTGTGTGTAAGAAAGCAAGAGAAGGCAAAGGAAAGAAGAATGTAGGTTGCCTGGAAGCAATCAATTCTTATTTTTTTAAAGCTTAGAGTCTAGGAGAGTGATTAGCATCAAGGCCAGATCAATTTTTCTAGACACAGTATTTTATTAGATTGCTACATGACAGCATACTAATTAGAACTGATTATTCTAATTAGAATCCCATTAATAGCAAGAAAGGCAATGACATATGTGTTACCACATTCACAATGCCTTGATTGATCAAATGCTCTGACATTTAAGCAGTTACCAATGTAGTTGTAGTTGTTACATTTTTTTGGTTTGTTTTCTGTTTTGTTTGTGTGTTTTTTTTAATTTAAGAAAGAAGAAATCTGGTTGTGTGGCATGGTGGTGATGGGGTGGGCGAGTGGTGAGGGACAGGAAGTTCCATAGTACACTGTTAGTGAGGACTTTAAAAAGACAATTAGTAAAAATCAAATACTGCAAAAAGCTTCAATAAAATATCATTTCAAAAACTCAAGCTAAAGTAAAGAAATACATTCTTTAAAGATTTATAGGACAATAATAAATCTTCAATGTGGTTCTGTAATAAGCCACCTGATTTCCATTATTACCGAAATATCCTGGTAAAAAAGCAAAGATAAAATTGAAGTAGTTTCCCCCCCTAATTATAATAATATAGTTTTATGTAGATTATATCAGATTCTATTACTGAAACAATTTTAGTTGGTGTTGTTTGTTTGTTTTTTAACATTAAGATACCTCTCCACCCCCCCCAAAAAAAAACAACAACAACAACAACAACAAAAAAAAACAACTACACATATTAAAATACAGCCTAAGGCATTAAGCAATATACTTATTATTTATTGAATAAATACTAATTGAGTAGCTTCCCTGTGCCAACCACTATTCCAAGTGACAGAAATATGATCTCTATCAAACTGATATTCATAAGAGAAACAACAGTGAAAGAAAAGCAGTGACCAACCCAAAAACTTATCTATACATGGAAACCCTATTCCAGATTAGATTCTACTACGGAAGTTCCCAAAGAGCACTTGCAGGTCTTTGAGCTCTTGAAACCCCTACACTCCCTTTTTTTAGTCTATCATGAACTATCATTGTTGAACATCATTATATATGGGCTATTCCCCATGACCTAGGCATTTCCACAACCTCATTGACAAGTAGCCTTTCACATTTCTCTAGGATTCATATTACTTCCTGGCTGGGTCTGCCCAAATCTCTTGAGTACCTAGAACTCTTAGGCACTAGATTTCAGAGACTTGCTGATTTTTACAATAGCCTTATAATAGATTTGGCCTACATGGCATACTCTGTTTCTGCCCTCCTTTTAATTTTTATTCAGAAAGAATTCCTTTATAGAGAGCATTTTAACTGGGTTCTAACCCATCATTGAATGTGCTAGATTATTCTATGAGTTTCACAACCTCAACCTAGACCTTCTCTGTATTTTTTGTCCATGATTATATTGGGTTTTCATGATAGAAAGAGTGAGAATATTTTAAGTTTACTCCTAAATAATTATATATTATCCATCCCCAGTAAATTTCTCACCAATGGGCATGTTGGTGGTGGTGACCTTTTGTTGTTGTTGTTTTTTGCTTTTCTTCTCCAGCTGACAAAGATAATATGGGCTTTCTAGTTTATTTCTTGGAATATAATCAATTTATTTTTTATTTATTACATATATATAACTACATGTCTCAAAAATTTCAGGCAATCCCAATTTCAATCGTGTGTGTGTGTGTGTGTGTGTGTTTGTATTTAATAGAAAAGTCTAACCATATAAAAAACAAACTCCAAATATCAACCACTTAACACAACAAAGGTTTATATGTTTCTCATGTCACATTCCAGTCTGCGTTGGGTAGAGGAGAACAAGCAAAGAGAAGGGGCTCTGCTCAAACGGTTCTTCAGAGTTCCTATTTCATTCCATCTTGTTGTACCAGCACCTTCAACTCTAGCACTGGGCCTCCAAGTTTGCTGCATAATGGAAAGATGGTGGATAGTATCAGACTTTTAATGTGTCAGGCCTAGAAGCAGTGTACTTCACTTCCATTCATAGTCCATTGACTGCAACTAGGTTCCAACCTAACTTAAAGGAAAGCCCTTTATGATCTTACAAGGAGGAAACTCACTGGCTTTCTCTGCCACATTGTATCATCGCATATGCTTTTGCTCCTATTTCACATATAGAACACTTTTTTTCCTCTCCCCAGGTGAGATGACCCCAATTTCCATCTAGTCTTTGCAACCAGCTAAAAGACCAGAAATTTTAGATGTTGAATTGCTCAGTCATCTCTACTGGGATAAGATGTGGCTTCTCTTGGTCCAGTATAAAAGCTCTCTATCTGCTTATTCCACAACCCCACACTAAAAATTCAGTTATTAGTCAGGAATAAGACAACCTTGGACATATCTGAAAAGTAGATTGAGGAGCATTCCTTGCTTGGAATCTGTACAAATTTTTGCAACTAACATCCTATGGGAGTGAGTCTATGGGTCTTGTTCTTTTATAACTAGTAAATTCAAACATGTTTAAAATGTGAGATCAGAGAATCTTCATCAATATAGTTTCACTAAAATATTCATTGAATTTTAAGTTATTTGGCTCCAATTATTACATAGGCCAGAAATATACTGAGAATTCTTTTTATACACAAGTCTCAAGTTTTCTTAACATTTACTTCCTTATCTCCATGCTCTCTCTCTCACCTCACCGCAGGCAACATTGAGATTATCAAGTGTGAACAAGAGAAAGCCACATTTTATCTGAGCTTTGACCCAAGGCTGGGTCTTAATGGTAAAAACAGTTCTCTATCCTATATCCTACTAGATGATATTTAGAAGCAGTGGGCTTTTCAATCTATTGAGGCCCTAAATTTGTAAACTATTTCCTTTTACTTTTGCTTTCAAACCATTCAATTGCTAGTTCTCTTCTATGCTCATCATGTTGAAATACTGTGTTAAATACAGCCAATGTCAATATTCACTCACACTTTCTCACCAGACAATTCCCTTAGAGACACTGGCTCAAAAGGTATATAGATTGTCTTCAAAGTTAACATAGGCAATTTTTTTTTTTTTTTACCAAGGGTTCTGGTATTTTATTAACTTATATCACCAAATAGAGATTTGGTGATATAAGTTAATAAGGCTGCCTGCCTTGTTTATCAGAATTCCAACGTAGGGGACACTTAGGAGAGTGGTGAAGGTAGCACCGGTAAAAGGTGGCACCCGTGGCACTCTCCAAAGTCTGTTTATTGCCCACTTTTATTTAAAATTACAGTTGACACACAATATTATATTAGTTTCAGGTGTACAACCCCGTGATTAGATATTTATGTCATTTGCAAAGTAATTGCCGGGGCTCCTCATACTGGGCACCACCTTGCTGGGGCTACCCAGCTGCCCCTGAACGATGGATGAACAGAATACTCCGACACAATTTCACTGTGAAAGAGAGGGCCAAGGGACAGTCTGGCCAAAGTGACCAGGCAGCCTCAATTGCCTGCCTCGTTAGGCCTTTATTGAAATTTTTATCTTTAGATACAATCAATAGGGTGAGTAATCTTGGGAGGACACGTGTTTACATTGTCCTCTAGGCAAGGGCATCCAGGGATTAAGATAAGGATTCCAGTAAACACCTAGGGTTCTGCATGTGCACAGACTTGTTTGCACAGGTCAAGGAATAATTAGGGGCGCCACCTTCACCACTCCCCTAAGTGTCCCCTACGTTGGATTTCTGATAAACAAGGCAGGCAGCCTTCCACACACTTCCCTTTTCTCAGAATGTCCTCACAACTTTCCAACCAAGTCTCTTGTGCTCCCCAACAAGCAATCACCTTGATAAATCTATGACCCATATCACACTATATATAGCTACTACAATATTATTGGCTATATAAACAATTATGCCAATATCACATATTTTGAGGGGTTTTTTACAGTAGCACCCTATTTCAAGATTCTAGTTTTAGTATTGTTTACATTCTTTAGTATTATTTAGTATTGTTTATATTTAGTTTTGTTATATCAAGCAACCCCAAAACTTCAGTTGCTTAAATCTTCAGTGGTTTATTTAATGACCACATCTTGTTTTTGTTTCTTTATTTCCACACATAAAACACCCTTTCCAAAGGAGATAACTCCAATTTCACCTCATTTTTGTACCCAGGTGAAAGACTAGATATCGAAGGTGTTGTGTTGCTCAGTCATACCTATTGGATGCAGATGTGGCTCCTTTTGGTACAGTAACTTCCAAAACTAACTGTAGTTGGGAAGGAGTGTTATGCTCCATAAAGTTACTTAGGAACTTTGGTGTTTTTGTCTTATACATGGTTTTCAATGTTGTCTCCACAGTTGCCATGCAATAGGAAAAGAAAGCCAATATGTACACATAGGATTTTTATGGGCTAGGCCTTGAAGTGGTTCTTATCACTTCTATACCCATTCCATTGGCTAGAACTCAGTTCTGTGTCTCTAACCTAAATATATGGGATCTGAGAACAATTTAGAAGCACTATACTTAGGAAGATGAGAAGAAACAGAGGTTGATGAACATTATTTGTCCTACTATCTCCATAAATGCAAGCACTTGCCATATCAGTTACACTCAACTGAAAGTTCCAAAAACATTTTCTGTGTTTTTGAAAAATCCTAGGAAAACATTTGGAGAAAAATTAGAAACAAATTCAGGAGTGAGTTTATCAGAGAGCTACTTATCCAACTATATATATATATACACACACACACACTAAAGGCCCGGTGCACGAAATTCATGCACGGGGGGGGGGGGGGTGTCCCTCAGCCCAGCCTGCACCCTCTCCAATCTGGGACCCCTTGAGGTCCACCGGACCTAAACGGGCAGTTGGACATCCCTCTCACAGTCCAGGACTGTTGGCTCCTAACTGCTCCCCTGCCTCTGCCTGATTGCTCCTAACCGCTTCTGCCTGCCAGCTTCATAACCCCCTAACCACTCCCCTGCCAGCCTGATTGATGCCTAACTGCTCCCCTGCTAGCCCTCCACTGTCAGCCTGGTCACCCCTAACTGCTTTCCCCTGCCAGTCTGGTCACCCCTAACTGTCCTCCCCTGCAGGACTGGTCGCCTCCAACTGCCCTCCCCTGAAGGCCTGGTCCTCCCCCAAATGCCCTCTCCTGCAGGCCTGGTCCCCCCACAACTGCTCTTCCCTGCTGGCCTGATATCCCCACAACTGCCCTCCCCTGTTGGTCTGGTCTTCCCCAACTGCCATCCTCTGCTGGCCCGGTCACCCCTAATGGCCCTCCCTGCTGGCCTGATTGCCCACAACTGCCCTCCCCTGCAGGCCTGGTCCCCCCCAACTGCCCTCCCTTGCTGGCCTGGTACCCCCCCCAACTGCTCTCCTCTGCTGTCCTGGTCTCCCCCAATTGTCTTCTCTTGCAGGCCTGGCCCCCACCCAACTGCCCTCCCCTGCAGGCCTGATCTCCCCCAACTGCCCTCCTCTGCCGGCCCCGTCACCCCTAACTGCCCTCCCTGCTGGCCTGATCATCCACAACTGCCCTTCCCTGCTGGCCTGGTCCCCCCCAATTGTCCTCCCCTGCAGGCCTGGTCACCCCCCAACTGCCCTCCCCTGCAGGCCTGGGTCCCCACCAACTGTTCTCCACTGCTGGCCTGGTCATCCCTAACTGCCCACAACTGCCCTCACCTGCAGGCCATCTTGTGTCCACAATGGGGCAGCCATCTTATGTCTTGGAGTGATGGTCAATTTGCATATTTGTCTTTTATTAGATAGGATATATTTAAATCTTGATTAGTCTTATGGTGAAAGTAGTGTGAAAACACTAAGGTGTTAATTATTATCAGTTTATTTTTTATTGTGTTTGATATTTTAAACATAAGCAACATTGAAAAAACTCAGAGTGGAAAAGGTCATGCCAAATGCTTGATGGGTTTCTCTTCTGAAGGAGCTCTGTCAGCTGTCACGGAAAGAAGTGTGGCTGTATCAGAAATAGACTGAACCCAGAAAGTGAGCTTGAGTGAAACTCAGTAACTTAAAGCAGGGCTAGTGGTATATTATAGAAATCTCTGCCAAAGCTTAAACAAGAATAGATGTCCCAGATTTGGTCCAGGCTAAAGATTTGCTTATGGTTTAAGTGCTAAGTCCTTGAGAACCCAATGAAATAGAAGTGAACACAGGTCTCAATGGATTATTTACAAACTGCATTAAAGTTATAGTTGCTCTGACGTCTGGTAGGGTTCATATTTTACTTTTAATTTACATACTGTTTCCTTAGTGAATCTCATACTTATCAGCAGATGCATTTTCATATGCCCACAGGCATCACACTTATGCTTCATGGCCATATTACTCTTTTAGGATAACAGGGTACGGCTCCATGTTGATTAAAGTCTCTGGCATTCATTTTCTCAATATGCTCATTCAGAATTTCATCCTTTCCTAGGGTTAACTAGGGTTACCAAAGTGGCCTCTAATGGTGATGTAGTACTGATATTTCACTTCTACATTTCCAAATATCTATATTGACATGTAATTACACTTTTGTTATGATAAGAAGCCATACAAAACTCTTCACATAATTTTCAGTGAATTACTTAATTCTGTAATTTATTCTCTATAAAATTTTGATCCAACTCCTGGGCTACTTTGTAAAAGTACACCCATATCTATGAGTTCATATCTTTCTTCAGCCCAAGACACCTTTATACTTAGTGGAGATAAATGGGCCTTCTCAAGGCAGATATGTTTTATTCAAACTAATGGCACATCTCTGTACTTTGTATACCCTGTCTTCTCAGGGTCAGACAGCTAAATTCATATTCTAAAACTAGTAATGCAGTGAGCAAATAAAACAGAGTTAAGTACAGCAGTTTCATGTTACATTCAGACAATATTATTAGAAATTTTAAGAATCTTATGGAATAATACCATCCAAAGGTTGTTTGTGCAAATGAGATTGAAACTCTCCACATAACTTTTCTAAGATTCATGTATGATATGTATTTATATAGATTAAAATATTTCAACTGCCCTTGCACTTTATTTCTTATCTATTCTTTTTTTGTATTGTCTAAAGTTTTACATATGTCTCCTTTTTCCCCAATTGAACCCCCCACCCCAGCCATTCCCACCCCAGGCAAGCTCCCACCGCCCCAGTGTCTGTGTTCATGCTTCTCTATTCTTGAATGCTATAGTCACAGAAAGGTTTTTTAAAAGTTTACTTTTTAGTGTTTGTTCCTAATAAGTATGAGTTTATTTGATGATAAATTCTGGTCTACCATTAGGAGACCTGACACACTAAATCATATTACTGACAATTATTTCTGCACATAAAGTTTATTTCATAAAGTTTATTTAAATAAAGTTTATTTATATATTCTATTAATTACATAGACTATATATAATTTTTGAAGAAATATAAGGACAACATGACACAATAAATATTGGAAAATCTATCTGTACCTTTCTCATTCCACTTAACATCTTCAATATTGTGTTATATATAACAAGGGCGATGTTTTATATCCTGTAATAAGCTTTCAGTTATTTAAATTCACCTGCAACTTATTTATGTTTGTATCTTTTAAAATGCCTATTTTAGTGCCTACAATATAGTAAATATTCAATTAAGTAAAATAAAATTGGCCTGGCCGGTGTTGCTCAGTGGTTGAGTGTTGTCCCATGCACCAAGAAGTCACTGGTTACATTCCGGGCCAGGGTATACTATACCTGGGTTGTGGGCTTAATATCCATTAGGGGGCAGGCCGGAAGCAGTGACCAATGATGTTTCTCTCATTGATGTTTCTATCTCTTTCTCCCAATCCCTCTCTCTCTGGAATCAGTAAAAACATATTTTTAAAAATAAAAATAGAAAAACTATAATATGAATGAAAAGGAAGAAAGTACAGGAGAAAAGGGAAGGTGAATATTAAAAGAAAATAAAGAAAAACTTCTATAAATAGAAAACATTTATTATTTACTTTATTTTCACCACATTATTGGTCATTTCTGAACACTACAAATATGCTGTTATTGTAACATGGGTCTAGTTTTAAAAAGGAAATTGTGTGGTACTGTAATATTTTGTAGATGCCGAATTTGTCACAAAGAAATTTTCTAAAAAGCAATTGAATAATGACTTCATAAGCTTTCCAAATGCAAGTTTGTGCTGAGAGATTCTTGAAAATACCAAATGTAATTGTAAATAATTTTCACTGCCAGATTTTTCAACAGAACAAAGGTAAAGGCTAGAATGTACTGCTATGTAATTTTTGAAATAAACCAGTGATTCAAAATTGTGATTTGCTAGCTAAAAAAGATACCTTTGTTTAATAAACATTTCAAACTTACATTTCTATTTTTATACAATTGGGGAGGGCCTGCAACCAAGGTGTGTGGCCTTGACTGGAATGGAAACTGGTACCATTCAGTTCACAGGCTGACCACTCTATCCACTGAGCCAAACTGACTAGGGCTCAAACTTACATTTCTAAATAAAACTGGATCTTCTCCCCAAATTCTGATTTTCTCAGTATATGCCAAATCACAATTGATGGCAACTTCATCCTCCCCAAAATTTGGAGCCATTTTGTGGTGCTCCCTTTTTGCATGACCCATATTCAGTATATCAAGGAATATGTTTGGTTCTACTTTACAAATATACCCAGAATCAGAACATTTTTTGCCAATTTCCACAGCAACTATCACCAAGCCAAAATTATTTTTTCTTGGATTATAGCAAAAGATTTTTAGGGGTTGTTTATTTTTTATTGTTTATATAATTCACATGTAACATCATGTTTAGTTTCAGGTGTACAATATAATGATTTAATATTTGCATATATTGCAGAATGATCACCACAATAAGTCTAGTTAATATCTGTCACTATATATAGTTACACATTTTTTTTCTTGTGCTGGAAACTTTAAAATCTACTCTCTTAGCAACTTTCAAATATGTAATAGGATATTACTAAGTCTAGTCCCTAAGCTATACATTACATTCCCATGACTTATTTTATAGCTGGAGGTTGGTACCTTTGGACTCCCTTCACCTATTTTGTGCACCCTCACCCCCTGCCTCTGGCAACCTCCAATCTGTTCTCTTATGTATGAGCTTGGTGTTTTGAGGTTCGATTTTTTACATTTTATTTTTTTAGATTCCACATATAAGTGAGATCATATGCTATTGCATAATTTTTTAACTGGTCTCTCTTTGTTTTCACTTCTTTCTTCCCATAATCTATTTACAAGCTAGTTAGAGTAATCTTTTTAAAATATAAACTAGATTGCTCAAATTTACTTTAAAACTATGATGAACAGAGTGGATCCAGAGACATGGAAGCATGGAACAGAGTGCGGAATCTCAGAGGGAAGGTGGGGGGAGGGTGGATAAGTAGGAGGTAATCAACCAAAGACCTTATATGCATACTAGAAGCCCAGCACATGAAATCGCGTGAGACCCAGAGTCTCTGCTGCTGCTGCCATGGGACCCAAAGTCCCTCCTTCTACCACCGCAGGACCCAGAGTCCCTCCTGCCACCACAGGACCCATCAATGCACCTCCTGGTGACCTGTCCTTTGATCGTTATGGCGTTATGGCCACTGGCTTTTTATGATATAGATATGCATAACCCATGGACACAGACAATATGGTGCTGAAGTCCTGAGGGGGGGCTGGAAGGGGTTAATGGGGGGGAAAGGGGGACATATGTAATAGTTTTAACAATAAAGAATCATTTTCTACAAAAAGTATCCATTGGTGGCACATCTCACTCAGAGTAAAAATTATAGTCCTCCCAAAGGCTTTCAAGGTGCTACTGAACCTGCAACCCACCCACCCAGGGTTCTCCCCTTACCTCTTAGATCTGTCTTCCTCTCAGCCCCAGCCATGATTGTTTTGTACCAGCTACACTACCTCCATATTACCCTGAAAATATCTAGATATTGTTCCACTTGAGGAATCCTATCTAGGGACTCTAAATAATTCAAAAGTGATTCAATAGTGTCTACTATTTAGGAAATAGTAGGAAACCATTAAATATTTGATGGATATGGATGAATAAATAAGTGAATGGATTTGATATATTTTACATTTTTTTGAATTATTCCATCTTTATATTTTAAGTAATAATATAAGCTATATTATATATTTTGCCTATGTCGGGAGATTTTGTTTGATATTTTAATTATTAATAATGTCATTGATGGTGCTTCAATAAATGTATTCAAAATAGGGATGGGAATTATTTTTAATTAAAATAAATATTGGATTCATTCACACACAGTTTTTTAAAAGTCTATTTTTATTGATTTCAGAGAGGAAGGGAGAGGGAGAGAGAGATAGAAACATCAATGATGAGAGAGAATCATTGACTGGCTGCCTCCTGCACACCCCACACTGGGGATCTAGCCTGAAACCCTGGCATGTGCCCGGGCTGGGAATCAAGCCTCCTGGTTCATAGGTCAACGTTCAACCACTGAGCCATGCCAGCTGGGCAGGATTTGGGATTTAGAATACATAACTTTTCCAAGAAAAACTAGGAAGAGGTTCCTGCATGAATACTCTAGTTGGATTACTACACCCAGACACTGATAAATACTATTTAAATATGTAACACGGCATTTTATGGAAGGTATTGGAGATGAAACAGTGAATAAGTTAAATATTGTGTAGTCCCTGATGGAGCTTATATTCTAGCTGAAAAGACTAGCAGTTAATCAACAAAGTGCAATGAGGTATGACAGGAATATACCTGGGGAGGTTCTGAATGTTATAAGAGCTCATATTAAGAGTTTGGTATCTCTGCATATTAAAATAAAATTTAAATGTTTAGTATTTACATAGGCTGATGATGATATTAGGTATTCATATGGTTAATATTTGAACTAACAGCCAGTGCAGTGGAGGAACACTTCTGTGGTATCATACTATTAAATAATTCTCCGACAACATGTCTTTCACTTTCCCATGAGAACCAAGTACAATGGATTGTAATGATGCCATTCACAGATTATTTATTTACAGTTTATTACTAGACAACTATTCAGCAAGGGAGCTGAGTGGATTGCCCATAAACAGAGCATGGTAATGATGCTCAGGGCAATCAAAATCAATATTAAGTATCCTTTTAAAAAAATTTGAAAGTTACTCTGATATAGAGAGTAATGCCATAGCTTTAAGAGTAAAAACAGAAATCAAATTGATCAGTGTGAATTATTTACAGCCTAGTGAATTATATATCTTTCACTGAACTATAACATGCATCCAGATAAATATGAAGTTATTTGTTCAAGATCTTTCCACAAGGTGAACACCCACATGAAAATAGCACTCACATAAAAAAAAAACTTTACTGATAACTGAAACCCTCTTGTATTATCTTTCAATCACTATCCCTAATCTAAGGGTAACCAATATTACTACTTCTAATAGCATAGATCGATTTTTGCCTATTTTATACTTTAAAAATGGAATCCTTCAGCATTTACACTGCATGCCTTGATTCTTCGGTTCAAAACATGTTTGTGTTATTCATTTACTAGGGGCCCAGTGCACAAAATCGTGCACCTTGAAAGTAACTGTTGCTAAAACCGGTTTGGCTCAGTGGATAGAGCGTCGGTCTGCGGACTGAAGGGTCCCAGGTTCGATTCCGGTCAAGGGCATGTACATTGGTTGCAGGCACATCCCCGGTAGGGGGTGTGCAGGAGGCAGCTGGTCGATGTTTCTCTCTCATCGATGTTTCTAGCTCTCTATCCCTCTCCCTTCCTCTCTGTAAAAAATCAATAAAATATATTTAAAAAAGAAAAAGAAAAGAAAGTAACTGTGGGCCACGAGGCTGCAGTGGGCACAGGGGCGGGTCTAGGCCCATCCTTCATGCCCCCACCTGGCCCCTCCCACCACGGCACCTAGTCACCTGTCTGCCGGCAGCCCTGATCCCGCTGCTGCCGCTCCCATGCACTGACAGCCCCGGCCCTGCTCGCACCCGCTGATGGCATGGAGCAATTGGGGCTGGCGCCAGCAGTGGGTGAAAGCAGGGCTGGTACCATCAGCAGGTGTGAGTGGCAGCTGCTGTCCCGATTGCACCTCAGGAGCAGGGGGAGGTGGAGAAGCATTCAGGGGTGATTGGAGACGGCAGCCGCTGCTTGCGCCTGCTGACAGTGCTGAGCAATCGGGGCCAGTGCCAGGCGCCAGCAGCAGGTGCGAGCAGTGGCTCCAGCTCCAGCAGTGGGTGCCAGTGGGGCCATCACTGTCAGCAGGTGCAAGCGACGGCTGCCGGCCCCGATCTCCCCTCAGGAGCAGGGGGAGGTGGAGAAGCCCTGAGGGGCGATTGGGGCCAGCAGCCACTGCTTGCACCTGCTGACAGCGCCAAGTGATCGAGGCCAGCACCAAGCAATTGGGGCCAGCACCGGGCACCGGCAGCGGGTGCGAGCACCAGGCGGGACCACAGCACACAGGAGCAAAGAATTTTCAGTAACCACCAGAGGCTCACCCCAATGACAGCAAATGGCTCCCCGCCTTGGTCTGACGCTCCTGCTCACCTGTTCCACCATCCCACCATGGCCTATGCCCACCATGTTCCGCATGCTCCCCCTGGTGGTCAGCACACGTCATAGCAACCATTTGTTCAGTTGTTTGGTTGTTCCCGCCGTTCGGTCTATTTGCATATTAGGGTTATATATATGTAACTGGAGGCCCAGTGTATGAATTCGTGCACAGGTGGAGTCCCTCCACCTGGCCAGCGATCAGGGCTGATCAGGACCATCTCATCCAGTCCGGATTGGGACCGGTGGCCAGGGAGGGACCTCAGGAGGGACCGCAGGAGGCTTCAGGGCATGTCCGGCCCCATCTCACCCAGTTCCGATTGACCGGACCCCAGTAGCAAGCTAACCTACCAGTTGGAACATCTGCCCCCTGTTGGATCATCCCACTATGACATGTATGATCAATACATGTCATAGCGACCGGTCTGTCAACCGCTCGGTTGGACACTTAGCGTGTTAGGTTTTTTTATTTTTAAATTTCTTTATTGATTATGTGTCCTTATCCACACATTACCTCCCCAACCCCCATTGGCTCTTATATATATAGATTTTGTAGTTCTAGTAATAGTTCATTTATCCTCACTGCTGTTTAGTGTTCACTTTACTTACTATAGAATAACTTATTTATTTGTTGTACTGCTGATGAACATTTGGGGTCTTTCTAGTTCTGGTTATTATGAGAAGTATTTCTACAAGCATTCTAATGCATTCATTTCTTGCATACATACAAACATTTTTGCTCAGTATGTATCCTTAAGGGTGAAAATATTGGTAATAGACTATGATAGTGACACTGAATTCTCCCAGGCAACAATGAACCACATTGAGGGCCTTTATCTCTGACTGAATTCTTGATTCCATTTTCAAAACTTTCTGAGGCTTTTGAGTATACACAGTTTGAATATGACCCAAGGCCAAATAGGAGCTTTTCCAAATTCGGGTAGGAGTCTGGATTTGAACCAGAACCAGAATCACTTCCAGGTGGCAGGGCACAAAGGCAATATTAATAACCCTTCTCCCTAAGCTATTTGACATTTTGTCAGAAATTGGAGCTCAGGAAGCAACACAGAGTATATAAAAGGCAAAATCAAAGACATTTTGTGTTCTTCAACTTTAGGAAAAGAAAATCAAATAAGTTACTAAATCACTTGAGCCCTCAGGCCAAGCTCAGGATAGAAACTTGAAAAGGTTAGTGCATTTTCTTCACAGTCGTTACAGGCACATTGATTGATGATTAATCTTTTACAAAGCAATTACTTCATGAATAGACAATCTTCATTGGGGAAGAGCTTCCTATCTCCTAAAAAGAAGACAAAAGAGACACAGAAATTCAGGTTCAGAAAATGATTACAGTATTCTCTTTTGACTACACACACACACACACACACACACACACACACACACACACACACAGAAATAGTTTTAAATACTGAAGGTAATCACTTGTGCATTTTTAGGTTTTAAATTGTAAGCAAGGAGTAGTAGTTTTTGCTCATTTTTAAAAAATCCTTACCCAAGGATATGTTTGTTTATTTTTTTAATTGATTTTTTAGAGAAGGAGGAAGGGAGAGAGAGAGAAAGGGAAACATCAATCTAACAGAGAAACATTGATCAGTTGCCTCTTGTATTTGCCCCCACTGGGATCAAACCTGCAACCTGGTTATGTTCCCTGACCAAGAATTGAACCTGCAACCCTTCAGTGCATGGGATGAGACACTCCAACCAATTGAGCTATATCTGCCAGGGCATTAGGTTTTGTCAATATCCATAGAATCTACAACAATAAAACACAAAAGAAAAAAAAAAAACAGTTTAAAAATTACCTGGCAGAAAAAAATTTTTTTAAATTGAATGGAATATTTTTCCTTTTAGTTTTTCCAGTATCTAAACCTCCTCTCTAGTTTTGTGGGACTTTACAAGTCTACATGAGGGGCAAAGCTTGTTTCAATGATAAAAACGGAAAATTCCAAATATTCACATTCTCGGTGTCCTTTGCAGCCTATGGCCCAGACTTTCCAATAAGATCCAGAAGCCTGCCCCGCACTGTGAATTAGGAATAATGACCAGTGCTTCCTAGATGCCATGTGGTGAAAAGAGCAGTTTCTAAAGGAAGCTTTGGCAGCTCCGCAGCCGCAGCATCCAGAGTCCAGTGTGGACTCCTTTTAAGTTGGGGTGGGTGTGACTAGTAGAGAACGGTGCCCTCACTCAACTCAATCTGCAGTTTAATTTTGGATACAATTGGACTGCTTGGTCTCTTAGAATTTTAGCACTTCCATGGGCTGCCTAATATCCTTTTGATAAATTCATTTCTGAGTTACAGCCAACTCATTTCTGTGTCTTATAACTTGAAACGATGGCGATGAGCTGAGGGTAATCAACAATCAAGTGCTGATTATTTTCTTTAAAAATATATAAATTATTTGGGGGGAATCTTAATTTTATAATTCAAAGCAAATTTCTTTTGTTCAAGAGAATAGCATATTATGTTATTTATACTTGCTCCTATCCCTTTAATACTCAATTAAAATTGATCATATGCATATTATGACTAATCACTGGAAGTTCTATTAGAAGGCTTTGTAATAAAAGAAGTCAGGCTTTAAGTAAAATGAAGTTTTGTTATTACCTGGGGATTTGGTCTCCCATGTCCTTGTTTTCTTCATTAACTAGAACAGGAACAGGTGGACATTTCTAATATGAAACTCAAATAATAACAATGATTGTATTAAATAACATAATAGGCATTGTCCCATTTCTATGTAGCCACATATGCATTTACAAACTATGTGTGTAGATACACTGTTTATAAAGAAATATAAAAATGACACAATCACATTTTTAAAGGATAATAAATAGATATTCATCCACATGAAAGCATTTTGCAACAAAACCAAATGCCATTTTGGTAGTAAGCCCATGCAATGGTTTAAAGCAACACAGTAGACTGTATTCTCCCATTCTAACTCCAGGGCCAACCAAACTTTGTGCCAGCCAAGAAAAAAGCTTCATCCATCTATAGTGGGCATAGAGGAGACAAGAGGTGATGGAAAAAATAAAGTAAAATAAAATAAATAAATTTCTTCCAAAACAAAAATTATTTTGACTTTAGAATATTTTTTCAATTAATAAATAATGAATAGAGTGAATTCCTAAGCCTATCTCAATGCATTTTTAAGAGCTCAAGAGAGGTCAGAGATGACCATGTATTTAAAATATCATGACTTCTGAACAAAAGGGCAGCTAACCTCCATCAGTTATATAAGACTGCTCTGGAACCAAAGGAGAACTGGGTGTTAATAAGTTTATTTTTATGAAGTTTAGAATGGTTACTAGAAGAGCATTCTATAAAAACTATTCTCTGGTGAAGTTAAAGAATGCCAGGAACAAAAAATCATCTTCCTGAGTAAATAGAAATACCTACAGCAGTGAAGACAAATTATGATGACATTTTATAACACACAGAAGGAGCTTCCTTTCAAATGTAAGATTTGCACAAACCTTTTAGAAAAGCCATTGAAAAGGTCAACTTGCTGTAATGCAGTGGTTTGCAGCTACAGCACAATGACAAATTGGTGTGTTGTAATCAGTCATAGAGATGTGTTGCAGGTAATTTGTTACAAATAATATTTAAGGTTCCACAGTTTGGGAATAATTTACTTTTTATGAATTACAGTATGGTCAAGGTTCTTCCCATAAATAACATCACTGTTACTTACATCTCAGACACTATCTGGAGAAGGACTGTGTATGTCATGGGTAGTTTATTCTCCATATGTGATATTGAGAAAGAAATGTTGAGGACTATAGAATATTAACATTAACAGATAAAGGATATCAAGGGAGTAAGTAATCTAGTTTAAATGTTTTCCTTTTTAGAAGTATTGAAAATAAACATTGATAAGGTATATAAAAAAATCTTGGTATATATAATGAAAAGGAATAAAAATGGCCTAAAGTTATTTATGTAACTCTAAATTGAAAGCAAAATAAAAACAAAACAAGATTAATTCTTTACAGAGTTGATTTAATTTAGTTTTGTTAGGATTAGCCTTAAAGAACAGTAAGCAAATTGGTAATATGATAGAACCTCATGAGTTATTAATTTAATTATAAACATAAAAAAACAGAAATGCGTTACACGCCAAAAATTAATTAAAATATTTTAAAATTTGATTGTATATTTTTCTGTATTGAAAATTTATTAACTTTATGGCTATAACTACCTACAATTATATCTATAATGCATTCAATTACTTTACCTTAAGTACTATTTTGCCCTCTCAGCAAAAAATAACTGGATTATGAAGAGGTGGAAGTGACAACACAGTTTTTTAATGTCTCAAAATCCACACTAAACAAATGATAACAAAACAAACAGAAAGAAACTAGATAGCAAACCAAAAACCTATGGGCAACATCTGCAACAAAAGTTGACCATAAATTATATCCATGAATTTCAAAATATAAGCAGGTGGGAATAAACACCACTGAAGTCATATGCACATTCACTATATATATATATACATATATATATATAATACCCTAATATGCAAATAGACCAAACAGCAGAACAACCGAACAACCAGTCACTATGACGTGCACTGACCACGAGGGGGCACACACAGAACATAGCGAGCATAAGCAGCAGGCAGCAGAGCGTAGAACATGGTGGGCATTGGCTGCAGTGGGATAGTGAAGCTGGTGAGCAGGGGCGCCAGCCCAAGGCAGGGTGCTGGTCACTGTCCTCAGGGCAAGCCTCTGGTGGTTACTGAAAATCCTTTGCCCCCATGTGCTGCATTCCCACAGGGCACTTGCACCTGCTGCTGACGCCTGCCCCACTCACACCCACTGCAAGCACCTGGCGCCGGCCCAGATTGCTCGGCACCATCAGCGGGTATGAGCAGTGGCTTCTGGTCCTGATCACCCCTGAGGGCTTCTCTAACCTCCCCCTGCTCCTGAGGGGTGATCGAAGCAGCAGCAGTCGCTCGTGCCTGCTGCTGGTGCTGCCCCGATCACTCCGCACTGTCAGTGGGTGCGAGCGGGGCTGGTGCCATCAGCGTGTGGAGTGGCGGTGGCAGGAGTGGGGATACCGGTAGACAGGGTGGCAGACAGGGGACTGGGGTCTGTGGTGGGAGGGGCTGGGCAGGGGTGCAGGGGATGGGCAGAGACCCGCCCCTGTGCTCACCACAGCTTCGCAGCCCACAGTTCCTTTCAAGTTGCACGAATTTGTGGACTGGGCCCCTAGTATAATATCTTATATAATAAAAAGCTAATATGAAAATAGACCTAACAACAGAACAACCAAACAACTGGTTGCTATTACTTGCACTGACCACAAGGGGATGCGCGCAGAACATGGCTAGTGTTGGCAGTAGGTGGCAGATCACAGAACATGGTGGGTATCGGCTGCAGCGGAATGGTGGAGCAGGTGAGTGGGGGGTTCCAGACCAAGGTGGGGCACTGGTTGTAGTCATTGCAGCGAGCCTCTGATGGTTACTGAAAATTCGTTGCTTCCATGTGCCATAGTCCTGCCCAGCGCTCTCACCCACTGCAGCCTCTGGAACTGCTGCTTGCACCCACTGCCAGTGCCCAGCGCCATCCCCGATCACTCAGCGCAGTCAGTGGGTGTGAAGGGTGGCTGCCGGCCCCAATCGCCCCTCGGGGCTTCTCCACCTCCCGCTGTTCTGAGGGCCAATTAGGCCAGCAGCTGCCTCTGCTCACATCTGCTGACAGCACTGACCCTGCTTGCACCACTGATGGTGCCAGCCCCAATCGTTATGCACTGTTAGTGGGTGGGAGTAGCTGCCAACAGACAGGGGACCGGGGACTGCAGTGGGAGGGGCCAGGTGGGGGCAGAAGATGGGCCAATACAAGCCCCTGCACTCACAGCAGCCTCCCAGACCACAGTTCCTTTCACGGTGCACGAATTTGTGCACTGGGCCCCTAGTAATATAATAACAAAGCCTTGTTTTTATACACAAAACATACTATAGTGAAAATGCAATTAAATTGGAGATGAAAGCTTAAAGACAGTGAAAAGAAAAAAACTCTAAATGTTTGAAAAATAAAAGGCACTCAAGTATTTAGGGGTTAAGAAATCATAACAAGGGGGATCCAAGATGGCTGCCAATGGGACAGCAGGCTGCAAGATAGTGTGTGAGTGAGAGAATGAAAAGAGAGTTTAAGGACATGTGGGGAGTGTCTGTACTTGTGAGTGAGGGACAGCTATATTCTAAGAGACTGTTCGGGACTGGCAGACTGGGCTCCCCAGGCCAGGCAGCCATTATTGCTGCTGAAATATCTCCCAGAGTGACTGGCTCTGCCACAGAGACCACAGCATCTTAAAGGGGAGACCAGATGTGATGGGAAGCCCAGCCTTACCTTCAACTGAGGAAACCTCAGATACCTCCCGGAACCCTACAACCACAATGCCCAGCGAAGGAGCTGCCTCAGCTGCAAACCCAGGAACACCAAGATTCCAGCCTCCCCAACTGCAGGCACCTAAAAAGTCTGTCCAGGCGGAGACAAAGTGGTACCAAATATGCGGACGAGCCCTGTGCCTTCTCACAGAGCAAATAGAAGAAACAGCTGAATTGAACAACACCCACCCGAAATTGGCGAATTAAACACAGCTGGTGAGGCAATCTGAGGACAGAAAGTTCAGCTATCACCTAGAGAGAGAGAGCTACATAAGCATACATCCGGAGAAAAGCAATCATGTGGAGACAAAGAAACAGCATGCATACAAAAAAAAAAAAAGGAGGAATCACCAGAAAAGGAAGTAAATGAAATAGAGGCAAGCAATACGTCAGAGAAAGAATTTAGAGCAATGGTCATAAGGTCTCTGAAAATGATGGGAGACAAATTCAAGAATATGTATAAGAACAAGAGGAAATGAAGAAGAGCCAAGAAGAAATGAAAAATGACATAGCTGCAATAAAGAACTCAGTAGAGAGCATCAACAGTAGACTAGAAGAAGTGGGGGACCACATCAGTGAGCTAGAAAACAAGGTAGGAAAAATACCCAAGCAGAGCAGCATCCAGAAAAAACTTAAAAAACAGGAGGAGAGCCTAAGGGAACTTTGGGACAGCACGAAACTAAAGAAAATCTGCATAATATGGGTACCAGAAGGAGAGGAAACTGAGCAAGGAATAGAAAACCTGTTTGAAGAAATAATGACAGAAAACTTCCCTGATATCAGGAAGAAAAAACTCACACAAGTCCAAGAAGCTCACAGAGTCCCAAACAAGATGAACCCCAAATGACCGACACCAAGACACATTATAATTAAACTGGCAAACACCGATGACAAAATAAGAATCTTAAACACTGCCAGAGAGAGACAGAAAGTTACCTACAAAGGATCTCCCATTAGAATATTGACTGATTTCTCAACAGAAACACATCAGGCCAGAAGGAAATGGAACGAAATATGCAAAGAAATGCAAAGCAAGGGTCTGAATCCAAGAATACTGTACCCAGCAAGGCTATCAATTAAAAGTGAGGGTGAAATAAAGAGCTTCACAGACAAAAAAGGACTAAGGGAGTTTATTACCACCAAACCAGCAATGCAAGAAATGCTAAAGCATCTGCTGTATAAGGAAGAAATAGGAAGGGAAGAAGGAACACTGGCATAAAGAATAAAAATGGCAACCCTAGCCATTTTGGCTCAGTGTATAGAGCAGCAGCCTGCAGACTCAAGGGAACCGGGTTCAATCTGGTCAAGGGCATATGCCGGTAAGGGGCATGCAGGAAGCAGCCAATCAATGATTCCCTCTCATCATTGATGTTTATATCTCTCTCTTCCTCTCCCTTCCTGTCTGAAATCAATAAAAAATATATATTTTTTATAAAAAGAATAAAAATTGCAAAAAACAAGTACCTATCAATAATAACTTTAAATGTAAATGGATTAAATGCCCCAATCAAAAGACATATGGTAGCTGAATGGGTAAGAAAACATGACCCATATATCTGCTGTCTACAGGAAACCAAACTCAGAACTAAGGACTCACACAGACTGATGGTGAAGGGATGGAAAAAGGTTTTTCAGGAGAATGGAAATGAAAAAAAAAGCTGGAGTAGCAATACTTATATCTGAAAATTAGACCTCAAAGTGAAGGCCATAACAAGAGATAAGGAAGGCCACTTCATAATACTAAAGGGAGCAATTCAACAACAAGATATAACTCTGGTAAACATATATGCACCCAATACAGGAGCACCCAAATACATAAAAAAGCTTCTGGAGAATATCAAGGGAGATATTGACAGCAATACAGTCATAATAGGGGAATTTAACCCTTTGCACTCACTTGCTTTTTTCTCATTTCCTGCTACCGATGCTAACCGTGTTGAGTCACACTCGACATCCAAGTGCAAAAGGTTAATACTCCATTAACACCACTGGACAAATCCGCTAAACAAAAAATCAGCAAAGAAACATCAATCCTAAATGACTCAATAGATCAGATGGAATTAATTGACATCTTAAGAACGTGTCACGCCAAAGCAAAAGAATATACATTCTTCTCAAGTGCATGAGTCATTTTCAAAGATAGACTACATATTGGGACACAGGCAAAGTCTCTTCAAATTCAAGAAGATAGAAATCATATCAAGCATCTTCTCAGATCACAATGGCATAAAACTAGAAATCAACTACAATAAAAACAATAAAAAAGTCAAACACTTGGAGGCTAAATAGCATGCTATTAAACAATGATTGGGCTACCAAAGAGATCAAAGAAAAAATAAAAAGCATCATTGCAAAAAATTATAATGAAAACACAACAATCCAAAATCTATGGGACACAGTGAAAGCAGTCTTGAGAGGGAAGTTCTTAGCTCTATAGGCTTATCTCAAAAAACAAGAAAGAATGATAATAAATTATCTAATCCTACAACACAAAGAGTTAGAAAGCAAGAAACCAGAAAAGCCCAGCATAAGCAGAAGGAAGGAAGTAATAAAGATCAGAGTATAGGTAAACGACATAGAGACCAAAAAAACAATACAAAAGATAAACAAAACCAAGAGCTGGTTCTTTGAAAGAATAAACAAAATTGATGAACCTCTAAATTGTAGGAAGAGGTTATAGGGTTAAGCCTCGGACTGACCTGCTGGCAAAGTCGCAAACAAGTCCCAGCTTGGAGGGCACAGTCCTCTAAGCATAATTAAGCTTGATCTTCTAACTGCTCCCTAGATATTTCCTGGGTAGCTAATGGGCTGTGGGAGGGGCAGCAAGTGCTGCCAAAACAAGTGAAACTTACAAGAACATTGTAAACTACCTTGTTTGTCCCTGACTATAAATAAAGCATCAGCTTTGCAATTGGATCTGTTCCGTGGCCTCAGCAAGGCGCAGAAGATCCACCTAGACCCAGCTTATTCTCTTGTCTGTCTTTTTTCTCCATCCTTCACCGCCCTCCCTCAGGCTCGCAAAACCCTTGGTTGTGCTGGCGTGGCACACTAAATCTCTAGTCAGGCTCACCAAGAAGCAAAGTGAGAGGACCCAAATTAAAAAAAAAAAAAATAGAAATGAAAGAGGTGAAGTAATAACCAATCCCACAGAAATACAAATGATTATAAAAAAAATACTATGAACAACTCTATTCCAACAAAATGGACAACTTAGATGGAATGGACATATTCTTAGAAAAATACAAGCTCCCAAAACTCAATCAGGAAGAATAAAAATACCTGAATAGGCCAATAACTACCGAAGAAATTAAAGCAGCGATCGAAAATCTTCAAGCAAACAAAAGTCCTGGTCCAGACGGCTTTACAGGGGAGTACTCCAAACATTCAAAGAAGAACTAAAACCTATCCTTCTTAGACTATTCCAAAAAAATTAAAGCAAGGCACACTTCCAAGCTCTTTCTATGAAGCCAGAATCACCCTAATACCAAAACCAGATGAAGACACCACAAAATATATATATATATATATATATATATATATATATATATATATATATATACCAATATCCTTGATGAACATAGATACTAAAATCCTCAACAAAATTCTAACAAATCGGATATAGCATTACATTAGAAATATCATACACCATGAGCTAGTGGGGTTAATACCAGGGATGCAAGGATTCTACAATATCTTCAAATAAATAAATGTGATGCATCACATAAACAAACTGAGAGACAAAAACCATGTAATCATATCCAATGATGCAGAAAAAGCATTTAACAAAATTCAACACATTTTCTTGATAAAAACTCTCAGCAAAGTGGGAATAGAGGGATCATACCTCAACATAATAAAAGCCTTCTATGACAAACCTACAGCCAACATCATACTCATTGGACAAAAACTAAACTCATTTTCCCTAAGAACAGGAACAAGACAGGGATGCCCACTTTCACCACTTCTGTTTGATATAGTACTGGAAGTGTTAGGCATAGCGATCAGACAAGAAGAACAAATAAAAGGCATCCAAATTAGAAAAGACAAAGTAAAACTGTCCTTATTCACAGATGACATGATACTATACATAGAAAACCCCAAAGACTCCATCAAAAAAACTACTAGACCTAATAAATGAATTCGGCAATCTAGCAGGATACAAAATTGACACCCAGAAATCTATAGCCTTTTTATACACCAATAATGAACTCACAGAAACTGAAACTAATAAAAGAAAAAAAATCCCATTTAACATTGCACCAAAAAATTAAGAAAACTAGCAATAAACTTAACTAAAGATCTGTACTTGGAAAACTACAGGACATTGAAAGAGGAGATAGAGGAAGACATAAACAAATGGAAGAACCTACAATGTTCATGGATTGGTAGAATCAACATCATTAAAATGTCCATACTACCCAAAGCAATCTACAGATTCAATGCAATACCCATTAAAATACCAATAGCATATTTCAAAGATCTAGAACAAACTCTCCAAAAATTCATCTGGAATAAAAAAAGACCCCGAATAGCCACATCAATCCTGAGAAAAAAGAACAAAGTTGGAGGGATCACAATACCAGATATCAAGCTATATTACCAAGCAACGGTTCTCAAAACTGCCTGGTATTGGCACAAGAACAGACATATCAACCAATGGAACAGAAAAGAGAACCCAGAAATCAACCCAAACCATTATGCTCAATTAATATTTGGCAAAGGAGGCAAGAGCATACAATGGAGTCAAAACAGTCTCTTCAATAAATGGTGCTGGGAAATTTGGTCAGATACATGTAAAAAAAGTAAACTAGATCACCAAATTACAACATACAAAATAACAAAATCAAAATGGCTAAAGGACTTGAATGTAAGACAGGAAACCATAAAATCCTACAAGACTCCATAGGCAGCAAAATAGCAGACATATGTCATAGCAATATCTTTACAGACACAGCTCCTAGGGCAATGGAGACTAAGGAGAAAATAAACAAATGGGACTACATCAAAATAAAAAGCTTCTTCACAGCAAAATAAACCATCTACAAAACAACAAGAAATCCCATTGCATGTGAGAACATATTTGCCAATGATACTTTCGATAACAGTTTTATCTCCAAAATTTACAGAGAACTCATACAACTTAACAAAAGGAAGACAAATGATCCAATCAAAAAAATGGGCAAAGGACCTAAATAGACACTTTTCGAAAAAGGACATACAGAAGGCCCAGAGACAAATGAAAACATGCTCAAAGTCACTAATTATCTGAGAGATGCAAATCAAAACAAGAATGAGATACCATTTCACACCTGTCAGAATGGCTATCATCAACAAATGACAAGTGCTGGCAAGGATGTGGAGAAAGAGGAACCCTCCTCCACTGCTGGTGGGAATGCAGACTGGTGCAGCCACTGTGGAAGACAGTATGGAGTTTCCTGAAAAAGTTAAAAATGGAACTCCCATTTGACCCAGTAATCCCACTCCGAGGACTATATCCCAAGAAACCAGAAACACCAATCAGAAAGGACATATGCACCCCTATGTTCACAGCAGCACAATTTACAATAGCTAAGATTTGGAAACAGCCTAAGTGCCCATCAGCAGATGAGTGGATTAAAAAACTGTGGTATATCTACACAATGGAATACTATGCCACTATAAAAAAGAAGGAACTTTTACCATTTGCAACAACATGGATAAACCTGAAGACCATTATACTAAGCGAAATAAGCCAGTCAGAGAAAGATAAAAATCACATGATCTCACTCATATGTGGGATATAATGATCAACATCATTTGATGAACAAGAATAGATCCAGAGACAAATGGTAGGTGTGTGGGAGGGGAGGTGGTTAGAGAGCAACCAAAGGACATGTATGCATGCATGTTAGCAGAACCAATGGACACCGACACTGAGGCAATGGGGGCTTTCCCAGGGTGGGAATGGCTTGGGGGTGGTCAATTGGGGAAAAAGGAGACATATGTAAAACTTTTGACAATTAAAAAAATAAATCATAACAAATATTACTAAATATTGTAAAATAGATGAAAAATTAGTACATCAGCACAGCCTAGATACAGGATGAAAATAAAATGGTGCTAAGGGGAAAATATGTTAAAAGTCAAGACTGAAAATTAGTGAACCATGCCCAAAACACTAAAAAAATATAATTTTTAAGGAAACAAAATTAATAATAGGGTGGAATAAATAATACAGATGAAAGTCATATTTAATGACCCAAAAGAAAATATTTTTAAATAAAGCTGATCTACAAATCTAAATCAGAAAATTAATAAATTGAACAACCCTCTAGCAAGATTAATTAAGAGGGAGGAAAATCTGAGTTTGCTCTACCTTCTTAAAAGGAGGTAGATATCAACATAAATTATTTGCAAGTTTTGGTTTAAGAAATTTGTCTATTGTTCCCTTTATATATATTCAAGCATTTCTTTCTATCAAATGGACTTATGGATATTTACATTTCTTTCTATCAAATGGACTTATGGATATTTACATTTCTTTCTATCAAATGGACTTATGGATATTTACTTTATTTACTTTCTATCAAATGGACTTACGGAAATGAATTATACTTATTCATTTTATACTTTCTATTTTAATCCAACACTATTGCATTTATATTGTTGCTCAAATTATTTCAGCTTTGGCCACTGGGAGTTCTTTCTGTTGGCTTCTGAGTCCCATTTACAGACTAGCATTGTTGTGTGTCTGTGTTTCTATGTTCCAGTAGCTTTTTTGGCACTGCAAGATGCTGAAGGCACGTCTTACATATTATCTGCCCTTATCTCAGAATCAACAACTTTTCCAAAGGATTTTACTAGAGTTTATAATATATATTTTTAAAACAATCTAAGTCCACCTTCAAATAACAATATACCAAGTTATGTGTAGTGAAGGTACCTCATGAAATTTTATACTTACTTTCCTTTGATTATTCTGTTTTTCTTTGCATGGAAAACTTCCTTCACCTGCATCCTAAACTCAGACTAGAAATGTACTACGAAGTCATTATTTAATGCCTAGCTTAAATGTCATTTTCCTCTATCATCCTTCTAAACTGTCTTTTTCTTCCAAAAATAATTAGCTATATATGTTCTTATGGTTCTTTTTTTTATATCTATCTTATATTATTTATGTTACAATATAATAGTATTTCTTTTGATGTTATTAGAGAGCAGGGATTCATTTTTGTACCCAAAGCACTTGAACTGGGATATTATAAATATTCAGTAAAATACATTTGATAAATTGTGATAGAAGAAAGCAATAAGAAACCAACACATGCAGTACTAGGAGGATAGGCACAATATTGACATCCTCTATAATAAAAGGCTAATATGCAAATTGACCGAAAAGTGGAATGACCAGTTGCTATGATGGGCACTGACCATCAGGGGGCAGACACTCCACGCAGGAGCTGCCCCTGGTGGTCAGTGCACTCCCACAGGGGGAGCACCACTCAGCCAGAAGCCGGACTCATGGCTGGCGAGTGCAGCGGTGGTGGCAGGAGCCTCTCCAGCCTCCATCTCTGCAGCAGTGCTAAGGATGTCCAACTACCAGCTTAGGCCTGATCCCCTGGAGAGAGGGCTTAAGCCAGCAATCAGACATCCCTCAAGAGATCCCAGACTGTGAGAGGGCGCAGGCCAGGCTGAGGGATCCTGCTCCTCAGTGCACGAATTTCGTGCATCAGGCCTCTAGTTACATATAAAAGAATAGAAGAGAAATCTTAACTTATCCTGGAAGGGAAACAAATTAGAGATAGCTTTAAAAATGTTTAACATAAGTTCTGAAACATTTAAAAATGTCAGTACAGCCCGGCTGATGTGGTTCAGTGGTTGAGAGTCGACTTGTGAACCAGGAAGTAGCAGTTTGATATCTAGTCAGGGTTGCTGGCTCGATCCCCAGTAGGGGGCATGCAGAAGGCAGCCAATCAATGATTCTCTTTCACCATTGATGCTTCTATCTCTCCCTCTCCCTTCCTCTCTGAAATCAATAAAAGTATATATTTTTTTTAAATGTCAGTACAGTGACTGTGAAAAGTAAAAATTCAAAAATATACATTATATATAATAAATATATGATATATATTATATGTGTATATGTGTATATATATGTTTGTATATATATGTATATGTGTGAGTATGTATATATGTATATATATATATATATATATATATATATATATATATATATATATATATACACACACACACACATACATACACACATATGTACCTTTCTCTATGTGGGCCAAACTTCAGCTACACTATACATATATATAGTGTAGCTGAAGTTTGGCCCACATAGGGAAAGGTAAAAAACAAAAGGTTAAGAAAGAGGCAAAGCCTCGGTGGTAAAAGACCTGTTTATGTCATAGAAGGAGGTCATCATTTTTCCTGGAAGCAATGAAAAGCTGTTGAAGACTTTAATTGGAAAAGCTGTATGTTAAGAAAGAAACACAACATACGAACTAAATGAATATGTATGCATTCAGTGCATGAATGTCTTGTTTAAAACATTGGATTATTAATAAATTTGTTAAATAACAATTACATGATATGGACAAAAAGTGGTAAATGATTCTGTGAAAGGACCAGGAATACGGTTTCAGGTTGGTCAAAAGGCTTTACAAGGAAGCCATATTTTCATTATCCTGATAAAAATTTCAGAACCCCATCCCACCTTTGAGGCTCAAAGGACCTTTGAAACTAGATAAGAAAGAGAAAATTGATCTAATTTGACTTAAGAATTAATAAAAAAATCTTATTTATGTCCTGATGTTTGCTATTTAATGGGAAGAAGACTATGAAATTTCCCACCTGATTCAAAGAACTTCCTTTTGGCTAAAATGTATATAAATCATGTGTGCAATCAAGCACACACACACACAACTTTTTCTCATTTAGGCATTTCTCTGCCTTATATTAATTTCCATTCTACTCCTTGTAGTATAATAAGAGACATCTCAAGTCAAACAGAACAGGTATTAGCAAGAGATATGGAAGGAATCAGTCAATGAATGCAAAATTCTCCCTTAATTAGAGTTGACTCTCTTAAAGAATTAATCCTTTGTAAGCTCTTGGCGTCTTATTTCACATAAAAACGAAAATGTTTCCAAATAGTTCAGACCTTTAATTGACATTTTGACACCTAAAATAGCTCATGGATGTTCTTCAAATGCCAAAATTAGTAAGTAAAATTGATATAAAATAAGAAGCCAGTTGGGGGGAAAAGGGGGCATATGTAATACTTTCAACAATAAATATTTTTATAAAATTTATATAAAATAGTATTAATTTTCTACATCAGCTTGAAATAAAAGTAAACCATTTTAAGGAAAAGGGAGAAAGCATCACCCTCTTCTATAGGAAAATATGGGAATAATTGAATATTCTAATACTTCAAAATACTAGAGAGTAAATAAACAAACAAAACAGAGAAGAAAAAGAGGTAGTTGGGGCACAAACTATCATTTTATAAGTGAATAGTCCCACACCACTCCTATAGCTGCCACTGTTGGTATGCAATCCAGATTCCCTCCTATCCCTTGACTCTTTCAATGTGCCCCTTTCCTTTTTGGATACACCATTGTTTCTTCTGGCCCACATCTTTGAATTTCATTAATGTACTCTACAGAGTTTGCTGGACCTGTTGGCTCTCATAGCAAAAAGCTGGAAGACAGGGACTGTAGGGTGTAGAACTTTCCAAGTGCAATTTCATCACAGGAGGTGTTATTTACACCACAATCATTCTCCAGGATTAGCAGAAACTACCCTCTGTGGAACTTTGCCTGAACCACAGCCTTGCTGAGATTCTTACCCTTTCTCATCTTGTGTCCTCTATTTCCTCACTGATTTCTTTCAGAAGCAGTTTCTTTTAAGTATAGTCAGAAGTTTGGATATTTAAAAGATGGAATTACTGAAACTTTTATATGGATTTACAGCATGCACAGAACTTTCAAAAGAAAACAGAAAGAAATAAAAATATGAAATGTAGACTGTGAAATTTATTCATCTTGAGCCTATAAATTTCCTAAAGAGTGATTAGTTAGGAGCTGCATGTGGCAAAGTATTTGGTGCACCACCCAGATCTCTCCCTCAGGATTCAGGAACTCATTCTGCTAGCTGGCATAGCGGAGTCACTCCACAAGACTCCTTTGTCTAAGCGTAAAGCCCCTCTAAGGAGAAGTTAGCTTCCAATAATGGGTCATTGCATGGGCACAAAGATGAAAGGCCTGGCTTAATTTGGAATATTGCTGAAAGGCCAGCTCAGCCTGAGAGTTTAACTGAGGTCAATCTTGAACTTCATTGCATTTTCATTTTTTTCTCTACCCAATCTTGCTTTGTGCATTCTTTTACAAGTATTATTTCCAAGAGTAATTCACATTAAGTTACCTGCATGACCATCACTTTTTCAGCAGAAAATATACCAAACAGTAGGTCTTAAATACTGGGTATTGTAGAGAAGGAATGCCTGATTATGAGATATATAGGGACAAGATAGTTAGAATTATTCTTTACAATCTCTTAGATACTAAAAGTGGTAAAATGTGCCAGCCCAATAGCAATTTATCATAAGATAAAATGGCACATTTGGGATCAGACAAGAGCATTGTCAGAAGGCACAAGTAAGATGTATTGGTAGATAGCCCAGAGGCCATAACACCATCTCTTTTGCATTTATCCTCCACTCATGCTTATGCATATATGTAAGAAGGGGTATTGCTAATGACCAACTGATACAGGAGAAAAAAGACTGACTTTGTTCACAGAATAGTTGGCTAATATGTGGGTACAACAGAACATTTCTTCAACACTATAGCACCTGAATAGCAGCAGTGAGGAAAAAGATTCCCTAGAGCTTTGGGAGGTGTACCTGGTCATCCACTTTGTGTAGAAAGAAAAGTGGCATGAAAACAGATAGTTACCTACAAGTGAGCACCCATATGACTGTCAGATAATTTCTCCACATAAACTTTGCAGGCCAGAAGTGAGTGGCAAGAAATATTAAAAGTGATGAATAGCAAGGACCGACAACCAAAATTACTCTACCCAGCAAAGCCATAATTTAGAATTGAAGGTCAGATAAAGAGCTTCACAGATAAGAAAAAGCTAAAGGAGTTCATCACCACCAAACCAGTATTACATGAAATATTCAAGAGTATTCTTTAAGAAGATGGAAATAAAGGAGAAAAAAAGATAAAAAAATATGAGCAAGAAAATGGCAATAAATATATGTCTATTAACAATTGAATATAAAAATCAAAATAAACAAACTAGAAATCTAATGAACAAAATAAACTGATGAATAAAATAGAATTGGAGAAATGAAACATGGAACAGACTGATGAATCTCAGAGAGATGGGGGTGGGAAGAGATTAACCAAAATCATCCTAATAAATAAAGAGCCTGGGTCCATCATGACCTAAATGTCTGGACGAAAAACTGAATACCAGGTTAGGGTCCAGGTTGGCACAGCGGAAGTCAGTCCTGGGTCCCGGCCACCCGCGGCATGTCAGCAGGAGGGAGTTGTGGGCCCTGGCCACCCACGGCGCGGTGGCGGGAGGGAGCTCTGGGAACGGAGCCATTCTGCCATCGGACTGGCCTCATGGTCCCTACCCCTGGCCTGCAGGCTCCAGGAACCGGAACCATGGTGCGATCAGACTGGCCTCTTAGTCCCTCATCTGCCCGCAGGCTCTGGGGAACCAGAGCCATGCTGTGATCTGACTGGCCTCTTGGTCCCTCCCCCGTGGCCCACAGGCCCAGGGACAAGAACCATGCTGTGATGGGACTGGACCCTACCTGAGAGGTCCCAGATTGTGACAGCATGAAGGCTGGGCTGAGAGACCCCGCCAAATGCATGAATTTTCATATATACTAGAGGCCGGTGCATGGAAATTCATGCATGGTGGTGTGTGTTCCTCTGCCCATCCTGCACCCTTTCCAATCTGGGACCACTCGAGGGATGTCCGACTGCCCGTTTAGGCCTGATCCACGGGCAGTCAGACATCGCTCTCACAATTCAGGACTGCTAGCTCCCAACCACTCGCCTGCCTGCCTGCCTGATTGCCCCTAACTGCTTCTGTCTGCCAGCCTGATCACCCCCTAACCACTCCCCTGCCAGCTTGATCAACACTTAACTGCTCCCCTGCCGGCCCAATTGCCCCTAACTGCCCTCCCCTGCCAGCCTGGTTGCCCCTAACTGCCCTCCTCTGCTGTCCTGGTCACTCCTAACTGCCCTCCCTTTCCAGCCTGGTTGCCCCTAACTGCCTTCCCCTGCAGGCCTGGTCCCCCCTAACTGCCCTCCCCTGCAGGCCTGGTCCCTCCCAACTGCCCTCCCCTGCAAGCCTTGTCCATCCCAACTGCCCTCCCTTACAAGCCTGGTCCTCCCCAAATACCCATATACACACACACACATACATACACTGAGTGGCCAGATTATTATGCGTTCAGAGATCATAATAATCTGGCCACTCAGTGTGTGTGTGTGTATATATATATATATATATATATATGCATTACCTATGGACACAGACAATAGGGTAGTGAATGCCTGGGGTGGGGCAAGAATCATGTGGAGAGGGGCAATGGGGAGAAAAAGGGGAACATCTGTAATACTCTCAACAATAAAGATTAAAAATTATAATAATAAAAAGAAAAGTGGCATGAGATAAGAATATACAGTGATTAATGGTCAGGAGCAAATAGCTTGTTTGATTGGTCAGGTGTCTGGAAGAAAAAATAATTGGAAAATTGAATACAAGAAATTCTGGTGAAGAGGCATATAAATAGATCCATTATACTGAGTACAAGGTGTGAAGATCTTTGTATCATATTATAATAGCCTCTAGAAAGCAACCAACATTGAAGATTTATCAAACAGCCAAGGAGATATAATAATGGGTAATTGATATCAGCCAAATATTGTCATGATTGCCCATGGTGGCAGAAATGGAATCTATGAATAGATTCAACAGTATAAGGTCTCATTCACCAAGGCCAATTTAATTACTATTGCTACCAAATGACTAAAATTCTCAACAATGTAGACCAACAGTGGTAGCATCACTTAAGAAAACCAACTGGTCACTTGGTGGGAGGTTGATTACATTGAACCCATCGATTCTGCAAGGAACAAAAATTCAATTTTGCTGAAATCAACAAATATTCTGAGTATAAATTTGCTTATTCTTTCTACAGTGCTCCAGCCAGCAATACTTTCTAAAGGCTTACTCAGCATTTGATTCAGCAACATAGAATCATGCATCCTATTTTATTGGAGAGTGAGCTGCTTTATAGCAAATTCTCTGCAGTAGGTATATAACCATGGGCTCCATTAGTCCTTTCACATACCATATTGCTCAGAAGCTGCCAGTTACAAAATAATAAACAACCTTTTGAGTTGCAACCCTGGAGAGAAGACTCTGAGAGGATGGGGAATCGTTCCCCTGGATACAGTGTACACGCTAAATCAATGACAATTATATGGTGTTATATCTCTAACTAGAAGCCCGTTTGCACAAAGATTCATGCAAGACATTCATTCACCTGGCTGCCTGCACCAGTTTTCCGCCGGCACCGGGGGGGACCCAGGCCTTGGCTCTGGCTACCGTCTTCTGCCTTCTTTCAGGGTCAGGGCTTGGCCTCGGGCACCTCCTGCTGGCCTGGTTCCGTCAGCCGCTCAGCGTTCGGAGCAGCGGGAGGCCCCGCCCCTCCTGCCAGCCCTGGTCCGTCAGCTGCTCAGCGATGGGGGGCGTGGCAGCACGTGGGGGCCACCATCTTGGTTAATTTGCATAGCACTCTGATTGGCTGTGGGCATAGCAAAGGTACAGTCAATTAGCATGTTACCCTTTTATTAGGTAGGATAGATAGAATGAATGAATTCAGGAACCACAGGGTGGAAGAAGTGACCCTATTTCCCATCATGCCCAGTAAACCCACTTAGAGAATTTGTGCTTCTTTCCTCTGCAGCTCCAGGCACTGTGGTTCCAGATGTTTTAGATTACATAGTGGAAATGGTCCTACCAAAGGACATAGCAAGAATTCCATTTAAAATATTATACATCCATACAATGGAATGATACTTGGAAATAAAAAGAAGTACCACTACCTTCTAAAACATGCATGAACCTTGAAATCATTATGCTAAGTTAAAAAAGCCATTCATAAAAAAATAAAGAACACATATGATTCTTTTATAGGAAATTACCAAAATAGTTAAATCATAGCATGTATAATGGCTATAAATAAATATTTGCTTAACAACCATGTTATATACCAGACTCTAAGTTCCATGAGGATAGATACCATATCTGCCTTATTCACTCATATAATCTCAGTACCTAATACATAAAGGAAATGTAATGAGTGAACAACACACATTTAAAAAAAAAAATGACCAGTGATACACACAATATATACCTGGTAGAAAACTCTTCAGTCACTGAGTCAAATCATTTGTATTTTTGCTATATAACACTTCATTTTCTGTCATAATTTTGCTAACTTTAATATTTATATCAATATCTATGTACTCATTATGAAGAAAGCCTAAGTTATGGAAATTGTGGCTTAAAGCTATAAAGTTTAATTAAAACTATATTCAGTCAAATTGAAAATTTTGCACAATCTCGTTTTTAGAGTTCTCAAATCAATGCAATGTGTTGATGTGTATTGTAGAATTTTAAATTAAATCCTCTGTGAAATGTCTGCTAAGAATGTTCCACAACAGCCAGGGTGAGATTTCTAATAATGCTGAAATTATAGAGTGAAGCCTTCAGGGACACAAGAAAATGCTTTTCTTACATCAGGGGAACAATCATATCTACTTACATGCATTTTTACAAATAAATATGCACACATACATTGTACTGCAGACATTAAAAACCAGCATATTTCATCTAAGAAAATAACTGTTTCCTAATACAGCTAACCAACAGTATCTTATAATGAGATTGTAAAAATGCCCAAAGTCTACTATCTAGATATTACATTCATTAAATAAAGGGAGAAAAGGAAGAAATTTTAAAAATCTGTCTTTTTTTAAGCGTGTTGATTTTCATAAATTTCTTAATCACATAATTATCCGCTTAATAAAAGTCTCCAAGAATGGAGAGTAGGCATCTGGATCTTTATAAAACTCCCTATGTGATCTTGAATCACAGGTCATTTCAGATGTACTAATCTATAGTAACCTTTCTATTATTATCAACAATGGCTGTTTCTTTTAATTGATTTATTCAGCAACTACTTATTTTGTATATGCATTAGTCAGTTCAAGTGCAAAGATTAGCATCCTTTCCAGCTCCCTGCAGGTATAAAGCACGCTGTCTCCGAGAATAGAACCATAATTTCAACATATTTAAAGAAAGAACATGTCAGCCAGAAGGTGATTTTGTCAATAACTGGAGTAGCAAATGTATATAAGAGACAGAATTATAGAAGTAAACTTTCCCTTGCCTCCCCCAATTTTTCTTGTCTATGGATCATCTTTTTCTGTTTCTTTGTATAATTAGTGTTGTTTTTTTAATTGAGTGGTACATAATGTATTATGGAGACTTTGGATTCTGGTTTTCTGAAGAGTGTTTCTTGTTCTAGGAGGCAGTCCAACTATTGTCTAATCACCATGAATTTGTGAAGGTTTGGCTTTATTACTTTGCTAATGACAATCTATAAAAAAAATGTTCATTAAACCTCTCTAACTTAGCTGACTTCAACTTCTAAACTCTGTTTCCCCTTAAGATCTTATTGGGCTTGTTTTTAGGCTTTGTTAAGGCAAGCCAGCCCTTTTACATACTACTGAGAAAAGAGAACACCTTAGCCGATGGTCTGACATGTTCAGTGCCTATTGTGGTGGTAAACTCATAGTCAGATAGATGAATCAGGTTATCTTATCTGGATGCCTTTAAAGATATCTTCATCTCCTTGACGTGTTTACTGTCCAATCTCTAGATTATTTTCCTTTTTCTTTTCCTTTTTCTTTTTCTTTTAGAGAGAGAGAAGGGAGAGGGGGAGAGAGAGAGAGAGAGAGAGAGAGAGAGAGAGAGAGAGAGAGAGAGAGAGAGAGAGAGAAACATTGTAAAACATCAAACGGTTGCCTCCCCACTTGCCCTGACCAGGATGAATCCTGAAACCTGGGTGTGTGTGCTGACTGGGAATCGAACCTGCGAACTTTTGTTGTATGGGTCAATGCTCCAACTGAGCCACATCAGCCAGGGTGAGATTCTGATTCTGATTTGAATCACCATGGAACTCCAATTATTATAGAGAAAACATGTGCTTCTCATGATAAACTTCAGATTCTCTCATTTTATAGTCAGAAACTAACATTGAGAGTGATTATTTTTTTCACCCAGCAATATTCGAAGAGCCTTCTCTAATGCTTAAAATTATGATAGTGGATAAGAAAAAAGAAGAAAAAAACAGGTATTATCCCCACCCTCACTGGGCTTACACCTAGTGAGGAACATAGACCATTCAGCAAGCATTTGCCAGAAAGCTTAATGAGTGCATGAGTGCTCTGACAGGAGAATTCAGGATTTCATGGTAAATGAATATCAAGGACATGTATTTATATTTAAAAATGGGCAAAAACACTGAATTGAGAAAAAGCACAACATTTTTAAGAAACTAAAAGAAAATCAATGTTTTGAAGTAGAGAGTACAAGCAGGTAGGGACTTGTGAAAGATAAGGCTAGGGAAGCAAGGAGAAGCAAAATCATTCTGATCTATGGAAAACTAAGTTAAGGAACATAGATGTTATCCTGGCTATAATGTTAATGTATTAAAGGCTTTTAATTTTAAGTAGGAGAGTTATCTATAATAATAAAAGCATAATATGCTAATTAGACCAGATATCCTTCTGGATGATCTTCCAGATGAAGCCAAGGCTGTGAGGGAAACCGGGTCCCAGGTGCCAGAGGGAAGCCAGTGCTGGCAGCCGGGGAAGGAAGGCCTACTCTTGCATGATTTTAGTGCATCGGGCCTCTAGTATGATTATAATTTAATTTAGATATCTTCCTTTAAAGAATATTCTGTGTGGAGAAAGACTCAGGAACTCAAGTTTAAAAGGTATGGCAGTCTGGAGAGATGGTATATTTAGAAACTATAAGCAATAGGACTGTATCAACTAAAGGTAAAAGGTACATTGGACACTTACATCTGTGGGTGGTGCTACATCTTATTTTAATGGAACATTCTGGTTTTACAGCTGAATGATATATTGACTTTTGGTATAGTGCTGTGGTCGCCAAACTGCGGCTCGCGAGCCACATGTGGCTCTTTGGCCCCTTGAGTGTGGCTCTTCCACAAAATACCACGGCCTGAGCGAGTCTATTTTGAAGAAGTGGTGTTAGAAGAAGTTTAAGTTTAAAAAATTTGGCTCTCAAAAGAAATTTCAATCATTGTACTGTTGATATTTGGCTCTGTTGACTAATGAGTTTGACAAACACTGGTATAGTGACATAATGAAGTTTCTTAAGACGTAGGTTGAACTCTTAGCTTAGTAAATTCATCAAGGGAATTAATGGGTATGTTAAACTCCATAGAAAGAGCCTGCTGATCTTGTTTCAGGTAAATGTTTGCTCCTTGCAAACATTTATAAGAACTTTAAATGATATAATGCTAGAGAGACCTTTCCTTTAACTACAGTGGAACTGTGGGTTTTTAACATTTATTTAATAATTTTTACTGGTAAACAAATAAAAGAAACTTTCATAGGAAAAGATCTCAGCAAACAACTTTATCCAACACAAGCCCAAAGATTTTCATTTTAAAGTGGACACTGGAACCTCATTCAATCTGGTTCTCTCTCCAGCCATATTGTCCTCACTCTTACTTTCTACTAAAGGGACTGCACTCCAATCACTTAGCATTGTATTCATTCAACTCTTACTGGTACTTCAGAGACTTTTGTTTCCTCTAAGTATAAGATTCTAGGAAAACCAAAATCAAATATTCACTAGAGAAAACTTCAGAGTGTTTTATCCAAAAAGCAAAGTATTTGATACAAAATAAAGAGCTGCTTCTACAAAATATATAACAGGCTTGACACACTTTGGTTTTTCCCATACCAGAGCCAAACATTCTCAAGAGAAAGGTAAAAATGTTTATACTTCAGAAGATAGAATGTAGGCTCATATTAAATATACCTGGGCAACATAATTCTTCTCTATAAAAAAAAAATAAATCTGTAAATTCTGGTCTAAAAGGGATAAAAAAAGAGACACTGATCTGTCACATGTATAAAATGCTCAGTTTAATTTAAACAACAGAACCACACATTTTCAAATACTCAGAAATAGAGTAATCTTACCAAGGGAATTTTTGGTATCCAATATATGTGTCATCTTCTCTCTCTCTCTCTCTCTCTCTCTCTCTCTCTCTCTCTCTCTCTCTCTCTTAACTGTAACATGTTTGACCTTGAAGATGCACTTGATCAAAAAACATAATTCTCCTTTGATGAGAATGTATTTCTGAGATGTACCCTTCTCTGAGCAGGGTAATACATCCACTTCAAACAAAGCAGCTTTGACCCTGTCTACTAGAAAAAGACAAAACTGTGTTTCTCTTACTGACCAAGCCTGGGGAAAACTGTGTCTTTCAAAGACAAAGGCATTACCAAGGCAATGAAACTTGGTAGCCATTATGAGCTTCAAGCTGTGTCTTGTTTTCAGCTGCTGAATAGACACTACATTAAAGCTTTAGATATATTTGTTGGTGACAGCTGCCACCTCATCTATCAGCCATTACAGGAATAACATTAGAGAATCCATTTAGCATCCCAGATGAAGGTTTAACTCCTTATTAGTTCTGATTTTCCCAGAAGAAGGTAAGTTTTGGCAACACTGCAGAACAGCACTGGAAAAAAAAAAAGGTGTAGAAACAAAACTTCTTTGCTTTTCCTAATGAATCATACCTAAAGAGTGATGAGCATGTTTGGTGTCCCAAGTTCTTTCCGTGACACTACACATACTTTTTGACAATTATAGCTTTATTTGGAGATATTTCAAGCTGTTAGTATTTGTTCTGACTCTGATATTCATGCTGAGGAGAGAGTGAAAACTCAGGGAAGTCAATATATTTGAAAAGCAAGTCTACGGCCATACCACCCTGAATGCGCCCGATCTCGTCTGAAAAGCAAGAAAGGTGATGAAATTCAGTAAGTAGTTTAAGGTTAAGCTTTGCTACATATTAGAACCTGAAGAATCAATTTTTTTGTTGTTAATTATATACGTCAATATTGTGTTTGTGTGTATTTTTTGTAGCATTAAGCACTTTTTTTCTTCATTTTAATTTGCTATTCATTTCAGAATTACTTTATTCAAATGCTTGATAAAAATAATAGAGCAGCATATGAGGTACTTTAATTATGAAAATAAAGTTTAGTACTGTAAATCATTGAGATTAAACTGTCCTCTCACCTATCTATAGCAATAGAGTTCCAGTGTCAGCCATTGCTTTTTGAAATGTCTTTTAAGAAGTCAACATTTAACAGCTTTTCAACAGAGAGCACATTTTCTCCAAGAAAGTGTTACTTCTTAGGATTTACTTCCATAGGAAAAAAAAAATCAAATTAAAAACAATATTATCTGGAAGAGTACTTTGAAACCAATCTTACTCACCACAGCTGTGCTTACACATGCACACAAAATTAATCTTGGTCACTAAGTGGTCCAATAAAATGTTATTCATTTGTTCAATGCTTCAAAAAATCATTCAAGTCTTGTTCATATTTTTTACATAAACAATTATATCATCAGCAAGCAAGGACAGTTTTATTTCTTCCTTCCCAATCTGAATGCCTTTTATTTACTTTCTTGTCTTATTACATTAGCTAGGATTTTCAAGTACAATGTTGTAAAGGAGTGATGACAGAGGATATCCTTGCCTTTTTCCTGGTCTTACTGGGAATCCCTTTTATATTTTCAATTTACTCTCCAACTATATTTCTGCTCTGCACTCTTTTTATTGAGAAACTAGAGGCCCAGTACATGAAAATTCATGCACTGGAGGGGGGTGTCCCTCAGCCCGGCCTGCCCCCTCTCACAATCTAGAAGCCTTCAGGGGCAGGAGGTGCCTCGGCAATCAGGGGAAGGCGACGCCCCATCACACCTCTGTTGCTGCCACTGCCAGCAGCATAAGCCTCAGCCGGCCCTGGTTACCTGAGCCTCGGGCGGCCCTGGGCGGCTGGGCAGCTGTCATCCAAGGCTTGCCTGCACCTCGGGCTGGCCCTGGGCAGCTGGGGGGCTGAGGGGACTGGGGGACTCCAGAGGCAGGTACGCAGAGCAGCCTTGCCGCACCCCTGCCACCCCAGCAGGGCATAGGGGACTGGGCACCGCCATCTTGTTGCTGTAGGTGCCACCATATTTGAGGGCGTGGCAGTCAATTAGTATATTCCCTCCTTATTGACTGTGGGCGCCACCATCTTTGTGATGGTATGAGGGTCAATTAGCATATTCCCTCTTTATTAGATAGGATGTGAGAAACAATTAATTGTTGACAATAAAAAGCTGGATATAAATTGTACCAGGTGCCCTGGCCAGTGTGATTCAGTTGGCTGAGTGTCCTACGTACCAGAAGGTTGCCAGTTGAATTCCTGGTCAGGGCACATGCCTAGGTTGTGGGCACAATCTCCAGGAGGGGGCATGCAAGAAGCAGCTGATTGATGTTTCTGTCATCGAAGTTTCTCTCTCCCTTCTTTTACTCTAAAATAAATAAAAACATGTTTTAAAAAATGGCACCAGGTTGCAAAAATAGTTGCTGTAATATGAAAAAAAAGTTCAAAACTAAAATAGTAATTAAAATTTGCTACTTAGAATACTTTTACATTTTAAAACATTGACCAGTAGGTCAGAATAAGTGGCTGAACGTAACTTAGATGGGTTAAAAACTCTCTAAAATTCTAGATCCTTTTCTTTACTTTAAATTATTTTTAATAATTTATATTTATAATTAAATTTATTTAAATTTAAATTTGTCATAGAAAATAAAAACAAATAAAAGAAGACAGCAAACAAGAAAAAAAAAGCACCTATTAAGCAAAAGACAATTTCTCTCTAATTGCCTTAGTTCATTTTGATTGAAGTCTGATGCAGACTTATTTCAAAGGCATACTGTTTTATAAGCAAAATTTTATTCTAATAATCCCTTATTATCAATCAAATAAGTTTTCTATAATTTTTTACTATTTTAGTAGCTTTATATTATTTTTAATTTTAGTTATATACAGTATCAAACAAAAATAATTTATTTAAAACAAAAATGTCCCAATTATATAAATAACTTAAAAACAGCCCTATAATACATAATTGGGTGTAATACTTGCAACACTTAACCAAATTTTAGTTTAAATAACATTATGTAATCAACGAACTTGTTTTTACCAGTTGATTGACCATATTTAGGGGATCCAATTACTTAAGACTTAATGCAGTGAGCATGGACACAGTAAAACCAGATTCACATTTGAAAAATTTACTCTGTTGATCATTTGTAAAATTATTAAAAGGAAATGAAATAACCAGGTCTGAAATACAAATGTGGGTGTTGTCATACTAAGCAGAATGAAAATAAAAACTTGAATTAAAATTATGTGAAGAGACATAAAAGGAAGATAAAAATCCATGACACATTGACAATATTAGATTTGCAGGGTATGAAAGAGGGAATAGAAATAGACAATATTTGAGTTTCTAAAATGGTTGACATATGCATTTTAGTGCTGTTAACTGTGGAAGTAATTCCAAGAGAAAGATGATGAGTTCAAATATAGACACAGTTTTTGAAATTTTTATCAGACACCCCCAACTTTGATAGATGGTTTAATTTATGGAATTTAAGGCCTAAAAAGAGATCTGGGATAAGTGGATTATTCTAGCATCAAAAGCACAAAAGTGGAAGATAAATGACAAATAGGTTAAAATGACCCCAAAACAGCATTTCTATGTAAAGGAAAAAAAAAAAAAAGAATGAAACCTTAAAGAACAACTCATTTAAAGAGTTGAATGTAAAAACTCATGAAGAAGTTGGACAAGAAAGAGGTATAGATATATGCTGGAAATTAGAATGAAATGGTCAACACAGAGGCCAAGGGAGAAGACAAGTTTAATAGTTTAATGGTAAACATATGATAATTCTCTCATATATACAAAGAGCTCAAGTAGAAAACATATTACTGCAGAACCTCCTTTATCCCTGATCTCATAATTCCATGTAAAGGAATTACTCTTAAAGTAACTTTCCTGGTGGAAAAGTGAAAAGTGACCCCTCAGAATGGTGAGTTGGAAGAAGAGCATGCAGATAGCATGCCTTCCCTTTTAACTCTTACCATGGCAAAGGGCTTGTCTCTGTGGAGGAGCTTACAGCTTGGGATACCTTTTGCCAGGAACCAATTCCAGCATGTAATAATTACAAGAGTTCCATCAAAAGGTTGATGGGACTTGTGGCTCAACAAGGGCTCAACACATATGTAGTTTACCTGTTGGAAATGGCTAAATGGCACTTCCACCAAACCTGAATAGGATAATTGTTAACTGTCAGACACCTCAGGGCATTTTATTGCCTCCTGTTGGCCAAACACCTGAACAGTTGTAGGTTATTCCCCAAACTGATAATGCTTCTGTATTCTACCCTTTGATACCCTACCCTTTGAAGTGTATATATCCACCTTGCCTTAGGACAAATTGTGTTAAATATATAGCACTGGGTCCTAGACAAGAAAGAGTCTTTAGCTCCTTCAGCTGAAGATTCTCTGACCCCCAATGCCTTTCAAAATTATCTTTCGTCTCCGGACTCTTTAATCATCTACGTGCAGCCCCTTTCTCCAGAATGCTGAACCCTCTGTAAGGCTGGGAAAAAAGTCCCGGCACCTTTGATTCATGAAAGTGTTAGAAAGCCTATCTGACTGTACACAGAATCCATATCCTTCAACTTAGGTGTTATAAGTGATAATGCTGACATTTTTAATTTCTATTTCCACTGATCCCTGTTTTATTTCTCACCTGTTTCAAAACTCAGGCATGAGAGAGAATGATGTTATATATTGACAGGTTCGAACATTAGTAATAAGAATTGAGTCGTGTTAACTCATTTAATGTAGGCAGAGTGTGGTTACAAGTAACCAGGTAATCATAATTACAGCGGTTTTTTTGGACTGGTTGTGGATGAAGTCCAACTATAATCTGTTAGAAAATTGATGTATTAGAAGTGGTGACAGAAGAATAGATTATTTTTATAAGAGTGTTGGTTTTGAAAGAAAAGAAACACTGTGCTTGCTAAGGAAGACTTTGTGCTGAGGGAGGTCTATGGCTTGGCTGTTAGTGCTTTTTAATATGAACAGAGCACAATATGTTTCAAGCTTTAGGGTAGTGTGGACGAAAGGAGCCACATGCTAACCTGACAAGCTCAGGGGAGGCCTGCGTGGCAGTCTTGCAAACTCAGAGACCTGGAATAACCACAAAGGATGGTTTGAAAATTAAATATTTAACTACAAACAGGTTATAGTGGGCAGTCATTCCTAAGCTGATACCTTCCCTGACAAAGATCAACTTAGATCTTCTTTCCTGAGCCCATTTGCCTTTTTGCCTCTAAGATAACATATCTGTGAGATGTCTGGGTAACTTGTAACTTCCTTCTTTTGCTGGAGCCCCTGGGGCACAACCAAATGTGGTAGGCGCCAGGACAGATGCCTCAAATTCCTTCATTATCCTGTTAATTGTTCCTGTACCCACCTAAGTATGTGTCCATCATTTTACTTTTTGTCCAATCCCAGGGGTTTCCCACCGTTTGACTTTATCCAATGAATTTCATGTAGCCCACCTATGTCCCTCCTTTGATGGCAATGTATAAATACAGATGTAACCCACCATTCTTCGGAGCATAATCTCAATTCATTGAGGTTCTGCTTCCCGGCATATGTCGACAGTTTGGCTCAAATAAACTCACTAAAATTCTTTACAGGTTTCAATGGTTTTTTTCGTTAACATTACTTGGCGTAGTCGTGGCAGGATTCCAAAGAAAACTCACCCGGGATCTTCCCTTGGACTTGGACTTGGAGCTAGGATCCAGCAAAGGGCCCGTTGAAGCCCACCGGTCCTCCGCCCATTGGGTGAACGTGGGTGAGTCATCTCTTGGATCCAGGACCTTCCCTTGCTTTGGTAGAGGGTCTGACTTTATTTGAGCTGTGTTTTAAAATCCTCGAGGTGGAACCAGGGTTGACAGAACCCCAGGTTAAGGGTTGGCAGAACCCAGGCTAAGGCGGGACTGGAGAAAAAAAAAATGGGTGGCTGGTTTTGATTTTGGCTTTCCAATTGGAATTGCTGAGAGTCTGAGCAAAAATAACCTTCGCCGTATAAATGAGCTGAACTCATTCAGCTCCGAAGATAAAGGGGCAACATTTTCTTTATTTTTAAAGAATAGTCCGATTCTGAGGTGTTCTTAGGTGACTAAGAATTTTGTGGAAGTGTCAGAAATGCAGGAGCCCCATCTGGAAGTTCCGACACAACTGCTAAATGGCTTTTCTAGGGGGCCACCATAAGATTTGGTCTGCCCGGGCCCCAAAACTTTTTTTGTGGTTTTAGACAGCCGGGAGAGAAACTGAGGCCACATTTGACCTACTACATAACATATCTAAAGTTTGCTCAGACTACAGATATCCAAAAATAAAAAAATTTAACATGGGAAATTGTGCCTCCAAGGCTAGAAGCTCCCAAGACCCCAGCCCTCATTTAACACTCCTGATAAGAAGCCTTTACTTGCAAGTACTTAACAGAAATGAGAAAATTTAACTAGAAAATATTAACTGAGGAATGGCCAGGAAAAAAGAAAGAAAAAAAATGCAGTTTGTTTGGGGTACCTATGTTAATATTTTGCATGCAGAAAAAAAAAAATGCCGGCTCTGAAATTAAAGTGAATGAGTATATGGGAAGCGTATCTTGATTTGGAAACTAGAAGCTTCTAAGAAAAAATTTTCTTCCAATAAGATGGAAATTAATAAAAAAGATTTTCAGAGACTGTTTCAGAACTATTTTGAAGTTAACAAATGTCTACAGCCATTTTTGAATAGTCCTTTGGGAATGTACTGAAATTCTAGAGAGAGGCAGTTCCTGAACCGGGGACAAAAGACACTGCTTTGGTAATTTTAATGCTAGACATTCTCTGGTGTAAATTCTTAGTGTGTTTTCTGCGCGCCTGTATAAGAGTGTTGATGTTTTTGTGTCTCTTTGTTATTGTTTAATTTGTTGAAAGAAGAGGCAAGTCCCGCTTTGGGGAAGCCTAGTTGTGTGTGGTGGGGTTGAAGGCGTGAGAGAGATTGCAAGAACGTCCCAGCAGCTGCCAAGAATTCTTATTAATCTTGGGGGCTCTTCTTGCTCTCCCTCTCAGGGTTCAGCCTCCAGAAACAGCTAGTGAGATTTCTGTCTGTTTGTCTGAAATATAATTGTGGCAGTCTATCTTTTATGGATTTGGTTTGCTCTTTCCTTATTTGTTGTGAGAATAAACAAATCATCTTCTCTGTCAAAGAATAGTTTAGACAGCCTCCATTTTGGACTGTGACTTGGCAGCCGCCATGTTGGCCGCATGGCTTGCTGCTCCCCTTGAAAGAGCAAGGGCCAACCCCTCCCTTTGAATTAGCCAATCGGGAAAGACCATGTGCCTGAGCTCCAATCAAGAGCAAGGACAGGTCACGTGCGTTGTTAAGGCACTCTGCTTCAGAAAGAAACTTGCAGAGATTCTCAGAGCCAAGTTCAAACTGGAAACTTTAGGAGGGTAGCATGTGTCCAGTCAGGGACACTGGCAAGCCAAGAGTCATGATTCCCTGTGGGGGCGTCTGCCAGTGATACTCTGGGTATTTGCGTTTCACATATTGGGAGTTTATGTATTATTTTCAATGCTCAATACACTGCTTGCAATAAGCCATGTGCCTCATTTTAAACTCTTACATATTATTCTTTATATGTTGAAATTATAATTGAATCTAAAGGTATACAAATTTTATATTATTCTCTATGTCATTTTACAGGGATTATTACTTACCAAGAAGTTGTTGTCTTGGAATGTTATATTTTATAGAAAAGCAAAGTTTTTATCAAATCTATAACCATGCCACTTTTAAATTTTTGTCATTTGTGGACAGCTTTATTCTGATGCATTTGTAGGTATATATGTCTAGAAAAATCCATGAAAAGGACTCAGATTTACTCTAACTTGCAGGCTTCTAAGCAGGTCATATTTTGAACTGGATGAAGATTTATAGAACTTCAAGGAATAAATAAATAAAAACAACTATGGGACTAAATGAATTGAAGATAATTATTCTTATGATTCTATTTAAAATATTGTTGACTCTTAAATCTCTTGTTTCCTGAATATAGGGAAAAGTAAAGAGCAGACATTCTGCATTATAGGAACTAACAAATTGGTAACAGATTCATTTCACAGTGCGCTCCCGGGAGACGAAGCGTTCAAAGATCATGGCTTACAACCAGGAGATTTGCTGTCTTGGAAAAGACACCAAATAAAAAACTCTCCAACCTCATTGGAGGGGACCTTACCAGGTATTACTAACTAACCCATGTGCAGCTAAGCTTAAAGGAGTTAGCTCATGGATTCACATTTCTCATTTAAAAAAGGCATCTGACTGTGAATGGACATCTACTCCCATCTCTGACACCATCTCCGTCTGCAGCGGAGATCACAGACTTTTCAAGGACGAGAAGTCGCTGACCACGGAGGCAGACAGCTATCCCAAGATGACGTCAACAAGGCCTGTATACTCACAAACTGATAGCTTGTTTTTATATCATCTGATTGATACTGATTGAATGTACATAAAATGATTTTCATATTATTATTATCCTTATGGTTCCCTAGTGGAAACAATGTCTACCCCCCCCCCCCCAGACCTCTTTCTTTATTAGATATGAAAAATTTAACTTAGATACCTGCTAACCTTTCCTACCTACTATACAATGATGTTCTGGTTATCAGGTATGATAGTGAAATTAATGCCTTGTTAGCCACACATTGGTCTTCTCCTATCAATATAAGCTTTGGTTGTTGTTGTTGTTGTTGTTGTTGTTGTTGTTGTTTTCTGGCTCTATCTATTATAAAGGACCCACCTTAGGCAAATACCTCCAAGAATATTTCCCTGATAATTCCACTGGTAGAATTGTATATGGATGTAATCTGGATGAATATTGTATGGCTATAGAGATGGGTGATGAATAGCTAAGAAAAACACCTGGATATGATGGCCAAAGGCTTGCAGCAGCCTGTCCTATCTGTCATAGCATACCATGTCCTCGGACTCACCAGCCATGCTCTTGTGGCTGGATGTCTGTGAAACAAGAAAGAAATCAATGGATCCCATTTCAGAAATTATTGACATCATTTGGTGGGTAGAGATGTTTATAATTACCCCTCCATCCTTGCATCCTGGATGCTTGTGGGAAGCCCTATGGAATACTCAAACTCTAGCTCATTTGGGGGTCACCTTCCCCATTTAACTATGGCATGGGAAACTCAACATTTTGGGCTCCACTCAGTATACCCTAACTGCTCCCAAGCCATAGCTACCCAATGGCAACAACATTCCTGGTGGATCCAACAACATTGGTCCCCCTAAAAGAAGCAAAAGGGGAATACTTGGAGCAGTAGGGGCTGGCCTTGGTATCCGGGACAAGCTGAAGTTGTATGTAGCTAATGAAGAATGTCATTCATTAGAAAAAGATTTTTATCTCAAATAGGTCACATAGAGGGAATGCTGTTTCTGGAAGAAGGAAAAACAGTGGGAAGCAGCATGGAAAGATAATAAAGCCTTAGTTTAATGGATAGAACAGGCTCGACAGACTAAAAACTCATGCCCAAACCCAACAATGGGAACATGCTTGTGCCCTAATTCAACTGGGCCTGTTGTCTATGCTAATGCAAGGAATCTGAAGTGGCTATGAAACAATGGCCAACTATAATGGCTGCAGAAGCCCAGGCCAGACACTTATGGGACTCATATGGTTCCCCAGGCATTTGGAAAATTTTAAATGGGAAATGTGATCTACAATATTGTGTTTTTAAAAGCCCAGGTGCGAGTTAAATCCTAGGCTTAAATTCCCAGTAGTTCAACTGGCCGGCATAGGGACCATCCTCAATAATACTAGAATATGGTGTAATACTGAAATTATAGTCAGAATGACTTTGCCTGGTGTTCATAAAATCTGTGATAATATTGATACTGAAAAACCAATGTATTGGGAAATTGAACTCCTCCCCATGAAGCCATTTTTATGGGAACTAATTGGCCAGAAGAAAATTAGAGCTTCTAGATAATGAAATAGTAGAGTCTTAATTCATTTGGCCAAACATATCATAAGGTACAAATGACAGTGGATGAAGGAGGAAAGCATAATTAGCTTAATAAAAGATTATGATAATACATGTAAAGGGTTTTTTGGTTAGCTGTGATGCTTGTTCCCCTTAGAATTTTCCTTGTCTAGTATTAGACATTTTCTGTTCCTAATCAGTGTTATTGGATTACTATTGTTACTTTTGTTCTTGATATGTAAATGTTATATTAGATGCAGAAAAGCAAAACGTAAGACAAACAGCAAAAAGACTCGGATCATGGTGGCTCAAAATTAGAAATGATCCAGAATACTTTTTAACAAGGACATATAGGATTTGACTGCCTCCCATTTACCTGCCTTTTTAAAATATATAATTCGACCTTAAATGCCATCTAAGGTTATGGTCTTGCCCCATCCCCAGTGGTCCACCTGTTCAGCAAGACATGCTGACACTGAGACATCCTAGGAATGAGCCTTCCTAGCACCGTGGGACTCCATTATCCAACCAAAAGGTTGGTCATCAATGCATCCTTTGGATTGATTTATGACCAAAAGGGGAATGTGTGGACGAAAGGAGCCACATGCTAACCTGACAAGCTCAGGGGAGGCCTGCGTGGCAGTCTTGCAAACTCAGAGACCTGGAATAACCACAAAGGATGGTTTGAAAATTAAATATTTAACTACAAACAGGTTATAGTGGGCAGTCATTCCTAAGCTGATACCTTCCCTGACAAAGATCAACTTAGATCTTCTTTCCTGAGCCCATTTGCCTTTTTGCCTCTAAGATAACATATCTGTGAGATGTCTGGGTAACTTGTAACTTCCTTCTTTTGCTGGAGCCCCTGGGGCACAACCAAATGTGGTAGGCGCCAGGACAGATGCCTCAAATTCCTTCATTATCCTGTTAATTGTTCCTGTACCCACCTAAGTATGTGTCCATCATTTTACTTTTTGTCCAATCCCAGGGGTTTCCCACCGTTTGACTTTATCCAATGAATTTCATGTAGCCCACCTATGTCCCTCCTTTGATGGCAATGTATAAATACAGATGTAACCCACCATTCTTCGGAGCATAATCTCAATTCATTGAGGTTCTGCTTCCCGGCATATGTCGACAGTTTGGCTCAAATAAACTCACTAAAATTCTTTACAGGTTTCAATGGTTTTTTTCGTAAACAGTAGAACCAGCTGAAGGTACATGAGAGAGAGAATTTGATGGACTGCAGTACTTGAAGTTGTGAGAGGGATACATTTCAGAACAGAGGTGGGCAGGGCAGGTTATGGCTGAAATTAGATCAAAGCATGTAAGGACAAACCACCAGGGATGCAAAGACAAATAAGATATGATCTTTGCTTTCAGGGGACTCATCCTGGGGATTGTGGAGGACAAACTTAATCAAGCTAATCATAATACATGTTGCAGAATAAAATTTGAAAATCCAATTCTTGTCCTGTAAAATGGCTCTTCTCCAATCTCGAGTGCTCCTTTATTTTCCTATAGGAAATTTAGAAAACTAGAGATCAAGTTCCTGATACAGCCTCTCTTTGAAGGTAATTTAATACCTGAGAAGAGTTTGAAAGGAAGCAGCAACATCATTCAAATCATTCTTTTGTAGCTTTATGTCAGTCTTTTAAGCGTTCTTCAGTATCTTGGCCTAGATATGCTGCATAAATACTTGAGAAATAGCTTGTTACTATTAAAGAGAGTGTGCATTTAGCTTTAAGAACTTTGGAGATTGGCCCAGCCCGTGTGGCTCAGTGGTTGAGTGTCAACCTATGAAACAGGAGATCACGGTTCCATTCCCAGTCAGGGCACATGCCCCGGGTTGTGGGCTCGATCCCCAGTGTGGGGGGTATAGGAGGCAGCTGATCAGTGATTCTCTCTCATCATTGATGTTTCTAACTCTCTGTCCCTCTCACTTCCTCTGTAAAATCAATAAGAACATATTAAAAAATACTTAGAGATTGGAAGATTTCTGTCTAGGGCATATCAGATATGAGAATAAATTTGATTTTGAAAATGTTCTGAATCTAGGCTATCCTCAGAAAAAAAAATACAGTGTATATAATCAAGGCATCTGTCTGCCAACACCTGGATATTTATTTCAGTTACACATGGATGTACATAGGGCAGCGCTGATGAAGGGGAGGGAGTAAAACACGACACTAAGCTTGAATATAAGGCTGGTTTAATCCAGATTCACTTCCCCTAGTATGATCTCTGGAAGCTTGTTTTATTTTTCTTTCAGTTTTTACTTGTAAACTGAGGAGAGAAGGAAGAGAGAAAAGTAGCTTTTATTGATCAATACGTTTGTTTATTGTGCTCTGCTGGGAGATTTATTTACTCTAGAGCAGGAAACATAGTGGTGAAGAAATGTCTGGAGCCAGGCTTCCTCAGTCTAAAATTTGGCTTCATCTCCTAATAGCCCTGTGACCTCTGTTAGTTTTATAAATTCTTTGTGCCAATGGTGACTCATCTGTACAATGACAACAAAAGGTAATGACTCATTTGCAATATCTTGTGATTATTAAGTGACTGAATAGATGGAAGCACTTAGAACCGTACCTAGAACATGGTAAGCAGAACATAAACATGAGGTATTTTATAATTGACCTCACATGGTGGTTGCAACAATCAAATGAGATAGAAACAAAGCACGTCTTCACACAGTGCTTGATACCTAATAAGTTCATGACAAGTGGTACTTATATAGTTTGTAGTAAAATTTGTTTCACAATCTTGTCATTGGGTGGTATTTATTTGCATTTTCAAGATAAAGAAACTGAAACAATATAATTCCAAGAATCTTTGAAACATTGAGAAGTAAAATCCAGAATCCAAGCCCTATTCTAAGAATTAAAAAAAAAAATCTATGCTGCTTCCATTAATTCATTCTATAGAAATAATGAGCTAAAATTTAATAATATCTATCTCACAGTGTTATTATAATGATTAAATGAGTTAGTACTTATAAAATGCTTTGTGAACTGTAGAAGGAAAGTTAATCTAAGCTGTTATTACATCCCATGAGTAAGTTTATATTCTCAAACTCAATGTCCCATGATATTCCAACAGAATACGTAATCCAGATATTTACCACAATCTGTGATATCAAAATATGGAGTGTCTCAAAGTCTCTCCTAATTTGGAAGAGTATTCAGAGGAAGAACAGAATAAAGTGACACCTGAATGTACTTTGTGAGTAGCTTCATAGGCATCAAATCTGATGTAAACATGAATATTAGGGTTTCTATGAGAAGCAGACATATGAGTATTTTTTCTCCCCCAAACCAAAGCAGACATGTTCATTTCAGTAAATGATAATGCACTGATGTGTATGAAAAAGAGCTTTATACCACTATGTCAAAAATATCTGAAAAAATAAATCAATGATAATGATACTAGAAGGAAAATTGACACTAAACTTTAAAGCAATACAAAAGGATAAGTCACATAAAAGAATACATTCCTTCACAAATTGAAACTCAACTAATTGCAAACATAATTCATTAACATGTAAAAAGGAATTCATTTTAGCTAGCTTATGAGCCTGAAAATCTGGTAGGTTTTTTATTTCAATACACATTTCATTTCCTATAAATATGATGATATATATCTATAAATTAACAATAGCCAAGAAAAGCAATGCCTAATAAACTTAGTATCAAGAAATATTGAGTGCAAATTAACTACACAGAACTTGTAAGTGGTGTTATTAGTTTTTAATTAATAATCCACTTGACCTTTTAGGAAGAAGATGATACTTCTTTATTGCGGAATCACCCTTGAGACAAGTAGGAGCTGTTCTTCAATATTTGCACCAGGTGGCAAATAGCCTGAATGATTAGTTGTCACATTTAGTTTGCTTGAAAAGTAAATATTTTTCACTACCAGTGTTCTTATAAAAACTTGAAATTTATCTAAAATGAATTAACAAATGTTTGATATTTAAAGGAGGTTAAACTATTTTTATACCTAAGAGATTTTGTGATCCAAATGATTAAAAGTAATTATTGTGAAAAATAAGAATATATCAATTGATTAATAAATTCAGACTTTATCAATATTTCAGAAATGAACCATATATAATTCAAAATAATAATATGTTCAGCATCACAATTACTTATAGTTGTGGGTTTCTCCTGAAATAACTGTGGAGCTTGCTCAGACTATGTTTTTTAGTATTTAAGGAATTCTATTTTTTACCTATGTTTTAGAACCCATAAGCATTTCTAATTGTCTGTTCCTTAGAAAACCATGTGAAAGCTGACAGAATTATATATAGTGTCACCACAGAAGCATAAAACATCAGGCATAGAAAACAACCTAAGATTCTTGATAAAATCGTTCTTTCTCTTACAATTCAATGTTTCAATCAGCACTTTCCAGTCTGAATTATTTAAAAACTATATCTAGAATAGTTTTGCAATTCTGTCATCTATGTATCTATCACCTATATATCCATCTATCTATATTAATTTAATTATAGAATGGATTTACTTTTCTCCCATTTCTAATTAAAGGTATTAATGCATGAAGCAAGATCTTCCCACAGATTCTTCCATTAGATGAGTCAACAACCCTTTAGATAATAAATGTCAATGTGGAAAAATATGTTTTCTGTGGCTTACAGCAAAAATAATACTAACATAATATTGAACTAGATATTTGAGGTTAATGATAGAATACTAACTTTCTAACATTGAGACTTGTGAAAGACATTACACTGCTCAAGAAAAACAAAATTTTCAGGAGTTTCAAAGTATGTATTATGAAAAACCTGATTGAAATGTTTAGCTTTTTGTTATCAATAGAAATAGTTCTTTAGAGTTCTGCCTTTTCCAAATGTATTTTTCATGCCTTCCAAAGATCTTTTGTGTCTGCCTTCAGATGTTTTGTAAAATATTATGCATCCTGTGTCTTGAGCTAAAATAGCCATGGTGTTAATGTATTCTAGAGGTTCAAGTTCTTCAGTTATTCTTTCTGGCTAAATAATTATAATAATACTTCACATTATTTAAAAATAAATATAGCTTCTGATATTAAAATGACCAGTCAAGGTAATTAGGAAGTGTCTCTCTATTCTGTTAATTCACACAGAATAATGAAGTGCAAAAAAGTAAAGGAAAGTGTGCTGAGTTGAAATTCCTATTCTTATCCAGAAGCTAAGAACTCCTGAAAAAAAGTAGAAATGAAAAAGTGTTGGTGTCAGTAGCTGGTGTAGGAATTCATCCTTGGAATGGCTAAATCAATTAGGAAAAATAATTTAAGCAAACCTTCAGTAACAATTTAGATCCAAGAAGGACATGGACCTCACAAAAGCTTCAGAGATGGCCAAACTGCTCTGTTTAATATAAAGAGAGAAAGTACCTTTATTGTTGCAGAGGGAGGAACAAGATGAGAGACCCTATCAGTGAGAAGGAAAGACGAAGTGAGATGAACCAGGGGTGAAAAAAAGTGTGTAAGTGCGGCTGTAGACTAGCCACATCTCCCCAAATTCATATGTTGAAGTCTTGTTGGGAGGTGGAGCCTCTGGGGAGTGATTAGGTTATGAAGTCTAAATGCCCTTATGGGAGACTCCAGAGAACTCCTCTGCCCCTTACACCTTGTGTAAACCAGCAAGAAGCCTGCAGTCTGTGGGCCAGGAAGTGGTAAGGACCAGACACGGAACCTGTCGTCACCTTGATCTTGGACTTCCTCGCCTCCAAAACTGTGAAAAATAAATGTTTGTTGTTTATGAGCCACACAGTCTATGTTTTTCTGTTATAGCAGCCCAGACCCAATCATCCATTGATGGATAAAGTGATATGGTATATGCATGCAGTGGAATATTATTTAGCCCATGAAATGACCAAAATGCTGATATTTTGTTGAGGATATTAGCATCTATGTTATCAAGTATATTGGCCTGTATTTCTCTTTCCTTGTAGTGTCTTTATCTGGTTTTGTGATTAGTGCAATGGTGGATTCATAAAAAGAGCTTGGAAGTGTTCCTTCCTCTTGAATATTTTGGAATAGTCTGAGAAGTATCGGTATTAGTTTTTCTTTGATGTTTGATAAAACTCCCCTGTGAAGCTGTCCTGACCAGGGCTTTTGTTTGCTGGAAGTTTTTTGATTACTGCTTCAATTTCATCTGTACTTATCAGCCTATTCAGGTTTTCTGATTCTTCTTGATTCAGTTTTGGAAGATTGTATTTTTCTAAGAATATGTCCATTTTGTCTAGATTGTCCAGTATGTTGAAGTAGAGCTGTTCGTAGTATTTTTTTATAATCCTTTGTATTTCTGTGGGATCTGCTGTTATTTCGCATCTTTCATTTCTGATTTTGTTTATTTGGGTCCTCTCTCTTTGCTTCTTGATGAGCCTGGCTAGGGGTTTATCAATCTTGTTTAACTTTTCAAAGAACCAGCTTTTTGTTCTACTGATCTTTTGTATTTTTATTTTTGTCTCTATGCTATTTACTTTCATTCTGATCTTTACTCTTTCTTTCCTTCTATTCACTGTGGGTTTTCTTGTTGCTCTCTTTCCAGTTCTTTCAGATGTTGGGTTAGACAACTTATCACCAGTTTTTCTTGTGTTTTTTGTTTGTTTGTTTGTTTTTTGAGGTAGGCTTATAGTGCTATGAACTTCCCTCTCAGGACTTCTTTCATTATATCCCATAGGTTTTGGATTCTTGTTTTTTCATTTTCATTTATTTCCAGAATTTTTTTTTTATTTCTTCTTTGATCTGTTTGGTAACACATTCATTGTTTAATATCATGCTATTTAGTTTCCATGTGTTCAATTGTTCTTAATTGTTTTTTATTGTAGTTGATATCTAATTTTATGCCATTGTGATCTGAGAAGATGCTTGATATGATTTCAGTCTTCTTGAATTTGTAGAGACTTAGCCTGTGTTTTCATATGTGGTTTATCTTTGAAAATGTCCCCTGTGCACTTGAGAAGAATATATATTCTTTAGTTTTGGGATGAAATGTTCTGAAGATGTCAATTAATTCCATCTGATCTAGTAAGACATTTAAGATAGTTGTGTCTTTGCTGATTTTTTTTGTCTAGAGGATTTGTCAGTGGTGTCAATGGGGTATTAAAGTCCCCCACTATGATTGTATTGCTGTTGATTTCTCCCTTGATATCTTCTAGAAGTTTTTTTTCATGCCTTTGGGTGCTCCTGTATTGGTTGCATATATGTTTACTAGAGTTACTAGTATATCCCCTTGTTGAATCACTCTCCCTTTACTATTATGTAGTGGTCCTCCTTATCCTTGTTATGGCCTTCACTTTGAGGTCTCAGACATAAATATTGCTACCCCAATTTGTTTTGTCATTTCCATTTGCCTGAAGAATATTTTTTTCCATTCCTTCACTTTCAGTCTGTGTGAGGCCTTTGTTCTGAGGTGGGTCTCTTATAGACAGCATATATACGGGCCATGTTTTCTTATCCATTCAGCTACCTTATTTCTTTTGATTGGAGCATTTAATCCATTTACATTTAAGGTTATTATTGATAGGTACTTATTTGTTGCCATTTTTATTCTTTATGCCAGTGTTCCTTCTTCCCTTTTTATTTCATCTTTTTACAGCAGTCCCTTTCGAATTTCTTGAATTGCTGGCTTGGTGGTAATAAACTCCCTTATCCTTTTTTTTTTGTTTTTGGTCTGTGAAGCTTCTGATTTCCCCTTCAATTTTAAATGATAGCCTTGCTGGATAGAGTATTCTTGGATTCAGTCTCTTGCTTTGCATCACTTTGTATACTTCATTCCATCCTCTTCTGGTCTGATGTGTTTCTGTTGAGAAATCAATAATCTAATGAGAGATCCCTTGAAGGTAACTTTCTGGCTCTCTCTGGCAGCCTTTAAGATACTTACTTTGGCTGAAACCGGTTTGGCTCAGTGGATAGAGCGTCGGTCTGCGGACTGAAGGGTCCCAGGTTCGATTCCGGTCAAGGGCATGTACATTGGTTGCGGGCACATCCCCGGTGGGGGGTGTGCAGGAGGCAGCTGGTCGATGTATCTCTCTCATCGATGTTTCTAGCTCTCTATCCCTCTCCCTTTCTCTCTGTGAAAAATCAATAAAATATATTTTTAAAAAAAGATACTTACTTTGTCAGTGTTTGCCAGTTTGATTATGATGTGTCTTGGTCTTGGTCTTTTTGGGTTCTTCTTATTTAGGACTCTGTGTCCTTCTTGGACTTGTGTGACTTTTTTCTTCCCAAAGTCAGGGTTGTTTTCTGTCATTATTTCTTCAAATAGGTGTTCTATTCCTTGCTCAGTTTCCTTTCTTTATGGCACCCCTATTATGCAGATGTTGTTTTGTTTCCTGTTGTCTCAAAGCTTCCTTAGATTCTCTTCCTGCTTTTTAAGTTCTTTTCCAGTTGCTGCTGTGCTTGAGTGTTTTTTTATCTTGTCTTCTAACTTGCTGATTTAGTCCTTAGCTTCTTCTAGTCTACTATTGAACCTTCCATTGTGTACTTTATTGCAACTATGTCATTCTTCAGTTCTTCTTGATTCTTATACATGTTGAATCTGTCTTCCAGTCTTTTTAGCATCCTTATAATCATTACTCTGAAATCTTTCTCTTACATATTTCTTGCCTCCCTTTCATGTGTTTCCTTTTCTGGTGAGTCCTCCTTTTCTTTTATATGTGGGTTGTTTCTCTGTTTCCCCATTTTTGCTGTTCCTTTGTGATTATATTTATGTATTAGATCTAACTGCTATGCCACCCAGATTTTTTTAATTTGTCTTAAGTAGTAGATGTTTTGTGGGACCCAATGGTTTATTCTCTCAGGTCTTCTGTGCTGGGTGTCCTAGCGAGGCCCCCTACTTGAGATATTTGGGTTCTCTTGATGTAGTTGGGTCTTGAATGCTCTTGTCCTATTTGTGGATGGATTCTTCTCTCAGGGGGTTTGGTTATGTGGCTCACTCTCTATCCAGTTATGCTAGCCCTTGTGGAGGTGCTGACTGAACAGCACAAAATACAATACAAGACAAGAAACAAAAGGAACAGAACATGAATGTATTCAAGACACCTATAACCCCAATAGAAGTGACTACCACAGAAAAGAGAATTGGGAGGAGAGCAAAAATGATAGTGAGAAAAGAATAAAAGAAAATAAAAAGAGAAAAAAAATAAAGATAAAATATGGGGATACAAAACAACAAAATAAACCAAAAAGTGCAAACAAAAAACACTCAGAAGAGGGGTGGGGGCAGGGAGGCAAAAGCTGTAGAGGCAGAGCTTAAATACAGAAAATAAGGTTAAGGAATTGGAAGAATTATTTATTTATTGAAAAGGAGAATAGAGGAGAGAGCAGAAAGTCCTCAATTTAGGAAGTGAAACTAATTAAAAAATTAAGAGCAGAAAAGAGCAAGAGAGGAAAGGAATAAAAGAAAAACTAAATTTTAAAAAATTGAGCAGCAAAGAAAGAGAACAGAGAAGAGGAAGTGGAGTAGGAGCATGGAAGCGGGAATTATATATGTGAATAAGCCAACAGGGACTACAAAATAATAACACAACAATAAAGCAGATAAAAAAGATCACTTTTTAACAAGGGGTAAAAAGAAAGAAAAGGGAAAAGCTGAAGTGGGGAAAGGAAAAGAAAAACAGGATGCTTTCCCTGTCTGCCAGCTGTCAATCTTAATCACTCAAGCATCTGTTTCTGTGAGGATTTTAGGTGGGGTTGGTGCTGTTTCTCGATCTTTAGATCAGATGGATGTATTTTCCCAGACCCAGGGCCACTCCTCCGAGAGTGGCTCAAAATACAACTCTAGCCTTGGTTGGTTAGAGATCCTTGTATGGAGACTAGAGGGGTTGGCTGACAATATGGAGCTTTAATCAGTCTGATTCCCAGAATAGTGGATCAGACCTGCTCCTCTTCCTAGCCAGCCACTGAGGGCTCTTGGGTTAAGAGCCTTTGTTTCCTTTGTATAGCTCAAAATGCAGGCTGTATTCCCTTCCTTGAGGCCACTGGGAGGGTAGCTCTTCTAGGGAGAAATGGCTGCTTGGATTTGGAGGGTTAGGAAGAGTCTTGGCCACGTCTCATTGCCCTGCCTCCTGCCACAGCCTTTCCTTGGGCTCCACAAATCCATGCCTCTCCCAGCACGGGAGCCTCTGGTGAGTTTTTGCAGCTGAAAAGTCCTATATTCTGGGTTTAGTGAATAAAAGCAAAGACAAAACGAAAGCAAAACAACCATGAAATGGTGGGTTTCTCTCTTCCCCCTCCCCCCCACCCTGCCCCACACCTTGCCCCACACCTTGCCCCACACCTTGCCACTCAGGCCGCTTTTCAGGCCTTCTTTTGGGGTACAGTCCCCATGGCTGGGTCCCAGGTCTAGATTCCCGGGCCTAGTTTCCTCTCTCTCTCTCTCTCTCTCTCTCTCTCTCTCTCTCTCTCTCACACACACACACACACACACACACACACACACACCCATGCACAAGGCCCTCTTGCCGCTCCTGTGATAGGGAAATCTGCTCTCCTGTGGCCACATGGTGTATAGTCATGTTGGGCTCCACACCTGGACTAATGGATTTTAATCTGGCCTAAATTCTGAACTTCACCTGGCTGCAACATGGAATGGAAACTCTGGACACTGGCCTTGTTTCTGGTTTTGCTGAACTCTCAGCTGCCCCTGTTTTAGAACTGGCTTAAGGGACAAGAGACTTTGGAACCCAAGAAATGTAACTCCACACCAATAAAACCTTCTTCCACATCGCATCCTCCTATGCCAGTGATGGGCAACCTTTTGAGCTTGGTGTGTCAAACTTCGCCAAAAAACGGAGCATAACTCGGGTAGTGTGTCACTTTGAGGAAAAAACATTATTTCGCAAAATGTTTCATCCTCAGGAGCAGCAAATGTTTCATCCTCGGCATGCGGCCGCCTCAGCGGCCGCGTGTCATCAGAAATGGCTACGCGTGTCAGTGCTGACACGCGTGTCATAGGTTCGCCATCACTGTCCTATGCTAAGGTGACCAGACGTCCCGCTTTTGGCGGGACAGTCCCAATTTTTAACAATTCGTCCTGCGTCCCACGGCGTTTTTAAAAAGTCCCGATTTTTGGAAAGAATGCACGACAAGCTAAGGAACGGCGGGAGAACGGGAAGGGAATATACGGTTTTCGGCAGCCATGGGGCTATTTAGCCAGGATATGAGTTTTATATTATTTTTGTTAATTTTATAATGTTAAACTTTAATAATAACAAATAATTGTTGAGAACTGATTATCAAGAACTGCTTATCAAAGTTTGCATTGTTGATTAGTTGTTAGAATTCGACCACCATTGTTTGGACTTAATGAACAATGGCACTTTTTGGGATTGGCAACGACGAAAACATTTTGTAACTGTCTCTCAGACGATACACATCGTACTGCGTGCTAGTAAGCTAGTTAAACAAGTGATGTCATTACAAATCAGCTATTCAGATAATTTAGGTAAGTAATTTATGTATTTATTTCATAAATACATAAATTTTCTTGAATTTAGCAGACAGTATTCGTATTATTTACATTTTATAGTGGCGGCAAAAAGTCTAGCGCCGGCCTTGAAAGTGACACTTATGATTTATGTTATGGCAAATTCATGATCTTTTAAATATATTTTATTGATTTTTTACAGAGAGGAAGAGAGAGGGATAGTTAGAAACATCGATGAGAGAGAAACATCAATCAGCTGCCTCTTGCACACCCCCTACTGGGGATGTGCCCGCAACCGAGGTACATGCCCTTGACCGGAATCGAACCTGGGACCCTTGAGTCCGCAGGCGGACGCTCTATCCACTGAGCCAAACCGGTTTCGGCAAATTCATGATCTTTTAAACAATGACAGCAATCTACTAAAAAAATTTTACTCAAATGAGAAATATGCCAAAGAATAAAATAATACTATACATAATTTTTTATTTATTATATTTGTAAATTGTACTTAAGTTGAAATTTAAAAATATATATTACAATACTATTTTTGCTTTCTATGAAAATTTTTGTTGCTCCATATAGACCAAATTTTTAATCAAGAACCCCCCCCTACCCCCCCCACCCTCACCCCCACCCCCACCCCCGGTCAATGGTGTCCCGCTTTACCAATGTTAAAATCTGGTCACCTTATCCTATGTGAATCTTAGAAAATTCATTTTCTGAAGATATCGCAAGGACCTCATTCCCACTTAGGTCTGGGAAATCTAGCCCTTTATTCCTCCTGCAGCACTTTGATCTATAAATATTATAGATCTCATAAAAAAGTCTCATTAACTGTAGCCTCCAAAATAATAATTTCATCATGCCAATGCTCATGTTAAAAAAGATTGAACACTCCCAAATTTTCAACAAGCCCTAGATGAGCTTCCTATTTGCAAATGGAAGTGTAATCTTTGAAGCTGTAAAGAAGTAATTAAATAAGAAGGATTACATTTTTGTGTGTGTGTATTAGTTTGCTGGGGCTGCATGACAAAATACTGCAAATTGGTGGCTTAGAACAACAGACATTTATTATCTCACAGTTTTAGATCCTCGAAGTCTGAGATCAAGGTGTCAGCAAGGATAATTCCTTCTGGGGGCTGTGAGAAAGAATCTGCTTGATATACAGCTAACTTCTGTCCATCTTTGATATAGATGCATCACATAATCTCTACTTTTATCTTCACAGGACAGTCTCACTCCATGCATGTCTAGCTCCAAATTTCCCCCTTTTTATAAGGACACCAGTTGTATTGGATTAGAACTCATCTTAATTTGATTACCTGTAAAGATCATATTTCCAAATAAGGTCACATTCTAAGATATCAGGGGGTTAGCATTTCAATAGAAGAATTGAAGGGAACACAATTCAACCCATAGCACTTGCTGTTAGACATTGATTTTTATAGATAGATGCCTGTGGGCATCATTACTTTGGCACATTGTCTGAGATACAGAAGTAGAATTTCACCATATATTAAGTTGAAACCCTCATATAGCAAAATGAGCTTGCAAAACACAACATAGGAAAAATAACAGCATGAAGCCTCAATTCTTCATCCCCAGAGTTTTATTTTGTGGATGTGCTATCAGCATCCAAGTACTTGAAACTTGCCAAATGCCTGTTAGGAACTCTGAGCAGTAGGACACTTCACTTGTTTCACTTAGAACTGATCAGAAGCTGCTGCCCTCTGCCTGGTGTACAGCAAATAAAATCCGAATACACAGTGTAGTGTGCAGTTTAACTCATGACAGCAGTCAACATCAACTATATCATATTTTTCATGTCATAGGCAATAAACAAAGCACAAAGCAAATAGCCGAGAAACTGGGAAGCACTACTTTTTCAGTTATTGACAGCAAAATTTCTTATCACTTCCCTGCCAAGAACAAAGCAACTGATACACAAAGAAGTTAAACTATATCTATCCATGAGATGATAAGAATGGCTTAAGGTCAGATTCTTATCTAACAGTGTTGTTCTTTTTTTTTTTTTTTTTAGCTCTGCTAGAAACAGTTCAGAAAAAGACCTCATCATCTGTTATGCATTACATAAACCTCAAAACAGTTTTAAGTATCTTTATATTCAATTCATAACTTAATCATCCATTTATTTAAACATTCAACAAATATTTATTTAGAATCTAACATATACCATTCTTCTAAGTTCCATTAGGCATCTAATGATAAATAAAACATAATCCCTCTTGACAAAAAGTTTGGTCCTTTAAATTACTCTAAATTAAATTACTTTCCAGTTTCTAGAAACAATCCTATCAACAGACTGCATTATTTTTCTATTGCTTCATATTTTTGTCATACTTCTTATATTCTATATTTAATTATTTATTGTAAATATTAAAAATATTTTTCTTCATTTATTACTTATATTTTAGTTTTTTAAGTTGAGTGTTTTTACACAGGATGATTTAAATATTAATGTACTAGAGGCCCAGTGCACAAAATTTGTGCACTGGTGGGGGGTGCCCCTCAGCCCAGTCTGCACTCTCTCCAATCTGGGACCCCTCAAGGGATGTCCAACTTCCGGCAGTCAGACATCCCTTTCACAATCCAGAACCGCTGGCTCCTAACCACTCACCTGCCTGTCTGCCTGATTGCCCCTAACCCCATTGCCTGCCTGCCTGATCACCCGTAACCCTTCTGCCTGCTGGCCTGATGGCCCCTACCTTGCCCCCCTGCTGGCCCGTTAGCCCCCAACTGCCCTAGCCTATCGGCCTGATCACCCCAAACTGCCTGTGCCTTGGCCCCCAGTCTGGCCTCCCTCTGGGGGCACCGCCCCCATTATCCCGCTGCTGCTGCCACTGATGGCCTGAGCCTCATCCCTTCGCAGCTGCCCATGGCTGCCTGAGCCTCGGCCCTTGCAGCTGCTGTGGCTTTGTCTGGAAAAATGTCCAGAAGACAACCACTCTAATTAGCATATTACCCTTTTATTAGTATAGATTTTGGGACCATTACAACTACGCAGAACTTAAAGAAACACATGGCCCTGGCCAGTTTGGCTTAATGGAGAGAGCATCGGCCTGTGGACTGAAGGGTCCCGGGTTTGATTCTGGTCAGGGGCACATGCCTGGGTTGCAGGCTCAGTCCCCAGTAGGGGAGGCAGCTGATCAGTGATTCTTATCATTGATGTTTCTATCTCTCTCTCCCTCTCCCTTTCTCTCTGAAATTTAAAAAAAAATTTTTTTTTAAAGAAAACACATGATCTTCACTTTGGGCTTTGTCATTTTACAATATTCTTTTTGCAGTATTTTAACTTCCCTCAACTTTCCTTTACCCACCCTTAAAATGAAATCTATTTTGGGGAAGATGATCAGAAAAGTGATTCTAGTGGGTAGAAGTTTTTTTTGGAGGGAATGGGGTCATGAAGATATTTAAAAATTGAGCAGGGTGATGGTTGTACCACTCTGAATTTACTTTAAAAAACCTGTTCATTGTACACTTTAGGTGACATGTACAGTATATGAATTAGATCTCAACAAAGCTGTTCTTTTATTTCTTTTTAAATAAAGACCAGTCTTATAATCAATTGCAGATGTTTTCAGAGGCTCCCCAAGATTTTCTTACCGTGTCCCAAATCACGGCTGTGAGTCCCAGTTACCTCCAGTCCTGGTGGATCTGGATGGTGTGGTTTGCAAAGGAGAAGGTGGCAAGAGGCTTATGGAATTTTTGCAACCCCAACCTCTGGTCTCCTTATAGGGCACCAGGGCCATTTCCACTGTGCCAGCTCTCCGCTTCCTTTAACCTATTGGGCAAAATAATCCTGCATGCTCTAGCCAGAAAGTGCATTCTCTCTTAGGTGGCCCGAATGCTTTTTTTAAGGTCGTTTTATGGATTCAAAAGAATAAACAGAGATGTGAAAACTTGTGTCGAAATCCTTTTACATGGTTCTTCCAGTCTCATGGGAAGTGAGATGTGGCTCTGAATTCATCCCAAAGAGTGTCTTTGGGCAAAAACACCTAGAATGGCACAACCCCTGCAGGATGCCCTACACACTTCCCTGTCAGGGAAGTATACTTCAAACAGGCAGGGTGTTTCTACTGTTTTGTTTTGGTCTGGCCTCCACCCCGTCAGCCTCGGACCTGTGCCTGCACTGAGACTGAACGGTTTGATGGTCCTACTTTTTGGTGGACAGTGGATATACTCCCACCTCCCAGAGACTGGCAGTTAGACTCTGCCAGCTTCTGAGTTCCTCGCGGGGAGAGCCTGGCTCTAGGTCAAGAACAGACTGGAGTGTCCTCGGCCAGGAGGCCTCCTCGGGCTAGGGTCCACCACAGTTTGAAGGCCGGCCATGACCCCAATCCTGGCAAGGATCTCCTGGGGGTGCTGGCCAGCCTGGGCTAGGGTCACTGGCGGTTTGGAGGCCGTCCATGCCTCCCGATCCTGGCAGGGTTCTCCTCTGGGGCGCTGGCCAGCCAAGGCTTATGGCTGCCAGAGGTTTGGAGGCCAACCACGCCCCCGATCCTGACAGGCATCATGGCTACCCAGTGCTGACTTCTGGATGGTCAGTGTTTGGTCGTGATCGTCATTACAACCCTGGGCTTTTATTATTAAGATTTACAGAAGAAGTGTAATTTATAGAACAATAGTTCTATGTATGATTTTCCTAAACATTAGGGAAAAAAGCAAAATTCAGTGAAACAATAGTTTACAAATTATCAGTCTATGGTAATAAAAATCTTGCATGATTAGAACACTATCTTAAGTGCAAGCAAGACCACTGGATTTCAGTGTAACAGAATACAAGTTTATTGATATCGTTTCAGATTATACTTTGCAACATGCTGTGAAAATAATATAAAGAAATCCACTTCAAAATGGGATTCAGCTACCATCTTGGAGGAATTGCCTTATAAGTCTTACTTCTCAAACCTTTGGAATGTGAAAACTGGGCAAAATAATCTTTGGATGGGGTTGAGAGCAATATTATATTCCAAATGACTGTTTCCAAAGCTAACAGAAAAGTATACAGTATGACTACAGACTGAAAAATAAAGGCACTCTAGAATAGCATCGCTATGTTAGCTTATTTGCACCTGAGGAAATTCCTTTCTTAACTTATTAACAACCTCAGAAATTCCTTGCTTCTATGTATGTGATTATCCCCCTTTCTTATAATGGCCCTTGCCTTCATGTCCTAATAGAAACAGTATTTGAGTTTCTGCCTGAATCAGTGCTTCTTAAATAGCTATCCTTTCAGATCTTAAATAAACTCTCATGTTGGCCTTTTAATTTTAGGCTAACAATACTTTAAGAAATTAGCACTTTCCCAATTTTGTGTAGGATCAAAAATCCACAACGATCTGAAAAGACTTTTAAGGTACTCCTTCTTTTGCAACTACACATTTGTGTGAGGCCAGATATTTTCTTCATATACTTCAAACAGAACAATATATTGCAAATGACTCAATATAAACCATACATGAGAATTTCTCTGTCTTCTATTTAGCGAACAGAAAAGAGAGTTGCAAAAATATAAAGCAGTGCCTTTTATAAAATAGCTATCTACACTAATAATAAGAAAACATGACCCATATATTTGCTGTCTACAAGAGACCCACCTTAGAGCAAAAGACTCACACAGACTGAGAGTGAAGGGATGGAAAAACATTTTTCAGGCAAATGGAAACGAGAAAAAAGCTGGGGTTACGATACTTATATCAGATAAAATAGACCTCAAAGTAAAGGCCATAAGAAGAGATAAGGAAGGCCACTACATAATACTAAAGGGAGCAATCCAGCAAGAAGATATAACTCTGGTAAACATTTATGCACCCAATGCAGGAGCGCCCAAATACATAAAAAATCTCCTGGAAGATATCAAGGGAGAGATTGACATCAATATAATCATAGTAGGGGACTTTAATACACCACTGACATCAATGGATAAATCCTCTGGACAAAAAGTCAGCAAAGAAACAGCAATTCTAAATGACACACTGGATCAGATGGACCTAATTGACATCTTCAGAGTATTTCACCCCAAAGCCATGGAATATACGTTCTTCTCAAGTGCACATGAGACATTCTCAAAAATAGACCACATATTGGGTAACAAGCAAAGTCTCCCCTAATTCAAAAAGATTGAAATCATATCAAGCATTTTCTCAGACCACAATGGCATAATATTAGAAATAAACTACAATAAAAACATTCCAAAAAATTCAAACACTTGGAAACTGAATAGCATGCTACTAAACAATGATTGGGTTATAAATGAGATCAAAGAAGAAATTAAAAACATCCTGGAGACTAATAACAATAAAAACACAACATTGCAAATCCTATGGGACACAATGAAAGCAGTCCTGAGAGGGAAGTGTATAGCTCTACAGGCCTACCTCCAAAAAACAAGAAAAAATGGTAATAGATCATCTAACTCAACAACTCAAAGAATTAGAAAGGGAGCAACAAGAAAAGCCCACAGTGAGCAGAAGAAAGGAAATAATAAAGATCAGAGCAGAAACAAATGGCATAGAGACCAAAAAAACAATACACAAGATCAACAAAACCAAGAGCTGGTTCTTTGAAAGGATAAACAAGATTGATAGACCTCTAGCCAGGCTCACCAAGAAGCAAAGAGAGAGGACCCAAATAAACAAAATCAGAAATGAAAGAGGTGAAATAACAACACACCCCACAGAAATACAAAGGATTGTCAAAAAATACTATGAACAACTCTATTCCAACAAACTAGACAACCTGGAGGAAATGGACACATTCCTAGAAAAACAAAACCTTCCAAAACTTACTCAGGAAGAGACTAAAAATCTCAATAGGCTGATAACTATGGAAGAAATTGAAGCAGTCATCAAAAAGCTTCCAGCAAACAAAAGCCTGGGCCAGACGGCTTCACAGGGGAGTTTTACAAAACATTCAAGGAAAAGCTAAAACCTTTCCTCCTCAGACTATTCCAGAAAATTCAAGAAGAAGGAACACTTCCAAGCTCCTTCTATGAAGCCAGCATCACCCTAATACCAAAACCAGATAAAGATAACACAATGAAAGAGAATTACAGGCCAATATCCCTCATGAACATACATGCCAAAATCCTCAACAAAATTCTAGCAAATCGAATCCAGAAGTACAACAGGAAGATCGTACACCATGACCAAGTAGGATTTATCCCAGGAATGCAAGGATGGTACAATGTCCACAAATCAATAAATGTGATACATCACATAAACAAATTGAGAGATAAAAATCACATAGTCATATCAATAGATGCAGAAAAAATATTTGACAAAATCCAACACCCTTTCTTGATAAAAACTCTCAGCAAGATAGGAATAGAAGGATCATACCTCAACATAATAAAAGCCATATATGACAAACCCACAGCCAACATCATACTCAATGGGCAAAAACTAAAATCGTTTCCCCTAAGAACAGAAACAAGACAGGGATGCCCACTCTCACCACTCCTGTTCAACATAGTGTTGGAAATTCTAGCCATTGCAATCAGACAAGAAGAAGAAATAAGAGGCATCCAAATTGGAAAAGAACAAGTAAAGCTGTCCTTATTTGCAGATGACATGATACTGTACATAGAAAACCCTAAAGACTCCATAAAAAAATTATTAGACTTAATAAATGAATTTGTCAGAGTAGCAGGATACAAAATAAATGCTAAGAAATCTATGAACTTACAGAAAGAGATACCAAAAAATCAATCCCATTTACCATCACACCAAAAAAATTAAGATACCTAGGAATAAACTTGACTACGGAGGTAAAAGACCTATACACGGAAAACTACACAACACTGAAAAAAGAGATAGAGGAAGACATAAACAGATGGAAGAACATACCATGTTCATGGATTGGTAGAATCAACATCATCAAAATGTCCATTCTACCCAAAGCAATCTATAATTTCAATGCACTTCCCATTAAAACACCAACGGCATGCGTCACAGACCTAGAATGAACTTTCCAAAAATTCATCTGGAATAAAAAAGACCCCGAATAGCTACAGCAATCCTAAGAAAGAAGAACAAAGTAGGAAGGATCTCAATACCAGATTTCAAGCTATATTACAAAGCCACTGTTCTCAAAACTGCCTGGTATTGGCACAAGAACAGACATATAGATCAATGGAATAGAATAGAGAACCCAGAAATCGATCCAAATCACTATGCTCAATTAATATTTGACAAAGGAGGCATGAACATACAATGGAGTCAAGACAGTCTCTTCAATAAATGGTGTTGGGAAAATTGGACAGATACATGCAAAAAAATGAAACTAGACCACCAACTTACACCATACACAAAAATAAACTCAAAATGGATACAGGACTTAAACATAAGACAGGAAACCATAAAAATACTAGAGGAATCTACAGGCAGAAAAATCTCTTACATATGCCAAAAGAACTTCTTCGCTGATACTGCTCCTAGGGCAATGGAAGCTAAAGAGAAAATAAACAAATGGGACTACATCAAAATAAAAAGCTTTTGCACAGCAACGGAAACCATCAATAAAACAACAAGAAAGCCCACTGCATGGGAGAACATATTTTTTAATGATGTCAACGATAAGGGTTTAATCTCCAACATTTACAGGGAACTCATGCAGCTTAACAAAAAGAAGATAAACAACCCAATCAAAAAATGTGCAACTGATCTAAATAGACACTTTTCGAAAGAAGACAGAAGGAAGGCCAAAAGAGACATATGAAAACTTACTCTAAATCACTAATCATTAGAGAGATGCAAATCAAAACAACAATGCGGTACCATCTCACACCTGTCAGAATGGCCATTATCAACAAGTCAACAAATGACAAGTGCTGGCGAGGATGTGGAGAAAAAGGAACCCTCGTGCACTGCTGGTGGGAATGCAGACTGGTGCAGCCACTGTGGAGAACAGTATGGAGTTTCCTTAAAAAACTAAAAATAGAATTCCCATTTGACCCAGTGATGCCACTTCTAGGAATATATCCCAAGAAACTGGAAACATCAATCAGAAAGGATATATGCACCCCTATGTTCATAGCAGCACAATTCACCATAGCTAAGATTTGGAAACAGCCTAAGTGCCCATCAGCAGATGAGTGGATTACAAAACGGTGGTACATCTACACAATGGAATACTACGCTGTGGTAAAAAAGAAGGAGCTCTTATCATTTGCAGCAATATGGATGGAGATGGAGAACATTATGCTTAGTGAAATAAGCCAGGCAGAGAAAGATAAATATAACATGATCTCACTCATTTGTGGAATATAATGAACAATATAAACTGATGGGGGGAAAGAATAGATCCAGAAACAGAGAAACATCAATCAGAACGTCAAACCTCAGGGAAGAAATTGTGAGTTAACCAGAAACCCTAGAATGCCTGAGAACGCCTTTCTAGCCACCCTATCAATAATCAGATGTACGGTAATTTTACCTGGGACAAGAGGGTAAGTATTTTAGACTTATGCTACTGACCCTTCATGGGTAAGACCCCTTACATGGGCTGATCCCCTGACTAATGTTGTCACCAATAATACCAAACACCTTGGTCATCCAGGAGGTCCATGGATGGGGCAAGAAAGTATAAATACACAGGGGTCTCCACCCAGCTTCCCTTTTGTATGACACAAAATCAAAACAATGCCCCTTTGGATGTACAATTAAAGAGAGGTTTCTGGCTTGTGAGGACACCAAAGAAAGGGTATCACTACTATCACTACTTGCCCCCAGTAGAGGTGCAGAAAATGTAAATAAGACCTTGTCTATATAAAAAGAAATGGACAGCCAGTTTGAAAGGGAATTGCCATGGACTAGAACAAAGAATATCCTTACATGATATTATTCTACACTGTCATTAAAATTTTCCACGGATTTGGATCACCCCCAGTACTTATAAAAGTTCCTCGCACCCTTGGGGATAAAAAAAAAATCATCTGTTTGGTGCTTGGAGACAAATGTAACACATCTCTTGATATTTTAGAATTACAACAGCATAATATACAATTATCCCAAGCAAACTAACAAACTGATTCTTTGAATGTCTGGCAGCAATTTAAAAAGGACATGTAAGGATTTAATCCCTTTCATTGTGTAGAGGGCCTCCTGGGAAGGCAGCTGAGCATTCTATATTGGTCCCTCTTACCCTTTAGGCCAAGAGGGACCCTCTTCTCACAATTCAATTGCTCACAGCTGTTGCATGAGCTCTCTGTTCATGTTGAGGTTGAAGTCTCGTGATGACTGGTGCCATGGATCTGTCTCTCGCCCAGTGGGGCGAACTGAGCCCTCCCTGGAGAAGAAACCCGGGTCCCACAAGATATGTGATCAGTGCTGGGGCCCCGCCAGCAGGTGAGGGGATCCCAAGGCAGGTGCTGGGCATGGAGGCCACAGGGGCATAGGCTACCAAGGAGACAAAACTGAATCTCACGTCACCCTGCTTGGCCCCGGAGGATGGCTGGTTAGCCAGAGACGGGTAAGATTCCTCAGGGAAGGAACAACCTAAGACAGGCACAGTCGCAGTGGGGCCATCAGGAGAGAACTTGGGGGTCAACAGAGGTGGGGCACAGAACCTCACTCCCCCAACATTGCAGGGGCCTGAAACCTAGCCCCTTCTGAGGGAGGTCTCCTGCCCCCATGGCTGCTTCGTGTTTCCCATGCCCAGCTCATATCAGGACCCAGGTGACCGACAGAGACTTGGCCGACAGCAGCTGCCCTCTCACTCCAACAAGAATTGTTTGAGTTGTCTTGTACCCATGGTGTGGGGAAGTGAGTTTATGATATCTAAATCCAGCCTACCACCAGGAAAGCTCAGGACCTACTCAAGAAGGCAAATAATTCTTTCCACTAATATTTACAGGGTAAAATAAGATTGTTGTTAGAGTAATAAATTTGACAGCAAAATAGTAGTCAAGTTTTCAGGCAAATTTAAATTGGCTAGTTGAAACAAGCGAATATGCTAGAAAAATTAATTGTACTGGACAAAAAGGTGTTCCTAAAGTGTTAACTAAAATTTTTATTGGTAGTTCATCTCATGATAAAATTGCACACCATGTAATGAACCAAAAACAGTATATTATAGTGCAAAAATTAAAATTTAAAAGCCATCAAGACTACATTATAAAATTTTCAAAAGCCTCCTAATATTTAAATCAAGAAAGGGGGGGATAGTAGAAGAATATCATGTAAGGAAAAGTAACCTGTAAGTAAATTACATCTAGAAAAAGGACAACAGGGGGGTGGGGATATGCATGGGGAGGGGTGTGGGATGGGAATGGGGGGATGAGGACAAATATTTGATACCTTAATCAATAAAGAAATTTAAAAAAAAGATCTCAGATTGGCAGAATAATAGGACAATTACAATGCTAAAGTTTAAAAGATAAGGTTGAAGAAGAATTGCTACCAGAAGGGAGTAGGGGTAGGGGGAGGAGGGAGAGGATAAAGGGGGTCAAGTATATGGTGACAAAAGGAGACTAGACTGGGTGGTGAGGACACACTGCAATAAACAGATGGTTTCTTACACAATTGTACACCTGGAACTTATATAATGTTATTAGCCAATGTCCTCCCAATAAATTTATTATTTAAAAAAAAAGAGAGAGAGAAACATGCAAATTGACCATCACTCCGCTACACCCACTAGCCAATCAGGAGCGAGTATACAAATTAACCCAACAAAGATGGCAGTGGCCATGGAGCTGGAGCGAGCAGGAGGCTTGGGTTGCCCCCAGTAATGGAGGAAGCCAATCTTCCCACCTGCCCTGGCTGGCCCTGGCCTCCGCTCAAGGCTACAAAGTTTCAATTATATAAAATAAATAAATCCCAGATACCTGCTTCCAGCTGGCCCTGGCCTCCGCTCAAGGAGGCGCTGAAAAAAAACCCAAAAAGGAGGGACTGGGAGCCTGGATCGCCGGGGGGCATGGCCAGCCTGAAAACAGCCCTCAGCCCCTCACCCAGGCTGGCCAGGCACCCCAGTGGGGTCCCCCACCCTGAAGGGGGTGTGGCCAGCCTGAAAACGGCCCTCAGCCCTTCACCCAGGATGGCCAGGCACCCCAGCAGGAACCCCCACCCTGAAGGGGTTGTGGCCAGCTTGAAAACAGCCCTCTGCCCCTAATCCAGGTTGGCCCCCGCCAGCGGGGATCCTCACCCCATGGGGGCATAGCCAGCCTGAAAACCACCACAGGCCCCTCGCCCAGGATGCCCCACACTCCAAGGGAACCCCACCCAGATCCGGGACACCCTTCAGGGCAAACCAGCTGGCCCCCACCCGTACACCAGGCCTCTATCTATAATAATAAAAGGGTAATATGCTAATTAGACTGGGTTACCTTCCAGGAGACCTTCCGGACGTTCTTCTTGACAAAGCCATGGTGGCAGGGACGAGGTAGAGGCGGTTAGAGGCCAAGAGGGGAGGGCAGTTGTGGCTGATCAGGCCAGGATGGGACGGCAGTTGTGGGTGATCAGGCTGGTGGGGGGTGGAGCCATTGGGGGTAAGCAGACCAGCAGGGGGGCCAGTTGGGGGTGAGCACTCTGTCAGTGGGGGTCAGTTGGAGGTGATCAGGACAGCAGGGGGCGCAGTTTGGAGTGAGCAGGCCAGCAGGGGGGCAGTTGGGGGCAAGCAGGCCAGTGGAGAGGAAAGGTGGGGGCGAGCAGGCCAGCAGGGGGGGCAGTTGGGGGTGAGCAGGCCAGTGGCGGGGGCAGTTGGGGGTAAGCAGGCCAGCAGGCAGAGTGGTTAGGGGCAATCAGGCAGTCAGGCAGGCAGGTGAGCGGTTAGAAGCCAGAAGTCCTGGATTGCGAGAGGGATGTCCGACTGCTGGTTTAAGCCCGATCCCTGTAAACCGGCAGTAGGACATCCTTCGAGGGGGTCCCAGATTAGAGAGGGTACAGGCTGGGTTGAGGGACACCCCCCACCCCATGCATGAATTTTGTGCACCGGGCCTCTAGTTTTTCATTAAAAAGTTATTTATATTAACATTTAATGGTTTATCACTTATCCTATCTAATAAAGAGAATCTGCTAATTAACCATCATGCCCTCACAAAGATGGTGGTGCCCACAGCCAATGAGGGAATATGCTAATTGACTGCCATGCCCTCAAAGATGTCAACACCCAAGCCACAAGATGGCAGTGCCCAGTCCCCTCAGCACCCAGCCGCCCAGTGCCAGCCCGGAGTGCAGGCAAGCCTCGGATGGCAGCTGCCCAGCCACCCAGGGCCAGCCTGAGGGATGACCAAACTACTGAATAAGCAGGCTGAGTGGACAACCAGGCCGGCAGGGGGGTTAGCGAGGGATGACCAAATGATTGAACAGCAGGCTGCATGGGGTGACCAGGCCAGAGGGGGTGGGCAATTGGGGACGACCAGGCCAGCAGAGGGGGCTGTTGGAGGGTGACCAGGCCGGTGGGGGGGGAGCAGTTGGGGGCAACCAGACCAGCATGGGGGACAGTTGAGGGCAATTAGGCTGGCGGGGGTCAGTGAGGGGTGACTAGGCTGGCGTGGGGGGGGGGCAGTTAGGGGTGATCAGGCTGGCAGGCAGAGGCGGTTAGGGGAAATCAGGCAGGCAGGCAGATTAGCGGTTAGGAGCCAGTGGTCCAGGCTTGTGAGAGGGATGTCCGGATTGGAGAGGGTGCAGGCTGGGCTGAGGGGACGCCCCCCTCATGCACGAATTTTGTGCTCTGGGCCTCTAGTTTTAAATAAATAAATATGTGAAACTTCCCTTTTTATTTCTAATATAGTAATATTGATAGGTATAACCCATATAAAACAAGACTTCTTTGAGGTCCACAATAAATATAATGGGGTCCAGGGACCAAAAAACTTAATAACTACTGTATGAATGTACATTCATTAGCACAGTGTAATCAATAATGGCAATAAAAAGATGCAGCTATTGCCTACCTGGGCTCCTCCAAGCCTGGCCCAGAGTGGGAGCAGTCCTTTAGAAACAGGTTAGTAAGAAATTAGAAAAATTCCCTGGCAAGTTGAATGAAGAAAGTGAGACAAATGGCTAAACAAATGGCTGGAATAGCTGAGCAATTAATAGCCAGTTTATAAATCTCAAAACTGTATCCTCCCTAACCAAAGATATCTAAGAGCAGGTTGTTTAAATCACCTTCATCAGGAAGATAGATACCAAACCAAACCAACCAAACAAACAAAATCAACAGCTAAAGCCAGACTAATCTAAGATAGAGGTGAAACTAATCAGAGAATGACCCCAACTCCATTGTATGCTCATTGTAATAGATCAGCATACTAAATGACACACCCTGAAAGCTAATATCCTGTTGAGATCCTCCTTAGGACCTTCCCTCAAAGTTCTGCCTATAGATAAAACCCTCAGGACAAAGAACACCAGCATGGGCTCTTCTTTGATCAGGTTCATGCCCTTTCCTCAATGTACTTTGCTTCTCCTATCCTGAGCTCTAAAGGTCCTCACCAGACCTGCACACAGGGGAGCAATGGGCAGCAGGAGCTCATCCCAGTCTTACCCCCTGATCCTGTCTCCAGGGGCCCTTCTTTTGCCTCACTATTCCAAGCTTTAATCAACATACTCTCACTTTCACCTGGACTCCTGTGTTGACCTTTTTCCTGCACAAGTCAAGAGCCTGGAGGTTGCCTGACACATAAAAGGTCCCTGTGGTGCTGGGGCAGGGCCAGACCCTGAGTGGAAGCTGTCCAGAGCAATGGGAACAGGGGGCATAGGTAGCAGTTCTCCGCATCCAGTGCCATTAAACATTTGAGTCATATGTACTTTATGTCTCTTTCCATACTCACCAAGAAAACTTCTGCTGATGAGTTTCTAAGTTATCTACAAAAAAGCATTTTATGGTTTTACAGAGTTTTATTTATTAAGAAATTATATTTTTCATAAATAAGTAAATTGGGATTCTGATTGTAACTAGTGCAGCTATTTTAACCACTCAGGAGATGACTTTGGTCACTTCAGCACAAACACTAGGCTCTTAAGTATTTCCCATCAGTGAAATTTGGGCCACTAAGTTTGCTTAAATAGATTTCCCTAAACTGGTATCATGACATTAGTCCTGTCTGCTCCAGAAGGCCCTGGGGCCTCCCTGCAAAACTTTCCCCAGCATTCACAACACTCTGAATTACAAGGGGTCTCAAAAGAGCAGCCAGCCTATGGCCCCAAAACATGTAATCCTACCCCCAGAACCAACAGAGCTCCTGCCTTAAGAACATTTTTCGAGAAAACTTCCTGTCCCTAACTGTAAAGAGCAGAAACTGAATTCTTGATTTGTAAGAGGAAAGAAATTAAGTTCTGTCCCACCTATGATTAGGTATGTGTTTTTATACATCATAGTTTAATGATTGGTTGAACTGGAATTGCCTGGATTCGGGTATGCTGACTCTGCAAAGTGGAAAAACAAGAATTTCAGAGCATTAAATATACCAAAATGGCACCAACTTGTGAAGACCTTAATTCACAAAAAGATACCACCTTTGTAGACACTTGTGATTTCACCAAGATATACTAGCTTGTTTTATTAGCAATTTCTGGCACTTCCCAATAAAAGTAGTGGTAATAAATCTTCATTAACATGGCTAAAGAAGTTTCTATAATCTGATCTCTTTGTGAATATTTTTAAGCTCTGTTCTAGTCTTTAAAATTCTGTCCTGTAATGTTATATTGCTCAATAATTAGTCTACTTTGAAATTATAGCTTTCTAGAAAAATAATAGAAAATCTTTATTTTATTATAATTTTATTGTTCTATTGTTATTTTTCTATTTTATTTTTTCTCTACTTTATTTTTTCCATCACTTTCTATTCCCCCATACCCTTTTCCACCTCCAATCATTCCCTTCCCCCACAATCAGCACGCTATCACTCAATTATTAAAACTATCCACTTTGCTTTTTAACAAGGATTGGCAGAGTGATACTACAGTTCTGCCTCTAATCTAAATGTTCTGTTTTAGACTATTCTGTTTCTTTGTCACAGTATTTCATACTCTTTTGCTGTAGAAAGCTTATACTATACTCCATTGAAAAGAATGGACTACGTTTTGAGGTGTTTTAGTTCAAAATGGGTGACCAATTAAATAAAAATATGGACAACAGGGTATCTCTTCCAATATTATTAACTCCCCTTATTCCTCAGTTTGTATTCAAAGGGTGCTCACTTTAACAATTATATGTTTAATATGTATCTTCAAAGAATATTGTATCTATTATCTGCCACTTCTGGGATTTGAAGATTCATTGATTGTCTGCATTCATTCTTTCATTCAACCTCCAGTGAATCCAAGATTTGTGATAGATTCTGAGAATATGAAGATAACTAAGCTTTATTTTTGTTCACTAACAGGAGAGAGTGGCTAACTATAAATAAATAAAATAATGTGAGATAATATAGTATAATATGTTTTAGTTTATATAAAGAGCTGTGAAAGAAATGAGAAGAAACAATTCATTATGCCTGGAAAGTCATAATGGAATTCTTCATAGAGAAGAGCATAATTAGTCTGTGTTTTGAAAGAATGAGGAGTAGAGCTACTCTGAGGAAATGGGCGAAATGCAAGGTGATTGTGAGGGTGAACAAACTCACAGAGCAGTGCAGTATATGTGTGCTTGGGGAGTTAAGAGAAATGCAGGTTGCCTGCAGGGTTACATGTATCACAGAAATGAAAGGCATAAAGAAGTAAAATGAGGCTGTGCCCAACTGTGAATGCCATGCTAAGCAATATGTTTTTTGTCATATAGGCAATATGTGTGAGACATTTAGTATTGTATTTTAGAAATGTGAGTCTGACCGGAATATGGAGGATGGATTATAGTACAGAGAATAGAAGGATTGAGTCAGTTTGACAAAGCAATGAAAACACAATGATACAGGAGGAAAATTAGGAATATATATATATATATATATATATATATATATATATATATATATTGAATTGTTTTATTTCCCAAAGAAAATTGAGAATATTGCTCACACTACAGATTGACAAAGTTGACTTTTTCATCTGTTATATTTTGTATTCATTTTCTAGAAATTGTACTGAATTGTTTGATATCTATATTGATACACTGAAAGAATTATCCCTAATTAAAAGTTCAATATCATTTGAAAGGTGTCTGTTTGTATTCTTTGTCATGCATTTAATTGCTGTTTTTGCATAAGTTAATGCATTATTGGGTTTCCTTTTGGGCATCTACCTTTGGTGTAATTTTTAACTTTTGAAAAATTGCTCTTTCCCCTAATGATAGCCATCTTTTAATTTTATTTAATCATTATAATTTTTTTCTTTTGTTTACATTGCCTTTATAGTCCATAGTAATAATAATAATAAAATTCTGAAACATTTGATGAGGTGTATTTAAACAATCTTTAAATTTCCTGTGTGTTATTGAGCCTATAAGCCATTTTCTTATAATTTTCTCTTAATAGTCACATTTTATCTATCTTTACACAGCCAAAGCAGGTCAGCCATGATTCAAATTAGATAATAATAATAACACAACAGAGAAAATATATTTGTACATGAGGATTTTTAATTATGAACTTACCTCACTTGGCTCAAAAGATAAAATATATACTTATAAAATACATATGTATTAAATTAAAGTAAGCTTGCCTCGGCTTTTTAACAACACCCAGAACCAGGAAGAAGCTGTTGCAAATTGCCCTGGAAAAAAGTATCTTTAATTTAATCCCTGTCTCTGGAGTCCCACAGATCCAGTGCAGCCAAATATGAGTTAATTACCAAGAACTACTCAAAACTAAAGGAAAACAATTGAACATAAATGGGAGTTAGCAAAAAAAATTAAAAATTAGAATTTTCCAAAACTTCAGTTATTAGATGCATCGTATGCAGAATATAAAACACCAGTGCGTGAAACCTTAAAGACATAGGAATGCACTTGATGAAAGTATACAAAGAACACTGATTAGGTAAATTTTAAAATTAACTAAAATATTTTAAGAATAAGAAATATGATTAATGAAATTAAACATTCAGTAGATGAGACATAAACAGCATATATTTCTGAAGAAATGTATAGTGATTTGAAAAACTTGTATTTAAAAATGATACAGAGTGCAGCACAGAAAGACAATAAGGGAGTAGGGAAAATCCATGTGAGCCTAAGAGACCTGAAGCACAAAATAAGAATGACAACCAGAAGCTAAATTAGAGTTTCACATGTATCATCAGAGAAAAAAGAAAAAGAAATGTTTAAAATAATACCAACTGAGAATTCTACATTTGTGAAAGATAGGAATCATGATATTCAAAAATCATAGTGTAATCTAAGAAGTATAAAAAATAAATTAATTTAGACCACTTGTAATGTGAAAGCAAAGATAAAGATCTCTAATATTTAAGGCAGGCCACAAAATCATGCTTTCTAAAAGCATGTAGAAAATAATAAATGCTAGCATATGTTAGTGTTTAAAATATGTAAGGTACTTTACAAATAATAAGGTTCATTCAGTTAATCTTATGAGATAGGTATTATCAATATAATACTCAGTTTACAGATGAAGAAATTGAATGATGAAAAGTTTCCATAATTTATGCAAGTTTATTCAGGTCCTAAGAAGTGAAAGTTAGATTTGAGCCTGCAAAATTTGGCACCAGTATCTAAGCTCTTAACCACTATGATCTTCTTCATCTCACGGTGCTCCAGGTGACAACAGAGAAAATAACTGCCATCCCAATTTAAGTAACTAGCTAAGCTTCAAGAACAAGGCAAATAAAAACAAAAAATGTTTCATGTTAACCAGAGAACCAGAAGGAATCTTATTGTCAGCAGATAAAAAAATAAGAGCTAAATGAGTTATTTTAAGTTGAACATGAATCTAGTAAAAATAGGAAATTTAAAAAAGTGTGCAAAAATATGGTGGTACATTTAAACATTCTTTTTTACATAAAGTCATAATAAAATAAATATCTAATTTGATAGAGTTTAAAAATAGAACTATAATAGGTTCATTAACTGTAGCAAATGTTCCACTCTAGTGGGGGATATTAGTAAGGAGGCAAACTATGCATGAATGTGGGGAAGGGGTTATGGAGAATCTCTATAACTTCCTCTCAATTTTACTGTGAGCCTAAAACTGCTCTACACAAATGAAATTTTTTTTTCGAGTCAAACTAAAACACTGGCGAGTGATAGCTTTTAATTCTAAAGAAGAGAAGAGAGAGATTGTGATCAGAATTAAAACCTTACAAGGATCTTCTGTTACTTAAGATATATGATATTGACTTTTTTTTTTTACTTCTTAAAGTTAAAAAATCTTGGTAAAAATCAAAAGAGCATTTTACTTTAATAGCCATACAGAAAAATGAAATTAGAAGTATTGAATTAACCCTAACTGGTTTGGCTCAGTGGATAGAGCGTTGGCCTGAGGACTGAAAGGTCCCAGGTTCTATTCCGGTGAAGGGCATGTACCTTGGTTGCGGGCACATCCCCAGTAGGGGGTGTGCAGGAGGCTAGCTGATCAATGTTTCTCTTCCATCAATGTTTCTGACTCTCTATCCCTCTCTCTTCCTCTCTGTAAAAAATCATTAAAATATATTTTAAAAAAGAAGTATTGAATTAATCCAAATAAATAAGAAATGAAAATAATAAAGCAGGGTAAGTATAAAGCTTAAAATATAACAGCGAAAGTACACCCAAAATTACAATAAATAGAGTCTGTGGAGGATTAAAAATGTCCACAGATTCTTTTCATTGTTTTTTTTAGAGAGTGGAAGCAGGGAGGAGAGACATAGAGAGAATCATCAATATGAGAAAGACACATCAATTGGTTGCCTCCCGCACACACCTGAGGCATGCGCCCTTGACTGGAATCAAACCCGGAACCCTTCAGTCTGAGGGCCAACACTATATCCACTGAGTTAAACCAGCTACAACTCTTTCATTTCTAACCATCAAGAGATAGAGCCTATTTCTTACCCTGGGCAGTGTGGCTCAGTTAGCTGAGCATTGTCCTGTGCACTGAGAGGTCTCCGGTTTGATTCCCTGGGCTTCAGGCTGGATCCCCAGTAGCAGGTGTACAGGAGAGAACTGATTAATGGTTCTCTCTCATCAATGTTTCTCTCTCCCTCTACCTTCCTCTCTCTCTCTAAAATTAATAAAAACATTTTTAAAAAGAGAGGTAGAATCTATTTCTCTATATGTTTATTCTGGCTGACCTTATAACTCGCAGATAAATTGACACTGGGCTATTTCTAAGCAAATAAACAGGAGTTCTTGTAACTTACATTCTCACTCTCTTGCTGCCCTGAGATGTACCTGTAGAGATGCTCCAGATACCCAACTTGAGAATAAAAAACCCCATAGACAGAGAGGCCCATTACTAAAGATTAAATGAATCACCAAATCATGATATGTTAAAGAAATTAATCTCTGGGAAGTTATCACATTTCTAAATGCATATACAACTAACACGAGAGAATATATTCTAAGAATTCAAAAAATTACTGTGAAATCAATTATAATAGTAAGACTATTAACACATGTCTCTTAAAGGGTCAAGCAGACAATATATTACTTATCAAGTGTGACCATCTGCCTGTGTGCACCAGTTCTTTATAGCTTATACCTATTCTGATTGGTCAAATGTGCCATAGGGTTTATAAATGCTTCGCCATGACTCCCATTGACAAAGTATTACATTTTTTGAACATTGCACTAAACAAGTTTTTTTGAATGGACATATATAGAACCATGTTCCCTAAAAGTGAATAATGGATATTCTTCCCCAGCATCAATAGAGCTTTTTAATAAACATTTCCCAGGGCTTTTTCATAAAGCAAGTCTCAACAAGTTTAAAAATACAGTGTATTATAGTTTACTAGAGGCCCGGTGCATGAATTCATGAACCAGTGGGGTCCCTTGGCCTGGCCTGTGGGATTGGGCTGAAACACGTTCTCCAATATCCCCTGAGGGGTCCCGGATTGAGAGAGGGCACAGGTCAGGCCAAGGAACCCCACTGGTGCATGATTAGGGCCAGGGAGGAACACAGGAGGTTGGCCAGCTGGGGAGGGACCTCAGGAGGCTCCAGGGTATGTCTGGCCCGTCTCACTCAGTCCTGATCAGCTGGACCCCAGCAGCAAGCTAACGTACAAGTCAGAGCATCTGCTCCCTGATGGTGAGTGCACATCAAAGGGACTGGTCAACCAGTCAACTGTCTGCCCCCTAGTGGTCACTATACATCATAACATCTGGTCTACTGGTCGACTGTCTGCCTTCTGGTGGTCAGTGCATATCATAGCGAGCAGTTGAGCAGCCTTAGCATATCATTAGCATATTACACTTTGATTGGTTGAACGGACAACTGGACAACCGGACACTTAGCATATTAAGCTTCTATTATATAGGATATTTCTGATCATTATGGAATTAAATTAGAAATCTATATTAAAAGCATAACTAAACAATAAAACATTTGGACATTTAAAAAATACTATAAGCAATGTATGAGTCAAAGAAGAAACACTAATAAAAATTTAAATATTTTAGATGCAATAATCTTAAAAATATTAAAAAACACATTTTACTGAAGCCTAAATAATAATAATAATAATAATAATAATAATAATAATAATACATATTGGCCATATTTTTTAAAATAAAAGTTTATTTTAATATTACAAAAACATTTAATATAATTTATCACATTCTCAGGTTAAGGAGGACAGCATATTGATCATCTCAATATAAACATAATGTTTAGGTAAAATAGATGTAGTGATAAAATGATAAGAAATACAAGAATACAAAGTCTTAATAAAAGAGATCTGGCAAAATTCTGTAAGGAACATTATACTGTACGACAAAATTTTTTTAAAATATATTTTTATTAATTTCAAAGAGGAAGGGAAAAGGAGAAAGAAACATCAATAATAAGAGAGAATCATTGGTTGGCTTCCTCCTGCATGACCCACACTAGGGATGGAGCCCGCAACCTGGGCATATGCCCTGACTGGAAATCGAACTGTGACCTCCTGGTTCATAGATCGACACTCAATCACTGAGCAGCATCAGCCAGGCTGGATGGTAAAATTTTTAAGTACTTCTTTTGAAAAAGGGGCCACATATGGTAATGCAGATTGTCCACCTCACAACACCAAGGACAGAGGCAAGTAAAATAATGGAAGAGAGCACCAAAAGAAACATACACCTATAGGAAAATGGTCTTATAAGATGAATGAGAAAACAGATATTGCTTGTCTAGTCTGTTACAATTTGCGTGGGGGGGGGATTTATATCATATCAAAGTTGAATTGTAGGTTGAATAAATTATTATATATGAAAAATATAAATGTAAAACATTTAAGTGAAATATATTTGTGACCTCAGAATACAGAAGGATTTTTTTATATAAGATACAAAAAGCACAGAAAAATAACTATTATTCAACTATATTATACTTAAAAAGTTATACATCAGAGGTCATCAAATAAGAATTAAGAATGAGAAAAGATAGCTGCAACAACTATAACTAATAGAGTATTGACATTCAGAATATATAAACAAAGTTCTTTAAGAAGGGGTAAATCCCCAAGTAAAATCAGAAAGAAATAAAAATGAAACTTTTACAGAAAAAAAGACAAATTGAAAGGGAAAAAAGCTCAATTTGTTTTGGAAATTAAGATCATCTAAGTTAAATCTTCAAGGTGATACAATTTCATTCTCACCAGATTACCAAAATTGTTTTATAACCTGTAAACTCCAAGTAAATGTGAAGATGCAGTGTGATAACCCAGTCATACTCTGCTATTGTGAATACAAATAGTAGAACCATTTTGGAGATAAATTTAATTTATCTAATATTTCTGAAGAGTTGTCAACCACAAAACCCAGCAATTTCATTCCTAGGATGTTTGAGATATACTTAATCATAGTACTGTCTGTATTAATATCTCTCCTACAAAGTATGCAGAAAAGTTTTCTGTAACATCTCATTTTACTTTTTATCACAACATACATATTGGCTAAGATTTAGGAGATAACCTGTATATGATCCAATATATTCATATAAATATTATCTAGTACATAAAATAATGAAAATAACCAAAGTGTCCATATAAGAGAATGGAGAGAGAAATTAAATTCAATCAGAGAATGAAATACTATATAGCAATGAAAATGAATAACTAGAGCTATGTGAATCAACATGAATAAATTAAAAAGCATAATTTTAAAATGAGCTTCAGGAAAATACATACAATATTGAAAATATTGCACATAATTGCAAATACATAAAAATGAACAATTTATCTTTAAGAATAAAAAAATCATAATAGAAAGCCAAAGCAAGATAAACTTTCCAGTTCACAAGATGAAATATGCCTTTACAAAGGGAGATGCAAAAATTCAATTTACTTGCTAGAGACTCTTCTAGGAGCTGACTCTGTAGATATTTCACTTACTATATTTTTACCTTTGTTACATAATACATTCTCTTTCATATACATAAAATATTTAATAAAATTTTTTATTATAAATAAAAACAGATTATAAAATCTTAAGAATTTAGGTATTATCAATAAATAATCAGTTTAATAAATTAAACATATTCATAAAATGTAATTTTGTATACCCATTATAAAACAGTTATGCAAACCTATGCAAAAGAAAGGTAATCATAATATATTTTCTGTGGTTACAGAAAAGAATGTGTAGTGTAAGCCTGAACTTGTAAGATTATACATCAATATTTATATGTGTGAAGTGCATTTAAAATCTATAAAGTTGTCCATCAAAATGTCAGCAGTATTTTTGTCTGGGTAGCAAATTTTACTTTTCTTTTTAACACTTTTGTAAATTGTTTGAACTTTATACAAAATCCACACGTGATATTTATAGCCAAGAAAAAATCTTTGTAAATGTTTAAACTATTTACACACATACATTCATTTACACACACACCCATGCCAAATGTGTGGCTAAAAGGGAAGATGAAGGCCTTTGTCAAAACTCATTTATATTACTTGTTAAAATGTCACAATTTTAGTTGAACAGAACAGGATAAGAATTCCATCTCTACCATGTACTAGTCGTATGACCTTGCATAATGGATTTAACCTATTTTATTTTCATAGTTTAGCTTAACCGTTATTATTTTATTTTAATATATGTAAATAAAGAATAGCCATTCCTCAGCTGTCATCTAGGTGGGTAAAAATAAAAACTTTGAGGCTTAAACCTAATTTATAACATGGTATAACCATAGTCATATCTTGCTTGGTTTTATGGAAAAGAAAACACAGCCTTATAAAATTTAAAGGGACTGACAGGAATGACTATAATAAATTTTGGAGACTGACTCTTGTCTTAACTATAAATATTGTGCATGTTGGAAAGATACTCATGTAAATATTGAGACATACATAAGACATCTTTGTAAAATATATGAAAAATCTTACATAGGAAAAACATTTTTGCACATCATCAAAATCTCCAGTCAAATCAGTTGATTCAGTAGAATATCTTAGCATGAATATGTCTAAATGTAGCATCAAAATATTTAAACAACTTAGTTTCAATCTTCCTGGGTATTTGTCATCATATGAACTAAGCACAGAGATGATTAAAGACAAGTTTGAGTAAATTCACTGAACAGGCCAGATATGTTTTTAAAATATATCATCTTATCTAATAAAAGAGTAATATGCAAATTAACCATCACTCTGCTACACCCACAAGCCACACCCACCAGCCAATCAGGAGCGAGTATGCAAATTAACCCAACAAAGATGGCTGCAGCCACGGAGAGAGCAGGAGGCTTGGGTTTCCCCGGCAATGGAGGAAGCCAAGCTTTCCACACACCTTGACAGGCCCAGGCCTCCCCTCAAGGCTACAAAGTTTCAATTATAGAAGATAAATAAATCCCAGATACCTGGGCCTCCACTTGGGTCACCGGGGGGCATGGCCAGCCAGCAAACCACCACAGGTCCCTTGCCCAGGCCACCGCATGCCCCAAGGGAACCCCCACCCTGATCCGGGATACCCTTCAGGGTAAACCAGCTGGCCCCCACCTGTGCACCAGGCCTCTACCCTATCTAATAATCCTATCTAATAAAAGAGTAATATGCAAATTGACCATCATTCCAACACACAAGATGGCTGCCCCCATGTGGACACAAGATGGCCACCACAAGATGGCCAGCAGGGGAAAGCAGTTGGGAGGAACCAGGCCTGCAGGGGAGGGCAGTTAGGGGCAATCAGGCTGGCAGGAGAGCAGTTAGGCATCAATCAGGCTGGCAGGGGAGTGGTTAGGGGGTGATCAGGCTGGCAGGCAGAAGTGGTTAGGGGCAATCAGGAAGGCAGTCAGGCGAGCAGTTGGGAGCCAGCAGTCCTGGATTGTGAGAGGGATGTCCGACTGCCCGTTTAGGCCTGATCCTAGACGGGCAGTCGGACATCCCTCGAGGGGTCCCAGATTAGAGAGGGTGCAGGCCGGGCTGAGGGACACACACCCCTGTGCACAAATTTAGTGCACCGGGCCTCTAGTAGCCTTATATATTTCTACATTATTAATTGCCTCCCTCCCTTTCCCATTTTTAGAAAACAATGAAAATCAACCCAGCTATGTTTGTTCCCATGAAGGGCACTGCTACATTTCTACAAATGCTAATTTTAGTCTATAGATCAAATGGAGAATGAAAAGTGAAATCAAGGCATAAAGGAGAAAGGAGCCACCAGGAAGAAAAAGAGAGAGAAACAGGGAAAGGCGAGCTGGGTGGGAGGGAAGAGAAGGGAGGGAGAGAAGAGGGGAGGGGACTGAAGGGGAAGGGAGGAGAGGGAAGGAGAAGAAAGGGAAGGAAAGGGGAGTATGGAGGTAGGATAGGAGAGGGGAGGAGAGGAGAGGAAGGAATGTAGAAAGAAAAAAAAATGTGTAATGCCTTGGCAGTCAGTTAGCTTGGACATCACATCTTATCTGTTACACTAGACCTTTGTGTATGTTTTTAATGTATAGTTCAATGATTGCTTTCATATATCAAGGTCCATTTTTAAGTCTACTTTCAGATGCTTTATTTTTTTAAATCAGTAGAAAAGGATTACACTTGGGCTTAAATAGAAAATCTATGCTGGATTGGAAATATCAACATTGAAAATGTATGTCAACATGAGTGGATTCTTAATTTTCTTAACTCAAGCCTCTCTCAAATCTAATTGTTTTTGGCATAAAATGCAGAAAGGTAGAAACCTATCTTATTTTAGCTGTTATTTTAGCATCAACAGTTGAACTGTTAATAACAGAAGGACTTTCTGTAGAATTTCAGTCAGTTTGCTCAAAGATAAGCATATATCTAAATCAATCTGATATAAACGAGGATATTTCTCACATGTGTGACCTGATATTAAAAGACAGAAAGTATAGAATTTTATAAAGTCTCTAACCACCTCTGCCTACCAGCCTGATCACCCCTAACTGCCCCCCTCTGCCAGCCTGGTTGCCCCCAACTGCCCTCCTCTGGCCTGGTCACCCCTAACTTCTCCTCCCACCAACCTGGTTGCCCCTAACTGCCCCCCCACCAGCCTTGTCACCCCCAATTGTGCCCTGCCATCCTGGTCACCCCAACTGCCCCCTGCCAACCTGGTCACCCCCAACTGCCCCATGCCAACCTGGTCTCCCCCAAATGCCCTCCCTCACTGGCCTGGTTGCCCCTCACTGTGCCCCCTGCCGGCCTGGTCGCCCCACGCCGTCTGCTGTTCGGTTGTTTGGTCATCCCTCACTGATCCCCCTGCCAGCCTGGTTGCCCCATGCAGCCTGCTCTTCAGTCACTTGGTCGTCCCTCACTAACCCCCCTGCCAGCCTGGTCATCCCATGCAGCCTGTTTGGTCATCCATCTGGTTGTTTAGGTCATGACGGCCCCTGGCTTTATATATATGTGGATTAGACAAATAAAAATTGTGTTGCACCTTACAGATGCAGATGAGAAGAGTGAAGCTTCATTTCTATGATTATTCTAGCAAGGGAGGTATAACCTGAATCTAGTCACAAGGGAACATCAGACCTAAGATAGGGGATAGCCTATCTAATAAAAGAGTAATATGCAAATTGACCGTGCCCTCGCTACACCCATAAACCACGCCCACCAGCCAATCAGGAGCAAATATGCAAATAAACCCAACCAAGATGGCTGCAGCCACAGAGAGCAGGAGGGAGGCTTGGGTTTCCCCGGCAACAGAGGAAGACAAGCTTTCCACCTGCCCTTGATGGCCTAGGCCTCCACTCAAGGCTACAAAGTTTCAATTATAGAAGGTAAACAAATCCAAACAGAAATGGCGGCAGCCACAGAGCTGGAAAGAGCGGGAGGCAAGGGTTGCCCCTGGCAATGGAGGAAGCTAAGCTTCTGCAGCCCTGGCCAGCCCAGGCCTCTGCTTAAGGCTACAAAGTTTCAATTATATTAGATACATAAGTCCCAACAGAAATGGCTGCATCCACAGAGCAAGCAGAAGGTTTGGCTACCTCCAATTATAGAAGGTAAATAAACCCCAGATACTAGGGCCTCCACTTGGGTCTCCAGGGGGCGTGGCCAGCCTGCAAACCACCACAGGCCCCTCGCCCAGGCCGCCCCATGCCCCAAGGGAACCCCCACCCTGATCCAGGATACCCTTCAGGGCAAACCAGCTGGCCCCCACCCATGCACCAGGCCTCTATTCTATCTAATAAAAGAGTAATATGCAGATTGACCATCATTCCAACACACAAGATGGCTGCCCCCATGTGGTCAAAGATCCTGCCCCCATGTGGACGCAAGATGGCCACCACAAGATGGCCAGCAGGGGAGGGCAGTAGGGAGGGACCAGGCCTGCAAAGGAAGGCAGTTGTGAGCGATCAAGCCTGCAGGGGTGGGCAGTTGGGGGGGGACCAGGCCTGAAAGGGAGGGCAGTTGGGGTGATCAAGCCTGCAGGGGAGGGCAGTTAGGGGTGACCACCAGCAGAGGAGGGAAGTTGGGGGTGACTGGGCCTGCAGGGGAGGGCAGTTAGGGGCAAACAGGCTGTCAGGGGAACAGTTAGGCATCAATAAGGCTGGCAGGGAAATGGTTAGGAGGTGATCAGGCTGGCAGGTGGAAGTGGTTAGAGGCAATCAGGAAGGTAGCCAGGCGAGCAGTTGGGAGCCAGCAGTCCTGGATTTGAGAGCAATGTCCCTCAAGGGGTCCCAGGTTGAAGAGGGTGCAGGCTGGGCTAAGGGACACACCCCCCATGCATGAATTTTGTGCACCGGGACTCTAGTTCTGTAATAACTTTATATCTACCAACATGAGGAAATCTGAGGAAAGATGAGAAATATTTCCAGACTGAGACATACATACTAAATGCATGGAGTTGGGTGGTTTGCCACAAAGTGCTTTATGGAGACTATTGGTGCAACTTGTGTGAGCCTGATGATTAGATGGTAAGAATTTATCAATATTAATATTCAAATTTTAATAGTTGCAAAGTAATTATAAAAGAGAATGTCATTGTTTGTAGTAAAGTATTTTTGAAGGTGATCGACATCAAGTTAAAAAGTCAGATGACAAATCTAAACTTGACATTCACTAACCTTTCTTTTAATAGTGACAATTTATATCTATTCTCAGAAGATTTGGAGTACACATTCATGTCTGTTTTGCCATAATAAGACTTCTTTAAAAATCAAAAATGGAGCCACATTCAATAGAAACTGTCTCTTCCTGCTATAGATGTCGTTGGTGCATACATTCAAGATGAGTTCTCTTAGGTCTCACTGTTCATTTCAAGTGGAACATGTTGAGGAGTTTGTCCTATATGAGGTTTAGTTATTTTTTTCTCCATGTTGATTTTTCATTACAAAATATGACTCTTCTAAAACTTTCTTTTGGAAGAGATTCAATAGTCTACTCAATAGAAAAAAATAAATACCCTCCTATTCTTCTCTCCCATGAACATGTCATGAGGCAAAACTGTTGAGAAAGAAACTGAGGGGAATAGCTGTATTCACATAATAAGAATATATGATATGATATTATAGTACCCACAACATAATGAAAAGTCTGTCCACTACATAAAATATTGGTCCACAAGACCCTAAGAAGCCAGATATGAAAATATATGGTAACATAAATTCTTCTTTAATCGAATTATCTGTGGGCTCAAAAGCAAAATACAACAAAACCTTCAACAGAGAATAATAAAAATGTCAAGATATTTCAAAACAATATATTCACTCATTCAATATAATATCAAGAACAGTTGGAGAACTCAAGACCTTGATTTTGGAAAGAGATTACTTATTGCAACATAATAACATAGCAACGATCTTTAAATATCTTAAGTAGTGTCATGTTGAAGAGGGAGGAATTGGGAATAATAAATGAAAATTATAGAAAGACAGATTTCCACTCAGTTAAAAATAAAGTCAAACCTTGAAATATTCAAAAATGAAAGTGGTTGCTTAGGCAAGATATTAACTTATTAGGATATTCAGTGCACAGATAATCCTCTCTAATAAAACGGTTGTATGCAAATTAACCATCACTCCGCTACATAAGCCACGCCCACCAGCCAAGCCACGCCCACCAGCCAATCAGGGCGAGTATGCAAATTAACCCAAACCAAGATGGCTACAGCCACAGAGAGCAAGGTTTCCCAGGTAACAGAGGAAGCCAAGCTTTCCATAGCCGTTGCAGGCCTAAGCCTCCACTCAAGCTACAAAGTTTCAATTATAGAAGGTAAACAAATTCAAACAAATGGCGGCAGAATGGAGCTTGAGAGAGCAGGCCAGGGTTGCCGGCGGCAACAGGGGAAGCAAAGCTTTCCGCACACCCTGGCCGGGCCCACCCGCTTAAGGCTACAAAGTTTCAATTGTAGAAGGTGAATTAACTGCCACAGAAATGGCTGCCGCCCTGCCCCAGAGGGAGCAGCAGGCTTGGCTCTGCTCCAGGCTACAAAGTTTCAATTGTAGAAGGAAAATAAATCCCAGATACCAGGGCCTCTGCTTGGGTTGCCAGGGGGCTTGGCCGGCCTTCAAACCACCACAGGCCCCTTGCTCAGGCCGCCCACCACCTCAAGGGAACCCCACCCTGATCAGGGACACCCTTCAGGGCAAACCAGCTGGCCCCCACCCGTGCACCAGGCCTCTATCTTATCTAATAAAAGAGTAATATGCAGATTGACCATCACTGCAACACACAATATAGCTGTCCCCATGTGGTCAAAGATCCTGCCCCCATGTGGACACAAGATGGCCAGCAGGGGAGGGCAGTTGGGAGGCACCCGGCCTGCAAGGGAGGGCAGTTGAGAGGGACCAGGCTTGCAAGTGAGGGCAGTTGGAGGTGATCAACCCTGCAGGAGAGGGCAGTTAGGGGTGACCAGGCCGGCAGAATAGGGAAGTTGGGGGCAAACAGGCTGGCAGCAGAGTGGTTAGGGGGTGATCAGGCTGGCAGGCAGAAGCGGTTAGGGGCAGTCAGGAAGGCAGGCAGGCAAGCAGTTGGGAGCCAGCAGTCCTGGATTGTGAGAGGGATGTCCGACTGCCCGTTTAGGCCCGATCCCAGGATCAGGCCTAAACGGGCAGTCGGACATCCCTCCAGGAGTCCCAGATTGGAGAGGGTACAGGCTGGGCTGAGGGACAACCCCCCGCCGTGCACGAATTTCGTGCACCGGGCTTCTAGTTGCTTGATAAAAGGGATCAAGTAGCAGGCTGGTCACAAGGAATCTGTGATTTGTAAATTCACTTCTGACCTTTTATTTCTATAGTTTTATATCTTCAAACCCATAAAAATAAGCTAGTATCTCTAAAGTTCATAAATCAATGTGACCTTAGAATGCATATACCACACATTTGATTTCTAAAGGTTATTATACAAGCATGGTTATTCTTTTCTAAAAATAACCTATGTCACCTAGACAGGCTATGGCTAAATTTTATAAGTCCCTGAAATAGCTCTGTAAATTATAAACTCCAAAGGAATTATATATTGGAGTGCAAACATTGGTTAAAAGGAAATATATTGGCTTTTGGTATATCGTGTGCAATAGTGGCCCCACTGTCAAGTAACATTCATTTACCTGCAGCTAGCCAATTTTGCATTGCTGTAACATGGGCAAAAAAACACATTTTTTTCAATCAGTCCATAGTGTAGAAGTGTGTGTTTGTTTCCTTAATCATTATTTAGAAAGTGACACTCAAGGACAGGTGTGTTTGGGAAATCAGAGCATGACAAATTTTATATATTATATCTCCAAATCATGCTACAGAGTTCAAAGAACAGATAAGCAGTTGTCTTTATGCAACTTGCATAAAGAACTAATTTCTTTGGTGAAGTATTATTTAGAATGTGTATAATTTATCATTAGTACACCAAATACTACCCAAATTATGTCAAGATAAAAGTCTAGGTACTTATGACAATAAATATACCATCAAAATCAAATTATTCCATTCTTTGAATATTTTAATGACATAACACTTAATATCTGTATATATGGAAATACATGAGTGACTAAATGAATTTCTCACTTTTCATCTGAATCTATATATATTAAAGACTAATATGCTAAGTGTCCTTTCCTCTGTCCGACCGATTGCTATGATGTGCACTGACCACCAGGAGGCAGACGCTCAACGCAAGAGCTGCCAAGCTGCAGTGACTTGGCAGCCTCTTGCACTACGGGACCCCTCAGGGAATGTTGGAGAGCCGGTTTTAGACCGATCCCCGCAGGCCAGCCCGAGGGACCCCACCTGCTGGAGGAACCCAGTCACTCTGCAGATACCTTTCGAGCCACGGCGCCACCCCAGGTGCAGCTGGCCGGCTGGGGAGGGGCCACAGGAGGTCCTGTGTCCAGCCCTTCTTGCACAGTCTTACCCCACCAGCCACCTTCTAATTAATTTCTTTTCAATGAGCACAAATCCATGCACTGGGTCACTAGTATCTACATAATGGGCTTAACATTTCTTCACACAGAATTGAAATGCTGTTATCTACCTATAGCTAGCTGTCAATCATAAATTCAGCCATAAATAAAGAAAAGGCCTTAGTAAAAAATGTGTGGTTTAAGAATTTAAAATGCATACATACATATGTGGTCAAAATTGAAGACTCATAAATCCACAGGTAGTAAAGTTGAAATAAAGATGATAAGGAGGTAAATCCAACCCAAATCCAGAATGATAATTTATGACAAGGAAGGTTTTCAAGACAGAGGGAACTATGCATGTAATGAAAACACTACCATGAAGCTGACTAGTCTCCACCATACATGAGTCATACCAGGCACGCTTAGTTTCTGGCAAATGGGCACTCAGCAATGGCAATAGCCAAACTGGAAATGCACACTATTTTAACAAGCTGTCATTTCAAGCCTCATTATTCATTAAGCCATTGAGCAAACAGGTTTACAGAAGGAAGATGGATGATCTCTGCAGAATAGACCATCCTGTCCACTTGACTTGAGACTCTTAATAGAGATAATGTATTCTTGGTAAATATTCACATGGGATAAAAAAAAAATTCAATCCTGAGTCTATTCCAAAATGCCCATCCCCATTATCCTTTCAAAAGTTTTTGCCCAAAATTATTAATTTCAAGACCTATAAGAGTCTACATTCGCTATGTAAGACCTGATATCAGCCTGAATGTCTGTATACTTCAAAATTTTTGTAATCTTGGTGCCATATATAACACTTAATTTTGACATGCTGAAAGAAACACAAGTTTTACATTGGGTAAATAAAGTAACATTTAGTTCATGACGGACATTTGGCCAGACATGAACACATTTGGGTATTTGATCACTTGTTGACACAGGCATTTGATCTTTACTGAAATCCTGGGATGCGGTAGGGGCTGGGAGGGGGGTAAAGGAGAGTTTTCTTCAAATGAAATCCTGAAATTACAGATGAATCCTTAGTAAATTTCTTATTTATGATAGGATCCAAGCAGTATGTGGATTTGATTTATACATCTAATATATAGCCAGATTCAAGTGAACAAACAGCAGTATTACATTCTAAAGCAACTGTAAGGATGTATTTTGTCTTGGGATCAAATCAAACCTTAAATCTTTGCTGATTAAATTAATCAGAGGAAGACATCTAAAATGGGTATATGCTTTATTAAAAAAAATTTTTTTTTTTGCTAACTATTACAGATATCCCTCATTTTCCCCTTCTTTTGCTCCCCTCCACCCAAATCCCACCTCACCCCAGTCCTTCATCACACTATTGCCTATGTCCATGGACTATGCATATGGGTTCTTTGGATAATCTCTCCCCCCACCCCACCTCCCCTCTGAGATCTATCGATCTGTTACATGCATCCATGTCTCTGGACCTATTTGTTTGGTCAGCATTTTGTTTGTTTTATGTGTTTTTTTTTTTCCATTTTATTTTATTTTATTGTTGATATTACAGATGTCCCCCAATTTTCCCCCTTTCCCCCACTCCTAGGCCCTGCCCCACCCCAGGCCTTCACCACACTCTTGTTTGTATCCATTGGTCAATCTCTTCCTGTCCCCCTCCTCCTTCTGAGATATGTCAGTCTGTTCCATGCCTCCATGCCTCTGTTCCTATTTTGTTTATCAGTTTTTTATGCTCATTAGGTCCCACTTATAAGTGAAATCATGTGATATTTGTCTTTCTCTGACTCATTTATTTCACTTCGCATAATAATCTCCAGATCCATCCATGCTGTCTCAAAAGGTAAGAGAACCTTCTTTTTTACAGCTGCATAGTATTCCATTGTGTAAATGTACCACAGCTTTTTCATCCACTCATCTACTGATGAGCATTGGGTTGTTTTAAGATTTTAGCTATTATAAATATACTGCTATGAACATAGGGGTGCATATATCCTTTCTGATTGGTGTTTCAGGATTCTTAGGATATATTCCCAGAAGTGGGATCACTGGGTCAAAAGACAGTTCTATTTTTAATTTCTTGAGGAAACTCCATATTGTTTTCCACAGTGGCTGTACAAGTCTGTATTCCCACCATCAGTGTAATAGAGTTCCTTTTTCTCCACATCCTCACCAGCACTGGTTTGTTTGTTTTTGTGTGTGTTTTTGTTTTGTTTTGTTTTTGTTTTTTAATGCTAGCCATTCTTGTTGGTGTAAGATGATACCTCATTGTAGTTTTAATTTGCATCTCTCTGATGATTAGTGATGTTGAGCACTATTGGAGAAGGGTCTGCTCAGGTCCTTTGCTTGTTCTTTATTTGGATTGTTTATCTTCCTGGTGTTGAGTTGTGCAACTTCCTATATATACTCTGGAAATGAACTCCTTATCAGTTGTATCATTTGCAAATATGTTCTCCCAAACAGTAGATTCCCTTTTCATTTTGTTGATTATTTCTTTTGTTAAACAGAAGCTTTTTATTTTGACGTAGTCTCATTTATTTTCTCCTTACTTTCCTTTGACCTAGGAGATGTATCTGCAAACATATTGCTATGAGAGATGTCTGAGATTTTGCTGCTTATGGTTTCTTCTAGGATTTTAAAAGACTTAAATATAAGTTTCACGACTTATATTTAAGTCTTTTATCCATTTTGAGTTTATTCTTGCATATGGTGTAAGTTGGTGGTCTAGATGCATTTTTTGGCATGTACCTGTACAGTTTTCCCAACACAATTTATTAAAGAGACTGTCTTGACTCCATTGTATGCTCTTGCCTCTTTTGTCAAATAACAATTGAGCGTAATAGCATGGATTGACTTCTGGGCTCTCTGTTCTGTTCCACTAATCTAAATGCCTGTTCTTGTGCCAATATCAGGCTGTTTTGATTACAATGGCTTTGTAGTACAGTTTGATATCTGATATTGTAATTTCTCCAATTTTGTTCTTCTTTCTCAAGATTGCTGATACTATTCAGGGTTTTGTTATTTTTTCTTTCTTCCACATAAATTTGTAGAGTATTTTTTCTAGATCTATGGAACATGCTGTTGGTATGTTGATAGAGATTGCATTGAATCTATAGTCTGCTTTGGGTTATATGGACATTTTAATGATGTTAATTATTCCTCTCCATGAATACGATATATGCTTCCACTTGTTTGTATCTTCCTCTATTTATTTTTTTTAATATCCTATAGTTTTCTGAATACAGGTCTTTTACCTCCTTGGTTAAGTTTATTCCTAGGTATACACAGTCTCCAGCAGATGTCTCTTTCTACTAGAAAGCAAAAATTCCTTTATTTTGAAGAGGTTACCAAGAAAATCCTAGAATACTGAAAGTTTACTTGTATTACAGGTGCCTTATGCTATTGCTACCTTGTTTCTCAAATCCTGTTAGGCTTTCTAATAGAATCAGAATGATTAAAATCAACATTCATTTTATTTTAATATGTGATAGTTCCTCTTTTTTTAAAGGTCTAAGCACTTTAAATATAATAAATAAGTATATCTCCAAAATAACTTTATATGATAGGCAATATTATTAATCACATATTATTGACAAGTGAAATAAAATATAAAGATGTGTCCCAAGTCATAATGTCAGTAAATAGTGGAGCTCAATTTGACCCACATGTCTTTCTCACAAGTTCATGTACTTATTATTTCCCCTTTAAAATTTTCCCTTTACTTTATTTCCCTTTTCCTTTTTTCTCTCCATTCAATTCACTATATGGGACTAACATCCTATTTCTTTAGAAATATGATAGTTTAATTTTGTCTTAGCACACACTTTATGGCCCCTATAGAGACCTTCCTTTTCATTACTTACAAAAGGCTAATGACTGTAAAAGTGAAGTTTTAGCCTGAGTTGTTATTGTTTAATCTCTACTAGCTTCATTGTAACGTAAATATCATAGATTTACCAAGAAGAGTAATCCTATTAGTCCTACAGGTATTATTAATATAAAAAATCAATGAATTTTTCTTAGTTTAAAAAGGTATGGTATATTTACTCTTTAATGTACTGACGTGATTTTAATATAACCACCAAATATAATAATTTTTGTCACTGAAAGCTCCCAGAATGTAACCTTAAGACATCACTTTATTGATACATGCTCATTTATACCTTGAATATTCTTAAATTCACCTTATACCCTCATTACCGCTATTAGGTATTCCAACATCATTCTCTAAGAGTATCACAAGATACAAGACTCAGGTCATTTTTTTTCCAGTGGACAGCATGAATTTCTCCCCATTTTTCCACCTTTCCCTAAATTAAACTGTTGATCTCTGGAATAGAGAGCAATTTTTTTTCCCCCCAAATGGTTTGTCAAGAAATCTTGTGATGGATCAGGGATCAGTGCTAGTGACAAGTTGACAAGAACATAGTCCTTGTCCAGAAATGTCATGTTTAGTGCCTGAGTGAGCCATAATAAATTGAAAATCTCCCTCTGCTCTCGCCCTATCATGCGCCAAATGTTCCTGTAGGCATAATCACTCACTCACCCATTGCTCAGGCAGTGACATGTAATTAAAGTGGCATCATATAAATAGGATGAGAAAATGTGAATTCCTGTCAAAGAACAACAGCTTGCAAAATATTGCAGAGCACATCTTATTTTGTTTGTTTTTAATTTTAATCCACCGTGATAAAACAAATGTTTACCAAAGAATTAAGTAAGCTATTCATGTTAAAAGATGAATGTCAGCATATTTTATAAGTGAGTTTATATCCTATTTATATTTAATCAGCATTCAAATACGTATAGCATTTTTAAGAACTAAGCACTGAATACATCCTATGGCTCTAAAAAATGTCAGTAATGATTATCTTTAAATGGTGAGCTTTCAGGTGATTTTTAAATATACCCCTTCTACTTTCAAATTTTTACAATGATTGTTTTTACAAATATTAAAAAAACCTAATTTTAAAAACTACAATCTGAAATATATATACAAGGAGTCTTTTATTTCTCATAGCTGATAGCTGTTGAAAACTCCAAAGGGAACAAAAAATAATTAATAATTATTAGCTAATTTATATTTTAATGTCTACCCCAAAATATGCACAATATGGTACATGTCCCTAAATAATAGTGCAGCAAAAATAGGTTTCAACGACTAAACTTCTGGCCTTTTTGAAAAATGGTACACTGGGAAAATGACCCAAATACCATCTCTGATTCGGAACTCTGAGTCTTTTATCCTCACTGGAATTCTCATCACTTTTAACTGAGTGGAAATTGACCTTTAATTCTTCCATCTGCAGGAAACACTCAGGAATATTGTACCTGTACAAGAAGGTAGAGTCAATTTTTCGATTACTTGAAAGAGCCAAGGGAGCATGTAAATCCATGTGAGAAAGGGAAAGGAAAATGTTTGAGGAACCTGATGGTGTCTTCACCCCTGTCAGGTGGCATCATTGACAGACATAGCATCTTGCTGGGAGCTAAAGGCAAAGGAATCTTCAAATTGCAAGAAGCATTGCTGTGTTTCCTGCTCTATGCAGCTCTCTCAGTGAGGTGGTTTTTTTCTTTTTTTGATTTTTTTTATCCTTTCATAATTTAAGTAAATATATGTCTTTGCCTGTGAATATTGGTTTCTTTCTATCAATTAATCACTATTCCTTTAGGACAACAGCCCATGCAAAATTGAATTTTATGTATTTGTTTTTCTTTATGTTATCCACATTAGAATCATGAATAAAAAAAATTAAAGCCTTGCCCTGGCTGGTTTTGTTCAGGATTTAGAGCATCAGCCCAGGGACTGAAAGGTTCTGGGTTTGATTCCCGGTTATGGGCACATGCCTCCGCATGGAGGAAGCAGCCAATTGATGTGTCTCCCTCAATTGATGTTTTGCTCTCTCTCCTTTCTACTTTCTCTAGAAAATCAATGGAAAAATATCCGCAGGTGGGGATTAACAAACAACAACAACAAAATTCAAGCCTTTTAAATGAATTCAAACCTACTCTTTATCCAGACTTTTTTTCCTGTGTTATGGATGATTATTAATTGCCTCCTTAGCAGCAATCCCACATTCGACTTTTAACAATTTTATTTTCATTTTTGGAAGTTAAATTTATGCAAAATCCTGAAATGCCATGTGCAACTCAGGCTAAGCCAATTGGGCATTCCGTTCCCCTGGCCATCATGACTGGTTCAAAGCTAAGCATGAGACCTGATCCTGTCCACTCAAAGTGCAGTTCATGAAGTTACCTGGGGATGTGGGGGAAAAAAGATTCCCTCTCATTTATAAAAATAAATAATGGGGAGCCAGTTAAAGTTTTCTGGAAGCCTTTTAGGCTCACAAAGAGACTCAATCTTAGTATAAATCAGAGTAATTGAGAATTGAAAAGTAATAACGAGAGAAAAGAAAAAGACAGAACAAGAAAGAAACTGGATTCCATGTTAAATAATTAAATATATTAATTTTCTTTTCTTTGAAAACAAAAGTACCTATACTTTATATAAATTAATAACCTTATGTAAGATTTCTTTGGAAGTTAAAAATATCCAATAAACTTTATAAAGCATGGATCTATTTTTGTTATATCTCTCGCATGTTTCATTTCTATTTTTGATATAGCACTAGATAATAATAGAAACTTTTAGAATGAGGCTACTATTAGTATTTTAAAACTTCAAACTTGATATCAGAAAAAAAACTTTAACTTTGTTTAAATTAGAAACAACTTCTCTGTCTGCTCAAGCATTTGGGTATGTCCTCCTGACCATAAAAATTCAGGTCACAATGTTACCTCCTTTCTGTAACTTCTCCTTACTTCCCACAAGCAGCTAAAGAAATTAGCCCTCATATAGCACCCTACAGCATTTGATAAGAACCTAATGCAATATATCCTATCTATTTGTCTACATGCCTGTCTCTCCTTGTGGAGAACAAGCTTTTTGATGGCAGGAATTATGCCATATTTATCTTAATATTTCCTGGATTTAATATAGTTCCTGACACATAATAGGCAATAAATGTGTTAAATTGTGTTAAGAATGTATCTACGCAATGAGGCCTGATTTATCTTTTTTAGTTTGGTTCATACACTGAAGAAATGACCATGGCAATTTTTCTTTCACATTATAAAATCGCCTTTATGTTGTGCAAACATAGCCTGAGCTTAAATTTGTTTTGATTTTTTAAGAAAACAACAAATAAAAAACTGACAGGCTATAAAAGGTAAAGCTTTTTTCTTTTTCCTAAAATGATCTGTACTTATGCATGTTTTAACAATAAGATTTAGCATTTGTACATCTGAAGGGGATGTTATAATAAATTTATTTTTGTTGGTAACTTGTTGGTCTCTCTCAGGAACTATTTTTTGTAAACAAATAAATAGAAGAGACATGTTTAAATGTTTTGTGTGGGTTTTTTTCCTAAATCTCACTAGGAACATAAGAAAGAAAAAAGCCAAAACCGGTTTGGCTCAGTGGATAGAGCGTCAGCCTGGGGACTGAAAGGTCCCAGGTTCGATTCCGGTCGAGGGCACCTACCTTGGTTGCAGGCACATCCCCAGTGTGGGGTGTGCAGGAAGCAGCTGATCGATGTTTCTTTCTCATCGATGTTTCTAACTCTCTATCTCTCGCCCTTCCTGTCTATAAGAAATCAATAAAAAACATATTTTAAAAAAAAGAAAGAAAGAAAAAAGATTTGAAAGATTTGGGGAAATACACTCCACTTGCCTATGTTCAACAGTAGAGTCTTGCTTACAGACTATTCAGCATCATTTAAGAATTTTATTGCCGCTTTCCTGACTTAGTAACAATTCTAAACTTGAAAATAATAATGTCATATATAAAATATTCATGTTTTTCTTTTCAGGCTATTTAATATTTAAATATAAGGGATAAATTGTATGGCTATAAAGAGAGCGGGTAAACATATATGTAGTTGGTTTTGGTCCCAAGTACTTCACAATCTTATGTGACTTTATCCAAACAAGCACCTTAAATTCATTGATTGTTCCAGTAGTAAAAGTCAAGATAGCAGTCCTTTTTTTCTTTGTATCTCAAGCAATATAATTAATATCCATTAATATCAATGGAAAGACAAATATATATATATATATATATATATATATATATATATATATATATACATATACACACATATATATATGTGTGTGTATATATACACACAGTGATTCAAAGGCACTAATGTGGTAGCCAGATCCTAAACAGCAACCCGTTTTTAAACCACACCTTCTGGTGTTCAGACTTTCCCACAGTGAATATGGGCTGTCCCTGTGTATCCATACATTGAGGGTGAAGTGACAAGGTGTGATTTTCAAGGTCACAAGAAGCCTTGAGTCTTCTGCTTTGGTCTCTGGGAATACTTCATCAGGGGAAAGCCAGGGGCCTATAACAAGTCTAATTTCCTGACACGGCCCCAAACAAGCCATTGGAGAGCATACAGGAAGAGAGATATACCTGGCCAGCCCCAGCTGAACCCTCCCACTTCCTGCACCAGGCTTAAGAATAAGGAAACCATTTTAGACATTCCAGCCCCAGTAGTCTGATGTGTAGAAGAATCAAGGGGCCCATTTGACAGTCAGAACCAAGAGTTCAGAGATCTGCAACTAACCCCAGCAGTTTAAAACACAGCACTCAATTCCCCAATCATTATGGATCAGAGGCATGCTGCTCGGCTAGGCTCTGCCCCATTTCCCAACTCCCAGAATTGTGAGTTGTGTGTTGCTTCATTTCACTATGGGGTGGTTTGTTAGGCACAAATAGAAAATGAAAATAACCAATGAGAGAAAACAAGAAGCAAGAAAGAATAATTTTTATTCAGATACTATTTTAGTGCCAATGACTATTCGCCAATATGATATTCACCAATTACTTCCTTCTAGTCATTTGAAAAGGAAAGTAATTTGAAAGTATGGCACATATGCTGGATCTATTAACCCACCTAAACAGGAAATAAGGCTTCTAGGACACCTGAGATATAACAGATGGCCTGCCAGATCCAATCAAGGCTTGTCCTTGCCTACACAACAGGACTAGTGAACCCTGAAACTCAGCTTGTTGCAGTAGGATTGTTATATGTGTTCAACACTGTCTATATTCCATATTCTAGAAAACAAAGCAATTAATTGAGAAGTAACAAAGAATATTTAATAAACAACAGAGAATATGTGTGAATATGCACATAAACATCCCAAATATCTATATTCTGGATATTTCTAAATCCTCCACATTTTAATATTAAATTGCAGTGGCAATAGCTAGTCTGTATCACCTATAAAGGGGAAAATCTACTTTTCTAACAAACAAACAAAAAACAAAGAAGGGGGAGAAAACTTGAATAGGCCTTTTATTGACCTGCTTATTTTCTCTGTAACAAATTATGATGGAAAGAGGTAATTTGAAATCTAGATTAGAGTGATTTAAAGAATAATCTGTGATTAAGAATTGAAGAGAGAATTTACAGGCAGCACTTGAGGTATTTTAAAAAATATTTTAATTGATTTTTAGAGAGGAAGGAAGTGGGAAACAGAGATAGAAACATCAATGATAAGAGAGAATCAGTGATCAGATGCCTCCTGCATGCCCCTACTGGAGATCAAGTACACACCCTGGGCATGTGCCCTTGACTGGTATTGAACCCAGGACCCTTCAGTCTGCAGACCGACTTTCTATTCACTGAGCCAAACCTGCCAGGGTGAGGTATTTTGATATGAGATTGAAATAATAAATAGAAGAATGGTGAAGAGAAATGTGGGATTGAGGAGGTTGTGGGTATATGTGTGTGTTTATAGAATATATATGTTCTAAGATCAGTAAAGTTTAAGCATACTTGAATGCTTGATGACAGGGACCCAGTAGAGAGAAATAAGCTGACAATAGAAAAATAAGAAGAGTAATTCTAGAGTAAGGATCCAGAAAAAGCAAACAGGAACCCAAAACAGGTTGTTAGCAAAGTTTTGGCAGAATACACGCACATAGGCCAGTTTATATTTTCAGAGAAGGTATATTTCCATTATTTTGCCTCTTTCTATCTTCCAAGCTCCTTGGAAGCAAATCAGAAAACTAATGTATTTAAATTGCTATAAGGAAGTTCACATTTACATTATGAAAGAAACAGATCTAGTCCATGAGTAATATAAATAAACATGTTCAATTATAAATACATTTTTGTTAAACAATTTAATGATTCAAGACACTTAATAAACACATATCTATAATAATAAAAGCATAATATGCTAATTAGACTGGACAGCCAAACAACCTTCCGGACATCCTTCTGGACAACCTTCCGATGAAGCCAGGGCAGTGAGGGCAGAGGCAAGCTGCCGCGGTTGTGAGGGCCAAGCCCCTTGCATGAATTTCATGTATTGGGCCTCTACTTGTACTATAATTATAATAAAATTGAAATTTTTAGAAAATTTGTGTTAATTTTACAAGCTTATATTTCTCACTAAATCATATTAATAATTTATGTATTTTTATTAAAAATGGTTTAAATCCAAGTTACCTCATAGTTATAGGAAAATAATGCCAATTTTCTTTTACTGAAACTCAATAAGAACACCAAAATGAGTGATTTTTATTTTATTTCATAGTTATACAAAGAAGATAAAGTTGCTTCTGATCAAGCATCAAAAAAAAAAAAAGAACTATAGCTACATGCAACATCACAAATGAATCCTAAAATCTACATGTGAGAAAAAAAATTAGCCAAACATAAAAGAGCTCTGTATATTTTTTAATCCTCAACCAAGGATATGTTTATTGACTTTAGGGAGAGAGAGAGAGAAATATCAATGTGAGAGAGAAACATCAATCGGTTGCCCTCTATACACGCCCCAACCAGGGACTGAACCTGCAACTGAGGTATGTGCCCTAATTGGAAATGAAACCTACAACTTTTGGTTTATGGGATGATGTTCCAACCAACTGAGCCACCCAGCCAGGGCAAGTATTTTGATGTGAGAATTGGTTACATAGAGTATACGTTTTTCTTATCAAACTGTATACTTGAAATTATTGCATATTATTGCTTAAAAATTACTAGAGGCCTGGTGCATGAATTTGTGCACCAGTGGGGTCCCTAAGCCTGGCTGGTGGGATCAGGCCAAAACTGGCTCTCCAACATACCTCGAGGGGTCCCAGATTGTGAGAGGGTGCAGGCCAGGCCGAGGGACCCTACTGGTGCACAATTAGGGATAGGGAGGGATGTGGGAGGTTGGCCAGCTGGGGAGGGACCATGGGAGGGCTCCAGGGCATGTCCAACCCATCTTGTTCAATCCTGATCAGCTGGACCCCAGCAGCAAGCTAACCTACCAGTTGGAGCTTCTGCCCCCTGGTGGTCAGTGCACATCATAGCAAGCGATGGAGCAGCCTTAGCATATCATTAGCATACTAGAGGACCAGAACATGAAATTCATGCATGGGGGGGTTGTGTCCCTCAGCCCCTCCTGCACCCTCTCCAATCTGAGACCCCTTGAGGGATGTCCGACTGCCCGTTCAGGCCTGATCCCTGTAGGATCAGGCCTGAACGGGCAGTCGGACAACCCTCTCCCAATCCAGGACTGCTGGCTCCCAACTCTTCGCCTGCCTGCCTTTCTGATTGCCCCTAACTGCTTCTGCCTGTCAGCCTGATCACCCCCTATCCACTCCCCTGCCAGCCTGATTGATGCCTAACTTCTCTCCTGCCAGCTTGATTGCCCTGAACTGCCCTCCCCTGTAGGCCTGGGGCCCCCGCGACTGCCCTTCCCTGCAGGCCTGGTCACCCCCAACTTCCCTCCTCTGCTGGCCTGGTCACCCCTAACTGCCCTCCCCTGGAGGCTTGATTGCCCCCAACTGCCCTCCCCTGCTGGCCTGATCGCCCACAACTGCCCTCCCTTGAAGGCCTGGACCTTACCAACTGCCCTCCCCTGCTGGCCATCTTGTGTCCACATAGGGGCAGGGTCTTTGACCACATGGGGGCAGCCATCTTGTGTGTTGGAGTGACAGTCAATTTGCATATTACTCTTTTATTAGATAGAATAGAGGCCTGGTGCACAGGTGGGGGCTGGCTGGTTTGCCCTGAAGGGTGTCCCGGATCAGGGTGAGGGTTCCCTTGGGGCATGGGATGGCCTGGGCGAGGGGCCTGTGGTGGTTTGCAGGCTGGCCACGCCCCCCAGCAACCCAAGCGGAGGCCCTGGTATCTGGGATTTATTTATCTTCTATAATTGAAACTTTGTAGCCTTGAGCAGAGGCCAGGGCTGGCCAGAAAGATTGGCTTCCTCCATCGCCAGGGGCAACCCAAGCCTCCTGCTCTCTCCAGCTCCATGGCTGCCACCATTTTTGTTGGGATTTATTTATCTTCTATAATTGAAACTTTGTAGCCTTGAGCAGAGGCCAGAGCCAGGCAGAGCGGGCAGGAAGCTTGGCTTCCTCCATTGCCAGGGAAACCCAAGCCTCCTGCTCGCTCCGTGGTTGCAGCCATTTTGGTTGGATTAATTTGCATACTTGCTCCTGATTGGCTGTTGGGTGTGGCTTGTGGGCGTAGCGGAGGTACTGTCAATTTGCATGTTTCTCTTTTATTAGATAGGATTACACTTTGATTGGTTGAATGGATGATCAGAAACTTAGCATATTAGGCTTTTATTATATAGGATACCTCAATAATATTGCATTTTGAGTATTTCAATTAAAATTAAATGAAAATAAAAATTGCCAATCTTAATGCTTTATTTTTGTTCTTATTATGTCCCAAAGATACCAGCCTCCCTTCAGACTTGGGCTTATTTTTGCTGGCATCTACTCTTCACCAGCCTGTATTATCTAGGGTCATGTTTTATATTGGTCATCATGCCACTTCAAAAAGTCCCCAGGTATATCTGAGATTAAGCAAGTGAGACTCTTCTATAAGTTTCAAGCAAATACATCAGCCTTCTTTTCTCTTGCTCAGCTTCCATACTCAACCACCGTTCCCAACGATCCTGACAGATTGTGAACCACTGTCTACCCTCAATAAGTGTGTGATTCTACACTAAGCTGGTTTATTTAAGTCAAAAATCACTGCCCTCACTTTCCTCACATTTTCCCAGTCATGGAGCAGGCTCAGCTCTTAAGGTGCAGGCTGGGCTGAGGGGAAGTCCCCCGCCCACCCCATGCAGGAATGTCATGACTGAGATTACTTCACTCTGCACTACTACTCTCAGAACCTACTGTCCTCCTGATCAGCCTCCCCTTCGGGGTCTAGTCATCCTGAAACAAGAAGGGCTCTGAATATGCTAAAAATAGCCCATCTCTTCCTATCCCAGGATAAGCCTTATCTAAGTTAGATTTTCTATGAAAATATGGTTGCCTTTGGGAAAAACTATAATCCCCTAAAAACCAAGTTGTTTTCTCATTCTATAGACCTAAATAGGACAACTACATCAGAACTGAATAGTCCTACTGCAGTACAACTTATGTTATCTAGACATAAGTATCTATATACTAACTGATGTTGATCTGTGTCAAAAAAAATAAATTCTTTTTAGGCAATTCTTCAGTTAGGAGTGATAATTAAGCCTAAGAATTGCTTCTTCCTACTTTTCCAACTATCTGACCTCCTCATCTCAAACACACACACACACACACACACACACACACACACACACGCACACACTAGAACAAGCAGAGTTTACTAGTACAATGTCAGTGCATTATAATCCACACAAAGGAGAAAAAACAACTGCCTCCTCTCTGAATAAGTTCAAAATTTAAAAGGTTGACACATAGTTGTGGCTCAAATATTAATAATATTTTACATTATTGGAGAAAACTTTTCTCAATCTAACACAAGTTTCTATGATTTAATTATTTCTTCAATAATAATGGATGGTATTATCTATAATAATAAAAGCGTAATATGCTAATTAGACCAGACAGCCAAGCAACCTTCTGGATATCATTCTAGACATCCTTCTGGACAAAGGGGCAGTGGTGGGGGCCAAGGCAAAGGTAGTTAGGGGCGATTAGGCAGGCAGGCAAGCAGTTAGGGGCAATCAGGCAGGCAGGCAGAGTGGTTAGGGGCAATCAGGCAGGCAGGTAGGTGAGTGGTTAGGAGCCAGAGGTCCTGGATTGCGAGAAGGTGCAGGGTGGGCTGAGGGAGCCCCCCCCCCATGCAGGAATTTCATGCACTAGGCCTCTAATCATATATAATAAAGAGGTGATATGCAAATTGAACCTCACACCCTCACAAGATGGCTGCCTACAACCAGGCCAGCAGGGGGTTAGTGAGGGACAACCAAATGACTGAACAGCAGGCTGCGTGAGGGGACCAGGCTGGCAGGGGGGTAGTTGGGGGCGAGCAGGCCAGCAGAGGGGGACAGTTGGGGGTAACCAGGCGGGCAGGCAGGCAAGTGAGCGATTAGGAGCCAGCAGTCCAGGATTATGAGAGGGATGTCCGACTGCCGGTTTAGGCCCAATCCCTAGGATTGGGCCTAAACCGGCATTTGGACATCCCTTAAGGGCTCCCGGATTGAAGAGGGTGCAGGCTGGGCTGAGGGGAATCCCCCCATGCACAAATTTCATGCACCGGGCCTCTAGTTTGCTATATAAGTGTAAATAGGGCCCCTTACAATATACTTTTCCCTGCATATCCCTCAAAAGACAACTTTTTCCAAATGTAAAATTCAAGTTTCTATTTCTTGGTGATAAAACGCTTCTTTAGCCTTTAAATCATACTATTTTTACTAGTTTCTACTTTTAAATATTTTCATTTTATTTTAGGAATGACTTTCATACATATGATCTGTTGTCAAAACAAAAATTCATGCTGGCATGTCTTCCACAACCATTTCAAATACCACAAAACCTGAAAATCTTATTTGAACTAACATATTACTGAGCATATCTAAGCCCATTCCTACCATCCAAAATGATGTCAATAGAAGATTCCTTTAGTATGAGAATATCTTAATCATGAGTGCTTTTTTTGGGGTGGGGGGGGGGGGAGAAAAAGACAAAGGAAAATGAATACAGTAAATAAAATGACTAAAAAAGGGAACTGGTGAAGTAAAAGGAGGATGAGAAAGTGGAGACTAAGAACAAAAAGAGGAAAGGATGACCATACTTGAAACAGATTTAAATTTATATTATACTTTCCAATACATTTCATACAACATCTTCACACCCTTGTGTCTTTCAGTAAAGTTCTAAATCCACTTTGTGAATTTTGCTTTCTTCTATCTTATTCAACAAAATAAGCAACAAAACATATAAAAAAATGAATGTATTTTTCTGAGATTTAGCCTTTACAAATTGGTTACATGCTTCCTAATGCTGTTATTAGTGGAAGTAGAGTTCTTATAATAAGCATTGCCGGAGGCCCCCAAGGGAGGATCAGATATAGTAGAAAGCTTAATTTCTCTGGAGTTATAACCCTTCAGTAAAGCTAAAATCAGAGCCAGTGTCCAAAGTTTCCTTTCCATGTTGGAGCATAAAGCTAGTTGCAATCTATTAGTCCATTGTGCGTGGGGTCCACATGGCCATGGCCATGTGGGCAAATGCAAGGGAGCCACAGAAGTCCAGAGTCACACAAGTCCCAAAAGTCCCAAGAGCAGTAAGAGGAACCAAGAGAGCACAAGAGCACCAAGAGAGTGAGTTTCTTTGCTCAGGGGATTAAATATCCCAAATTTGATGCTTTTGAAGTGGCCATGCCCATTCTGGCCAATGACCTTTGTTCTCAGTCGTGACTGACAGCATACACCTTCCCCACGTCACCTCAGTTTTACTGGGCATATATGTATCTCCCCTTTGTTGGATCAGTGGGGCTGTAACATTGTAACTTCCTGGTGAAGATGCCCAAATGACATGCATATAATGTCTGGCCATTTCTTTGCTCCTTTCCTATCCTACCTAATAATAGAGTAATATGCAAATTGATTGCACCTTTGCTACGCCTAAGCCACACCCACCAGCCAAACCACGCCCACCGGGCAATCAGGAGCAAATATGCAAATAAACCCAACCAAGATGGCTACAGCCACAGAGAGCGGGAGGGAGGCTTGGGTTTCCGCGGTAACAAAAGAAGCCATCCTGTTGCCGGCCTAAGCCTCCACTCAAGGCTACAAAGTTTCAATTATAGAAGGTGAATTAACTCCAACAGAAATCGATGCTGGCTGCAGAGCGAGCAGCAGGCTTGGCTTTGGTCCAGGCTACAAAGTTTCAATTGCAGAAGGTAAATAAATTCCAGATACCAGGGCCTCCTCTTGGGTCGCCAGGAGGCGTGGTCGGCCTGCAAACCACCACAGGCCCCTCGCTCAGGCCACCCCATGCCCCAAGGGAACCCCCACCCTTCAGGGCAAACCAATCAGCCCCCACGCATGCACCAGGCCTCTATCCTATCTAATAAAAGAGTAATATGCAGATTGACCATCACTCCAACACACAATATAGCTGCCCCCATGTGGTCAAAGATCCTGCCCCCATGTGGACACAAGATGGCCACCACAAGATGGCCAGCAGGGGAGGGCAGTTGGGAGCCACCAGGCCTGCAAGGGAGGGCAGTTGGAGGCGATCAACCCTGCAGGAGAGGGCAGTTAGGGGTGACCAGGCCGGCAGAGGAGGGAAGTTGGGGGCAAACAGTCTGGCTGGGGAGCAGTTAGGCTCAATCAGGCTGGCAGCAGAGTGGTTAGGGGGTGATCAGGCTGGCAGGCAGAAGCAGTTAGGGGAAATCAGGAAGGCAGGCAGGTGATCAGTTGGGAGCCAGCAGTCCTGGATTGTGAGAGGGATGTCCAACTGCCCGTTTAGGTCCGATCTGGGATTGGGCTAAACGGCCAGTCGGACATCCCTCGAGGGGTCCCAGATTGGAGAGGGTGCAGGTTGGGCTGAGGGACACGCCCCCCTCCGTGCACGAATTTCATGCATTGAGCCTCTAGTTAGTGATAACTAGGTTAATTACAATGGTATTGCCTTCACAATATAAAATCTAGGATACAGACAATATTTCCACAACTACAACTTGGTCTTCATAGCCCTGATTTATCCATGTTTGTTCCTGCAGCAATGAAAAGAGATAAAGCTTGATTCCCAGAAAAAGGAACAAAGACGAGAATAACAATAAGGATATTAATTATAATAATAACCACATAATAATAAACATGCATGTGCCAGATAGCAATTCAAGTACATTATATACTTTATCTTGAATGATCTAACCAACAATACTGCCAAGTTAATATTGCAGTTGAGAAAACGGAGACTTACAGAAATTAAACAACTTGACCAAAATTCTACACCAGACTGTATCAGAATCCAGTCTGTATGACAGTCAAATTAGCACACTTTTCATTCCCCATGTGAAATTTTCAGAGGATTCTCAACCATCCCTTTTCTATCCTACTAGGAGATACCCAAAACTTTGCCAGATATTCTCCTCAACTTTCACTTTCCCTGCTCTACAAATGTTTATTACTCATCCTGAACAATGTAAGAAGTCCTTGGGTTTGCTGGTTCCATTAGTATCTGTCTAAAGCTAGGGTAATTTTGAAAGAAGTCGCAAATGTGACTCTGACTCAGTATGAGCATATGACCCTGCAATACTTTGCCAGTATCCAAGTTTGCATCATTTCCCTCCATTTACTATGGGCTACATTATCATGTCTAAATTGCTAGCCACTTAATTGATAATATTCTCCTTGCTACAAACATTTTCTACTTTCCCAATAGACTACATTTTGCCTGAACCCATGATTTTTTTAAGATTCTTGGTTGGATTCTAAAAGTAGAATGAAATATTCTTCTGTGTGACCAAAAATTGTGGTCTCCCGGAGTCGGTTTCTCTAGGCCCAGAGACAAACAATAGCAGGACTGGGGAAGTAAGAGGTCATTTCTGAGGGGAGGGAGAGGGGAAATCCTCTCTGATGCATACACCTGCTTGGCCAGACAAATTTCTATTCAAAAATCAAAGAAATGATTATGGAGCTCTTGAAAAAAAGTCTTTGAATGTTGTTCAGCTAATTTCCCAAGATAATAGCAGGCATTGTCATGTTCATTTGGTCCTTAATACACAAAAACCATAAAACTTGTTTTTATTTTTACTTTTTCTTACAGAAAAAGATGGCTAAATGAAAAGTGCCTGTCTTGTCTTGCTGAAAGGGAAAGAAAGAATACAAATTTTTAATTTTCTTTCATGAATTGAAAACTATTTCAAAACATGAAGTACTCCAAGCACAATAGAAAGGAAATGAACAGAGGCCTTTAACTGCTATCTTTTTTCCCCCAACACATCCACAGTTGAACATGGCATTCAGTATATCTTACAATAGTGAAACAGAAGAATACAGTAGTAATGAACAGTGCTGAACACAGTCTGTCTCATTTTTCAAGACAGAAATGTCCTGTAAAATGAGTTTAAATAAATGAAATTTTGTAAAAAGTAGATAGAAGGGACAAGTTGGTCATAAGCTGTGACCCTTCTAAGTTTTTGAAGCTGTAAAACAGACAAAAGAAAAAAGAAAAGAAATAATTTTATAGAAAGTGGTTGACAAGCAATCTATTTAAAGAGAAAAAAAATATTTGAACAAGAGTTGTATTAGCAATAACCTGGATCCTGATTACTTGCAACAGACTTTAGAAATGAATAGAAAAAGAAATAAAAATTAATAAATAAGGAAGGAAAACTGAAAAAAGGAGAATGAAAAATAAGTTGCAGGAAACATAAGGAGAAATTTGGATGCTTTTTCACAGAAAAAGTGCATTGGGGAGAAATATGAATACCATATCATCAGCAGTTGCCTAAAGGTACATCATCTAACATTTAAAAAGATAAAATTTGTACAACTTTACCAACCCCACCGATAATTCCTAATTGTACCCAAAAAATTGTTCCTGCAAACATTCCTGTTAACTATCTACTCTCATGAATCCATAAATAATTTTAAACAATGCAGTTCCATTTTATATTTAATGAAGATGGGACTATCAAATTTCTTCTCATGAGCCATTTGAATATGTAACAAGTTTAATTAAGAAATTTTAGATCTGGAAACAAGCTCAGAGTTCATTTAGTTATAGAATTATGCAAATAGGTCATTTCATGTGTACTCCCATATAGGGGTAGGTTTGTCAATACCATTTCTCTGTTAGTTGATCATTAATTCTATGTTTGAACACTGATATGTTTAACTCTTTCATTTTATAGGCAATAAAGATGAAACCCAAGAAAGGTTAATGTCTTATTTTGTTTTCTAAAGAGTGCTCAGGAGTGATAAATACTCATTTACACACATTAAAAAAAAAAAGTCTTAACGTCAAATGGATTTTGAAAATGTGGTGCTTTAATCAGCTGATTAAAGAGGTTGATCCATTGAGGGCATTACAGGACTTTATATTACTAAGTTACATTGTAATTCTCCAAGAAAGAATATAATTTGATGGGTTTCTCAAAACCATTGAAGTTTTACTTTTGTATTGATAAAGGTGGAGGTACAGAGGATGTCAAGAGGGGGTGGGGATCAAATTTGTGAAACCCATTTTCTTAGCATATATTTTAAGAACCTTGATGTAAGTGGCTTTCCTAAGCCTATACTGTGTATGATCTAAATCTCAAAAATATCAGGCATTAGTTTTAAGCCCAGGTATTTTCCTGCTTTCATTAGACATGAAAATCAGCTTTTTCTAATTTTCTATGTATATCATTTTAAAATTTCCATCAGTTCCTTCTATGACTCCTCAGGGTCCTTTCTTCATGGATGGTTAAGCTAAAAATGTTGGTTTGACTGAAATAAAATAGTGAACTGGGGGATTGTTTATGTGGCTCTTAGTCTCAAATGATCTCCCTACGACTTTCTAAACTTGACTAATCAGATATTCCTTTTAGTGCATTTAAAAATAGAAATTATATCCAGAAAGCTTTAACTCATGTGTCAACCATGCGCCTGTATTCCAACTGACAACTGCTCCTCTAAGAAAATAAAAGTTCTATTTGGAAGACCTGAGTAACTTTTGAAAATAGGGTTTAACAGGTATCTAGAAAAAAAGTATAAGGAGCTAGGCAAGGGACAAGGAAGGGAGCATCTAGAAACTAGAAGGAAACCAAGGAAAATATCCACTTAAAGTCTGCCAAAGTGTTCTGCATCTGTCTCCAGTTGAAGGGTTCAAATTTGACACAGTAATATACTAGATTTTTTTAATTTAAAATGTATTTTTTATCTTTTTATAAGCATATGTAATTTTGCTATTATAAAATACTAGAGGCCCGGTGCACGAAATTAGTGCACGGAGGGGGGTTGTCCCTCAGCCCAGCCTGTACCCTCGCCAATATGGGACCCCTCAAGGGATGTCCGACTGCCCGTTTAGGCCTGATCCCACCGGGCCTAAACGGTCAGTCGGACATCCCTCTCACAATCCAGGACTGCTGGCTCCCAACTGCTTGCCTGCCTGCCTTCCTGATTACCCCTAACTGCTTCTGCCTGCCAGCCTGATCACCCCCTAACCACTCTGCTGCCAGCCTGTTTGCCCCCAACTTCCCTCCTCTGCCGGCCTGGTCACCCCTAACTGCCCTCTCCTGCAGGGTTGATCACCTCCAACTGCCCTCCCTTGCAGGCCTGGTCCTTCTCAACTGCCCTCCCTTGCAGGCTGGGTGCCTCCCAACTGCCCTTTCCTGCTGGCCATCTTGTGGTGGCCATCTTGTGTCCAATTGGGGGCAGGATCTTTGACCACATGGGGGCAGCTATATTGTGTGTTGCAGTGATGATCAATCTGCACATTACTCTTTTATTAGATAGGATAGAGGCCTGGTACAGGGGTGGGAGCCAGCTGGTTTGCCCTGAAGGGTGTCCCGGATCAGGTGGGGGTTCCCTTGGGGTGTGGGCGGCCTGAGCGAGGGGCCTGTGGTGGTTTGCAGGCTGGCCATGCCCCCTGGCAACCCAAGCGGAGGCCCTGATATCTGGAATTTATTTTCCTTCTACAATTGAAACTTTGTAGCCTGGAGCGGAGCCAAGCCTGGGGCTCCCTCCAAGGCCGGCAGCCATTTCTGTTGGGGTTATAATTGAAACTTTGTTGCCTTAAGCGGGGGGGCCCGGCCAGGGTGTGCGAAAAGCTTTGCTTCCCCTGTTGCCGGCGGCAACCCTGGCCTGCTCTCTCAAGCTTCATTCTGCCGCCATTTGTTTGAATTTGTTTACCTTCTATAATTGAAACTTTGTAGCTTGAGTGGAGGCTTAGGACTGGCACTGGCAAGGGTAGGCGGAAAGCTTGGCTTCCTCTGTTACCTAGGAAACCTTGCTCTCTGTGGCTGTAGCCATCTTGGTTTGGGTTGATTTGCATGCTCGCTCTGATTGGATGGTGGGCGTGGCTTGTGGGTGTGTCAGAGGTATGGTCAATTTGCATATTTGTCTATTATTAGGTAGGCTACTAGAGTCCCATTGCAGGAAGATTCCTGCAAGAATAGGGCTTCCTCAGGCCTATTACTGCAAGAATAGGGCTTCCGGCTGCCAGAGCAAAACAGAGAAGGGAGCTCAGCCTGCTCACTTCTCCGCTGCCTTGGCTCCCTCCTGTCTCTGATGCCTCAGCTCACTCCCTTCTCCGCGGCTTTGCTCCCTTCTGCAGAACTTGGCTTCCTTCTATGCTGTCTTCAGTCTTCTCTCTGCACCTGCGTATGAAAATTAACCGCCATCTTGGTTGGGTTAATTTGTATACTTGCTCTGATTGGCTGGTGGGCGTAGCAGAGGGATGATCAATTTGCATGTTTCTCTTTTATTAGTGTAGACTAGAGGCCCATTGCAGAAGGATTCCTGCAAGAATAGGGCTTCCTTGGGCCTATTCCTGCAAGAATAGGGCTTCCTGCAGCCAGAGCAAAGCAGAGAAGGTAGGCGGGCTTTGCTCCCTTCTCCACTGCCTCGGCTCCCTCCTGTCTCGGCTGCCCACAGGGATCAGGCCTAAACCAGCAGTCGGACATCCCCCAAGGGGTCTCTGATTGCAGAGGGTGCAGGCTGGACTGAAGGAAACCCCCCCTCCATGCACGAATTTTGTGCACTGGTCACCATTATAATTATAACAGAATGACTTTTTATTGAGGTATAATTGACATATAACATTGTATTAGTTTCAGGTATATAACATAATGATTTGTTATTAACATATATGTAAAATGATCACTACAATAAATTTAGTTAACATCTCTCCTCATGATAGAATATTTTTTTCTTGTGATGACAACATTTATGATTTACTCTTTGAATAACTTTCAAATATGAAATACAGTATTATTAACTATAGCCACCATGCTGCACATTTCTCATTTTATAGTTGGAAGTTTATACATTTTAGCTTGTACTTTTGACCCCCTTTACCCTTTTTGTACCCATACCACTTTCCTGCCTCGGGCAACCACCAATTCAAAAAAAAAGTGACATTTTGATATTAGATTATCTATTTGGACCATTCATTTTGGTTATACAGCTCCTTTGTGATTGGTTGAGAGCTTCTAAAAGAGGCCAGCAGTATCTTAGAAATGTCAAGTACTATTGATTGAATTATCTCCCCATCTGCTTACAGGCTCTCAGAGGCCAGATGCTTTGCCTTTTTTCTTTGCTGCTTCTCATTCATCTTCTGCCCTCATACCCTGCATTTAGCAGGGGTTCACCCGTACATCATCATCATTGTGGTTGTTTCACGCATTATTTTATTTTATTTTGGTCAATATGTATTATGTTATTTGTGCACTAGCAATGTTTTGATTACACATCAAATGAAATATTAATAAATATAACCACATAACATTCTAATCAATTTTAGTTTATATAGTTAATTTTTGAATTTTTAATTAAGAAATTGATTGTTTTCTTAATTTTTTAAAAAAATTAAATGTATTGGGGTGATGTTTGTTAATAGGAATCATGTAGGGTTCAAGTGTACATTTCTATGATACATGACCTGCATATTACATTGTGTGCCCACCACCAAAAGTGACACCATCTTCCATCATATATATTTGGCTGTCCCCCCAAAAATGTATACACACTTTGAATGATTACAAAGTCAGTGTTTATTAATATACAGTTTATTTTCAAATTTAAAAGAATCTACAGAAATCAATGCATTTTTTTTGTCACTGCCTGTTTTCAAAATGATAACCATTCTGGTCCAGGCACTGCTGCTAATGTAAAGCAATGGAATCGCAAACATCAAGCATCATTTTGTTCAGTATTTGTGTGCCCTCAATTCATCAACTGTTGCCAGTTTTGTATTATAAACTTTATCTTTTATTCATCCTCAATAAAAAACATCTAGTGGATAAATTTTCTTTGTTCAAAGCTTAGTCTGGCTTCACCCATTATTTCAAATCAGTTAAACCTGAAAAGGAGTGAAAATTAAATGAGTTATCAGCTGGGTCCCCCAAAAAACATATACACACTTTGAATAATTATAAAGGCAGTGTTTGTACTTCAATTGTGTTTTCAAACTTTCAGTGGCATTTTAGAATGAATTTACTTTGTTCAAAGCTCAGTCTGGCTGAAAAGAAGTAAACATCAATTGAGCTATATCAGTTGTGAAAGTGTGTATACATGTATTCAGGACATGCTGTTTATGGAATTACTTATCCTATATAATAAAAGCAATATGCAAATCGACCGAAGGATGGAACGACTGGTCACTATGACACACACTGACCACCAGGAGGCAGACGCTCAACACAGTTGTTGCCCTCAACCTGCAGGCCCCAGGCCAGCCAAGGCAGGTGCCAGTGGGGGCCCCCCAATCACCCCGCTGGTTGCCCCACAGATGGGCCCTGATCACCCTCAAGGCCTAGGGACCCTACCCATGCACAAATTTTGTGCATTGGACCTCTAGTTTTAATTACAAAAATTCAGAAATATTTTAAAAAGGTAATACCAAAAAATCCCCAGAGCTTGTTAGAATTCATGTTTTTATAACATTTTTATAGGTTTGGTGAGAATATTAAATGAGATAACTTACATAAAGTTATTTTACCTCTTGCAGTAGTCAATAAGTATTACTCAATGCAGTGGCGTGCTGGTAAGTGTTTAAAGAATGGCTCTCAAAAGAGAAGAAAAAGACAGATTTGTAGCATTTGCTGATTTCCATAGTGTAAACTCTTCCACCACAGCTGATTTCAAGCTACCTATGTGAAGTCACTGTATGGGGACTTAGAAAAGATATGCATGATCAGATCTTAGAAGTCAGTGTCAGCTGGCTTCAGCACCCACAGCCTCTAGGCAAACTTATTGTTTTCTTGTTAATGTTTCTTATGACCTTTAAAAATTTTTTTTTAAATTACAAAATCACCTGAGGATTTTTTTAAATTGATTTTTAGGGAAAGACAAATGGAGAGAGGGAGACAGAGACAGAGAGAAACATCAACGTGAGAGAGAGAAACATTCATTTGCCTCCCATATGCATCCTGATTGGATATCAAACCTGGAAACCTGGGTGTGTGCCCTGACTGGGAATTGAACCTGAAACCTGTTGGTGCACAGGACAATGTTCCAACAAACTGAGCCACCCAGTTAGGGCAAGGTTTTGATCTTTGTTGTTGTGAATTTCAGGTTGTTTTAGAAGAAATGTGCAAAACAAAGTATGAGTGAAAGGCTGCACCTGGAAGGAAGGAGGCCAAAGAGCAGAGCAAGAGAGATATGGAAAATAGCTTACTGATATCAATTGAACTTAATTTTTTGAGGTTTCAGATATAATCTATGTTCTTATCATTGCTTTCTCTATTTTCCCTCTTTCACCCTGGCAATATTTTCTCCAAACTACTTATAAACATAAATTTGTTTCATTTTGCTGCTCAAGATTTTTTTTTTCCTTTTGGACACAAAACCAGCCAAAACACAGCTATGATCACAAAAGAGTAATTTTAATGTCTCTTTCCATCTTTAAACTAGTGGTAAATATTTAAAAAATCTTCCAAAGGAAACAACTGAAATGTTTATCTTGTAAAGAAACCCATGTCCTCTTGTCCTCCATAACACATTCATGATGACAATTTCTTTCTTCCCAACTGCTGATGTACACAACATAGAAATAGGAGCAAAAATGCAACGGAGAATATAAAAAATAAGTTCCCTTTGTCTTGTGATGTAATTCTGCTTGATTATGATGGAAGAGATGCCATCTGTATGATGTCGTTAGAGTTGGCTCAGAATTGCCTCGATTCCTCTCAGGTATACTACAGGAGCCATAAATCCTATAGTGATAATGACAAGAAATGACAAGTATAGTCCAGCTTCCAAGGCTGGCTTTCAGTGCTGTCCATGGTATTAAGATAAGTTCTACACTTACCCAGGTACTTGAATGTCACCATATGTCTTATGAAATCAGTTTACTAACACTTGAACTGAGTTATTTCCTAAGAAACTTGGAAAAATTAAGCAACTAGATTATTTTGAGGTCAAAATTAAATCTTAAAATTAATTACTTCCCAATGCATGATTTACTCTGGCTGTCATCACGTGTTAGCAGTTCTCATTATAAATGAAATTGGAGCAGTGTGTTTGTCTTTCACTCAGAGCTTTTAGGCCAGCTTCCACATGCATTTAGGCTATGGAGACTGAAGACTGGGCCTCTGTGATAATGCATGTTTAATTAGTGAATGTTGAATAAAGGAGAAATTAGGGAAGAAGAATGTGAGAGTCAAGCACCACATGAATTAATCAAATCGTTTTTGACATTTCGAGTTGCTGAATAAGCATGTCATTCAATGCCATTATGTTTATTCCTTTGGCAGTAATAACCGCAAACAAGGAATGGCCAGAAGATGATATTATTGGAACTGGGGCTTTATAATGGAATTAGAGTAACACAAATCAAATAAACTTCTAAGGGAATTTATATTGGTATTTTCTACATTGTGAAGAATGCTGCTTTTCATGTTTATTTCAGCTGAAATGAAACATTTTATCATTAATTGTTTACTGCCACAGTTTTTTGTAGTAAGACCTCTAACCTTTGACTTATACTCTTCTCTGGTCACCAATTCTCATTTACAAATGATGGCTGAAGTGGCTTTTTGTTTCTAAGGAAATTGTTATCTATACTAATAAAGGGGTAATATGCTAATTAGACCAGACATCTTCCGGACGTTCTTCTGGACAAAGCCACGGTGGTGGGGGCCGAGGCAGAGGCAGTTAGGAGTGATCAGGCCAACAGGGGAGAGCAGTTAGGAGTGATGAGGCCAGCAGGGGAGGGCAGTTAGGGGGTGATCAGGCCAGCAGGCAGAGGAGGTTAGGGGCGATCAGGCAGGGAGGCAGGCGAGTGGTTAGGAGCCAGCGGTCCCGGATTGCAAGAGATCCTGGATTGGAGAGGATGCAGGCCAGGCTGAGGGACCCCTGCTCTTGTGCACAAATTTTGTGCACCAGGCCTCTAGTTTTCTATGATTGCTATTGTGGTCAATTGTCAAAGTAAAGAGAGTAGTGGATAATTTATTAGCAAATAAGATCATGCAAAATTAAAGATATCCTCTGGTTATGTGGAGTTGAGTATAATTTTTTAATTTAAGAAAGATTTTGTTCTTAAGTATCTTTCAGTAATTAAATGTGTTTTAGAATATATATACATATATATATATATATATACATATATATATGCACATATATATTTTATAATAGCAAAATTACATCTATACTAATAAAAGGGTAATATGCTAATTAGACCAGATAGACTGGACGTCTTCCGGATATCCTTACGGACAAAGCCACAGTGGCAGGGCCAAGGCAGAGGCGGTCAGGGGCAATCAGGCCAGCAGGGGAGAGCAGTTAGGGGTGATCAGGCCAGCAGGGGAGCAGTTAGGGGCATCAGGCAGGCAGGCAGAGGCAGTTAGGGGCGATCAGGCAGGCAGGCAGAGTGGTTAGGGGCAATCAAGCAGGCAGGAAGAATGGTTAGGGGTGATCAGGAAGGCAGGCAGGTGAGCAGTTAGGAGCCAGTGGTCCCAGATTGCGAAGGGGATGTCCGACTGCCAGTTTAGGCCCCATCCCCTGAGGGGTCCTGGATTGGAGAGGGTACAGGCCGGGCTGAGGGACCCCACCCCACCCCATGCATGAATTTCATGCACCAGGCCTCTAGTATGCTTACAAAAAGATAAAAAATATATTTTAAATAAAAAAACTAGTATATTACTGTGTCAAATTTTGGCCCCCTCAACTGGAGACAGATGCAGAACACTTTGGCAGAATTTAAGTCGACATCCCTCTCACAATCTGGGACCACTGGCTCCTAACCGCTCACCTGCCTGCCTGATCTCCCCTAACTGCCTCTGCCTGCCTGCCTGATCGACCCTAACCTCTCTGCCTGGCCTGCCTGATCACCCCTAACTGCCCTCCCTTACTGGCCTGATCTCGCCCCCAACTGCCCTCCCCTGCCAGCCTGATCTCACTCCCAACGACCTTCCCATGCCAGCCTGATCTCGCCCCCAACTGCCTTCCCCTACCAGCCTAATCTCACCCCCAACTGCCCTCCCCTGCCAGCCTGATCTCGTCTCAAACTTCCCTCCTCTATCAGCCTCTGCCTCAGCACCCACCACCATGGCTTTGTCTGGAAGGAAGTCGGATGTCCAGTAGATGGCCGGTCGACCCAATCTAATTAGCATATTACCCTTTTAGTAGTATAGCTGGATTATATAGGATAGGATTGCTTAAATGGGAGGAAGCCTTTTTCATCAGGAGGAGATGCTCTTAGCAGCCAAAAATACGTAAACCCTATATCTTGACTGATAGCCAGCCATATGTACTATACTGCTAAACCAGTCATTAAAAAATTGAACTGCTTTCTTACACCTTACACCAAACAGCTGCTGCCCTTAAAACCCCTTTGCAGTTCACCCAGATTAGGTTCTGATTGATCGGTTTCTATGCCAGTCAGCGTCAATAGCTCCCCCTCCTAGGCAGCCATTGGCTCCTCACACTTCACCCAGATTTGGTTCTGATTGGTTGATTTCTATGCCAGTCATTGTCTCCAGGTCTATCAATGGGCCTTATCAGAGAAGCAGAGCTGATCAGCAGCCGCAGTGGAGGCCAGAGAGAAAGAGGTGCAGCTGCTGGCCAGGCCCAGAGCGAAAGAGAGAGGCCAGTGCTGATCAACAGCTGTCACGGAGGCTATGGATCAGACCCTGCTTCTCTCTCCAGGCCTCTCTTTGTGCCTGATCCACAGCCCCCTCAGAAGTCAGTGCTAGGTCCGGGCTCCCACAGCCAAGTCAGTCAAGCCTTTGGTCGTTTTGGATGTTACAAATCCTGGGTTTTTACATATTAGGACTAGTCTACATTTTTTAGGGTGATTAAATCCCAAGTTTCCATTCACTGTAACACTTTTTAAATAGCTAAAGTCATCATTTTATATTTTTTTCATAATTTGAGCATGGTATATTTTATAGTTTCTCAACAGCCACTACTATAATAATTACCATTCTGATCTGCACACAATTATAACTATCAGTCTATTTCACCAACAAAGGCAACTATTTCGCTTGCTCCATTCCATGTCTCAGAATGTTAGCTTTCTGCTATCAGTGAAACCCTTCAAAGCCAGATTCTACCTTTTAGCCTAAAACAAATGTTTATAATCATTATACTAACAATTTTAGCACTCAATTTTAATTACGCCAAAAATAATTATCTATTGAATTTCAAAATAATCGATATATGAAAAACATTAGTAGAAACTGAACAATTTCTACAATACTTTCAATACATTTAAATAATTTATTTATATATTTATTTGTTTTTATTATTTATTATCTAAAGTTTTACATACATGTCCTTTTTCACCAAAGGAACCTCCCCCGCAAGCCATTTCCACCTCAGGCAAGCCCCCACTGCCTCAGTGTCTCTTTCCATTGGTTATGCTAATATGCAAGCATATAAGCCCTTGGTTGCTCTCTAACCCCACCACATCCCCTGCCTTTTGTCTCTTGATCTACTTTTCATCAAATTATGTTGATCATTATATCCCACATATGAGTGTGATCATGTGCTATTTATCTTTCTCTGACTGGCTTATTTTGCTTAGCATAACTCTCTCCAGGTACATCCATACTGTTGCAAATGGTAAAAGTTCCTTTTTTATAGCAACATAGTATTCCATTGTGTAGAAGTACCACAGTTTTTTAATCCACTCATCGGCTGATGGGCACTTAGGTTGTTTCCAAATCTTAGCTATTGTAAATTGGGCTGCTATGAACATAGTGGTGCATATGTCCTTTCTGATTGGTGTTTCTGGTTTCTTGGGATATAGTCCTCAGAGTGGGATTATTGGGTCAAATGGCAGTTCCATTTTTAACTTTTTGAGGAAACTCCATACTGTCTTCCACAGTGGTTACACCACTCTGCATTCCCACCAGCTGTGCATGAGGGTTCCTTTTTCTCCACATCCTCACCAGCACTTGTCATTTGTTGATTTGTGGATGATAGTCATTCTGACAGGTGTGATATGGTACCTTATTGTTGTTTTGATTTTCATCTCTCAGATGATCAGTGACTGAACATGTTTTCATATATTTCTTGGGCTTCTGTATGTCTTTTGTGAAAAGTGTCTATTTAGGTCCTTTGCCCATTTTTTGATTGGATTGTTTATCTTTCTTTTGTTAAGTTGTATGAGTTCCCTGTAAATGTTGGAGATTAAATCCTCATCAGAGATAACATTGGCAAATATATTCTCCAATGCAGTGGCTTTCTTGTTGTTTTGTTGATGGTTTCTTTTGCTGTGCAAAAGCTTTTCATTTTAATGTAGTCCCATTTGTTTATTTTCTCCTTAGTCTCCATTGCCTTAGGAGCTGTTTCTGTAAAGATATTGCTATGACATATGTCTGCTATTTTGCTGCCTATAGAGTCTTGTAGGATTTTTATGGTATCCCGTCTTACATTTAAGTCCTATAGCCATTTTGAGTTTGTTTTTGTATATGGTGTAAGTTGGTGATCTAATTACATTTTTTTGGATGTATCTGACCAATTTTCCCAGCACCATTTATTGAAGAGACTGTCTTGACTCCATTGTATGTTCTTGCCTCCTTTGTCAAATATTAATTGAGCATAATAGCTTGGGTTGATTTCTGGATTCTCTGTTATGTTCCACTGGTCTATATGTCTGTTCTTGTGCCAGTACTAGGCAGTTTTGAGAACCATGGCTTGGTAATATAGATTGATATCTGGTATTATGATTCCGCCAAGTTTGTTCTTCTTTCTCAGGAATGCTGAGGCTGTTAGGGGTCTTTTTTTATTCCAGATGTTGGTATTTTAATGGGGATTGCATTGAATTTATAGATTGCTTTGAGTAATATGGACATTTTAATTATGTTGATTCTACCAATCCATGAACATGGTATGTTCTTCCATTTGTTTATGTCTTCCTCTATTTCTTTTTTTCAATTCACTGTGGTTTTCTGAGTACAGTTCTTTTACCTCCTTAGTTAAGTTTGTTCCTAGGTATTTTAATTTTTTTTTGGTGCAATGGCAAATGGTATTGTTTTTTCACTTTTGGTTTCTGTGAGTTCATTATTGGTGTATAAAAAGGCCATAGATTTATGGGTGTTAATTTTGTATCTTGCTACAAAGATACAAAATGGAGTCTTTGGAATTTTCTATGTATAGTATTATGTCATCTGCTAATAAAGACAGTTTTACTTCTTTTCCAATTTGGATGCCTTTTATTTCTTTTTCTTGTCTGATCACTATGGCTAGCACTTCCAGTACTATATCAAACCAGAGTGATTAAAGTGGGCATCCCTGTCTTGTTCCTCTTCTTAGGAGAAATGTGTTTAATTTTTGCCCATTGAGTATGATGTTGGCTGTAGGTTTGTCATATAACTCTTTTATTGTGTTGAGTTATGATCCCTCTATTCCCACTTTGCTGAGAGTTTTTATCAAGAAAGAGTGTTGGATTTTGTCAAATGCTTTTTCTGCATCAATGGATATGATTACATGGTTTTTGTCTCTTAATTTGTTTATGTGATGTATTACATTTATTGATTTGTGGATATTCTACCTTCCGTGCATCCTCAGAATAAATCCCACTTTGTCATGGTGTATGATCTTTCTAATGTAATACTGAATCTGATTTGCTAGAATTTTGTTGAGGATTTTAGCATCTATGTTCATCAAGTATATTGGCCTGTAGTTCTCTTTCTTTGTGGTGTCTTTATCTGGTTTTGGAATTAGGGTAATGCTGGCTTTATAGAAAGAGCTTGGAAGGTGCCTTCCTCTTGAATTTTTTGAAATAGTCTGAGAAGGATAGGTTTTAGTTCTTCTTTGAATGCTTGGTAGAACTCCCCTGTAAAGCTGTCCGGACCAGGGCTTTTGTTTGCTGGAACATTTTTGATCACTGCATCAATTTCTTCAGTAGTTATCAGACTATTCTGGTTTTCTATTATTCCTGATTGAGTTTTGGGAGCTTGTATTTTTCTAAGAATATGTCCATTTCATCTTGGTTGTCCATTTGGTTGAAAAAGAGTTGTTCACAAGATTTTTTCTTAGTCCTTTGTGTTTCTGTGGGATCGGTTGTTACTTCACCTCTTTCATTTCTGATTTTTGTTTATTTGGGTCCGCTTTCTTTTCTTCTTGGTGACCCTGGCTAGAGATTCATCAATCTTGTTTATCCTTTCAAAGAACCAGCTCAGCTCTTGGTTTTGTTGATCTTTTGTATTGTTTTTTTGGTCTCTATGTCATTTATTTCTTATCTGATATTTATTATTTCCTTCCTTCTGCTCACTCTGGAGTTTTTCTTGTTGTTCTCTTTCTAACTCTTTGAGTTGTAGTGTTAGATAATTTATTACCATTCTTCCTTATTTTTTGAGGTAGGCCTGTAGAGCTATGAACTTCCCTCTCAAGACTGCTTTCACTGTGTCCTATACATTTTGGATTGTTTTCTTTTCATTGACATTTGTTGCCATGATGCATTTTATTTCTTCTTTGATCTCTTTGGTAACCCAATCATTGTTTAATACCATGGTATTTAGCCTCCAGGTGTTTGATTTTTTTATTGTTTTTATTGCAGTTGATTTCTAATTTTATGCCAGTGTGATCTGAGAAGATGTTTCATATGATTTCTATCTTCTTGAATTTGAAGAGACTTTGCCTGTGCCCCAATATGTGGTCTATCTTTGAAAATGACCCATGTGCACTTGAGAAGAATACATATGCTGTGGCCTTGGGGTGGAATGTTCTTAAGATGTCAATTAATTCCATTGGATCTAGTGAGTCATTTGGGATTTATGTTTCTTTGCTGATTTTTTGTTTAGAGGATTTGTCCAGTGGTGTTAGTGAGTTATTAAAGTCCCTACTATGACTGTATTCCTGTCCATCTCTCCCTTAATATCTTCCAGAAGATTTTTTATGTATTTGGTTGCTCCTGGGTGCATATATGTTTACCAGAGTTATATCTTCTTGTTGAATTGCTCCCTTTAGTATTATGAAGTGGCCTTTCTTGTCTCTTGTTATGTCCTTCGTTTTGAGATCTAATTTGTCAGATATAAGTATTGCTACCCCAGCTTTTTTTTTTTTCATTTCCATTCACCTGAAAACCCTTTTACCATCCCTTCACCATCAGTCTGTGTGAGTCCTTTGTTCTGAGATGGGTCTCCTGTGGACAGCAGATATATGGTTTATATTTTCTTATCCATTCAGCTACTCTGTGTCTTTTTTTTAAAATATATTTTATTGATTTTTTACAGAGAGGAAGGGAGAGGGATAGAGAGCCAGAAACATCAATGAGAGAAACATCGACCAGCTGCCTTCTGCACACCCTCTACCGGAGATGTGCCCGCAACCAATGTACATGCCCTTGACCAGAATCGAAGCTGGGACCTTTCAGTCTGCAGGCCGATGCTCTATCCACTGAGCCAAACCGGTTTTGGCAACTCTGTGTCTTTTGATTGGGGCATTTAATCCATTTACATTTATGTTTTTTATGGATAGGTACTTGTTTGTAGCCATTTTTATTCTTTATGCCAGTGATCTTTCTTCCTTTCCTATTCCTTCTTTTTACAGCAGACCCTTTAGCATTTCTTGCATTGCTTGTTTGGTGGTAATAAACTCCTTTAGTCCTTTTTTGTCTGTGAAGCTCCTGATTTCACCCTCAATGTTGATTGATAGCCTTGCTGGGTCAGTATTCTTGAATTCAGACCCTTGCTTTGCATGACTTTGTATATTTCATTCCATTCCTTCCTGGCCTGATGTGTTTCTGTCGAGAAATAAGTTAATAGTCTGATGTGAGATCCCTTGTAGGTAACTTTCTGTCTCTCTCTGGCAGCCTTTAAGATTCTTGCTTTGTCATTGGTGTTTGCCAATTTAATTATAATGTGTCTTGGTGTTGGCTTTTTTGGATTCATCTTATTTTGGACTCTGTGAGCGTCTTGGACTTGTGTGAGTTTTTTCTTCCCAATATCAGGGAAGTTTTCTTTCTGTCATTATTTTTTCAGATTTTCTAATTCTTGCTCAGTTTCCTCTCCTTCTTGCACCCCTATTATGCACTTGCCGTTTTGTTTCGTGTTGTCCCAAAGTTCCCTTAGGCTCTCCTCCTGGTTTTTAATTTTTTTTTTCAGTTTCTGCTCTGATTGGGTATTTTTTCCTACCTTGTTTTCCAGCTCTCTGATGCAGTCCTCTGCTTCTTCTAATCTACTGTTGATGTTTTCTGTTGTTTTTTTTTTTATTGCAGCAATGTCATTCTTTATTTTTTCTTAGTTCTTCATTTCCTCTTGTTTCTTACACATATTGTTGAATTTGTCTTCTATCCTTTTTAGCCACCTTATGACCATTGTTCTGAATTCTTTCTCTGACATATTGATATCCTCCATTTCATTTACTTCCTTTTCTGGTGATTCCTTCTTTTCTTTCATATGAGGGCTATTTCTTTGTCTCCCCATGTTCGCTCCTCTCATGTGTCTGGTTATGTAGCTCCTTCTCTCCTGCATTGACTCTCTCTAGGCCAGTGGTTCTCAACCTTTCTAATGTCATGACTCTTTAATACAGTTCCTCATGTTGTGTTGACCCCCAACCATAAAATTATTTTCGTTGCTATTTCATAACTTTAATTTTGCTACTGTTAATGAATTGTAATGTAAATATCTGTGTTTTCCGATGGTCTTAGGCTCTACAGCAGCAGTTCTCAACCTGTGGGTCACGACCCACAGGTTGAGAACCACAAGCAGGGTCGCCTAAGACCATCGGAAAACACAGATATTTACATTACAATTCATTAACAGTAGCAAAATTAAAGTTATGAAATAGCAACGAAAATAATTTTATGGTTGGGGGTCAACACAACATGAGGAACTGTATTAAAGGGTTACAGCATTAGAAAGGTTGAGAACCACTGCTCTAATCCATCTCTGACTTTTCCATCCACTGATTGCCTCACCAGCTGTGATTAATTTGCCAATTTTGGGTGGATGTTATTTGATTCACCTGTTTCTTTATCTGCTCTGTGAGAAGGCACAGTACCCATCTGCGTATTTGGCCACCACCTTGTCTTCCCCTGGACAAACTTTTTAGGTGCCCACGGCTGGGGAGGCTGGAGTCCCAGTGTTTGTGCATTTGCAGCTGAGGCAGCTTGTCCATGGCTGTTGTGGTTGTAGGGTCCTGGGAGGTATTCAAGGTCTCCTGGCATAAAGGTAAGGCTGGGCTTCTGATCACAGCTACTTTCCACTTTCAGATAGTGTGGTCTCTGCAGCAGAGCCAACCACTCTAGGAGAGAGTTCAGAAGTAGTAGAAGCTGTCCGGCTAGGGGAGCCTGTCCACCAGTCCCCAACAGTCCTGTGGAATATAACTGTCCCTCACTCACAATTATAGACACTCCCTGCACGTCCACGCACTCTCTTTTTGCTCTCTCACTCACACACTATCTTGCATCCTGCCATCCCATTGGCCGCCATCTTGTATCTCCCATTTAAATAATTTTTAAACATCTACGCCACTTTCAAAACTTGGTTTGAGTGATCTTTTCATAAGTTATCTGATTCCCCTGTGTACTACTTTAAAAAATATCCAAGTGATGAGACCATCTTGCATTTAACACAGGATATTTAAAATGTTATAATGTTACCTACAACAATTAAAAGCTCAAACAGAAGAACCACAAAAGTATGGCATTGCATTTGGGGTTGACAGAGACTGACTGACAAGGCAACCTACAGAATTCTGAAGCTTGAAGGATTAATTTGTAACAGCAACAGCAATAGTAGGAGGAACTGGTGACAGAATGAGAAAATACAACTCAGCTGGTGTTCCCACTGGCACACTAAGGAGATAAGAATGTAGCTTATTCTTGAACAAAGATCAAACACTGTCCTTCCCTTAGGAGAAATACTTAGCCTAATAGGTTTCTAGCTTCATATTTTACTATACCCAAGACTTAACTCATCTCATAAAAATCCATAAGAATCTCAGTTATTCATTTCACTTTGCCCCTGGAGATACCAAACATTGGGCAAAAAATACCCAGTTGTTAATAAAAAAAAAATTAATAATATCCACTCTCAGGCAACTAGATAGCTGCCTATTTTGAATGAGATATCACTAATTGCATTCCATTTTCCATGATTCTTTGCTTGTGACATTTCACAGCTTTAGCTGAGTTGAGTTCAGGCCAAGGCAACATGCTCAGTGCTGAAGAGGATATAAAGCTAAATGAGAACCAATTTAATATTACAAACTAATTTAATTTGGGGAAATTTTTTGCTTTGTATGGAGAGACAAGGAGCTCACAAGAACTATTAAATCACCAAGTGGGTCTCAGCATTGACTAAAACTTGAAGATCCAGTGGATAAGGTCTATAAAGACAAATTAATTTTGAAAGTTAAGACCATAAACTATCAATGTTCTTCACATGGTGAGTTTCTGAGACATCATCATCTTGCTTCAAAATCTGCTTAAAATGACATTTTCCCATTTCAAATGTATTTTTTCAGTGGTTTACAATGTAATTATAATTACGTAGAGTAATACATCTTTGCATTACTATACATAATGTTGCACAACTTGAACCACTGTCCTAGATAACACACAAATTCACTGTTAACAGCAAACTTTTCACTACTGAGACATTTAAACAGAAAGTTTCTTCCAGGTGACTTTAGTGACAAAAGAGTACTAAAAACACTAAAAAATATAGGGAAAATAATTAAATTCTGGTTCACATCGAGACTTCCTTAATGCTTGCTAGCACTCTTTTTATATTTTTTCCTGCAATCAAATTTATTGGATTAAAATTTATTCATAATTATCAGCTCTCCCCTAACATTTTTTACTGATTATTTGCAGTCAGTTTTGCCAAACCATTCTATTTTCTCTAAAACTTTCTGCAACCATTTATTTGCACACATTTTAAATAGTACAAGATGTTTTAAAATTGTAAACATTTAATAAAAGAAAAATATAAAGTGAACTATTCATTACACTAAAAACTGTTTACAATAAGATATTTTAAAAAGCAAATCTGGGAGCTGAGTTTCCTTATGATTCCAAGGATCTGGTTAAAATATATTTTTTCTCTTGATGTTATTGGTATTACTAACATTTCCATTTTATTATATTCAATATATTCTTCTGTGAGCCAGAAAAATGACTTTAGAACTCTATGAAAACCAGCAATCAATTTCTTGCCATTACTGATGTCTGAGAAATCCAGTCAGTTTTTCACAAGGAATGAGCTTTTGCTCAGCTTCCCTCTCTCCCTGAGGTAAGTAACCAGCTGCCCTCCTCTCCTCCAGGTGACCGTACCCTACACCTCTCCAGAGGAGGGTCTTTAACCAGAACAGGCCAGGGCTCTGGGCTCTCAGGGGCGCTAGTGTGAAGAGAGCAGCTGGGCGGGCTGTTTTCCCTTTGATCCAGGGAAGGGGCATGTGCTTCCCGGAAGATGACTCTGGGGTCCGGATGTAGGAGCATGAACACGTTAGGTAAGTCTTGAGGTGCATGTGCTGACAGTTCCCCACAGCTTTGGGGACTGAGCATTGGAACTCAGGGCCTTCTGGGAATGTCCGTTTTGTTTGATTGGGGCACTCCCAAGTTAAGAGGATCCCAAGTGTGGCTAAACTGGAAGAAGACTGTGAACTCTCAAATGTTAGATGTGGAAACTTGGAGGTGGTACATTTCCAACTTGAATATCTTGCCTGGTCTCAGGGATGACGTTTCTGTTTCTGGATGGCTGGGAACCAGTTTTCTGCCGTGGTATCAAACCTAGATGATACCTAGAAAGTGATGGTCAATGGGCTTCCTGGGCACCTATCTAGTGAGGGCGGTGGGAAGCTGTGGTGATCCATAGCAGTGTTTGGGGCCCTCCAGTGGCTAGTGGTAGAATAGCAGCTGAGCTTTCTGGGACATGTGGCATCATTTGTTTGTTTTTTCCCTGGCAGGCATCAATGGATGAATGAGGAGCAATTAGTAACCACCTGGTGCTGGTTGTAGTCAGGTCCAGGGAGAAGCTCCATTTCCAACACTTGCCCACCTTACGGGGTCCAGGCCGCCCATCCCCTAGCCGTCTCCCCCGCCCCCCGCGTGGAGACCAGAAGAGGGAGGCCAACCTCTTCTTTTCTCACATATGTGCGATTGTTATATTGTGGTTCAACTATCATCACCTTAAAGGAAAGGAAAAATAATTAAGGAGAAAGAGAAAGACTAAAAAGTGAAGGATTAAAATGAAAAAAGAATTGACATAAAGAATCAAGCATGTTTTTTAAAATGTGTTTTTATTGATTTCAGAGAGAGAGGAAAAGAGAGGGAGAGAGGGGGAGAAACATAAATGTGAGAGAGAACCATCATCCGCTGTCTCCTGGGATTCAAGGCATGTGCCCTGACCTGGAATCAAACTGATGTTGACCTTTCGGTGCACAAGAGAATGCTCAACCAATTTAGCCACACTGGCAGGACTCAGGATTTATTTTTTTTATGGGAAATAGAGACATATATAGACATGAAGAAACAGGGTGATGGTACAGCAGAGGGTTCATAAAGAAATGGTCTCTTCTCATACAGAAAGCCAAGAGACAAATGAAAAAATGCTCAAAGTCACTAACATCTGAAAGATGCAAATCAAAATGACAGTGAAATATCCCCTCACACCTGTTAGAATGTTATTCCAAAGCCTCTGTCCCCATATTTAGCAAATCAATACTGCCTTCCAGAATCACTCATGTAACGCATCTTAAGCTGTGTGCAACAAATTATAATGTCCAAATGAAATAACATGAAGTTTGTTTTTATATATTTAACATTGAGAGGAATTTTTATTTTTGCTGGGATAAGTTTTTTCATAAGTGTATGGCCATGAAACAAGGCCGCTGGGAACTCCTCTGTGGGAAAGTAATTGAGAGGCCGCCTCAGCTGCTGCGCTCGGCAGCCACTGCTGCGGTACTGCCGCCATGCTTCCGCGGCTGCTCCCAGGAGTGACTGAGCATGGCAGGGATTCTAAAACAGGTCCACTTATGAGTGGTGGGACTTCTCCACTGAGCGACTTTGGCTTAAGGACATCCCCATGGACCTAGTCAAACTCTCTTAGAAACGTACTGCCGTCTGAAACCACACAGACAGCCCTTTCTCCTCTCCCTCACAGCGGGCAGGCCTGTATTACTGTCTCAGGGCCTTACCCACCACCGCCTCTGGCTCCGTCCCCAGGAGGACTCCCTGGTGTAGAGAATCTTACAATCCTACTCCTGACATGGGTTTTCTGGGATCTTGGGGAATGTGCTACATGGTGTGAGGTGCACAAGGCCCCAGGGAGAAGGTCCTCACTCCTCTGATACTGTCTCCACTCGGCTAAGACCAGAGTCTCCAAGAAAGAAAGGTTTCCACGATTCTAGAGTTCTATTAAGCAGAGTGCCTGGATTTAGGATTTAAAAGCAAAACAGTACTGTATTCACATTTTTTATTTTGTGTTGTTAATTCCAAACAAAATAAGGCACAGTCATCAGCATAAAACACTGTAATTATATCCAAATCCATATCATAGGCAAATATAACTAATGTTATACATGCAAATAAATAACAGGCGTATAGACAAATGAATTTATTTATTTTTTATTGAGGTAGAAGACAAGGGGATCCATGAATAAAATGTTCACCTGTGCACAGAAATAAGCATTTAATCAGATAGCAAAAGAAAGACCTAAAGAAATATCCACAAAGGAACATGGGCTCTTGGCATTTCTTAGAACAGTTTAGACCAACATCTTACATAACCCAAGTTATGTAATTCAATGTAAACATTTTGCTTAAACTGTTTGGACAACTGTGACTTACGAAGTCTAACTGGTGAAAGAACAATAGTCCTCATTCTGGTTAAATTGTGGTGCAGGGGAAAGGCTGGCCTAACTTAGACGAAACAGTCACTTCAAGTGCATTTCTGTGCTGGTCTCTAATTACATAATGCATTTAAAGAATGATGAACTCATTTATCAGAGTGGAATGTTTCAAAAGTAGTCATGCTGTGGTTAAACAATTAAACTCTGGGTAGCAACGGCTAGGGGAGACATACAATATTTTATCAGAGGAAACATAATTAAGTCAATGACAGCTGTGCAGTGGAGGAGACTTTCTCAACTTAGATTCATCTTAGAAGCTTTTTACCAAAATTGAGGAGCTATAAAAATCTTTCTACCACGTAGCTTGGCTTAGCTCAGAGGAAAGGGAGCCCTTGTTACAGAGCAGAGAACAAAGGCAGGAGCCCAGAAGCCAGCGTTTTGTAGACACCATGTTTGGGGGAAGAGCAATCCTGCTAAGATAGTCTCAGGGGAGAATTTAGATAGTATGAACTTTTATTGTTTACAGTAATGCTATGAGTTCCCTGATATTTATATTAAGTACTTTGGTAAAATAAAATGAAAGAATATGACCACCTAGTAGACTGGAGCATAAATTAGAGAAATCAGAGAAAAAGAGACTCCAGTGACCAAAAACCAGAATATCAAAATGACAATAGCAATAAAAATGAGAGCTGCAACAAACAAAATTAAACCAAACCAAACCAAAACAAAACAAAACAGAAAATTAAGAACTTCTCTTTGAATTGGGTGGGCTACATGGTACTAGTTTCCCTTATTATAAGAAAGGAATGGAAATTTATAACTAAATTTTACATTGTATATTAATTTTACTTTGTTGCATGAGCTCCTATTAATGTTTGCTATTCACTTCTCATTGCATGATGTAGGTTCAGCTATTATTAAACTTTTTATTTTGTGTTGATTTTTACAAGGTCCAAATTTTAAAAAATGAAACCTAGAAAAGATAGATCCTAACTTGCAGTGGCTTTTGACATTCTGGTTCCAGAGAAGGAAGAGAGAAAGTTTTTATCTTAAGAGAATCTTGAGGTGACACACATCATCTATAACAATAAAAGCATAATATGCTAATTAGACCAGACATCCTTCCAGACGACCTTCTGGACAAAGCCGGGGCTGCAGCTGTGGGATTGAAGCAGCCACAGCGTCTGTGAGGGAAGGATCCAGGCAGCTGCCGGGGCTGCAAAGGCCTACTCTTGCACGAATTTCATGCATCAGGCCTCTAGTAAGATATAGGTCACTTGAACTAAAAGTATGCTTATCCTTATATAATAAAAGGCTAATACATAAATCAACCAAAGAGCGGAACGACCAGTCGCTATGACACGCACTGACCACCACGGGGCAGACTCTCAATGCAGGAGCTGTCCCCTGGTGGTCAGTGCACTCCCACAGGGGGAGTGCCACTCAGAAAAAAGCTGGGCTCATGGCTGGCGAGCACAGCAACGGTGGCAGGAGCCTCTCCCACCTCCACTGCAGGCAGGTGGTAAGGAGCAAGGAGTCCCTGACTGCAAGAGCCCCAGACTGCAAGAGGGATGTCTGACTGCCAGTTTAGGCCCAATCTCTCCTAAGCCAGCAAGCAGACATCCCCCGAGGGGTCCTGGACTGCGAGAGAGCACAGGCTGGGCTGAGGGGACCCCCTCCCCAGTGCACAAATCTGTACACCAGGCCTCTAGTGAAAGAAATAAAATCTCTTCTTCAAATTATTCATATTTAGTAATGGCACTCATCACTTTTCACCTTTTATTATAAACTAGAGGCCCATTGCACCAAGAGATTCGTGCAATAGGCCTTACTTCCCTTGGCTTCCAGCACCAGTTTTCCTCTGGCACCTGGGACCCAGGCCTTCGCTCTGGCTGGAGTCTGCCATCTTCGCTGCAGACTGCTGTCTTCATCTTCATCTTCACTGCAGACTCCGGAGTCTGCAGTCTTCCGCTTCGCTGTGGCAAGAGTGCCACTCCTGTAGATCCCTTAACCCCCCCGCCCCCTGTCCTCCCTCTCATAGCAGGCATCCTGCCCTGCCCGCCACTCCCTGCCTGGAGCAGCTGGGTGGCCGCCATCTTTCTCCTTCTAATTTGCATATTCCCTCCTGATTGGCTGGTGGGCATAGTGGAGTGATGGTTAATTTGCATGTTTCTCTTTTATTAGTGTAGATATCTACACATGCATTTGTACTCCTTTTACAGAGAGGGATCCTGTCTTATTTATATAAGTATGCATGACATATATAGATATATAACATACATATTTGTGGAACTGAATAAATATGTGATATAATTAGTATTTTGTTCCTTGGGGCAACTTAGAGGAGTATAAAATATACTTGACTTGAGGAATCATTCAAATTTTGGGTTCATATCCTATTTCTGTGGTTATTAGCTCTGAGCAAATAATATAATCTATCTAGCCTTCTCTCAAATTAAAATTTCATTTGAGTAATGTGGAGGTATTAGAGAATTCTACTGTTATGTGTTGGATTGTGTCCTTCCCAAATTCATATGTGGAAATCCTGACCCTCAGTGTCACTCCGAATATGATATTATTTGGAGATAGGGTCTTTACAGAGGTAATCAAGTGAAATCAAGTAATTAGGAATGCCTTAATCCAAGATGATCAGTGTCTTATAAAAATGAGAAATGTTGAACAGCAACACATACAGAGGAAGACAAAGTGAAGAAACTCAGGGGGAAGGTGGCTGGCAATCTATAATTCAAGAAGAAAGGCTTGGAACAGATTCTTTTTTCAGACACAATCAACTCTGCCAACACCTTGATTTTGACTTCTAGCCTCCAGACCTGTGAGAAAATAAATTTGTGTTCTTCAAGCCACTGAGTTAGTAGTATGTACTTTGTTATGGAACCCCTGAGAGCAGTCTTGGTGAAGAGAAATCTTTATATATTTTATCCAAGTGGTTCTCATCAAACTGTCCTATCTGGTTCTAGGGCAGAGACCAGTAAACCATTTTTCTGTAAAGAACCAGACTTTAGGCTTTGTAGGTTACATGCAGTTTCTGTTGCATATTCTAGTTTAATCTTTTAAAAATGTAAAAACTATTCTCAGCTTGACAACCATACAGAACCAGGCTATAGGCTGGACTGGCCCATAGACTTAGGTTTGCAAACCACTGGAACAGAGTTTCAGGTCACAGGTAAGATTGTAAGGATCTTGTTTAATAAATTTTAAAATGCCTTTAAATTTATGTTACATACAAGTCTATTTCAATACAAGTTTTTCAGTTATTTTCAGTAAAATGTTATTTTTCAATCAACTCCCTTCTCTTTACACCCCAAAAATTTATGGTAAGCCCTTAAGTTCTTTTTTTTTCTACCTTTCATCAACTATGAGACATCATTTTTTTAAAATATATTTTTATTAATTTCAGAGAGGAAGGGAAAAGGAGAGATAGACATATCTTTATTGCATGTAACATTATCATATTTAAAATTGTTTTTCTTGATATATTAATGTTTATTGCATATAACATATTTAAGATCATTTTTCTTGAAATATTAAGGTTTATTGCATGTAACATTATTATATTTAAAATTGTTTTTCTTGAAATAAAAAAAAAAAAACTGGAAAAAAAACCACATCAATGATGAGAGAGAATCATTGATAGGCTGCTTCCTGCATGCCCAACACTGGGGATGGAGCCCACAACCCGGGCATGTGCCCTGATCGGGAATTGAAAGGTGACCTCCTGGTTCATAGGTCGACACAGTTTAGCTGAGCCACATCAGCTGGGCAAAACATTATTTAAAAAAAATTACTTCAATATTAGCTTCTAATTTCAAGTTATATTACTGACAGGTAGAAAACTTCACCTATATATGTTTAAAGAAACCTGTCTTTGATAGCTTCAACTTCTCTCCCCAAATATGTACTGATTTAACAAGTTTAGTATTAACATGGCTCTAGGCATTGCCCTCAATGCAAAATTAGCTATATTGATTCCTCAGTGATGTCAAAGTTTATTCTGGGTGAAATATTGTGATTAATACAGCCTGAAAAGACTCTACAGACCAAAGCCCCAAAATCACTTCAAAAATATATACTCCAATAAACACAGGCTAGGCAGTTTGCTTGCTAATCACAAAATCGAATTTGTTCCTAAATGCTGGAATGTATTGTGCTGGAGTTATAATTGCAGCTCATGCTCACTACTGTTTCTTAGGAAATCAGTTATTAGGTAAAGTGATAAATAGCTCCTTCTTCTGCTAAAGTTACTAACCTTTATTCTTTATAGATCCATCACTGAGCATTAAAAAAAATATTTCCCACTGAATGTGAGAACTTTTCTCATTTAATTCTAACCAAGCTTCAATTGTGAAGATGAGAAAAGAAATTTATTGTTGGCAGATGAGTAAACTAGCACCCAATTTTTTAAACCGGCAGATATTCTCTCCTTTTTCTGTGAACATCTTGACTTATTTCCTTCCAATTACATTATTTTTCTTCCATGAACAGCAAATATGTCATTTCTATCATTCTCCTGCTGGTGGCCTTCTGGAAGATGACAGAATTGCCCAATCTTTGGAAGGAACAAGCTGTTTTATGTCTCGAGTGCCATGGGTTTTGTAGATTATCTTGTTCTGGGGTCTTTCTCAGGTTGTTATAGACTGTGAGCTACTTTCACTGGGTAAAGTTCTCCTGAAGGAAATGATTGAAAACTCTGGCTACGTGCAGTTCTCGCAGCACAAAAATCACAATGATGAGCTTTCCTACATCTTAATGAAACATGAAAATTATGAAATATAATTCAGAGTTTCACCAACAAGTTAAGAGATTATTTGCATTAGATTTCCCTGTATTTGTTAAACTACAAACTTTGGTTATGACCTCAGACTTTCTGAATTAAGATCGCCAAAGGCTAGTCCCATGTACTACTTTTCTGTTGTTGGGTAACCAACCACCACAACTTAGTGGCTGAGAACAATACACATTTATCATCTCATATAATCTCATAGTTTCTGTGTGTCAGTCACTTGTGGCATTAAGAAAGGAATGCATTCAACTTAGAGAGAAGATGAAGCTCAGGTAATGTAATTTAGTTTGAATATGAATCCTGTATGATGGTCGATATGTCCTATCTTTTATAGGGTTGTCTGTTCTTGTAGACACTGAAAGTAACTAGGACATTCCTACAAATTTACTCTGGTGGTCTTTCTCCCTTCTTGTGTTGGTGCTCTTTCAGATACTTTCGTGTCAATATGTTATCTCTATTTCTGTTTTACAAGCATCTGTCCTTCAGTGTTTCATTCATCCTGGGCATAGAGACTGAAACTCCCTTAATTTCACAAACCCAATTAGCAATTCATGTCTGCCAGAGGATACAATTTTCACATTTTAAAAACTAGAAAAATAAATATAACTTTCCCTACCCCACGTGTTCCATTTTTCACTTCAACTTTGATAACCTCCTTATTTGATGAAATATTACTTTCCTCTGAAGACATAATTTCCTCCATTGTTTTTTTGTGAGGTGAATTTTATGTGTCAACTTGCCTGGGCCACATAATACCCAACTATTTGGTTAAACATTTTATTCTGAAAGTAGCTGTGAGTTTTTCTGGATGAGATTAACATTTGTACCAGTAGACTGACTAAAGCAGGTTGCCATCCCCTTGTGGTTAGACCTCATCCAATCCACTGAAGGCCTCAACAGAAGAGAAAGGAAGAAAGAAAGAAAGAAAGAAAGAAAGAAAGAAAGAAAGAAAGAAAGAAAGAAAGAAAGAGAGAGAGAGAGAGAGAGAGAGAGAGAGAGAGAGAGAGAGGGAGGGAGGGAGGGAGGGAGGAAGGAAGGAAGGAAGGAAAGGAAGGAAGGAAGGAAGGAAGGAAGGAAGGAAGGAAGGAAGGAAGGAAGGAAGGAAGGAAGGAAGGAAGGAAGGAAGAAAGAAAGGCTGATTAAGGGAAAATGTATTCTCTCTCCCTTATTGCTTGAGCATGGATCTCTGTTTCCTGAACTCAGACGGAACTTACATCAGCTCTCCTGAGTCTCTGGCCTTTGGATACAGACAGGATCAACACCATTATCTATCTAGGCTTTCAACTACTGATCTTTCTTACTGCAGATCTTGGGACCTCTCAGCCTCCGTAAACGTGTGAGCCATTCCTTATTAACAATCAATCAATCCTATTGTTTCTGCTTCTCTGGAGAACCCTACACACCTTTCAATTTGAAGCTGCACTCTCGTTTTTACCCCACACACTTAAGAATAAGAATGTAGAGTTGGTTTCTTTATATCATGTAGTATTGCTTCCATATCATTATTCATCCTCATATAAAAGTCCTATTTCTTTGAAGTTAATGCCATTCTGCTAAATAGCCTCACTTTTCTTCTCTCTTAAATATTGTCATTTTCCAACCACTTCCTCATACTCATTCAATAAAGAGTTTAGGACTGACTTTTCTGTCTTCCTCTGTACCCCAAATACTGTTATTATTTAGTTCTTTCAACATCCCCACATTTAATTACTTGATTTCCTTACTGTCAGACTTATCTTTTCTTTAATTTTCTTCTCTTTCAACAGTCATCCTTTCATAAGAAATCAATCTATAACCCCATGACATCAAGAAATAAGCATCAGTGACACACCTGTGTGTCTTCAGATCACATGGGAGTCTTTTCTTCATACTGGGAGCGGCAGGCAGGGGGGGGGGGGGGGCGGGGTTTCTACAAATTGGCAAGCTGGCTCTGTTTCCAGATGCAGAAGTAAAGTTTAGTTTGGACAATTCTGTTTCAAAGTTTCTTATTCTTTTGGAACTGTAATGCTATTCAGTTTATTGTATAAACAAAAAAACCTGAAACATGTGACCTGAACATGTCTCTGTCACAGTCATTTCTGTTTACATTTTCTTGGCCAATTCAAGGTGTGATCAAACCCAACATCAGTGGAGCAGGGAAGCATATTTCATCCACAGTATCAGAGGAGAGGGGAGAGAATATTTGCTGTACAATAATTCAAACCATTCAATCTTTCACAGACAAGCATGTAATCATGTGAAAATACTCCTTTTAAAAATATTATATGAAACATTCCCTAGTAGTAAAGATCTACTCACTTTAATATATTCTAAGTCAGTTGCTTCCCAATATATCTGCATCTTTACTACAAAGAAATCTCCAATGTCTTAATATCTCCAATATTTTCCAAGTTATAATTTATTTTTTTCTCTTTGAGCTGAAGTTCTGTCAATGTCATTAATTCCTAGTTCTAATGGTTTTCCTTGGCTTTAGTTATCATCCACTTTAAAAAATTATTAGAGGCCCAACCGGAGTGGTTCAGTGGCTGAGCATCGACCTGAGAACCAGGAGGTCACAGTTCGATTCCCGGTGAGGGCACATGCCTGGGTTGCCAGCTCGATCCCCAGTGTGGGGCATGAGGGAGGCAGCCGATCAATGATTCTCTCTAATCATTAATGTTTCTATCTCTCTCTCCCTCTCTCTTCCTCTCTGAAATCAATAAAAATATTTTTAAATGTTATTAGAGAAGACACAGCACAGACTTGTGGATAAAAGTATGTGATGCTGGAGCCAGACTGGGTTCAAATCACAGCTCCACCACTTGTGAGCTGTGTAAACTCGGGAAAAATGCTTAATTTTTTAGATACTTAATAAGCCTCAAATTCACCATATGTGAAATGGGCTAATCCATTGGAACCAGTGTATTATTTAATTACTGTATGGTCATGTCCATTGTCATTAATTATTAGAGCTCAGTCTCCAGATCAGATCTTGCTTTTTAATTCAATATCTCAATATTCAAGTGATGTTTACTAGAAATTGGACTTGCCTAATCATTTTAAACTAAATATGTCTGAAACTGCACTTACTTTCTTCTTCACTAAACCTGCTTCACCTCTTGTACTCTTTCTGTTTTCGGTGCTGTTATCTATCTGTTTGAATAACCCAGATCAAGACATTTTACAATATTTGTTCTGCTCCTACAGCCAGTCAGTCACTTTTTTTTTGTCAAATCTCCCATATAAATATTTTTCTAATCCTTCTTTCAATATTTCATACATTTGAAAATATATCTTGAGCTCCTATATGTTCCAGGCACTTTGCTAAGTATGGAGGATATTTGACAAGTAAAAACAGCTTGATTTCTACTCTATGAGTCAAATAAAGAATAAGACCCAAGTGTAAAACAAATATGTGTAAAATTGTAGCCACATCTCTAGTCCTAGTAAACTCCTAAATTCAGGCGATCATAACCTCTTACCTTGACTATGCCTTTGAATCCCTAATCCTCTCAGTTACTTCATTCTTGTCCTATGCAGTTGGTTCTTATCAGATGATCTTTCTAAAAGTCAAATCTAATTATGCCATTTCCTGCTTAAATATTTTCCCACAGCTCTTAGGGAAAAAAAAATTATTTAATCACTTTTTACATTGTTATACATTATCTCTTTTCTGATGATCTCCCCAGCTTCATATTTTTTAAATACTATCTGACTCACACTGGTCTATTTACAGTAAAATTATTTTAGCTCTTAGAAAACACCTTTTATTTTCTAGGTCAATGGGCACCTCACAAACTGCTTCTTCTCCCATCACTGGCCACATTCCCTCCACACCCCATCCCAAACCTGTATACCACAACCATGCCTGCTTCATTTCCAAACTTCAGATTTCAGATTCAAGCTAATATTAGGTTATTTGTTTTTTTGGGTGGGGGTTTGCTGTCCAAAGCACATGGTACTTTCTATTATAATTGAACTTAACACATGGACTTTTAACTACCTATTTAATTGTTTTTCTTACTAAACTGTAGGCAATTTGAGAGCAAAACAGTCTTTGTTTTGTGCACTATCAACATCTTGCACAGTGTATGGCATTCAGTAAATACTTTTGGAGGACTTACATTAAAGGGTACGATGAAGAAGTAATAGTTTTAAGCAGACATAAAACAAATATTTTAATGGCAGAGTGAGAAGCCAAGCCTCTCCAGAGTTGAGTTCACTGTACATGTTGGGAAAAGAAAAATAAAATGGCCATGCCTGGCACATACTAGGTACTCAATAAATATATGTCAGAAAACTAGGAAGGAACAATTATAAGGGGTTAAAAAATGAAGGGTGACTACAAAACAAACAGGGGAACCTAGGTTTCAAACAGTGTAATTTAATAGAAATAGGTACTTTTATGACAATACTAGATTAATGCACAAATTAATGCACATTGAAAGGAAATTAATTAGAAGATGGCCATTTCCAAATCTTAGCTATTGTAAATTGTGCTGCTATGAACATAGGGGTGCATATAATCCTTTCTGATTGGTGTTTCTGTTTTCTTAGGATATAGTCCTAGAAGTGGGTTCAGCAGATGAGTGGATTAAAAAACTGTGGTACATCTACACAATGGAATACTATGCCACTATTAGAAAGAAGGAACTTTTACCATTTGCAACAGCATGGATGGAGCTGGAGAGCATTATGTTAAGTGAAATAAGCCAGCCGGAGAAAGGTAAATATCACATGATCTCACTCATATGTGGGATATAATGATCAACATAATTTGATGAACAAGAATAGATCGATCAAGAGACAAATGGTAGGGGAGGGGGGGTTAGAGAGCAACCAAAGGACTTGTATGCATGCATATTAGCATAACCAATGGACACAGACCCTGGGGCTGTGGGGGCTTGTCCAGGCTGGGAAGGGATGGGGGAGAGGGTCAATTGGGGAGAAAGGAGACATACGTAATACTTTAGACCCAAAAAAATTTTTTAAAAAGAAGGTGGCTGGCAGGGTGGGACTGGTTGAGATGGGCCAGACACGCCCTGGAGCCAACCTCCCACGGTTCCTCCCTGGCCAGCTGCACCTGGAGCCACGCTGGGCTCAAAGGGTGTCTGTGGGGTCCCTCTGGCAGGTGGGGTCCCTAGGCCTGGCCTGCGGGGATCAGGCTGAAACCAGCTCCCCAGTATCCCCTGAGGGGTCCCGGATTGTGAGAGGGCAGTTCACCACAACTGGGAAGCTCCTGCATTGAACGTCTGCCCTCTGGTGGTCATTGCACCTCATAGCTACTGGTTGGACAGTCGGTCAGATGGTCGCTTAGTCTTTTATATATATAGATTCATCATTTATTTGGTGTTGACAAGTTCAGGGCCTGTCCTGTATGCCTTGTATTTCCATTTAATCTCTTAAACAGATGAGAAATGGAGTTATGTTAGCTTTTAAATAACTTGTCCAAGGTCACAAGGTTACCAGAAGACAACAAAAAGATTCAAACTCAGATGTCTGCATCCAAAGATTATTACTTCCAACTATTGGGTTAGAGAAAGCAGCTGAAAGGTTATTTCAACAATTTAGATATGAAATGCTAAAGATCTGTGTTAGGGTGACAACAGTGAGAATGGAGAACTGTAACAGGATAAAGTTGCAAGTATTAAGTGATGGGTTATAAGCAATGAAGGAGGAAAGTTTTTGAAAATAACATAAAGGTATAATGTAAATAAATAAAATTATCCTGCATAATTTTGAAATTGTTCATTTAATTTAAAATTATCGGGTCCTTGAAACTTAATTCTATTAACAAACTATTAACATATAGTAACACTAAAAGTCTTAATGAGCCCTAACCGGTTTGGCTCAGTGGATAGAGCGTCGGCCTGCGGACTGAAAGGTCCCAGGTTCGATTCCAGTCAAGGGCATGTACCTTGGTTGCGGGCACATCCCCAGTAGGAGGTGTGCAGGAGGCAGCTGATCGATGTTTCCCTCTCATCGATGTTTCTAACTCTCTATCCCTCCTCCTTCCTCTCTGTAAAAAATCAATAAAATAAAAAATAAATAAATAAAAGTCTTAATGAGAGTTCTATTTCATATTTTAACATAATACCTATATTTTCTCATAAAATATTATGGAAGAATTTTATATACCAGTATCTTAATATTTTGCTCATGTTATTGGCTTAATTCAGCTGTCTCATTGTGTCTTTTTCAACAGCAATGGTTGTGGAGGAATGCATTTCTAGGATAGAGTCTTCACAACAGAAGTTCCAGGAGTATAAAATATATCCCTGTCATTCAGACACAGAATAAGAGAAGGGCAGTGTATTTAAAAGGCTTTTAACCTTTTACTCGTACACAGTGATGAAAATCAAAGTATAAAGTTTTCTGATATTTTTCTCATCCCTAGTATTTTCCTAGAGATGTCCTCTATAAAACAGATTCCAGATTTGCTGATCAGGCCTGCCTCTTGGATCAGGCCCAGAGATAGGCCCGGAGACGCTGACTGGCATAGAAACCGACCAATCAGAACCAAATCTGGGTGAAGTCCGAGGAGCCAATGGCTGCCAAGGGGGTGGAGCTTTTGATACTGACTGGCATAGAAACCGACCAATCAGAACCTAATCTGGGTGAACTGTGAAGGCAGAACCTAAGGTGGGGGCTGGGAAGAGGTTTTAAGGGCAACAGCTGTTTGGTATAAGGTGTAAAATAGCGGTTCAATTTTTTCATGACCGGTTTGGTAGTATAGTGCATAAGGCTGGCTATCAGTCCAGATTTAGGAACTATGTGTTTTTGTCTGCCAAGAGCATCTCCTCCTGATGAAAAGGCTCCCCCCCCCCCCATTTAAGCAATCCAATCCTATATAATCTATCTATACTACTAAAAGGATAATATGCTAATTAGACCGGGTCGACCAGCCATCTTCCAGACGTCCGACTTCCTTCCAGACAAAGCCATGGTGGTGGGGGCCAAGGCAGAGGCAGTTAGGGGCAATCAGGCTGGCAGGGGAGGACCACTGTGGGCAAGATCAAGCCAGCAAGGGAGGGCAGTTAAGGGCAATCAGGCAGGCAGAGTCAGTTAGGAGTGATCAGGCAGGCAGGGGAGTGCAGTTGGTGGTAACCAGGCTGGCAGGGGAGGGCAGTTGGGGGTGAGATCAGGCTGGCAAAGCGAGGGTAGTTAGGAGTGATGAGCCAGGCAGAGGCAGTTAGGGGTGATCAGGCCGGCAGGGGAGGGCAGTTAGGAGCAATCAGGCAGGCAGGCAGGCAGGTGAGCAGTTAGTAGCCAGCAGTCCCAGATTGCAAGAAGGATGTTTGACCGCCAGTTTAGGCCCGATCCCTGTGGTATTGGGCCTAAACCGGCAGTTGGACATCCCCCCAGGGGTCCCCAATTGGATAGGGTGTAGGCTGGGCTGAGGGACTCCCCCCTCATGCACAAATTTTGTGCACCATACCCCTAATATATTATATTAAGATACTTCATGAGTGAGGAGAACTATTTACTAGAATAGACAAGCTTTCAACCTCCATTACCTTCAGAACTACTGAAGGCAAACCAGCCCCTTAGGTGGTACCATTACATTTCAATGCTAATTAGTTTGTAATAAATGTAATAAACTCTCACAAATGTGAAGTGCATGGAGCCATGTTTCACTGAATCAGTTATGCTGTCTGAGCATCGATAACTCAATTTATAGTTAATTACATGCTTCAGCTTTTATTCTATCTATTTTGAAAATGCTTACATGTGTTGATAATTTTAATAAGAAATTAAAATTGATTTTAGTGCATTATGCAATATTTATCATTTCCAGTCACCATAAAAACTGCAGAAGTTTATAATATAATTAAAATAAATAAATTAGAAAATAATTATATAGGTGACAAAAGTAATTTATGTATGTTTTGACTTTAGAGTTTCTGATTATCATTATCTCTGAGAGGAATGAAGTTGAAGACAGATGATACATTGGTATTTTCAGGAGGTATAATTTTTGCTGTAGAATACTTTGTAAGTACTCTTTTCAAAGTTACCACTTTTCTCCGTTATCACCAATGAAACTACTGCAAATGTGTACAACTATTACCTCCATTCTTTACCACTAATTTTATCACTAATCCCAACTTTGATTTAAATTATGGCCAAACCATTGACATTTCTCTAGACACCAGTGATTACTTGCAGGATTTTCCACTATTATTTTACTGATTTTTGCCCTGTTTGATTATTTTTCTGCTATCACTGAATAATTGATATAGTCTCAAATTAAATTCTTAGCTTCTTCAGATTCCATAATATTTTTCCTCTACACTTTTTTTTGGACTCCTCTTTTGTTACAATTTTCACCTCTGCACATGCAAATGCTAAGTACCTTAAAGTTGACAGTTTTACTTCCATTTTTAGTACTATACATACTCATTCAAAATATTTTTCCACATGTGCAGTTTTAGTAGTCACCTATTTCCTTTTGACTCCTGCATCACACTGGTAGCGGAAAATCTTATTAAAAAACTAGGGGCCTGGTGCATGAAATTCATGCACATTAAAAGGGGATTAATTAGAGGAAATATTTTAATATTGCTATTTGCCCTTTCTCTATAATAGAAGTGTCAGAGATGAAAGAAAATTAGTAAAATATACATGAAAACTTTTCTCCTGTCAGAATCTAGGGCACACTATGGGACCCAGAGTCAAGTCCCTGCCCACCCACGTGCACCTCAAAATCATGCGAGACCCAGACCTGCCTGGTCACCCCCCCGCATTAGGCTAGATCCAGACCCGGCTGGTCCCACCCTTGTCAAGCCCCGTCGGGCAGGGAGGCGCAACCTCAGGTCCCCTGACCCGGCGCCAGGGCAGGGGACACGGCCTGAGGTCCTTCGGCCTGATGCCATGGCGGGGGGAGCAGCCTGAGGTCCCCTGGCCCAGCACCGGGGCAGGAGGTGCACCTTGAGATCCCCTGTCAAGCCCTCTTGTGCAGGGGGCATGCCTGTGGTCCCCCGTCAAGCCCTGCTGGGCAGGGGGTGCAGCCTGAGATCCCCTAGCTTAGCGCCAGGGCGGGAGGCATGGCCTGAGGTCCCCTGTCAAGCCCCATGGGTGCAGTACGGGGGAGAGGCAGCCTCAGGTCCCTGGTGATTGCTCATTAAGGGAACTCAGCCTCCGCTGTGGGTTCAGCCATCTTGTGTTATGAAAACCTCCTGCCTCCACTGTGGGCGCCACCATCTTTGTGGCAGATGTATGGCCAATTTGCATATTCCTTCTTTATTATATAGGATTATAGTTATTTGAATTAAATGATAATAAAAAAGTTTATATTATAAACTTTTGCAGTTTTTATGGTGACTGGAAAGTAGAAATAGAGAAAGGTAGATTTGAAAATCATTGTAGAAGTATAATTTACTGAACTTGATAAATCACATCAGTAAGGAGGAATGAGTTGTCAGAAAAAAAAAACCTTAAATATAATCACAAGATTTACGCATTAGAAGATGGAATATTTTGATGTTTGAGTGAAAAGTTTATGAGGGATAAAATGTTTGGTTTTAAACATTGTATGAGTTAACTGTAAAACTTAAAGGTGGAAAGTTGAACTACATATCTAGCATTGGGAAGTGGCACCTGGGATACAGAAGGTGAGATGGAAGACCTCAGTGTGTATGAGATTGCCCACAGAGGAGTATATTGTGAAGAAAAGAGGTCAGAGTTTTGAACTCTCCCTACATTGAAAAGATAGACACAACTCTAGGAATATGCATCACTCATTCATAGAGTTGCCAGGGGTCAGAGATGACTCAATGTCATGTGGAACACACTCTAGGGAATGCTGATACTATCAAGTAAGCTGAAGAGACATTCCCAGAAAAATATAATGGGAACAAAAAAAAAAGTGAGGAGGAGAAAGAGAAAGGAAAAGATTTTGCTAAAAATGTGAATAGAGTAAGGGTGATAATTTTTAAGAAGTATGTTGTAGTAAAAGGAAGGAGTTGAGACAGTAGCTTGGATAGGAATAAAGGTTAAGGAAATGTCTTGCATGTGGATGAAGGTGATTAAAGCAGATCTGTAAATATAGGAGAAAAAGCCAATGGAGATAGACAGAAGGTATGTGTCTAGTCACTAAATTTTTTACACAGTTCCACAGGAGTCTTCTTGAAATAGATTGCTTCTTAATTATGCACTGCTAAACTCTGGTCCAGGAACTCTTATACCTGCTTGATACCTTAAGATATCAAGTTTTTGCATAAATCCTTTAGGCTATTCTAAACTGAATCCTCCTAAACTCTAGCTGAGACAAGCCACTCCTCTGCTCAAGTTTTATAGCTTCACAATAAAACTGTTCAGTCCAGCTCTGCTTCCAAAAGTTGCTTTTCATTTGACTCCAACAGAGCCTGGTATTTCAGCCACAGTGATCACTGAAGTGTGTCCTACATGTATACTTCCATGTTATTTTACTATCTCAATATATCTTGCTCTTTTCTATCAACACATATATTTTAACTAGAGGCCCAGTGCACAAAATTCGTGCACGGGGGTGGGGGGGGTGTCCCTCAGCCCAGCTTGCACCCTCTCCAATATGGGACCCCTCGAGGGATGTCCGACTGCCCGTTTAGGCCCGATCCCACCGGACATCTCTCTGACAAGCCAGGACTGCTGGCTCCCAACTGCTCGCCTGCCTGCCTTCCTGATTTCCCCTAACTGCTTCTGCCTGCCAGCCGGATCACCCCCTAACCACTCCCATGCCAGCCTGATTGATGTCTAACTGCTCCCCTGCAAGCTTGTTTGCCCCCAACTTTCCTCCTCTGCCGGCCTGGTCACCCCTAACTACCCTCCTCTGCAGGGTTGATCGCCTCCAACTGCCCTCCCTTGCAGGCCTGGTACCTCTCAACTGCCTTCCCTTGCAGGCCTGGTCCCTCCCAACTGCCCTCCCCTGCAGGCCATCTTGTGGCAGCCATCTTGTGTCCATATGGGGGCAGGATCTTTGACCACAAAGGGGCAGCTATCTTGATCTTGTGTGTTGGAGTGATGGTCAATCTGCATATTACTCTTTTATTAGATAGGATAGACTTCATTTTAGAGCAGTTTTAGATTTATAAAATATTTACTTGAAAAATTCAGAGTTCCCAAATATACCAACACCTTACATTAATGTGGCACAGTTTTGCAATTTATTAGTCAATATTAAAACATTTTTATGAACTAAGTCTATAGTTTTATATTAGAGTTCTTTCTTTGTGTTTTACACTCTATGGGTTTTGTAAAAGTATACATCACTACAGTATCTTACAGAATAATATCACTGTTCTAAACATTTCTTGTCCACCTATTTATTCATCCCTCTCTTCCTCCCTCTGAATTTCCAGAAATAACTGAGTTTCATACCATTTCTATACTTTTGCCTTTTCCACAATGTCATATAGTTGGAGTCATACAGTAAGTATCCTTTTCAGATTGGCCCCATTCACTTATCAATATGCACTTAAGATTCCTCTATGTCTTTTTGTGTCTTGAGAGCTCATTTGTTTTATCATTATTAAATAACATTCCATTGTCTGGATGTACCACACTTGTTTATCCACTCACCTACTAAAGGACATCACTATTCTTTCCAAGTACTGCAATCTATACTAATAAAGGAGAAAGGTGCAAATTGACCATCCCTCTGTGATGCCCACAAGCCACGCCCACAGCCAATCAGGAGTGAGTATGCAAATTAACCTGACAAAGATGGTGTGTTAATTTGCATATGCAGGAGTTAATCACAAGGCAATGGCGGAAACGGCCTGGGACCATTGCTGGCCTGGGAGGTGCGGCTGCTCCGCCTAGCCACGCCCGCAGGGCCTCGGGAACATCGCTGGGCCAGGGAGGGATGGCCAGGCCTGCCAAGCCACTCCTGAGGGGCCCTGGGAACATTGCAGGCATGGAGTTGCTGAGACCCAGGCCGGGCCTCTGGCCACAGATCCACAGCTTCACGGAGAGCGACTCTACCAGGCCACCCAGAGGCCATGTGGCTGGGCCACAGGGTGCCTGTACAAGATGTGACACAGAGAGGAGGTGTGGGCGGAAATCCAGAGAATGAGATGTGGGGGTTCAAGACTCACTTCCTTTGGGCTTTATCCTTCTTGGCCTTGGTCCTTTTCTTTCGGGCCTGGAGCGCAAGCAGTGCAGGAGAGAGGGATGGATGGAGGCCGAATGTGGAAGAAAGGAGGTGACCCAGGTGAGGGTGGAGACCTAGCAGAGGCATGAGGCCCGACTGCAGGGCCACCTGAGGGGAAGCTCCAGGGCAAGTGCCGCAGCTTTGGTGAAGCAGCCGGCCAGGAGGCGGGCGTTCCAAGGGGCGCCGAGTAGCGCCTCACCATCCCTCTATGAGGACACCCCACACAGGCACTGCCTTCGCCAGCAGGCTCTGGGCAACATCTGCAAATGCTACTGCAACCTCTAACATTCTGGGCAAAGAACTGACCCTGTGCCCCTCTGGGTACCAGGCTTGCTGGGAGTGTGCTGTCACCAATGCCATAGATCAAAGGCAAAAACCTGGCGAGGCAGGGTGTACCAGGGGGGGCTCGGGCTGGGGCAGGGGACCGGCGGGGCAGGGATCTGCCTCGCCTGCAGAGAGAGAGGTTCTGCAGTGGCCCCAAGACGCGGGTAGGCCTGGCCAGGGATCAAGGGGCATGGAAGGACACTGGGGCAGAGGGGCAAGGACCCGCAGACCTGAGGCAGGGGTTGAGGGGTGGCATCACCTCAGTGGAGGGGTGCCACACTGCAGGGTACCTGACTGACTAATTCAATTCAGAGAAGCTCCCGGCGCTAACCTGCTTAACCGAGCCTTGCCCAGGCGGCCTTTGCACTTCAGAATGGGGGAAGCCTGCTCCCGCCTGGGCCCAAAAGCAAGCTCATGCCACCCTGCCCCAAGGCAGAATATGCCTGTGCAGTGAATGCGAAGCCTACCACCTGCTCCGGAGAAGCGGGGGCAGTAAAGAATGGGGGCAGGGGACCCGGAAGAGGAAAGAATGTGAAGTATCCAAGATGAAGAGGTGCTTGAGAAAGAGGCTCAGAAGCCTGATGGGAAAGTTTGTTCTGTTTGCCCAAGGGCTGCCCCTTAGGAAGGGCAGAGAGCATGGCTCTGAAGGCTTCCTGTGTGCTGAGTCAAGTTCCACAGCCAACTGGAATTGGCCTCAGTTTCCTGGTCTGTAAAATGGATTAAGCATGTCCCAGTGCCTTCACTGAGCTTTGATGGCCAACTGAGATACTATATAAAAAAAAATGAGGGAAGAAGTGAGAAAGAAAAGGAAAGGCGAATAATACAAAAGAAAGACTAGAAGGAACCTGTGAACCCATTGTCACTTAAATAGGGAATAGTCAATAGTGTTGCAATGATGGTATGATGCCAGGTGGGTACTGGAAATATCGGGGAACACTTTGTAAAGTATATGATTGTCTAACCATTATTCTGTAACTAATATAAAACCTGAAACTAATACGAAATAATATTGAATGTAAATAAATGAAAATAGGAGTGAAATTTTTATAAATTTCAAAGAGGCTATAAAGGAAAGTAGGGCGAGAATAAAAATAGTGTTTTTCATTTTACCACTTTATTGTCTTTTCAGTACATGAAAAAGACAGTTGTCTTTATATGGTGCTTTTATACTTTTCTAAGTCATTATCTCATTTGAATTTCAGGGCAACTTAAAGACAAGATAATTATTCCCTCCACTATTCAAAGAAAGGAAATCTTGGTGTCTGGCCCAATGATTCAATCGTCAAGCTCTTATTGTAAAGCAGGGTTAGTAAAATTTTCTGTGAAGGGTCATATCTATACTAATAAAAGCCTTGGGGGTGATCAAGCCAGCAGGGTAGGGTAGTTCGGGGCAATCAGGCCAGCAGAGGAGCAGTTAGGTGTCAATCAGGCCAGCAAGGGAGCAGTTAGGGGGCAATCAGGCAGGCAGGCGAGCAGTTAGGAACCAGTGGTCCCAGATTGTGAGAGGGATGTCTGACTGCCGGCAGTCAGACATCCACCGAGGGGTCCAAGATTGGAGAGGGTGTAGACCAGGCTGAGGGACACACCCCCTCTAAGCACAAATTTCTTGCACCAGGCCACTAGTTATAAATAAATATTTATAAGTACTATAAATATTTGTGTGACAGTATTTTTGATTTGGCTTTGTAGTACTTTGTTATGGTAGCCCTAAAAAACTCATACAGAATATTTTTGAAAATGAGAACCCAAGAACTGTGAAGTATTGTGGTAGCTCTTAACACTATTTGACAGATGAAAAAGTGTACAAAATCAAATTTCTACATTTTTAGCTCAAGTAATGGATTTAAATCCAGGGACCTTTTATGATGCTTAAAATATTTACTATCACCTTTAGTCACAAACAGATAGCTGAAAACCAATGCAAAGATTAATCCTGTAAGTTACCAACTTTTAATGACAGTTGAATTTGCAGCCAAGCCATATTATTTTGTATAAGATATGGCAGTGTTTTGGAAAAATTATAATTCTGAAAACTAGAAAGGATATATTTAAACATCTAAATGGCATGGAATACTTACTTATATTTCCCCAGCTTTCAAAGTATCCCTTTTCCTGAAAATATTTTCTTCCCTTGTTTTAAAATCTTATCAGAAAAAAATATTATTGCTCCACCCCCCTGCCCTCTTTCATTGACTTTGGAGATATAAATAGAATCAGATTCCAATATGACCAGGTAGAATTGGGTAAGAGCATGCCAAGGATAAATGGTTTATGCACTGAACTAATCTCAGAATTTGCTAATTTTGTCAAGAAATTTATGAGTAATATGAGAAATAAATTGAAGGTCTGTTCTAGCAGCATATTTGAAAAACATTTAGTGACTGTTCTCTGTAGCCCTTCCTTCAGCATCAGGACATTCTGAACTCACGCTGTTTATATTTCCAATTTCGGAAGAAGATACCTATTGGAAAAATTCCCATATGTCTACTTGCCCTATGGAAAAAAATTATAATGTTGAAAATAACAAAGATAAAATGCCTAGACTCCCTCTTTCCACCAAAATAATGTCAGATGGTATACCACATAACTGAAAAAAAAGACATAGATGATTAACACCATTGAGACCTGAAAGAGGAATATATCTTGACTATTTCACCCAAACTATCTGAATGGGTATCTGAAAAGGAGAGTAAATTCTTATAAGCTTAATGAGAGAGTGACTCCAAATTATAATTACTGTTCCCATTACCAGAAATATTTCATTTAATTAATAAATCTCTTATATGTTTTAGAAAAACATGAATTAGAAAGAGTTAGAAACAAATACCACCAAAAAAATATATGTTTAGGTTCCTAGGCATATCAGGACATTCACTCCAAAATGAAGGGTAAGTTGCTACACCCTCACCCTCTACAATTAAAAAATAGACAATATTTAAAGAACATCTTTGTAGTTTCAAACAATATGAATTACATTTGGTGACCAAATGAGACCTTTTAACAGATGTCCTAAAAACTTGTAGTCTTTGAAATAGATTACCCCTCTACCCTTGAATAAGAAGGAGAAGAGGGAGAAGAAGAAGAAGAAGAAGAAGAAGAAGAAGAAGAAGAAGAAGAAGAAGAAGAAGAAGAAGAAGAAGAAGAAGAAGAAGAAGGCTCTCTTACATAGTACAGACTACCAAGCAAGAGTTCTTCCTCTAGGCCCTTAAGCCTTGACAAAAATCAGTGGTGCTCAAAGCTCTCTGGTGTATAAGAAAGTTGCATGGTTTCTGTGAGACCAGCAGGGACTCAGAGTTTTGTTACATGTCTTCTTTATCAACTAACCCTCCTTCTTGGCAAAATAATTTTGATTTCTTGAAGAACACTGATAAAGCCCTGAGAAAGTTACTGTGGTAAAAGGTGACCGTTTAACCCAAGCCTCTTATCATAAGTTGCATATTATTATATCCATGAAGACATATATTTTAATAGTATAAAATATCACTTCATTATGAAATTAAAGTAGTACATATAGAATAAGGTGCAGTTTTATGCAGAAAGAGCACATGGTTTGCATTAGAAATTCCTTCAAATTTCACTCCAGCTTTAATTCTACTTTCCATCAACACAAACCAGTGGACCCATGAGGATTTTCTGAAATCAGTTGTCCAAAGGAGAAATAAATTAAACTAATTAAACCTGATGACTCTGCACAAAATGCTGTAATCACCCAGATGTGAACTGTTAGGATATTATAGCTCCATTGATGTAGAGAAAATGAATTCCACAAGGAAGTGCTTCAAGCTGGCCATCTAATTATCCACTTTATTTATAAGAGAAAAAAGCCAGCATTTATGATTTTCATTGGTCCACAGGCAATGACTAATGTTTTGGTTAGATGTCCAGACACTTTTAGGAAAGAATATTAGAAGATTGTTGACATTCAATAGGTTGCCATTGTGTATAGGATATTAATAATCACAGTGGAAAAGTGAACCACTCTGTGTATATTCATCACCATACTTTCTCAGTCACTATAGTTCATGCTCAGTAAGCTCATGGAAAAGTAGACATAGCAATAGAGATAGTCTATGCATGGGCACACACAACAGGCGTGCCCTCATTATCCAATCAATTCCTTTATTAAAGCAATATTTTTTTAAAAAAAACTATCAACAATATAGCCCTTCAAACTGTAGTTTTGGAAGGGCCAAATAGTTACTTGATGGCAGGATGATTACACTGGAACCCTGTCCATCAAGTTTGGAACAACATTTTTCTTCTCAAAAATAGAAATTTATTCTAATTATGGAATTGGATTTCTTATCTGGCATTGGTCACTACTAAACCTAGACCAATGAAATGCTTTATATGTAATTATAGTATCACATACAACATTGATTCTAATTAAACAACTCTCCAGTTGCTTAGTTGGCATCAAGAAGTTAAGCAAAACTTTTATGCCCAAGGTCTCACAATGTGCCATCCTATATAATAAAGAGGGATATGCAAATTAACCGTACCTCCACCACAAAGATGACTGCACCCACAGCGGAGGCCAAGTTCCCTTAACAAGCAATCACCAGGGACCCGAGGCTGAGCCCTCCCTCTGCCCTGCCCCCATGGGGCTTGACGGGGGACCTCAGGTCACGCCCCCACCCAGTGGGGTTTGACAGGGGACGTCAAGGTGCGCCCCCCTACCCCAGTGCTGGGCCAGGGGACCTCAGGTTGCTCCCTTCGCCCTGAGCCATGCCCCCTGCCCAGCAGGGCTTGACGGGAGACCTGAGGCTGTGCCCTCCCCCCAGGCAGGGCTTGACAGGGGATCTCAGGCTGCATCCCCCACCCGACAGGGCTTGACAGGAAGATTTTCATATACATTTTACTAATTTTCTTTCATCTCTGACACTTTATTATAGAGAAAGGGCAAATAGCAATATTAAAATATTTCCTCCAATTAATCCCTTTTTAATGTGCAAGAATTTCGTGTACAGGGCCACTAGTATCACATAAAAGTGGTTGACCTTAAAAAAAAGGTGGAATGATGTGCTATTACTTACAGTATTAACCATGATAGTACTATAATACAGTGTTGTGAGCTCTAAGCCAGTAACCTAAATGTGGTGATTTTTCCATAATTCTAATAGAACCAAGTGGTGTAAGTAGGGATCATAATTCTCCTTATACACCTAAATATTTCCTTTCAATGTAATGCTTCTCAACCTGCTGCCCAAGAAAATTGATGCCTCCACCAAGAAACAAATCAGTGGTGCCACTGATTTGGAGGCAAAGACTCATCTGGCCTTATAGGGTTCCTCATGCCAATTGAGTAAAACAGGAAGGAGGGAGAAAATTAGGTTATTGTATTTGATCCAATAACTCATTTTGAGTATAAGAGGAAATACGTGTTTTAATACAATGGAGACAGAAAGCAGTATATATGGAATCCAAGTGACCCCTAGCACTTCTCCTTATATAAACCTTATAGTTTCATAGTTTAGTAGAACATTATATTAACCCTAAAAAAGCAGAACTGCAAAGGGTCAGATCCTTCATGATACAGACAGAGACACCTACTAGCTATGTTGTTAGCTGAAGTAAAAAGGAGCATGAAATGTGTAGTGGGAAAGGGAAAAATAAATATAAGCAGAGACCAGAGAAGAAAATGTTTGCAAATGCACCCAAGATTTTGGCAATACAGACAGCATCCTTCATATTCTATACTCCTTCTCTCTATTTATTGACAACATTTTCTTTAGCCTTATTGTTGGTTTTATGTGGGCTTTTTGTTTGTTTTTTGTTATTGTTTTTTGGTTTCATTGGGTTTTTGTTTTGTTTTGTTTTGTTTTGTTTTTTGCCTGAACCCTTACTTAGTCTTCCTGTCTCTGGACTTCTGCTCTCAATATATAATCAAATTTCAAAAATTAAATTTTGTTCTTTATTTATATTACCACATAGTGATCATTTCATATGATCCATTTTTAAATATATTTTGTAGATTTTTCTATACAATGCAGTCTTTCTCATACAATGTTTCCTGAAAAGAGATAGCATTTAATATTAATAGTGTGTCCCCAATATTGTACACAAAATGGATGTTTATAAATGCTGGTCAAAATTGAATAAATCAAAAAAGTAATATTGTAGATTCAGAAAGTGATAAAAAAAAAATCTATGGAAAAGATAAGACCTATATTAGAAAGTGTCCAGAAATACAAATCTAGGTGTTTTCTTTTTTTTTTTTTTTTAGAGTTTTTAAATTTTTTTTTCATAGAAATGATGCCATGTTGATACAGTTACAAGGTACTCACTGTTTGTTTGTTTCAAATAACTATATGAGCATTCTGCCCCTACAATGATAGATGCTTTATGCAACTGAATTATATCCACGCAACCAATCTGGTCTGTCAAAAATCATTTACAAAGCTTTTACATTTACAGCTCTCAAAGAACTGACATTCTGGTGAGGAACAGATAATTAACAATCCTGAAATTGTGAGGTTTTAAGTTTCTAGTTTCTTTGCTATATTTATTTTTGTTTGTTTATTTTGCTTTAGGGTAAAGTACATGGATAAATTTTATCAAACCCAAACAACTTTTTTCTCATTAGTGATTACTAATATATCTTTTTTTTTTAATTTTCAAATATCAGTAGGGCTGCCACAGAAGAAAGATTGAGTGGATGCAATCGCTGAGCTTAGTATCTCATTAGTATACATTAAAAATATATGGAGTACAAAAAATAAAGTTCAGGCTTTCCCCTTCCCAATCAATCATTGTCTGCTAGGAGATATGTAAACAATTATGGCAACAAGCACTGAAAATGAAGTCTGCTTAAAAATACTCTATAAGCACAAAGCAACTTTCTTGAATATAATGGTATATTTAATAAACTTATGCATTGAATTTTTCAAATCAAATTTCATGTTATTAAAAGATAAGCACTTTTTTCATTGTGATAAAATTTCCAGAAATTAATCTAGTTTCTAACTTTTAAAGAGATTCAATATATTTTTGGTGAATTAATGAATATGAATGACCACAATAACAAAATTAAATAAAAGCTTGAGTCACTTTTATTGAAACTTTACATATTGAACAGTCCATAATATTATTAGAATACACTATCTATCCTATAATTTATACCGTCTTAAAAATTTAAAGGTAAGTCTGGACATTCAAAATCTCATCACTATTATATTTTTCTTATTACTCTGGATTTCTAATAAAATAATCAACTAGAGTTTTAAAACTTGAGATAAATCCTGATTTTTGTAGCCCACCTAGAAAAATGCTATAATTACTGTCAGGTGCTTACTTTATCCACGTTTCCAATTAACTAATCAATAAAAAAGTAATTAGTATTTTAAAATACTCAGTCTGTTCTGAAGTTATGGTAATAATTAAAGTCAGAATAAAATAAATGATTTGTAAATAATAGTTTTAATTTGTTGGGTCTTTTGAAACATTTAAGCAATTTGGATTTGTTTGTATGAAACATTCCAGAACACACAGAAAACAGTAGTTTATTCCATGGCCTCGATAAACAGGAGCAAATCTTCAATGAAATTTTTCTGAGGTCAAAATGCTAACAAGCCCAAGGTAACATTGATATATGATTGGTTAGGACCTCTGAAGTCTGAGCCTCATAATTACTCTTCTTGTGTCTTCTATGGCTTTATCCTCTGAAGCTTGCAATTCATTAACCAAAATGATTAGTCTCAGCCACACTTTAAGACCCTGGCTTCACTCCTAATGACTTAATCTATATTGTACTTAGCTTTAAATGCTATTTACTAGGAGCGATTCATAATTATTCTTTTCGATGATATATTTTGTCTATCGGTAAGTTGGCTTTTTTTTTTTAACACCAGCTATTCACATTCCTTCCTGATGGACACAGAGTAAAGATTGTGAACATTTTTCTTATTTTCAGCCTTAAAAGAAAGTACAATAAGAAAGAATTAAAAATGTGTCATAAACAATTATATGCATTATTCATGTGTGTTTTTTCCTGTGAAGACACTTTTATTTCTATCCAAACATTTACAATTCTGATGTCTGATATTGCATCCAAAATGAAGAAAAAAATACCAAGTTGTTGTTGCTAGTTCCTTTGTTACCAACACAGCACTATTTTTAAAAAAGTATCTTCTTGTCTCCTTTCACCAGTTCTACAATGGTACTAAATTTTAAATGTTCCAGGTGAACAGCATTTATTACTGCAATGTAAATGTGGCTTGCAGGTTGAACATCCTGTTTTAACTTACATATTAAACTAAAAGTTAACAGCAGATGGAGGTGTCAGAAATATTTCCACTAGATATCTTATTTGAGCAAAACATTTATCATTATTGCTTATAGCAGAGCTATGAAAATTGAAAGCTTCCCCCCAAAGGAGGTCAAAACTTCTCCAGTTTCCTTGACTTTTAAGTAGCTATGCAGTAGATATAAAGAATGAGAAACTGCAAATTCTTTTGTTGCTAGTAATAAAAGAGACTCATGCTGAGCTGTCAAAAGTATTTGACCTTAAATGTACACATATTGTCTTATAATTTAAATTACATTATCTTATAAAATATTATTTTATATCTTATGTAATATAACAATATATTTCAAATCAAACTTAAGTGTATAACTTTACTGCAATATATTTTCTCATTCTACAGTGATATTTTTAAAGAAGAAATAAAGAATAGCTGTAACAATCATAATCTGAGGAGAGTTACCCACAGACTAAGACAGAGCTGCAGATCACTTACAGGACAGAATCATAGTACCTTACCCTGTGAATTTTGTGTTCATACTGTCAAAGGTGTATCATCCAGTAAGTTTGATCTGCATGAACTCAAATACAGTGTTTAGGACTGAAGATTCTATTCATGTCAGTTTTCTAAATTACATAATTACTACATCAAATACACATTGACTGCCGAGCCGGTACTATCTTGTGTGTGTAGATGGAATCCCTAGGAAATTCAGTAATTTTAGCATTAGACTTCCAATAAATTGTGGATATATCCAGTTAGGGAAGAATGCAAAGACTATAAGCCATATTCAGAATTTCAGGGGGAAAAAATCAAAGAAAAAGATAAGGTATGCTTGCCATCTCTGTTTGCCCCTCCAAATCCACTCTCCACTCTGTGCCACAATAGACCGACCTATTGAAATACATTATCAAATGTCCTGTGCCCTCTACTTCCATCTGGGGAGGCCCATGGGAATTGTAAGAAAGGCATGAGAAAGGTCAGGGCTCCCGGACTCCCTTCCTTTGAAGTCACCTCAGCCTAGCTGAACCTCTTGGAAAGAGGGCACTACTGCACTCAAGATGGCCTATTCTACACAATTCCTTCTGGTTCTATTAACCTCTCTGACCCCATATCACCTTCATATTTAGGGAGGGTAACCTTCTGGTAGGAAGGTTCTGGGATTCTGCACTAACCTTTGTGGTTTTCTGAGAATGCAGCCATTTCTTGTTAACTCACCACTTCACTACTCTATAAATAAACCATCTTTAAATGATCATAATTTGAGTGTGCCTTCTATTTTCTGTTGCTTAATACAGCAATTGATACCAGTAGTGTCCTGGGAAACTTACCCTCAAAATGGGATTATGAGATTTAGTTGTTCATAAAATTCAGAAGCTCACAGGTAACCTCCATTCTGGGAGGCAGCGAGGGGGGCGGGAGGGGGAGGAGCACAAGTAACCTGTGGAATGTGGTGGCATCATAATTACTCAAATTATCACTGGTAGTAACCTTTGAATAAAATACAGTTGGAGGAAGCAGCATTGTGTGATTAAGTGCTTTGACACCATGCTGTGGCAAAAACAGTGAGTTTTAAAGTTCCAAAGAGTCACTGGTTTCTTCGAATGGCCCTAGAGAATTAAGAGAGGACAAAGAGAAATTTAGAACTATGACTGTGAAACTAAGAACATATGTGAAAAAGAAAGTGTCTCTATGACAGCTTGCGTGATGCCTGTTGGGCACACATGACTGAGAAGCATGCATCAATGCCCCAGGTCTTTTAGCTAAATGACACTAGTGGAGAAGGAGCAGGACCCTGAGACATGATATGGGGAAATAAAACAGGCATGGATGAAGCTGAAGACCTTGAAAATTGATCCCTTAAGTCCCTCTGGACATGTATAGGATAATAAATTCTAGATTTCAGCGAGGGGGTGGGGATTAATCCAACTTTTTTGGAGATTAACAGGTTAGTTATTATACTTAAGTCAGATCAAGACAAACCCCACCCCATGATAAAGGTTAGTTTGATTAGGAAACCTGCATTTGGTTCCCAAATGGATACATTACCCTTTACCTGTATGATCCCAGAAAGAAAAATACCCCAATACTTTATAACTTATTAGTTATGGGCTCTGAATTCAAGCTTATCCTCGGAGATTGAAATGCCATCATTTCCACTAGTCAGAGTAAGCCTCAAATTGTTCTAGCAGTGATTTGAGAACATATAGTAGAAAGAGAATACTGTACAGTTGAACCTTGAACAACATGGGGCTTAGGGGCACTGATCTCCACCCAGTCAAAAATATGCATAAAACATTTGATTCTCCAAGTCTCAGTTGTTCCTTCATATCCACAGGAAGTTGGATCCAGGACACGTTGCAGATACAAAAAAACTGTAGGCTATTAAGTCCCTTATACAAAATGGTGTAGGTCAATGCATGCAGTTGGTTCTCTATATCCACAAATCCCTACTGTGGATCAAAAATATTGTTTTCAGGGAAGATATAAAAGGAAGTGGTTTGTTAACACTAGAAAATACTTGGTTATACAGGTAAGTAGGTTTCTTGCCGAAACCGGTTTGGCTCAGTGGATAGAGCGGCGGACTGAGGGGTCCCAGGTTCGATTCCAGGCAAGGGCATGTACATTGGTTGCAGGCACATCCCCAGTGGGGGGGGGGGGGTGCGGGAGGCAGCTGATCGATGTTTCTCTCTCATCGATGTTTCTGACTCTCTATCCCTCTCCCTTCCTCTTTGTAAAAAATCAATGAAATATATTTTTTTTAAAAAAAGACTTTATAAAAAAAAAGTAGGTTTCTTGATGGTTTCAAAGCTGTGAAATACAGCTAATATTGTGAATTTCTAAAAAGAACATATACTTAAAAGGGAAAGATACTTTAAACTTATCTAAAATAAAACCTTTTAGAGGGTTGAAATACTGAGTAATATCTTTTTTTAAATGTATCTTTATTGTTGAAAGTATTACAGATGTCCCCTTTGTTGTTGTTTTTCCCATTGACCCCCTCCACCGTGTACTGGCCCCTCCCAGGCCTTCACCACACAATTGTCTGTGTCCATGGGCTATGCATATATGCATATACCTTCCCTGGTTAATCTTCCCCCATCCACTTACCCTCGAGCTCCCCGCACTTCCCTCTGAAATTCATCAGTCTGTTTCATGCTTCTATGTCTCTGGATCTATTTTATTCATCAGTTTACTTTGTTCATTAGGTTCCACATATGAGTGAAATCATGTGATACTTATCTTTCTCTGATTGGCTTATTTCACTTAGCATAATGCTCTCCACAGATCACTAACATTCCACTCCATAAAGTTCATGACTGCCTTCAATTGAAGTTTTATGAAAATGGGATGGAGGGTGTTTTAGACCCCGTTGTCTTTTGAATTCCATTTTTGATCAGAAGAGTAAAAATTCTAAGTTCCTTTTTCCTTTCATGTCCCCTATTTTTTCAATTGACCATAGGGGAAAAATAATGTGATCAGGAAAAACTGTGGTCTAATTTGTAAGAACTCATTATGCTGAAAGTTAAGAGTAAGAGTACTTCGCTTTTCTGATTTACTCAGCAACACCACCAAAAGTATTTCTGGAACGTACTGTCTGAAACCTGTGCTAGGCACTGCAAAATAATCAGCCAGCCATAATTTCTGCCCTCTGGAAGCCTTAGCATTCAAAGCATTTGAAAAATTAAATAATTCCTGAACAAGCACTGCCTATGCTTAAAATGTAAGCATAGGCAGTACTTGTATATATTGCTTTCAATCTGTGGTTGGTTCAATCCAAGGATACAAAACCCAGGGATATGGAGGGCGGGCTGTATACTTATTAAAAAAAAATCCTCATTTAAGTGGAACCACGCAGTTCAAACCCGTGTTGTTCAAGGGTTAACTGTATACTTAATTAACAGGCATAATTCTTATATTGGTTACCTAATATATGGAATAAAAGATGTTATGGGAGGAAGAGATACAGAAAAATCCTCCGTATCACTTCCCTCCCTGAAAATAGTAAACCAAAATACCATCCCTGGAAGAATTACAAAAATTAGTGCCACCATCAAGGACTTGAGTTATACAATCGTTGTGACTCCCAGCACAGCACCGATTGACTGGCCTCTTTAGTCAGTGCAAATGCCTGATGCGTCACAGGGAATGACAGACTATCAAAAACTTCAGTGCAGATACCCATCCCAGCTACAGCTACAGATCAGGTATCTTTGCATTTACATGTCAGAGACAAGTGTACTTTTGCTGTCTCGCCACAGGGCTATATCAATTCTAGCTTTCTTTCATAATATACAGAGACTGCTCATTTTCTAATTCGCCAGCACCCAGGACAACTTAGTAAGACAAGTCTGTGCTATAAAGTAGGAGATAAACTACAAATGTTCATGAATTGGCCCTGTTGATGCCCTTTCCAGGAGTCCAATAGCTTGAGTCACGTCAGAAATATTCTTTCTTTTTTATTTTTATTACTAGAGGCCTGGTGCACAAAATTTGTGCACTCAGGGGGGGCAGTCTTTCAACACGGCCTGTGCCCTCTTGCAGTTCAGGAACCCTCAGGGTATGTCTGACTGATGGATTAGGCCCACTCCCCGGCAGTCAAACATCTTTAGCACTGCCACAGAAGCGGGAGAGGCTCCCGCCACCATCACTGCACTCACCCACCATGATCACAACTTCTGGCTGAGCAGCGCTCCCCTTGTGGGAGGGCACTGACCACCAGGGGGAAGCTCCTGCGTTGAGCATCTACCCCCTGGTGGTCAGTGTGCATCATAGCGACCGGTCGGTCTCCAATATCCCCCGATGGGTCCAGGATTGCGAGAGGGCACAGGCCAGGACGAGGGACCCCACTGGTGCACTATTGGGGCCAGGGAGGGAAGCGGGAGGTTGGCCAGCCATGGAGGGAATGGGCAAGGTCTCCAGGGCATGTCCAGCCTGTCTAGCTCAGTCCAAATCAGCCGGACCCCAGCAGCAAGCTAACCTACTGGTTGGAGCATCTGCCCCCTGGGGGTCAGTGAGCATCATAACAACTGGTCAATAGGTCGACTGTCGGCCCCCTGTCAGTCAGTGCACGTCATAGTGACTGATCGACCAGTCAACTGTCTGACCCCTGGTAGTCAGTGCACGTCATAGTGAACATTGAGCAGCCTTAGCATATCATTAGCATATTATGCTTTGATTGGTTAACCGGCCAACCAGACGATTGGACACTTAGCATATTAGGCTTTTATTATATAGGACTAGAAGCCCGGTGCACGAAATTCGTGCACGGCGGGGGGTTGTTCCTCAGCCCAGCCTGTACCCTCTCCAATCTGGGACTCCTGGAGGGATGTCCGACTGCCCCTTTAGGCCCGATCCTGGTGGGATTGGGCCTAAACGGGCAGTCGGACATCCCTCTCACAATCCAGGACTGCTGGCTCCCAACTGCTTGCCTGCTTGCCTTTCTGATTGCCCCTAACCGCTTCTGCCTGCCAGCCTGATCAGCCCCTAACCACTCCCCTGACAGCCTGGTTGATGCTTAACTGCTCCCCTGCCAGCCTGTTTGCCCCCAACTTCCCTCCTCTGCCAGCCTGGTCACCCCTAACTGTCCTTTCCTGCAGGGTTGATCACCTCCAACTGCCCTCCCTTGCAGGCCGGGTGCCTCCCAACAGCCCTCTCCTGCTGGCCATCTTGTGGTGGCCATCTTGTGTCCACATGGGGTCAGGATCTTTGACCACATGGGGGCAGCTATATTGTGGGTTGCAGTGATGATCAATCTGTATATTACTCTTTTATTAGATAGGATAGAGGCCTGGTGCACGGGTGGGGGCCAGCTGGTTTGCCCTGAAGGGTGTCACAGATAAGGGTGGGGGTTCCCTTGGGGTGTGGGGCGGCCTGAGCGAGGGGCCTGTGGTGGTTTGCAGGCCGGCCACAACCCCTGGCAACCCAAGGGGAGGCCCTGGTATCTGGAATTTATTTTCCTTCTACAATTGAAACTTTGTAGCCTGGGGCGGCAGCCATTTTTGTGGCAGTTAATTCACCTTCTACAATTGAAACTTTGTTGCCTTAAGCAGGTGAGCCCGGCCAGGGTGTGTGGAAAGCTTTGCTTCCGCTGTTGCCGCCGGCAACCCTGGCCTGTTCTCTCAAGCTCCATTCTGCCGCCATTTGTTTGAATTTGTTTACCTTCTATAATTGAAACTTTGTAGCTTGAGTGGAGGCTTAGGCCTGCAACGGCTATGGAAAGCTTGGCTTGCTCTGTTACCTGGGAAACCTTGCTCTCTGTGGCTGTAGCCATCTTGGTTTGGGTTAATTTGCATACTCGCCCTGATTGGCTGGTGGGCGTGGCTTGGCTGGTGGACGTGGCTTATGTAGCGGAGTGATGGTTAATTTGCATATTACCATTTTATTAGAGAGGATTATTATTATTTTATTTTTTAAAGTATTACAAATAGTGGTACATATGTCTCCTGTTTTCCCCCGTTTACCTCCCCCGGTCACCCCTACCCCCAGCACATGCCCTCACAACCCCCAGTGTCTGTGACAATTGGTTATGCTTATATGCATGCATACAAGTCCTTTGGTTGATCTCTTACCCTCCAATCCTCCCCTGCCTTCCCGCTGACATTTGACAGTCTGTTCAATGCTTCTCTGTCTCTGGATCTGTTTTTGTTCATCAGTTTATGATGTTCTTTATATTCCACAAATGAGTGAAAGCATGTGATATTTATCTTTCTCAAACTGGCTTATTTCACTTAGCATAATGCTCTCCAAGTCCATCCACGCTGTTGCAAATGGTAAGAATTCCTTCTTTTTTACAGCAGCGTAGTATTCCATTGTGTAGATGTACCACAGTTTTCTAATCCACTCATCTGCTGATGGGCACTTAGGTTGTTTCCAAATCTTAGCTATTGTAAATTGTGCTGCTATGAAAATAGGGGTGCATATATCCTTTCTGATTGGTGTTTCTGGTTTCTTGGGATATATTCCTAGAAGTGGGATTACTGGATCAAATGGAAGTTCCATTTTTAATTTTTGAGGAAACGCCATATTGTTTTCCACAGTGGTTACACCAGTCTGCATTCCCACCAGCAGTGCACAAGGGTTCCTTTTTCTCCACATCCTCTCCAGCACTTTTCCTTTGTTGATTTGTTGATGATAGCCATTCTGACAGGTGTGAGATGGTACCGCATTGTTGTTTTGATTTACATCTCTCAGATGATGAGTGACTTTGAGCATGTTTTCATATGTCTCTTAGCCTTCTGTATGTCCTCTTTAAAAAGTGTCTATTTAGGTCCTTTGCCCGTTTTTTTTTTTTTATTGAATTGTTTATCTTTCTTTTGTTAAGTTGTATGAGTTCCCTGTAAATGTTGAAGATAAAATCCTTATCAGAGATAACATTGGAAAATATGTTCTCCCATGCAGTGGGCTTTCTTATTGTTTTGTTGATGGTTTGTTTTGCTGTGCAGAAGCTTTTCATTTTGATGAAGTCCCATTTGTTTATTTTCTCCTTAGTTTCCATTACCCTAGGAGCTATATCAATAAAGATATTGCTAGGACATATGTCTGATATTTTTCTGCCTATGGATTCTTCTAAGGTTTTTTATGGTTTCCCATCTTACATTTAAGTCCTTTAACAATTTTCAGTTTGTTTTGTGTATGGTGTAAATTGGTGATCTAGTTTCATATTTTGCAAGTTCTGGGCAATTTTCCTAGCACAATTTATTGAAGAGACTGTCTTGACTCCATTGTATGTTCTTGCCTCCTTTGTCAAATATTAATTGAGCATAATGGCTTGGGTTGATTTCTGGGTTCTCTGTTCTGTTCCACTGGTCTAGATGTCTGTTCTTATGCCAGTACCAGGCAGTTTTGAGAACAGTGGCTTTGTAGTATAGCTTGATATCTGGTAATGTGATCCCTCCAACTTTGTTCTTCTTTCTCAAGATTCCTGCAGCTATTCGGGGTCCTTTTGTAGTCCCGATGAACTTTTAGAGAGTTTGTTCTAGGTCTTTGAAGTGTGCCATTGGTATTTTAATGGAGATTGCATTGAATTTATAATTAGGTAGTATGGACATTTTAATGATGTTGATTCTACCAATCCATGAACATGGTATATTCTTCCATTTGTTTATGTCTACCTCTGTCTCTTTTTTCAGTGTCCTGTAATTTTCTGAGTACAGGTCCTTTACCTCCTTGGTTAAATTTATTCCTAGGTATCTTAATTTTTTTGTTACAGTGGTAAATGGGATTATTTTTTCTGTGAGTTCATTATTGGTGTATAAAAAACCCATAGATTTCTGGGTGTTAATTTTGTATCCTGCTACATTGCCGAATTCATTTATTAATTCTAGTAGTTTCTTGATGGAGTGCTTAGGGTTTTCTATGTGCAATACCATGCTATCTGTGAATAATGACAATTTTACTTCTTCTTTTCCAATTTGGATGTTTCTTATTTCTTCTTCTTGTCTAATTGCAATGGCTACACTTCCAGTACTATATCAAACAGGAGTGGTAAAAGTGGGCATCCCTGTCTTGTTCCCATTCTCAGGGGAAAAGGTTTTAGTTTTGCCCATTGAGTATGATGTTGGCTGTAGGTTTGTCATATAAGGCTATTATTGTGCTGAGGTATGATACTTCTATTCCCACCTTGCTGAGAGTTTTTATCAAGAAAGGGTGTTGGATTTTGTCAAATGCTTTTTCTGCATCAATTGATATAATTATATGGTTTTTATCTCTCAACTTGTTTATGTGATGTATCACATTTATTGATTTGCAGATATTGTACTATCCTTCCATCCCCGGAATAAATCACACTTGATCATGGTGTATGAACTTTCTAATGTAATGCTGGATCAGATTTGCTAGAATTTTGTTGAGAATTTTGGCATCTTTGTTCCAAAATTCTCAACAAAATAGGTACAAATAAGACTAACTTCAAAAGAGTAAGCACACTGCTTATTCATACATATATATATTTTAGAGGCAAAAATATCTCATATTTGGGTGAGTTGCCTGCAAGCACCAAATTTGCCAGTTTTAAGTGTGGTCTAGAGCAGGAAATTTTATTTCATCAGACTTAATTAGGTTTGTGTAATTATTGGGCATAATGACTCAGTAGTTCAAATGGTTTAGGAGTTGTCTGTGGCATATAGATGCCATATAAAGTTTCTGATAAACACAAGAAAGAAAATAAGTAAAATTCCAAGGGGTTTTTGAAGTAAACCTATGTCCTCCCATTTTGGCAACTGTTCCACACCTGAAAAGCAGCTCCCGGCTTGTCATGGGGCCTTCATACAGACTAAATGACTGAACACGAGATGGTTATATGAACCAGATTGCCCATATGATGACAATCCAACACACCTTACCATGGGACATGCACAGCAGCATTCCATCCTAAATCAGAGGTGAGGTGTGTAAGACAGAGCTCCAGCAGCTCCTGAAGACATGTGTGAACTTCATGGCAGGTAACTAAGACTCCAGTGGCACCTGTTCCTACTGATCCGTTCCCTCTCTCATCCCACAGCTGTGGACCCATGGAAAGCTCTCTATGACAAATTAATAAAAGAGGGAAAGACGTGGCCTTATTCCTGGATGATCTTCTTAGTGCACCAGAAACAGAAGTATACACCCCAGTCAGAAATGGGCCTGAAAGGCAGTGGAATGGCAAACCTTCCATATGGAAGTGGCTTTCACATTGTGGGAAGGAAAAATGGCCACACATGGGTCTGCTGGAACAGAACTTAGAACAAAATTGGAAAGTCAATAACAAAGTGATGGGGTAAAAGATAAATGTTAAAAATTTCTGGAGTCAAGATTCATAATTTAAAAGACATTAGCTCCCAAGAAAAATAGAACCATTCCCTTATTCTTAAGTAAAAAAAACAAACAAACCAAAAAAAAAAAAAAAAAACCCACAAATCAAATGTTTCCAAAAATGTAGAGAAAATGAGAATGATTAAATTTAAGTAATTTCTTTTGAAAAATATGTTGTCAATGATAATCAGGCTGTGATACAGATAAATTTTCCAATATAATGATTTTTCATGTTTCTTGTTTTGAAGGCAGCAATTTTCAACATTTGCTTAAATTTACATCAGTGCAACAGTATAATTAATTGCATTCTTGGTCATACAGAGTTATAATAATGTTTCCCCCTTTTTTTGGAATGCTAGAAAGCAGTCTTAAATGTTAAGTACCTGAATAGGCTGTGGCTGGTTACCATATGGAGGCAGGAATTCATGGTCTGGGTAAACCCATCTTAACATTCTGAGATTGGCTACATAATGGATCCTGGAAACTGACTGCTTAGGGCCAGTTTCAGGATCACATCAAGGTTCTAGAGCTCAGGATTATTTCAACAGGCCTGCAGTAATGACACCCATTACTTAGTGACTTAACCCAAGTTTTACCAAGGACTATGCCAACTTCAGTACATTTTAGCATTTATCCCCTATAATTAATTAATCCTATATAATAAAAGCTTAATATGCAAATTGACCAAACAGCAGAACGAACGGTTGCTATGATGCACACTGACTACGAGGAGGCAGACACTCAACGCAGGAGCTGCCCCCAGCCTGCAGGTCCAAGGCCAGCCAAGGTAAGTGCCAGTGGGGACCCCCCGATCACCCTGCCGGTCGCCCCACAGAGGGAGGCAACCGAGAGCAGCAGCAGGGGCCAGGGCCAACCAGTGAGCAGGCAGTGCTGCCCCCCAATAGCCCCACTGGTTGCCTGCCAATTGTCCTGCTGGTCACCCTACAGAGGGAGGTGACCGGTGGTAGCAGGGGTTGGGGCCAGCTGGCGAGCAGGCCAACACCACCCCCCGATGCCCCTGCCAGTTGCCTTCAAGGCAGGTGCCAGGGCCCCCCACCCCCTGATCTCCCTGCTGGTCACCTCACAGACTGGCCCTGATCACCAGCTAGGCCTAGGGACCCTACCCATGCACGAATTTTATGCATCCAGTCTCTAGTAATTTTATAATTAAGTGGCTTAAATGATTTCTCTGATTATGTTAATAAGTTAAAGATTTCTAAGGTCTAACAACATTGATCTGAAATCTAAATTTGTATACAAGGAGAGATCAACCAAAGGACTTGTATGTATGCAGAAACGCATAACCAATAGACACAGACCCTAGGCGGGGAGAGGGCATGAGCGGGGGAATGGGGAGGCAATGGAAGGATAAGGACACATATGTAATACCTTAATCAATAAAGAAAATTTTAAAAAAAGAGATCATGGGTGAAAATATTTAAATAAATAAAGCAATGCTAGTTTAAAAAAAAAAAGAAAACATATTATGTAAGCAATGGAAAATCAAGACCACTTAATGGGGAATATATATATATATATATATATATATATATATATATATATATACACACACACACACTAGAGGCCCAATGCATGATTGAAATTGCATGAGGAGGCACTCTGCCTCCAGCCGTGTGAGGAGGCGCCCCACGGGGGCCAGGATCTGCACCTGACTCATGCAGCATCAGCCGCTGTGGGAGTCAGGCCAGACCAGCTCCGCAGGGGGCCAGGACCCGAGCCTGACTCACAGCATCCCCTGACCCCCCTGCCTGTGTCCGTTCCAGGGCCGCCGGAGCTGCCGCGCCAAATCAGGCAGGCCCACCTGCCTCTGTCTCAGTCTCCACTCCGGGCCTCACCTGCACGCGCAACCTCCTCCTGTCTGGTCATGACAAGTTATGGAGTCTTGGCCTAATTTACATATCACTTATTTATATAAATAGATATACTAGAGGCCCAGTGCACGAGTTCATGCACAGGTGGGGTCCCTCAGCCTGGCCGGCGATCAGGGCCAATTGGGGACATCTCACCCAGTCCCGATCAGGGACGATGGGGCCCAGCCAGCCGGGGAGGGGACCACGGGAGGTTGGCTGTGGGAGCGCACTGGCTACCAGGGGGCAGCTCCTGCATTGAGCGTTTGTCCCCTGGTGGTTAGTGTCCATCATAGCAACTGGTCAACCAGTTATCAGTCATAATGGTCACTTAGGCTTTTATATATATAGATATATCCATAAACAATTATTTAAGAATATCCTGTCCTCCCCCAAATAGTTACAGTAATCTTGAGAAAGAAGAACAAAGTTGGAAGAATCACAATACCAGATATCAAGTTAACTACAAAGCCTCTGTGCTCAAAACAGCCTGGTACTGTCACAAGAACAGACATATAGACCAATGGAAGAAAACAGAGAACCCAGAAATCAACCCAAGCCATTATTCCCAATTAATATTTGAAAAAGGAGGCAAGAGCATACATTGGAGCAGAGACAGTCTCTTCAATAAATGGTGTTGGGAAAATCAGACAGGTACATGCAAAAAGATAAAACTAGACCACCAACTTATACCATACACAAGAATAAACTCAAACTGGATAAAAGACTTAAATGCAAAGAGTGAAACCATAAAAGTCCTAGAAGAAACCATAGGAACCAAAATATCAGACATCTCTGGTAGCAATATGTTTACCAATAAATCTCCTAGGATAATGAAAACTAAGGAGAAAATAACCATATGGTAATACGTCAAAATAAAAAGCTTCTGCACAGCAAAAGAAACCATCAACAAAATAACAAGAGAGCCCACTATATGGCAAAACATATTTGCCAATGATACATCCCATAAGGGGAACTCATACAACTTAACAAAAGAAAGACAAACAATCCAATCAATAAATGGGCACAGGACCTAAATAGACACACTCCAAGGTAGACATACGGAAAACCAAGAGACATATGAAAAAAATTGCTCAAAGTAACTAATCATCCAAGAGATGCAAATCTAAATGACATTGAGATATTGCTTCACACCTGTTAGAATGGCTGTCATAAAAAAATCAACAAAAGACAAGTGCTGGTGAGGCTGTGGAGAAAAGAGAAACCTAGTACACTGCTGGTGGGAATGCAGACTGGTGCAGCCATTATGGAAAACAGAATGGAGTTTTCTCAAAAAATTAAAAATGGAGCTGCCATTTGACCCAATGATCCCATTTCTAGGAATATATCCTAAGAAACACAAAACACTCATCAGAAAAAATACATGCACTCCTACGTTCATAGCAGTGCAATTTACAATAGCTAAGATTTGGAAACAGCCTAAGTGTCCATCAGCAGATGAATGGATTAAAAAAAAAAACCTGTGGTACAATGGAATAAAAAAGAAAGCAATAAAAAAGAAAGAACTCTTACCATTTGAAACATTAAGGATGGACCTGGAGAGTATTATGCTAAGCGAAATAAGCCAGTTAGAGAAAGATAAGTATCACATGATTTCACTCATATGTGGAATCTAATGAATCAAATAAACTGATGAACAAAAATACACCCAGAGACATAGAAGCATGAACAGTCTGTTGAACCTCAGAGGGAAGGCAGGGGAGGGTGGATGGGAAGAGATCAACCAATGAACTTGCATACATATATGCATAACCTGTGGACACAGACAATGGGGTGGTGAGGGCTTTGGGGAAGGGACTGGAGTGGGCTGGAAGAGGTTATTGGGGGAAAAAGGAGCACCTAATAATACTTTCAACAATAAAGATTTTAAAAATGAAAAAAAAAATCTCCTTTTTCTTATGAATCTAATAGAAAGCCCTCTCTTTGTTTTATAAAAATGCATAAGTTAAACATAAGGGGCAGCTGTCATTGCCCTTTTAACTTCACTTTCAACATACTCTTAAAGAAGGAACAGAAGTCTATTCTTATTGTGGTTTATATGGCAAATTGGGATTCTTTTATTCATTTACAAAAATTATTTGACTTGAACTGTGCATATAGTATAGGATATGCAGTTGTGCAAGGCAGGAAGACAAGAGAGACTTCACATAGCCTGATTCTGCCCTTGAACTTCCTACAACCTAGAATAGACCTCATTGTTGTTTTAAAATTTGCATCTCTCTGATGATCAGTAACTTTGAGCATCTTTTCATATGTCTCTTGGCCATCTTCATGTGCACTTTGGAGAATTGTCTATTTGGGTCCTTTGCCCATTTTTTGATTGGATTGTTTGTCTTTCTTTTGTTAAGTTGTATGAGTTCTTTATATATTTTGGATATGAACCTTTTATCAGATGTTTCATTGCCAAATATGTTATTTCATACAGTGGGCTCCCTTTTCATTTTGTTGGTGGTTTCTTTTGCTGTGCAGAAGCTTTTTTATTTTGATGTAGTCCCATTTGTTTATTTTCTCCTCAGTTTCCGTTGCCCTAGGAGATGTATCTGCAAACATATTGCTACCAGAGATGTCTGATATTTTGGTGCCTATGGTTTCTTCTAGGACTTTTATGGTTTCACAACATATATTTAAGTCTTTTATTCATTTTGGGTTTATTCTTGCGTATGGTGTAAGTGGATAGACTAGTTTCATTTTTTTGTACTTATCTGTCCAATTTTCCCAACACCATTTATTGAAGAGGCTGTCTTGACTCCATTGTATGCTCATGACTCCTCTGTCAAATATTAATTGAGTGTAATGGCTTGAATCAATTTCTGGGTTCTCTGTTTTGTTCCATTGATCTATATACCTGTTCTTGTGCCAGTACCAGGCTGTTCTAATATATAGTGGCTTTGTAGTAAAACTTGATATCTGGTATTGTGATTCCTCCAACTTTGTTCTTCTTTCTCAGGATTACTGCGCTAATTGGGGTCTTTTTTGGTTTCATATAAATTTTTGGAGAGTTTGTTCTAGGTCTGTGAAATATGCCATTGGTATTTTAATGGGGATTGCATTGAATTGCTTTGGGTAGTATGGACATTTTAATGATGTTGATTATACCAATCCATGAACATAGTATATTCTTCCACTTGTTAATATCTCCCTTTAGCTCTTTTTCCAACATCCTGTAGTTTTGAGTTCAAAATTTTTACCACATTGGTTAAGTTTATTCCTAGTATCTTATTTTTTTTGTTGCAATGGTAAATGGAATTGTTTGCTTAGTTTAACTTTCTAAAGCTTCATTATTGGTGTATAAAAAAGCCATTTCTGGTGTAATTTTTGTATCCTGCTACATTACCAAATTCCTTTATCAAGTCTAGTAGTTTTTTTGGTGAAGTCTATTGGGTTTCTACGTACAATTTCATGTCATCTGCAAATAATGAGAGTTTCACTTCCTCTTTTCAAATGTGGATGCCTTTTATGTTTTCTCCTTATCTGATTGCTATGACTAGCACTTCCAGCACTATCTATATATATAAAACCCTACTATGCAAATAGACCAAACGGCGGAATAACCAAACAACTGGTCGCTATGACGTGTGCGAACCACGAGGAGATGAGCACAGAACATGGTGGGCGTCAGCAGCAGGTGGCAGAGTGCAGAACATGGCAGGCATTGGCTGCGGCGGGATGGTGGAGCAGGTGAGTGGGGGCACCAGACCAAGGCGGGTGCCAGTCGATGTCATCGGGGCAAGCCTCTGGTGGTTACTGAAAATTCTTTGCTCCTGTGCACCACAGTCCTGCCCAGTGCTCATGCATGCTGCCAGTACTGGAGCTGCTGCTCACACCCACTGCCGGCGCTCGGCGCTGGCCCAGATCACTTGGCACCACCAGTGGGTGCAAGTGGTGGCTGTTGGGCCCGATGACCCCTCAGGGCTTCTCCACCTTCCCCTGCTCCTAAAAGGCGATCGGGGCCAGCAGCCGCCTCTCGCACCCATTGCTGGCAATGGACCCACTCGCATCCACTGCTGGTGCCTGGTGCCGGTCCTGATCGCTCAGTGCAGTTAGCAGGTGCAAGCAGGGAAGGCGCCATCAGCGCATGGGAGCAGCAACAGTGGAAGCGGGGCTGCCATCAGACAGGGGGCTGGGAGCCTCAGCGGGAGGGCCCAGGCAGGGGCATGGAGGATGGGCCAAGACCTTCCCTTGTGCCCTCTGCAGTCTCGCAGCTCACAGTTCCTTTCAAGGTGCATGAATTTGTGCACTGGGCCCATAGTGTTGAATAAAAGTGGTGAAAGCGGACATCCCTTTCTTGTTCCTGTTCTTACGGGAAATGGTTTTAGTCTATACCCATGGAGTATGATGTTAGCTGTTGGCTTGTCATATGTGGCCTTTATTATGTTGAGGTATGACCCTCTATTCCAACTTTGCTGAGCATTTTTATCAAAAATTGGTTTTGGATTTTGTTGAATGCTTTTTCTGTGTCTATTGATATAATCATAAGATTTATGTCTTTCAATTTGTTTAAGTGATGTATCTCATTTATTAATTTCCAAATATCATATCAGCCTTGCATCACTGTAATAAATCCCACTTGGTCATGGTGTGTGAGCTTTTTAATGTATTGCTAGATCTGATTTGCTAATATTTTGTTAAGGATTTTAGCTTCTATGTTCATCAGGGACATTGGCCTATATTTTTCTTTCTTTTTAGTGTCTTTATCTGGTTTTAGAATTAGGATAATGTTGGCCTCATAAAAAGAGGTTGGATGTGTTCCTTCCTCTTGGATTTATTTTAATAGTTCAAGGAGGATAGGTGTTAGTTCTTCTTTGAATGTTTGGATAAACTCCCCTGTGAAAGTGTCTAGAAAAGGGCTTTTGTTTGCTAGGAGTTTTTTTATTTCTTTGTTTGTTTGTTTGTTTTTATTACTGCTTCTATTTCATGAATTGTTATTGGCCTATTCAGGCTTTCTGATTCTTCCTGATTCAATTTTGGAAGATTATATTTTTCTAGGAATTTGTCCCTTTCATCCACATTTTTCAGCTTGTAGGCATATAGTTGTTCATAGTATTTTCTTGCAATGCTTTGTATTTCTGTGGTGACAGTTGTTACTTCACCACTTTTATTTCTGATTTTATTTATTTAGGTCCTCTCTCTTTCTTGATGGCTAAAGGTTCATTTCTGCTCTGATTGTTATTATTTCCTCCCTTCTACTTCCTCTGGGCTTTTATTGTTGTTCTCCTTCTAATTATAAAATTGTAGGGTTAGACAGTTTATTTTTAATTTTTCTTGTTTTTTTGAGGGAGGCTTGTAGTACTATGAACTCCCTCTCAGGACTGCTTTTGCTGTGTCCCAGAGACTTTGGCTTGTTGTGTGTTCATTTTCATTTTTTTCCAGGAAGTTTTTGAATTCATTGTTTAATAATATGCTATTTAGCCTCCATTTGTTTGAATATTCTTGAGTGTTTTTACTGTAGTTGTTTTATAATTTCATTCCACTATGATCTGAGAAGATGCTTGCTATAATTTTAATTTTCTTTAAATTGTAGAAACGTGTTTTATGTTCTAACATGTGGCCTATCTTTGAAATGACCCACGTGCACTTGAGAAGAATGTATAATCTGTAGCTTTGGGGTGAAATGTTCTATAAACATTAATTAAATCCATCTGATCCAGTGTTTCATTTAGAGTCTCTGTTTCCTTGTTGATTTTTTTGCCTGAAAGATATATCCAGTAAAGTCAGCAGGGTGTTAAAGTTCCCTACTATGACTGTATTGCTGTCTATCTCACCCTTAAAGTCCTCCTGAGGTGTTTTTTTTTTAATATACTAGAGGCTCAGTGCACGAATTCATGCACCTTGAAAGGAACTGTGGGCGGCAAGGCTGCAGTGGGCAAAGGGGTGGGTCTCGGCCCATCCTCTGTGCCCCCATTCGGCCCCTTCCACTGTGGCCTCTGTCCCTTCTCTGCCAGAAACCCACTCCCACTGGCAAGGGCAGGCAGAAAGCTTGGCTTCCTCTGTTACCTAGGAAACGTTGCTCTCTGTGGCTGTAGCCATCTTGGTTTGGGTTAATTTGCATGCTCGCTCTGATTGGATGGTGGGCGTGGCTTTTGGGTGTGTCGGAGGTATGGTCAATTTGCATATTTGTCTATTATTAGGTAGGCTGTTATAAGTAGTAGGAAATACTGTATTCGTAGCAATAATATACACCCTGTGACTTTCCTTCCTGATCTGGGAATGGTTCCCCAGTTCTTTGAACGTTTCCTGGCCCCTAATGTATTTTTTTTGTCATTCAGTGTAACTTTATTTACTGTTTATTGCACATGATTTGAGGTCTTTAATTTCTAACCACCAAAGATTCAAAGGACTATTTTTTCCATGAAGTTTAACATTAACATTAGTGAATTCGTGTATTCATGTGTTTTTATTGTAAACATCTGAATTATTCACATTGTCATAGATCCTGAACTCATAAGCGTGGACCATGCACAGGCTGGCAGCAAGCCAGGAAGCCACTCTGCAAGCAAACAGATACTCTGCATAAGGAGAAAAGTCATAGCACAACATTTAATGTCCAACTTGAGTCACCTCAGAATGTTATATATATATTGACTTCTTAATTCATATAGTATCAGGAACTCAACTGCTTGGTTGGTGATGGGGTTGACCTTGTTTCAGGAGGATTATTCCTGAAATAATTAAGGAAAGGGGTCTCAATCTTTCTTCTTGGTTGCTTGTTCCTCCCCAGCACCTTCATCTTTCTTCTCATCCTCAGCTTCTTGGGCATCTTCTCCTTCACCTTCACTTCCTTCTTCTTCTTCCTTTGCGTCCTCAAATTCTTCCTTGGCACCTTCTTCCTCTTCCTCTCCTTCCTCTTCATCAGCCACTTCCTTCTCCTTGTCCTCCTCTTCAGCTTCTACTTCAGAAGGGGGTTCATCCTTAGCTTCTTCAGCTTTTGCAGCCTCAATGGTCTCCTCCACCTCAATCTGCTCCTCCTGAAGGTGGCTGGTGTATTAAGAAGGGAAAGAGCGAGTGGACATCAAGTAGGAGCTAATCTCTAAACCACCGTAGGCAGATCACCAAAGATCTGGGAATTCTGGGAGTAGCCGCTGGCTATGCTTCCCATGCTGGTGAAACTGAGCCGGTCTCCTCACCTTCCAAGAGTTTCCTGTAAGCTACAATGTCAATATCCAAAACTATCTTCACATTGAAGAGGTCCTGGTATTCTTTTAAATATCCTGCCATTTCACTCTGTGGTTCTCAACTCATTTTCTAATTTGTTGATTGTGTCCTGCATAGCACTAACGTCGGAGTTCTGCTTATCCTCCAGCTCTTGCAGCTGCTTTCCCAGCGCTTCATTCATGCCCCGGCTTGCTTCCATATCCAGGGTCTTGGCCTTGAGCAGTTGCTGGCCCACACCGTGTAGGTGTTCTTGGCAGTGCTCTCGGTCAGCACGGTGAAGCGGCTCTTGTACCATTCTTCAGCATTGTGCATGTTCTTGGCAGCCAGCTTCTCGTACTGGGTGGAGATGTCCTTGAGCATAGCGGAGAGGTCAGACTTGGAGAACACATCCATCTCCACGGAGATCTGAGCATACTGGATCTGCGCCTGCAGCTCGGTGATCTCCTCTTTGTGCACCTTCTTCAGAAAGACAATTTTGTCCATCAGGCTGTTGATGCACTTTTCCAGCTCAGCGCCAGCAAAAGCCGCCTCATCTGCACCTTTGCTCACCGCCATCAGCCAGCCCTCTGCATCCTCATGGTTCAGCACCTCTTCCTGGTAGCTCGCCTGCAGGTTGTTCCCAGCCACTTCAGAGCCCTGGTGCCTCCTAACTGCCCACTTCCCTCTCCTCTCCAGGGACAGGGTGTGGTGGGGCAGGGCACAGGCATCCCATTTTAATTAAAATGTTCAACCCTGGCCTGCTCCACTGGTGTCCTCAGGTGGCCCAGGGGCAGACAGTGATCCCAGGGACCCTGGCCACCCCCACCTAAGAACCCCGCAGGTGACGTCAGGTGCTGTCCATGCCGCCTGCCTAGTCCCGATCGCCTCCTGGACTCCACGGGCAGCGTCAGGCACTGCCTGCTGGAACTGCCCAGTCCCGATCGACGCCTGGACTCCACAGGTGATGTCAGGCATTGTCCATGCCTCCTGCCTGGTCCCCTTCGCCGCCTGGACACTGTGGGAAGCATCAGGCACTGTCCATGCTGCCTGCCCGGTCCCAATCGCTGCCTGGACACTGTGGGCAGCGTCAGGTGCTGTCCATGCTGCCTGCCCGGTCCTGATTGCCCCCTGGACCCTACAGGTAGCGTCAGGCTCTGTCCATGGCGCCTGCCCAGTCCCCATCACCGCCTGGACTCCGTGGGCTATGTCACGCTCTGTCTGCTGGGCTTGCCCGGTCCCAATCGCCGCCTGGACCCCGGGATGACATCAGGTGCTGTCCATGCTGCCTGCCCAGTCCCAATCACCCCCTGGACCCCGCGGGTGACATCAGGCGCTGCCTGCTGGAACTGCCCAGTCCCAATCGCCACCTGGACTCCACAGGCGATGTCAGACGCTGTCCGCCGGGCCTGCCTGGTCCCAATCGCCGCCTGGACCCTGTGGGCAGCATCAGGCACTGTCCATGCTGCCTGCCTGGTCCCGATCGCTGCCTGGGTCCCAGGGCGATGTCAGGCACTGCCCACCAGGCCTGCCGATCCATGGCGGCCTGGACCCTGCAGGCTACGTTAGGTGCTGCCTTCCCCACCTGCATATGCAAATTTACCCGCCATCTTAGTTGGGTTTATTTGCATATCACTCCTGATTGGCTGTGGGCGTAGTGGAGGTATGGTCAATTAGCATCTTTCTCTTTTATCAGTGTAGATGATAGCTGTCTATAGTATATGGATATTGAACATGTAACATTGACACTGATAATGTTATACTCACTCAAAAAAAGATTTTAATGTTCATGAATAGAGAGAAATCAGGTTGAAATTTCCTTTTTTATAAAAAGGTAACAGACTGAACTATTAACATTGTCTAAATAGACTGACCACATAATTTCATTTTGAAAAAAAGAGAATGAGAGAGGACTCCATGAAAAGGAGTCTTGTCCTTGCTTACTTCAAATGCACTTTTTCAAAAATCCTTTATTACTAAGCACCATGCATATTCCAAACACATGGTGACCATGATGACTAGAGAGAAAAGCTACCCTAAACTTCAGATAGAAAAACCTCAAAAAATTTAAGTGAAAGACATAAATGGTAATGTAGTTTCAGACTCTAAAATGAGAAAGTTCAGAGAGTTTGGAAATCACTTGAAATTGAATTTCTACCTCTGAAATTTAAAAAAAAAAAAAAACTAATCATGGAGAATATCGGAAGATTCTTAGAAGTTCCATAAAGACCATCTGGTCGACTTTAACTTTTTAATTTACAAGTAGAAAAGGTGTACAGAGGCAGATAACCACCAATGTGAAAGAAACATGAGCCTGGGAGAATAGTGCCAGGAAACCCAGAATGAGCTGAGGTTTGTGAATAAACTGCATAAGGAAAATAAAATGTTTTTAAGTTATAGTTCTATCCAGAACAAGAACAAAGAGAGTTTACCTGTAAATATATCTGACAAAATTTTGTAAGTTGAACAAGGAACACAAAATGGGATTTTGAAAATTCCACTTTAGTTCCATATTCTCTGACCAGAAGATATTTTTTTTATCCTGGAGGAGATGGAATAAATATGGGTAAAAGCAATTGAACCTCAAGATATGTACAGAGATGATAAGATAGCATTTAGCTTCTTTAAATGATTTCAAGTCTCCAGGCCTAAGAAGATTAAGTGCCAGAGTAAGGTAAAAACTTGCAGATGAGATAGTCAATTGCATGAACAGAAATCTCTTATCTCCTAGCCACTGGGAAAAAATAGGAGATGTGACCAGAAATCCAGAGTTAGAAACATTTAGTCCTGACTTTCAAAATGAAAGGAAAAGATAGTGTCTTAGGGGAATTTATTTTTATAGTTTCTGTGTGTTCTCACTCTTCTAAACCAGTAACCAGGCCGCTGGGATGGTTGCAAGCAGAAAGCAGACATAGGTTATGATCAGTGCCTCTTTCAGTCCTTTGTGAAAACCCACGTTCCTTGAAGAGATGTTAAGTTGTAGATATCATTAATGGTCACCAAATATTCCTCTACAATTTCTAGCCTCCTTAGCATTTAATTTTGGACCATCTGACTAGTTCAGGCTAATGAATTATGAGTGGAAGCAATATATTTTATTTCCAGGCCAAGGCATTAAAAGCCTAATTCCTCCTCTAACTCTCTCTTTCCCTGACACAGGTTGAAATAGTGGCATCATAAAATGGAAGGAGCCTGGTTCCTTGAGTCACTAGAAAGAGGACAACCTCTGACAATTCCCATAATCAGAATTTATGTGAGTAAAATACAGACTTTTGTTGTGTTAAACTACTTATATTTTTTGATATCTTAGGGTGAGCATTAATTTCCCTGCTCTCTTTAGTTACTCATATAATTAAAGAGTTTAGAGATAGATAAATCCTTGGACATTGTTAGAGTGGAATTTTAATTTCATTTAAAGGAGGCTTTTGTCAACTGTGTGTTTTGGCCTTATCCTCAGGCTGGCATTCTTCATGGTGGTAAAGTGGGTTCAAACAGTTCCAGACCTCACATGCGTGCATCTTATAATGCAAAACAAGAGAGACTACTTTTTCCTCAATCTAAAACTCCACTTGTTAGTGTGATTAGGCTGTCTATGAACTAAGCTCAATTATGCTTATTAGCTTTAACCAATCAGCATCAAAATACAAGGATAAAGATGGATCAATTCCTCTTCAACCTCATAGTTGCTACAGGTTGAGGGGAAGTTAGGATGAATTCTAGGAAGAAACACTGTAAAACATACTAAGGAGTTCTCTAATGTCCCTTAGATATTTACTCTGCCTTGTTCAAAACATTCATAATGACTTTACAGCATATTTAGTGGAGTCATATAGCTTGTAAATAAAGTCAGTATGTTAGATAAAATAATCAGGGTTCAAAATGTTAATAATGAATTTGAATAATAGTTCAGGTCTAGCAATATAAAGGTTCCTTAATTAGAAATTTAATAAACCAATATGTAAGATATAAGTAAGAACCTAGACTTGAGTTTAAAAGGATTACTTATATAAATATAGGACCAGATAGATAAATATTAGTACTGTATCTTACAAAATATTAAGGTGTTACAGTAAACAGCAAACATGATAGCAATGTGATGAGACCATTCAACAGGTAGAACAATGTTAAATTGCACAAATGTACAAAGTAAACCCACAATAGCAGAGTGAAAAATCACATTTTGTTCTATGTGAGACTAGTCTTGGAATCTGTGGAAAATTGGGGAAATGACAATTTAAGAGGAATATTGAAAAATCAGGATCTTTCTGGAGAACAATGAACACATTAATTAAAGAACTGAAAGAAACATCAAAATTTTTTAATCCTCACCCAGGGATATTTTTTTATTTATTTTATTTTATTTTTGAGAGAGCGTGAAGGGGACCAAGGAGGGGAGAGAGAGAGAGAGAGAGAGAGAGAGAGAGAGAGAGAGAGAGAGAGAGAAACATCAATGTGAAAAAGACAATGATTGGTTGACTCCCATTCACACCTCCAAGGGGACCAAGCCTGCACCTAAGGTTATTGCCCTTGACCAGGAATCAAACCTGTGACCTTTTGGTCTGAGGGCCTATGCTCTAATCACTGAGAAAACTGGCCAGGGCTGGAATCAGCATCAATATTGAAGAAGTTAAAGGAACTATGTCTGCTTAACCATGAAAAGAAGGACTTAAGAATAATTTGTTAAGTGTCTTCAGACTTCTGAAATGCTGTCATACTGAAAAAAAATATACAACTTCCTTAGAGGAAATTACTGGGACAAAAGGGTCAAAATACAAACAAAAACAGATTTCAGCACTATATATAGAGGGCTTTTATAATAGTCATAGATATCTACAAATCAAAGAGGTCACCTCAAGGCAGAAAGCTTTCTTATCACCAGGGTGAGTTCAAGCAGAACTAGAACTTTAACTTGTCAAAGGTGATATAAAGAAGACCAAGCATGTGATGATAGTTGAATAAGACAATTTTTATAATCCCTTTAATGTCAATGTTTCCAGGATAATATGAAATAAGCTGATTTCACTACTATGTAGAAGTAGTCTATTTTAATGCTTAATTCCCTAAAGATGCTACAATTCCATTGCATACCTTCAGAGAGAAAGAAAATGTCAACTTTAAATGATCTCTACTTTTCTAGCTCATGAGAGATTTGATACATTTTATGATTCCTAACAACATAGGGAACATGCAATATTTCCATAAAGAAGTGATTTTGTGTAAGTTAGTATCAGCTCATGAAATGTCACACTCTGCTCATTAACTGCAATGACAACATTGGCTAAAATACAGTACTTTTCAGGAGTTATATCATTGATTTAAGGATAGAGTGTCTCCAAAAGCATTCACTGTGTTACTCAGGCAGGTAAAACCAAGCCAAGAGAGGGGTGGATAATCTCTATCAGTAGTGCATTCACCTTGCAAAGACACAGGCCTCCTCTCTAACTTCTCCAGCTATGACCAACTAATTTGGAATAGATTTTCTACAGCAATTCTCCTTTAGTCTCTCTCTCTCTCTCTCTCTCTCTCTCTCTCTCTCTCTCTCTCTATCCTAATATATAAAAACCCAGAGTCTATAACATCCAAAACGACCGAAGGCTCAACCGACCGGAAGTCAGTCCTGTAGTCAGTGCTGCGGGCACAGCAGCAACCCAGCACTGACTGCTGAGGGGCTGTGGATCAGGCTCAGAGAGAGGCCCAAAGAGAGAGGCAGGGGGAAGGGTCTGATCTGCAACCTCCATGGCAGCTGTTAATCAGCACTTGCCTCTCTCTTTATCTCTGGGCCTCTACAGGGGCTGCTGGTCAGCCCCGCCTCTCTGATCAGGCCCAGAGATAGGCCCGGTGATGCTGACAGGCATAGAAACTGACCAATCAGAACCAAATTGGCCTGCAGGGGAGAGCAGTTGTGGGCAAGATCAGGCCAGCAGGGGAGGACAGTTGTGATTGAGATAAGGCCAGCAGTGGAGAGCAGTTGGGGGCGAGATCAGGCTGGCAGGGGAGAGCAGTTAGGGGCGATCAGGCAGGCAGGCAGAGGGGTTAGGGGCAATCAGGCAGGCAGGCAGACGCAGTTAGGGGTGATCAGGCAGGCAGGCAGGTGAGCGGTTAGGAGCTCGCAGTCTCAAATTTTGAGAGGGATGTCCCCCAAGGGGTCCCCAATTGGAGAGGGTGCAGGCAGGCTGGGCTGAGGGAACCCTCCCCTACTCGGTGCACGAATTTCTACATTAGAGGCCCGGTGCACTAGAAATTTGTGCATTGGGGGGTGGGGTATCCCTCAGCCCAGCCGGTCTACGTCCTCTCACAGTCTGGGACCCCTCGCTCCTTACCGCCTGCCTGCTTGCTTCTCCTTACTGCTCGGCTCACTGCTCCTTAGTGCTGCTGTGGAGGCAGGAGAGGCTCCCACTACCACCACTGAGCTCCTCAGCTGTGAGCCCGGCTTCTGGCTAAGCAGTGCTCCCCTGTGGGAGCACATTGACCACCAGGGGGCAGCTCCTGCATTGAGCATCTGCCCCCTGGTGGTCAATGTGCATCATAGCGACCAGTCGTTCTGGTCATTCCATCGTAACGGTTGCTTAGGCTTTTATTATATAGATAAATAATAAATGTGTGGTATTAAACTTCATTTTGTCTAGGATAAAGCCACCAAACATTTAGGATGAGAATGTTACCTGAAGTGTAGATAGCAAGACTAAATGAAAATACAGTTTTCAATGGGAAAATAACCTCATTGGAATAAACAAACAAAAAAATGAATTTATCATACATCCCTATACCAAGATGTACCTATGGAAAGTTCTTTTTCTGAAGTATCTACAAATTATTAAATCTTTAAAATCCACCAAAAGTATTCTGGAGAAAGTTCAAGAGTGTAAATGTGAAGGAATTTCCCATAAAACTACATAATCTATCACCGCAAAGTTTTTTCCAAGTTACTTTGTTTTTATAAAGTTAAAGCTATGTCTTCCTGTGCTTCGGTTTAATGTCCAAAAGCACTACACTTTAGAAGCTTTCTAACAGCCTGTGTGAAAGAAACTGGACCCCAACACTCCAAACAAACTTGCTGATGATTGTTCAAGGAAGCTTTAATGACTTCACATTTTATAAGAAGTGAATTATTGAGGTCATTTATTACAAACTAGAGGCCCAGTGCACAAAATTCGTGCACGGGGGTCCCGCAGCCCAACCTGCACCCTCTACAATCCAGGAGCTCTCAGGGGATGTCCTACTGATGGCTTAGGCCCACTCCCCGTGGTTCTCTGCTCTCTGCAGGCCTGGAGGTTTCGCTGCAGCCATGGAGATGAAGCCCCCATGCCCTGCTCTCCACTTTCTGCAGGCCTCCCCATGTGCCATGCAAAGGAAGCCCCAATGCCCTGCAGTGTGCTCTGTCTGCCAGGCCTGGGGGCTTTGAGGACACCGACAACTAAGGAAGCCCCCATGCCCTGCTGTCCAGGCTCTGTTTGCAGGGCCTGGGGCTTCCCCGCTGCCAGGGAAGCCTCCATGCCCTGCTGTCCAGGCTCTGTTTGCAGGGCCTGGGGCTTCCCCGCTGCCAGGGAAGCCTCCATGCCCTGCTGTCCGGGCTCTGTTTGCAGGGCCTGGGGCTTCCCCGCTGCCAGGGAAGCCTCCATGCCCTGCTGTCCCGTCCGGGCTCTGTTTGCAGGGCCTGGGGCTTCCCCGCTGCCAGGGAAGCCTCCATGCCCTGCTGTCCCGTCCCGGCTCTATTTGCAGGTCCTGGGGCTTCCCCGCTGCCAGGGAAGCCTCCATGCCCTGTTGTCCCGTCCGGGCTCTGTTTGCAGGGCCTGGGGCTTCCCCGCTGCCACGGAAGCCACCATGCCCTGCTGTCCGGGCTCTGACTGCCGTGTCTGGGGGCAGATCAAAAACCCCTCCGGAGGCGGATCCAGCTTCGCTGCTTCTGCCGATAGGCTGGACACCCCAGCAGCAGAGCTGAGCTGACTGGCGGCCGCCATTTTGTCGCGGAGTGATGGTTAATTTGCATATTATTCTATTATTAGATAGGATTCTCTCTGCTTTCAATAGTGCTGATCTAAGAAGCAAAAAGAAAAAAAGACCTGTCCCCTTAAACTCATGTGAGCTGCTTTGGCGGAAATAGTCCCCATTGTAAACAATTTATGGAAACTTTTATCATCCCTTTCATGAAATTAAGGAAAACATTCAAGAACTGGTCTTTGAAAAATACAGACAGATGATACCTTTGGCTTTCAAAGAGTCGACAGACATTTGGAATTAAACTATTGAGAACATTAGATTACTTCCCAAATTGCTAAAAATGAATGCTGATTCTATTGCTTAAGTCAATCCAGTTTTCTGATGAAGGACATTTTTAAATATGTGTGTATTTAACAAGTATTTTTAACAAGCATTTTTATAAAAATAGGAAAATGAATTATGCACTTGACAATTGACTAAGATGCACATTTGTAAATGTCATGTTCATTTAGATAATATCTAATAGGTTATTTTTAATTTGTAATATCATTCATCAGTGTAACAACAACAATAATTTCTGTTTATATTAGTCAAGGCCCAGTCCTAGCCTGACTTTTAGCCCCTTGTTATCAACTTGAGTCTGGGGTACATTGGTTAGACACCTAGTGTCTCCGGGCCCATTCAGCTATGCAAAGAAAGTGGGCTTGTGCAGGGAGACATTTCCATACCTGAAGGGCTCTTGCCCTGGCTAAAGAGAAAAACACTATCTAATTCAAGCAAATTATTCTTTTATGAATTAAGACTTTTTCCCAAAGAAGCCACAACTTAGATTTTTGTATAAAATTTCTCAAGTTTGAAATGCTAGCTAGGCTCTACCTCAAAATTTTCAAAACACCATATAGAAAGATGTTTGAAGAACTAGGCAAAACACACCTGCAGCTGATGGAAACTGCAGCGTATAAGTATATGGCTTGTATATCTGCTCTAGAGAATGCACAGGGAATCAAGAAGAAGGAATCACAGTTCGTGATCTCACACTCCCTCTTCACATTCTTCCCTCTTTTCAGCCCCTAATTCTTCAAGTACCTCCTCTTTTTTCTTTCCATCTTCCCCAAACCACCCCAGCATGTTATTCTTCCTTGAGGAAAGCAACTAAAATGTTAGGAACATAAAAACCAACTCTGAGCTATCTAAATAGGCATTCGAGTCCACTATTATTCCTTTTCTAAAGGAAACTCATAGATCTCGCCAGATGTTCCTCCCTGGACCTAGAATTAACCCTAATTTTGTGGCATTACCTTCAGTTGTATAAGCACAATAGACCCGGAAAACTGTCAGTACAAATAAAATCATTTAGTAGAACTTGACGTCCATATTGACATATATTCTATCCTAATGAGATGTTAGAAGTGGTAAATTAGGTGAGGCCAAAATGATTGATCCAGTCTTATAAGGATGTGATCACCTTAGTTTCCAACTCAATTTGCAGCCCAGCATCATTAGACATATAGAAAAACATGGCCCCTCTCTAATTCCTTAGGATGACATGCCTGGAGGTTTAGTGGTCAATAAAGACCCTAGAAGAGTAATAACTAATAGTAAAAGGCCAAACCCCCAGTCTCTCTGTCTTGTCTTCTATGGGGTCAGGAGAACGTCTTTATTCTAATGCTTGCTAAGCCACAGCTACTTTCCTTCCAGTCTTGTATAGAAATTATGGTAGTCCTAATTTAACATATCACATATGGAGACAGAACAGTTGCATGAACAAGAACTAGCATCATTTTTATGTTAAAAATTAAATTAATGAAATACACAGCAAGGACTAAAGGAAAAGAAACTATTTTATTAGCCACAGAATTTGAGAGAAAGAACTTTTGTCACATAGCAAAGAGAACCATTTCAGATTCAGAGAATTCCATGAATTTGCTGTTTGGTTGGAAGACTTATATTAGAGGAGTGGAGGGAGTTTTGAAAAGATAAAGTACAAGTTCAGGCTGAAATGACAGACCACGGTCAGAATGAGAGTTTTGAATGCCAAATGTCAGGCCAAGAAGTTCATTTCTTTTTTTTTTTTTTTTTTTAGGCTTTAGGTTTAGCCACGAGAATCTTCTTTTAAGGAATTGGAAACAACTACAATTAAATTTGAATTTTGAGAAAATATGTGATGAGCCACTTCGTAGAGATACAGAATTTGAAACTTATTTGGCAAACTGAATTGGCAAAGGCACAAATCAATTGACCTTTAATGCAGACTCAAGGTCCATCTGCTCAGGCTGGCCCGCCCAAAAGGGCACACTGAATACCACAGCTCCCTGGCTTATCTGTGCCTTTTGAATCATTTTTAAATTGTGTATTTGCAACTATAAAGTGCTCTAAGGTAGCATAAAAGATATCTTTTATTAAAAATAATTATGCAGACTTACATGTTCAATCCACTTGACCTTTTTAACTCATCAGACACCTTGTCATTCAATGTATATCTTCAACTTATAAAATAAAGAAGTAGGATAATAACCCGACAATTTGGGGGAAGAAAATAAGCCACCCAAAAGTATAAAAATGAAGATTAAATTTCTAACATAAAAATTATTACTTCTAGTCTTTCTGAGGAAATGTACTTTATTATTTTGTATCCATAAGTCTGTATCTAGAATTGAAACACACACACACACACACACACACACACACACACACACACACACACACACATTTATCTGGACAACACAGGTTATCTTAACTAAACTATAGAGTTTTGACAAGAAAGTAAAAATCTGACACAATATATAGTTGGGGTTTTAATAAAATAAATAATATATATTCAGACAGTGATAGAAAAAAAAAGTTAGAAGGGTTCTTTCTACCCACAAATCCACATACTCTAAGGGAGATCTAGGCCATGACAGGTGCTTAAAATTTCTCTTCAAGCAGAGATGGTTGCTCTGATTTGTACAAAAGAGATACTCTTTCCAATCTGTGGCACTTGTGAAGCTACATGTATCTTACTTTTTAAGCAGCATTGTTATGACTTTGTACATATACACTCTGTTGATAGAGTCTGTTCGAGGTCATTCCACAATTTAAGATGTTGGTACCTTTGGTTTCCTCTGTTCTCCAAGGGAACATTGTTCTACCTTAAGAAATCTATGCTACCCATATGTTACCCACCATCTGTTTGTAACATCATACTTGCTAGTTAAAAACTCCTTACGTTATTGTTCTAAAATTGATCATAAACTGAACTTTCTAAAGATCAGAAACCAGACATGGGGCTACAAATAGGTTCAGAGCAGTTTATCCTTCTTCCAGACTAATACTTTTCCAACTAAATTTCCTAGTCAGCTCTTGGAAAGCAAATCCAAACCCATTGTTAATGGAAATTCTGTTGCTGGTTGCATTCATTAGCTCAAAGTACTATGGTTTAAAAATCAAAGAATGACAATTTATATACATAAACTCTGTGAAAGTATAAAAGCAGGTTACATAAATAAAGATTATAATAATAGATTGTCTTGATTTGCAGGATTGCTGTAAGAACTAAATTAGATAATACCTGCCATAAAGTAGGGCTATATTATTAATTAATTAAGAAACAAGTAAATTTTATCTCTCTTTTTTTAATGTCTTGTAGTTTTCCGAGTACAAGTCTTTTATCCCCTTAGTTAAGTTTATTCCTAGGTATCTTAATTATTTTGTTGTTGCAACAGTAAATGGGATTGTTTTTTTGTTTGTTTTTTTAGTTTTCTTTCTGTGAGTTCATTATTTGTACATAAAAAAGCCATAGATTTCTGTGTGTTAATTTTGTATCCTGCTACATTGCCAAATTCATTTATTAAGTCTAGTTTTTTTGATGGAGTCATTAGGGTTTTCTATATACAATATCATGTCATCTGCAAATAATGACCGTTTTACTAGAGGAAGACAAAAACAAATGGAAGAATATACTGTGTCCATGGATTGGTAGAATAAACATTATTAAAATGTCCATATTCTACCTAAAGCAATCTACAGATTCAATGCAATCCCCATTAAAATACCAATGGTATATTTCACAAACTCTCCAAAAATTCATATGGAATTAAAAAAGACCCTGAATAGCCACAGATATTCCTGATAAAGAACAAAATTGGAGAGATTACAATACCAGATATCAAGCTATATTACAAAACCACTGTTCTCAAAACTGCCTGGTACTGAAAACAAATAAACAAACAAACAACTGCCTGGTACTGGCACAAAAACAGACATATAGACAATGGAACAGGACAGAAAACCCAGAAATTGACCCAAGCCATTATGCTCAATCAATATTTGACAAAGGCGGCAAAAGCATACAATAGAATCAAGACAGTCTCTTCAATAAATGGTGTTGGGAAAATTCGACAGATAGATGAAAAAAAAATGAAACTAGATCACCAACTTACACCAGAGACAAAAATAAACTCAAAATGGATAAAGGACTTAAACCTAAGATGGGAAATCATAAAAATCTAAGAAGAATCCATAGGCAGCAAAATATCAGACATATGTTGTAGCAATATCTTTACTGATACACTCCTAGGACAATCAAAACTAAGGAGAAAATAAATAAAAGGGACTACATCAAAATAAAGGGCTTCTGCACAGCAAAAGAAACAATCAACAAAAGAGCAAGAAAGCCTAGGAGAATGTATTTGCCAATATCATCTCCAAAAAGGGTTTAATCTCCAACATTTACAGGGAACTCATACAACTTAACAAAAGGAAGATTAACAGTCCAATAAAAAATTGGGCAAAGGACCTAAATAGACACTTTTTGAAAGAGGACATTAAGAAAGCCAAGAGACATATGAAAACATGCTCAAAGTCACTAATCATCCAAGAGATGCAAATCAAAACAACAATGAGGTACCCATCTCACTGGAGAGGATGCAGAGAAAAAGGAATCCTATTGCACTGCTGGTGGGAATGCAAGCTGGTGCAGCCACTGTGGAAAACAGTATGGTGTTTCTTCAAAAAATTAAAAATGGAACTGCCATTTGACCCAGTGATCCCACTTCTAGGAATATATCCCAAGAAACTAGATATACCAATCAGAAAGAATACATGCACCTCTATGTTCACAGCAGCACAAATTACAATAGCTAAGATTTGGAAATAGCCTAAGTGCCCATCAGCAGATGAATGGATTAAAAAACAGTGGTACATCTGCACAATGGAATACTATGCTGCTGTAAAAAAGAAGGAACTCTTACCATTTGCAACAGCATGGATGGACCTGGAGAGCATTATCCTAAGCGAAATAAGCCAGTCGGAAAAAGATAATTATCACATGATCTCACTCATTTGTAGAATATAAAGAGCAACATAAACTGATGAACAAAAATAGATCCAGAGACACAGAAGCATCAAACAGACCATCCAACCTCAGAGTAAAGGCAGAGGAGGGGAGGGTGTAAGAGAGAAACCAAAGGGCTTGTATTCATGCATATAAGCATAACCCATGGACACAGACAGTAGGGGGGTGAGGGTATATGCTGGGAAGGGGGCATGGGAACAGCTGGGGAGAGGTCAATGGGGGGAAAAGGAGACATATGTAATACTTTAAAAAATAAAGAATTAAAATAAATAAATAGATAAATTTTAATAGATCTTAAAAGTAGCATTCCAAAATATTGTAAAAACTGCATATCTTTAGACTGAAGTTACTTAATATAAAAGGATCACAGTTTGAGCAGTTCTGAATGAAGTCATCTTCAACCAGTACATGTGGCAATTTAAGAAAATTTAGAAGTTCACCTTCCTTCAAAAAGGAAAACTTCACCAAGTGCAAGGTGGGAAATATCCATTTTGTATATACTGATTGAACAATTACTTTATGCATACCTTTGTATTGGAAACTGTGAGCAATATCTCCTTTTTTTTCAAAACATGTAAAATTTGGCTTGATTTTCACACACAAAATTGAACTTCAAATGACAAGAAATGAAGAGACTATTCCAAAGAAAAAAGAATAAACTTGAAACATAAACAAAGGGAAACAAGTTATAGGAATATTGAGCAGGCCAGCACAACTGAAAGTTTGTCAAGGTTGAGGCTAGCTACACCCAAGCAGTTTGGATATAAAGATTAAGGGTCTGACTTTTATGCTGTGAGAAATAGAGCGCTACTAAAGATCCAGCGCTGAGCAGTGATGGACTCAATCTGACTTTTAGGAAGATTGATCTGGCAGTGAGGCTTAGGAGGCAGTGAAGTGGAGAGAGCCTGAAGACATGGAAATCAAATGAAAAACTAGTGCATTAGTCCGATGAAGATATAATAAGGGACTAAAAAAGGTTAGTGTCCAGAGAATGAAAATAAATGGAATATTTCAGAAGGATTATTTTAAAAAATCAATAACCTCAATCACGGATGAGATATGAAGGGAAAGAAGAACATTAAAGATGACTATTACTGTATTGAGGTGCCATATGAGCAAGTCAACTCAGACATGATAATCTCTGATGGAAGTTATTGATAAGAGCACTGGCTCTTATCCGGACTTACCATGCAGCAGCTACTTTCCTACATTTCACATATATTAACTCATTTGATCTTCAAAATAATGCTATGAGTTCATAGTATTATTATATGATTTTTTTAGCTAAAGCATGGGGCAGAAAGAGGTCAAGTGAAAAGACTAAAGCCACACAACTAGTAAGTGGCATGAGCAGGTATGAACTCAGGTGATTCAGGGCATATGCCTTTAGACACTACACATACCCCCCCTCGCTGTTTCTCTGGAAGAGGACACATCACTATCATCAGGTATGATACTAACAAAACAACTCTCTCCTAATATTGCCACAGCATTTGACAGTACCCATTTCCTCTAAAATTCTGCTTTAAAACTTAGTACCCCAAAACCGTATCTGAGGAAATAAGGACATTTAGAAATTATACTTATTCTTATTTTTTCCCCTATAATACAGTCAATGCCAAAGAGATGAAAAGCTGCCTAATACTATAATTAGAAACAGTGGTCTAGAATTGACAGCATAATTACAGGAAATTAGATATGTCATATTTCATGAGGGGTCTGAAAAGGAAGACTTGCGTAAAGACTTTAATTTTTCCATATTTTATAACACCATTTTGATTTTTGTAATTTATTGTTTTTCAAAAAATAATTAGAGGTTCAAAATAAGCACCTTGACAGAACTTACGAGTGAAAAGGAAGTGCTCCTGGCTCCAGAGTACACTTATAGCCCACAGATTATTAGACACAAAGTGATTAAGGACTGATTTCCTTGGAACTGCTACACCCCTGTGGGTGGCGGAGGGAGCACTGTTTGATGTCATTCCAGTGTCATGCAAATGAGATCTTATTTCAACCTAGTTTAACATGCTTCTTCCCTCACAGTTATGGCCTACAGTGCAAAGAGGCAGAACAGAATACTCAAAGATAGATATAGAAATAAAGTAGGCAACCAATATTTTATTGAGTGTATTGGGAAACCATTTTGTGATCTACACACACACACACACACACACACACACACACACACACACACACACACATTTTTTATTAATTTCAGAGAGTAAGGGAAAGGGAGAGAGAGATAGAAACATCAATGATGAGAGAGAATCATTGATCCACTGCCTCCTGCACACCCATTCCTGGGGATCGAGCCTGCAACCCAGGCCTGTTCCCTTGATCAGCAATGCTAAGGAAATCCCCTGAGGGCTCCTGGACTGCGAGAGGGCGCAGACTGAGCTGAGGGTCTCCCCTGGAGTACACGAATCTCGTGCACCAGGCCTCTAATACACAAATAAATGAGTTAAGAATGTGATTTTATTTTAACTGTGGAACACTATGGATCTTAAATATTTTTTTATGAAAATAGACATTGGCCAGTGTCCATGTAGAAACCAGTTATTTTTTTAACATATTGGGACCAAACCACTTGGCAAAGTCTAGGTCTTAACATTTTCAACAGGAAATTTACCATTTGAGGGATTGGTAGTAATTTATGTCTTTGGGATGGAAGCTGGAATTTGTCTTTAGAGCTGTTTTCCTCTGTACAAAACAGGACTATTTGGGGAGTCCTATATGTTGTGGAGATGCCTTCATGAGAAGTTACATTAAAGCTAGGTAATGTTTCACAACACTAAGCTACAAGGGTAAGACAAACAATATTCAGGTTTTAGTGTATATATTTTGCCCTTTTCCTGAGACCAAAGTATTAACTGGACAGGTAGAACTGATCCTCTCTCTATTCCACAAAGGAGAGTGGACTTAGAGAAGGAACTGGACCGCATGCAGCAACCAGTACTTGGTATTTGGTACCTTCCCTGTGATGTTATTTAAGACTTAACAGGCCAGACTGTTGGAAATGGAACCTTGGCTACTATGATTGTCGTGTTCAGCCATGTGCCTGGGATTTCACTCTGAAGGGAGTGGATGTTCTCACTATCTATTGTGTAAAAACATATTTGATCCTGAGACAAGACAGTAAGCAACAGGTGGCATGAACAACTTCTATTTTTCTCTCAAATTGGGAGGGCAGGGGCACAGAGGCCGACAGGGATGGGGCCTGAACAGTTCAGATATCTCAACTGTCCAGGTTTTGAATAATCTCGTTGGGAGTGGGGCAAGTGGGTGAGCTTCTGCTACCTGGAAAACTACTCAGGCGAAGTGGGGAGTCAGCTTCTGATTTTGGAGTCTGAGAACTCTAAGATTAATAAACAGGTAAGTAGCTGCTTAGGTTTGTACTTGTATCATTTAGCAATATCTTTTAAGAGTCCCAGCCTGGCCTTGCTTGTGCTCTGGGGAATAAGAAAAAACAGGCTTCCCTCCCCGGGGCCACGTCGACAGTGCCAGCAATACTCACCATTGAGAGGGAACTTCGGTGACCCCCAAAGAAGTGGCGATAGAGGCAGAGAGCAGGGCCCAGAATGAGGAGGCTGAAGCACTGAGGGAACTCAGGAGTGTCAGACACCTGAATAAAATCACAGAAATAACGAGGAGACTCTTAGATGGATGCAAATTCTGTCAATTACTCAGATGCTTGTACTGAAATAATTCAATACAAAAATAAAATTTAATTTTTCATTACAGACTTGTGAGGCCAGTTTATCCTGACGGTGGTGGTGGTGGTGAGGGTGGCAGTGTTAAACACTCCAGACTTCCCTAACAGACAAGCTCACATTTCCCTTTAATTTCCAAATCATAGCAGCTTAATCTTTGATCAGATTTCCAGTCTTCTATTAGATTCCAATCCCTAATTGTTCTTGAGGGTATGTTCCTTAGATTCAGTCTGTTTTATATGAACCATCTTAGCCAGTTGCCAGGCTTGTGCCCACCACCACCCTCTTCCACACGCCTTCTCCTATTTTTTGAGGTTGGGGACCCACAAACAATGCTACTCTCCCTGCAACCACATCGTCCCTCACACGGGCACTAGTCCTTCTTTAATTCTCCAGAGTGGCAGATGACCAGGCTACAGTACATGTAAGAATTTCCAGAGGCTTGGTAAGAACACAAAGGCATTACAAAGCTGAGGACTTAAAGTTAAACCTAACTGTGGTATCCTCAGATCCTCAGTCTTAAAACTCTCCCTTCGGCCCTGGCCGGATAACCCAGTTGGTTACAGTGTCGTCCCAATATACCAAGGTTGTGGGTTCGATCTCTGGTCAGGACACATACAAGAATCAACTGATGAATGCACAAATAAGTGGGACAACAAACCAATGTTTCTCTCTCTCTCTCTCTCTCTCTCTCTCTCTCTCTCTCTATATATATATATATATATATATATATATATATATATATATATCCCTCCCTCTCTCTCTCTCACCAATAAATAAAAATTAAAACTCCCCTTGGGCATTTCTATTTCAGTGGCATTACCCTTATGACATGACTAGAGGCCCAGTGCACAAAATTTGTGCACGGGGGTGTGTGTCCATCAGCCCAGCCTGCACCCTCTCCAATCTGGAACACCTTGAGGGCTGTCCGACTGCCCGTTTAGGACCTGGATTGGGCCTAAACTGGCAGTTGGACATCCCTCTCACAATCCAGGACTGCTGGCTCCCAACTGCTTGCCTGCCTGCCTTCCTGATTGCCCCTAACTGCTTCTGCCTGCCAGCCTGGTCACTTTCTAACCACTCCCCTGCCAGCCTGTTTGCCCACAACTGCCCTACCCTGCAGGTTAGGTCACCCCTAACTGCCCTCCCCTGCAGGCCTGGTCCCCCCCAACTGCTCTCCCCTGCAGGCTTGATCATCCCCAACTGCCCTCCCTTGCAGGCCTGGTCCCTCCCAACTGCCCTCCCCTGCTGGCCATCTTGTGGTGGCCATCTTGTGTCCAAATGGGGGAAGCCATCTTTGACCACATGGGGGCAGCCATCTTGTGTGTTGGAGTGATGGTCAATTTGCATATTACTCTTTTATTAGATAGGATGCCATCCTCAGGGGAAGTGCACAGAAGTGTGTCTCTTTCCCCTCTCTCCCTCAGGATGCAAGTCCCAACTATCTGAGTCCTGGAAAAGGAAAAAATCCACCCCCTTACACCAGTCTGAGGTCTGTCACTCAGGCTGCCATTGCTACCCCAGGATTAACTTCTTCCCTAAATGCTTGGCAATGTGAATGCATATTTTTCCCTATCCTTAAACAAAAAAGTTTGGCTTAGCCTAAAGTTATTGGGAGAATTCACCAGAAATTAACATTCTGATATTATTTCTCTAGCCAGGACAATGGATTCTTAAATACTGTCTTAAAGAGCTATTCGACAGCCAGAATAAGCTGCAGAGTCTCAAATTGTGCCTTTTAAGGTCTAATTACATGATGTGAATATATGTCCCCAGAATCTGGCCGCCGTCTTTAGATCCCACCTCGGACATCTCTGAGAGATGGATTTAATTATTACACCTAGAGATGCAGACAGGTTAGACAGCGTGGCCAAAGCCAAAGTTAGTAAATGAGGACTCTAGGATTCATGCCTAGATAGAATGATTTTAGAACCTTCTCTCTCAACCACTATTCTGAAACTGCTTTAGAAAAGAGTTTCCCAAGATCATTTCATCTCTACACCCATTTTAATAAGAAGCATTTTCCCCCCAAGAAATGACCCATAGAGATTAAACTCTCCCCACAAAGATAAGCTTTTATTTTTTTATTGTAGAGTAGTAACCATGTCTATATTTTAAGTGTGATTTTCACTCTACCTTTGACCATAGAGTGATTTTCTCCAAAACAAAGAAGCTATCTGTCCTATACCTGAATGCAATTTGCCAACACTAGAGAACAGAAGAACTGTTTGTGACTTTAAAATGGGAGTCCTGCTTACACATGATAATATCTACCATTTGTCAGGTAGGAACTATTATGCTTATCTCTAAATATGTGTGTTATGTGTGCGCGTGTGTGTGTATATTTTGAAAAAACTTGACAAGGGCTTTACCATTATCCCCATTCTACTCTTGAAACTATGGAAACATAAAGACTAACAGACTATCTCAGAACTCAGGGGATGTAGAAACAAAATTTCAGTCCTAGTCTAGTGCTCTTCCGCCAATTCCAAAAGCCTTTGAGCCATACAGAATTCTTTATTTTCTTACATTCATTAAAAGTCTCAGGTGTGACTCTAATTATGACAGGCACGCTTTATGAGGTATACTGAGATTTAGGGCCATTCTCAGTACTTATTCAGCTGGAACCTTAGGGATGTACAGTGAACATCTCTCTATGTAAATTTTTGGAATAAATGATATCCCATTTTTATGACTATCATTCTCTAATGAGACAAGTGAAAATTTTTAGCTTCTCTTCAGGAAAACCCTACACTGTCAGGACAGATGAAAGAAGTACAACAGCATTGGGCTTTCAGTTAGATTTCCTCAGCACCAGCAATCAGACTTGCCAAATCACATCTTCACATATAGGAATTAGAGAAAGTGTCAGCCGCTCGTCTATTGCACAGGTAAGCTACAGGACTTAATGAGATAAAATGCAAAAGCACACTGACACATATGAAGTGCTATGTAAGTACAAGTTTCACTTTTATGGAAATGACACTATAAGAGAAACAAAATGCAAATTATCAAATATAACACACTGTCACTCTACATCATTCTTCCTAAAAATAGGATATAGCTATTATTCAACATTTGAATATGAGGTATTTCTGGGAGAAAAAAAAGTGTTCTTAAAGTTAGAATTTAATGTATATGACTGTTCTATTGACTTCCATTAATTTATTTTAAAAATTATTTTATGTGAAAATATATGGAGGCATACACATATCAAAACAGTTACTTAATAATGATTTTAGAAATGAGGCTCAAAAACAAATACACAAATTTTAACAGTGATTATCTTTGAAAAGTGGAATTATAAATTTGAGAGTAATGGTCTCATAACATCCAAATTTTTGTCAATAGCATGTGTTGTGAAATCATAAGAAAATGCATTTTATAATAATACTAGAGGCCTGATGCATGAAAATTCATGCAAGAGTAGGCCTTCCTTCCCCCGGCTGCTGGTACCGGCTTCCCTCTGGCACCCAGGACCTGGGCCTCCCTCCTCTGGCCATCAGCAGGCACCTGGGACCAAAGCTGGCTTCTCCCAGGTTGCCCGCAGGCACCCGGCCCCTGGTTGGATTCCCCTGGGCCACCCAGGCACGTGGGACCCTGGCTGGCTTCCCCCAGGCCACCTGCAGGCACCCAGGACCTGGTTATCTTCCCTCCTGCTAAGGCTTACTCAGGAAGGATGTCCGGTCTAATTAGTATATTACTCTTTTATTATTATAGACTCCTTTGCCATAGGAAAACTCCTAGAGTATTAGATATAAAAATATGGTTGCAAAATTAATGGCAGAAAAATAATAATGTAAACGGGATCAATAATTAGAACAATTATTAGTAACAAAATATACAGTTTAATTACTTGTTTGATTACTTTAACCTTTTGCACTCGGATGTCGAGTGTGACTCGACATGGTTAGCATCGGTAGCAGCTCAAGAAAAAAGCAAGCAAGTGCAAAGGGTTAAAAGAATTGTTTCTTGCAAATATGTCTATGATAGGTTAGTGAGGGTCTCAAGTCCATGTTATTCTCAGACAACTGGGCTCCATCATCTGAAACATGACTTCATACCAGGACAGAGGAAAGGGGGAGAAGCGGACAGTCTCATGAGATGTGGCACATGTCACTTCTGCTCACTTTCGCTAGCCAGAGCAAATCACATGGAGAATCGCACCTAGGTCTAACGCAGTGCTTTTTCAGTAAATATTGGGGAAAAGAGAGAATTGTCCTTGCCAAAGACTTGTCCCCCAGACCTATTACTTATACCCTTCACAAAAAGAGGAATGCAGTTCTCAAATTTGAGATCTGAGGAGGCCAACTGACTTTAGAAGCCAATAATGAAATTACTAGTATCCTTCCTTTATTTCTTCCTTCCAATCAATCAGCATAGATTGATACCATTTATGTACGGTTTTAGGAATACAAAGATGAAATGACCTAGTCCTTTCTCTGATGCAATTTTATGCTAGAAGAAATAGAAAACAACATCTCTCTGGGCAAAAAAAATATATACTTATCTGCTTCAAAATATACTAGAAATTGAAATCTTATTTTAAAACCATAAAGCCTAGTTTTACTCTCTTTGAAAAATTATAGATCCTCTCCCCATCCACCAAAAAAACATAAAATAATTAACATCATCCTCCAATTAATAGAAACTATAGAATACCTTAAAGTAATTTAAGTATCAATAAGAATCATCACTACCATAGATAGTGGCTAAGTAACAAGCATATGAAAAGTTTGGAGGTAAAATTGATAGAGTACACTAAAAGCCTGGCCTGGGTATTGCTCATACTTCCTACTTCCCAAAGAAATTACAGTTACAAGGAGGACAACAAAAAATGTGTAGACACCACTAACCTATGTTTGTTTCTAACTGCCCCCTAAAAATGTGCTTGTACTAAAGTAGATTAGCCCAAGAATTGCTCAGTTATTTCTTCAAAACCAAAGATGACTTAGATAATAATACTGTAAGTGCAAATTCATTGCAAGATATTTGTAAGTTGGTCTCTCAATACTGTTCACTACAAATTATGAGCTGAAATTTGTGCATTGAATTGCTGCACAGCAAAATAAGAGTCCTTGAACTATAATTCTCTTAGCCTTTCTTACTCCTATGATGAATGCAAACTGCTCCGATAAAATAGGAACCCATCATTTATATTCACTGTTTTAATCTCAAATAGGCCAATAAAGATTGCTTACTATGTCATATGGCCTACCACTTTCACCACACTGGGCATATCCTTAGGCAGAGAGAAAACATCTCATACGTTTAGATAAGGGCGCTTGGATTTGTGTTTTCTGTGTGATAACCACGCTCTTAACAGCTTATCTCTGGTCTTGTGTAGTGTTAACTAGATTTATCTCTTGGTAACTAAACAGAGTAGGTTGAAGTTTTATAACTCTGACTCTCACAGCCAAAAGCTCTTGCAGTTAACACCCAAAAATTATCTTCTAAGTATCAGGAGAATTAAAAACAGCAATAACCACAAATATCCTGCTAGGTAAACTATATATCCATGGAATGGTTAAATTACAAAGGATTTTGCCTAAACATAGAAATAGGCCAAACAAACACTGACAATAGGCAAATATCCCTCACAAAAAATTGCCAAAATGCCATTAACATTGGGAGTCAAGTTTTCTTCACAACAAAATATTGTTCTATTGCAGAAAACAAACAAACAAACAAACAAACAAAAAACTTCCTTAAGAAACCACTACAGCAACGGTTCTTAATAAATTCAGCGGTCCTTATTTTAGTCAGTTTAAGGACTATGTGCTGTGTATGTTTTCCTTGTTTTGTTTATAAACTCAAAAGGAGGTTTGAAGAACTTTAACTAGATAACTTATCATTTGAAAATTGGAATACAAATTTTAAGGGGTAAAAACCGGCAACATTTTTCTTCTTTGAAAATCATCAGCCTTAATAATATTCCATTTCTATCATGTGAAATCTAATTGTTTTTTCTCCATTGCACCGGAGCAACCTTTATTATTTTTAACACATTTATTTCAATTACAAGTAGTATTATCTGATCCAGACACCGAGAAAAGGGTAAGAAGAAGTCATTCCCTGATTTTTATTGCTATTGATATTTTTTAATTTCTTTCTTAAATGAACCATGTATGTTCTCATAAATGAAGCGACATGGCAAGCACAGAGGCCAAAAATGTATTTCCCTGAAATGGAAACCCAAAGTGCCAAAAATAATTTAATCATAGAGTCTTCTGAATCATGAGATGACAATGAAATTTCACATTAAAATTAAGCAATGAGAGAAGGACATCAGTGCAGGAAAATATGGGTTGGTTTGTTTTGTACAGCACTGATTCAGTATAAAACTACTTAAAAAGAAAGATCAAAACTGACCACTTAGTGTCATTCTGTTCTATAGCCATTGCTTCATACCGTGGGTAAGGTCCAATAATTCTAACCTGCAGACCAGACTAGAGAATTGAACAAGGGAGTTATATCTATATTCGTCATGTTTTATAAAACTTACTCTAATTTCATGTTTTGTTTTTAATGGGTTAAATGTCATTCATATTGAAGGAAATGTTTTAGGACTCCATATACATTAAGAAAGGTCAACCATTTTCCTTAAAAGTACAACTATAACAATTATACTTGGAAAAAGATTATTTTCCTCCCCTAGTCTGAATTAATGTCATACAGCTACAGAGTAGCAAGGTACAAAATTAGTTCTTTTATTACCATAATAAAGTTATAATAGTCACCATTTATTGAGCATTTAACGTAAGCCAGGCTTGTCCTTAATACTTGTATTACCTCATTTAAGACTTTTGGTAACTATATAAAACATTATTATTAGTATCATTCCCATAACTATAACTACTTCATGAAGTATAATTTATATTCAATAAACTATATATTTAAAGCATGCAATTTAATAAATTTTAAGATATGATGTGTAAACCTGGGAAATCATTATCAGAATCAAGATAATAGACATATCCATCATCCCCAAAAGGTTCTTAGTGCACATTTGTATCCATTCCTCCCTTCCTATATTGCTCCTTGCCTCCCATCAGACAACCACTGACCAGCTTTCTGTCACTACAGATTATGATATAAAGGAGCTAGAATTCTCATACACTGCTGGTGGGAATGTAAAATGGCACACACACTTTGGAAAACAGTTTGGCAATTTCTCAAAAATTAAACATACACCTATGATATGACCTAGACATTCCATTGCTATGTATTTATCCAAGATACATAAAAGCTTATGTCCCTAGAAAGGCTTGCATGTGAATAATCATAGACCTTTTATATGATACTAGAGGCCCAGTGCATGAAAATTCATGCACTCGGGGGGTGTCCCTCAGCCCAACCTGCCCCCTCTCACAGTCCAGGATCCCTCAGGGATGTCCACCTGCCGGCTTAGGCCTGCTCCCCTGGGGGATGGGGCCTAAGCTGGCAGTTAGACATCCCTTTGGCAGCCCAGGAGCCCTCGGGAGATGTCCGACTAATGGCGGGGAGCTGGCCTAAGCCATTAGTCGGACATCCTTAGCGCTGCAGAGGCGGGAGAGGCTCCCGCCACCGCAGCTGCGCTGGCCAGCTATGAGCCTGCTTCTGGCTGAGTGGTGCTTCCCCTGTGGAAGAGCACTGACCACCAGGGGGCAGCTCCTATGTTGAGCATCTGCCCCCTGGTGGTCAGTGCATGTCATAGCAACCAGTCATTCCCAATCGTTCAGCTGTTAGGGTCAATTTGCATTTTACCCTTTTATTATATAGGATGACATATGTTTCAAAGAGATCCTTCTGAATACTAAATTTGGACTAGACTCTAGAAAATTAAGAAGCAGAAGTAGCAAGACCAATCAGGAAGCTATTGTAAAAATACTAGCAGCCCAGTGCACGAAATTCATGCACTCAGGGGGGGTTCTCTCAGCCCAGATTGCGAGAGGCCACAGGCCAGGCTGAGGGATCCCACTGGTGCAGAATCAGGACCTGGGAGGGACGCGGGAAATTGGCCAGCCGAGGAGGTTCCGCAGGAGGGCTCCAGGGTGTGTCTGGCCTGTCTTGCTCAGTCCTGGTTGGCCAGACTCCAGCAGCAAGCTAACCTTCTGGTTGAAGTGTCTGCCCCCTGGTGGTCAGTACACATCATAGCTACTGGTCGACAGTCTGCCCCCTGGTGGTCAGTGCACGTCATAGTAAGCAGTTGAGTGGCCTTAGCATGTCATTAGCATATTACGCTTTGATTGGTTGAATGGCCAACCAGACAACTGGACACTTAGCATATTAGGCTTTTATTATATAGGATGAATTAGGATGATGGTGGCTTCACCAGTATGGTGTGATGGTAAAGTAGTGAGAGGTGGAAAAATTCTACATCATTTTTTAAGACATTAGTGTAGTGTCTTATATGTTATGGTGTGTCAAGGAAATATCCTAGGTATTTAGCCTAAGTGATTGGAAAATGGAATTGCTGTTAACTGAAATCAATAAAGCATGAGGAAAACCAGAATGGAAGAGGGTAAGATAAGAGGTTGGTTTGGGATATAATATTCAGATACCTGATAGATGTGCAGAGGGAGATGTCAAGAAGGTTGTTGGAGCCCTGGCCAGAATGGCTCAACTCGGTTGGTTGGGCATCGTCCCATGGTGCACCAACATGTTGCAGGTTCCATTCCTGATCAGGGCACATGCCCAGGTTCTGGGCTTCATTGCCCATAGGAATTGTGCAGGAGGCAGTAAATCAAAATTTTGCTCTCACATAGACATTTTTCTCTCTCCCTCTCCTTTCCTCTGTCTTTAAAAAAAAAATTTAAAAATATTTTTTAATATTTTAAAATTATTTAAAAGAAGGCTCTTGGATATAGAAGTCAAGACCTGAACTGAGATGCCAGGGCTGGAGATAAGAATTTGGAAATTATTAGTAAACAGATGATATCTAAATATGGAAGTGAGTATAGAAATAGAAGAGATGTAGTCCTAGAACTATACATGGATAATATGTGTAAGGGATAAGGAAGAACAAGCCATGCAGATTAAGAAAGAATAGCTGGGTGTAAAGACAAATGCCAGGGGGCTGTTATATCCTGGGGACCACTTTTTTAAAAGTATTTAAGGAGTAGAAAGTAATACACTATCTCAAATGCTGCTTGTAGGTTTACTATTACCAGGAGAGGGAATTGGACATTCAATTTAGCAACACAACCAATAGAGGCTTTGATGAGAACAATGTCACCAGAGTGATGAGCATTAACTAGGGCAGGTACAACAGAAAATGGGGAAAATGGAGTTGGAAACAAGAAGTATGAATGAATCTATCCATATGTTCTGTGAAGAAATGCTAAGAAATAAAGTGGTAGATGGAGAGGATGCAAGATCAAGAGAGGGTGTTTTGTTCCTTTTGACTTTTTTGTTTTGTTTTGTTTTGTTTTGTGTTATTTTGTTAGTCAACTTGCAGTACAAGTATCCTTGGTGATCTTTGATATGTAAAAATTTGAAATATATCTGACTCTGTATTTGTTTGTTTTTTTACTTTTTATCCTGAAACAGTTATAGATTCATAGAAAGTTATCAAGATAGTACAGAGAGGTCCTATACTCTTTACCTACTTTTGACTAATATTTACATCTTACATAACTATTGTACAATATCAAAATAAGAAAATTAACCTTGGTTTAAAATGTGTGCATAGTTCTAAGTCATTCTATAAATAGTGTGAATTCATGTAACCTCCACCACAATTAAAACACAGAACTATTCCATCAGCACAGAGAACTGCCTTGTGTGACATCTTTATCAACACAATTTCTGTCCTCTCTGCTACCTTTCTTGACCACTGGCAGCCTCTAAGTTGCTCTCCATCTCTCTAATTTTGTCTTTCCTAGAATCTACAATAATAAAAGAGAAACATGCAAATTGACCATTACTTTGTGACGCCCACCAGCCAATCAGGAGTGAGTATGCAAATTAACCTGACAAAGATGGAGGTGGCCCCGCCTCCCCCACTGCTCTGGGCCTCTGGGCAGCAGGCACGCAGGCGCAGAGTGGCCGGGGTGGAGCAGGATGCCTGCTAGGAGGGGGAGGGCAGGGGCGGAGGGAGCTACAGGAACTGCGCTTTGGCTGCAGAGAAGACTGAAGAATCCACCCGGAGCAAAGACTGAAGGTGGCGGCCAGAGCAAAGCCTGGGTCCTGGATGCCAGAGGAAAACTGGTGCCGGCAGCCAGGGGAAGGAAGGCCTATTGCATGAATCTTCGTGCAATGGGCCTCTAGAGTTATATAAAAGGAATCATACACTGTGTGACCATTTCATATTGGCTTTTTTTCACTCACCATAATACCTCTGTGCTCCACCCAAGTTGCTGAGTGTGCCAATAATGTGTTCTATTTTATTTCTTAGTAGTATTATGTGATATGATGTATCACAGTTTGGTAACCATTCACCCATTAAGAGACATTTCAGGATGTTTGTATGTTGAAGAAATAATCCAGTAAAAGAGGAAGAACTGGATGATGCAGAAGACTGTGCTTATAGAGCTCAAGTGGAGAAATTGACCTCTGGACCATGGACATCCATTCATCATAAAGCTGCTAAAGTCAGAGTCAGTAGGCAAAAAATGCAAGTAAGTGGATGTGGAGGGTGGAGCTGTGGAAACTCTTTCTGACTGATTCTACTTTCTAAGTAAACTAGAGGCCCGGCGCACAAAATTCATGCATGGGGGGGGCGTGTCCCTCAGCCCAGCCTGCACCCTCTCCAATCTGGGACCCCTCAGGGGCTGTCTGACTACCAGTTTAGGCCCAATCCCACACGGGATCCCTCTCACAATTCAGGACTGCTGGCTCCTAACCACTCACCTGCCTGCCTGATTGCCCCTAACCCGCTTCTGCCTGCCAGCCTGATCAGCCCCTAACTGCTCCGCTGCCAGCCTGATTGACACCTAACTGCTCCCCTGCAAGGCCTGATTGCCCCCAACTGCCCTCCTCTGCTGGCCATCTTGTGACAACATGGGGCGACCATCTTGTGATGATGTGGGGGTGGCCATCTTGTGGCAGCCATCTTGTGAAGACGTGGTGGTGGCCATCTTGTGATGATGTGGGGGCAGCCATCTTGTGGCAGCCATCTTGTGACAATGTGGAGGGCAGCTGTCTTGTGATGACTTGGGGGCGGCCATCTTGCGACAACGTGGGGGCAGCCATATTGTGGCAGCCATCTTGTGACGATGTGGGGGTGGCCATCTTGTGACAACGTGGGGGCAGCCATCTTGTGAGGGTATGGGGTCAATTTGCATATTACCTCTTTATTATATAGAATAAGCAAGCAAGGACATCAATTGCGAGTAAAAGTGGTAGAAAAGTTTTTGCAGGTATAAGGAGAGAAGAGAGTGAACAGATCAGAGATATGTAGGGCATTATGCTGCAGCACGAAGGGCCCACAAAGATAACAGCTGTGAGTTAAAGACAGAACCACCAGCATGGCTGTCAGTTTTTATCCAGCCTCATTCGGCTGCACAGCGTAGGTGCAGAGAACGCAGGGAGAATAATGAGTTTAGGTAGGCAGAGTAGAAATCAGAAAAACAAGAGAAAAAAATCTAGGGTCTGGGAAAGCAGTACTTGTTTTTGGTTTCAGAAATCTGAAGCACATTGTTTGTACCCAATAAGAAATCTGTAAATGCAAGCAGCATAAAAGATAGTGAGGAGATGCCTTAGGTTATAAACAGAAAGCCAATGCTATTTCCCTTCACTGTTAAACAATACCTTGAAAATCCCATTGAAGTGCCACAGATATAAGCACAGTAGTGATTCCCTTGTCTGTTAAGGTGCTGACCTTTAGCACTTAATGGTGCCCTTTCTCTTAGGGTTGGAACTATCTTTAGTCAGCTCCCTCAATCACTGGCACTTCAATTTCTCCAGCCATTTGAATATCTGTAGACCTTTGTCTCTCTGATATAAAACATGTATAACTTACCCTACTCAGACTTTCTGATAAACCATTGCTATTTTTTCATCTGTCAGATCTGAACATCACGTCAGGGAAAGAGAAGTGTGGTGAAGGGCTTCTGGGGGAATTTTCATTTTCCTGACTGACACACTTGGCTGAAGTGTTAAAACAAAGAAGCTTTGCAACTCCTCCCACACAATGAATTGGATGCAGAATCTCCCAGTGGCATTTCTGAATCATGCCTCTTGGGGCTGGAGACAACAGCACATGAAACAGCGCAGCGCTGTGTGGTGTTCTGAGGCAACCAGTGTGTCTGTGATTGCACAAAGCAGGCTGCCACTTGTCTGAATACAAATACGACATTTCTGGAAGCTCAGAGGAAAAACACAAAAACGATTCCTCTGAGTTCAGAGAAATTTCCTCATCATGTTGGTGCAGCCCTTCCAGCCTGATGCATCTTCCAGTCTCAGTGGTCAGCACTATTTCATGGGCACCTCTGCTTTTCAATAGGCTGGCAGCTAGGTAGCTTTTTAATTAATGTTATGCTATCAGATGTCTAATTACTTTCTGGTGTTCAGTTTGGTTATCGGTAACAAGGACCCACAGCCTCTTAGGAAACAGAAAAACACATCTGTAATTTGTTCAACTAGCTTGATCTGTTTTAGTATACTCAAGTCTTACATTTATTCTCTCTCTCTCTCTTCCTCTCCCCCTCCCCTCCTTCCCTCCAATCCAATATTCGCACCTGTGCCAGAAAATAAACAAGGAGCCACAATACTTATGTGGGTCACAGCACTTGGTTAGGCAGGCACAGAGAATAACAAATATTTTCCATTCTGTCACTAGCAGAGGTCAGCAGGGTGACAGAATCAAATCTGCAGGCCTCCCATTAGGTAGGGGCTCTGCCTAATTACCTTAATTTTCCAAGTTCCACCAAGTCAGTGCGCAGTTTAAAACATAACTTAAAATGCTCTTTCCCCAGCTATTGGCATGTTTACTCTCACTTTAAACAACAAAGGCTGGAACTATGACCTTCCATTGACCTAGCTGCTCCATTTGAAACTGACGGAGCAAAGCCACCTTGGAGGACTGCAAGGCCGAGAACAGATCAGCTCGCCAAGCAGCTCAGCCCATGAGGGGAACATTGCAACAGACAGCGCTTCACAAAGCTCCATTCTCAGTATCTAATTCGGTTATGTGGGGATGGAAATGCTTGCCCAGGGCTCACTGGGAATTAGAGGGACTGGGAAAGGGGTGGGTAGGTGATTGGGAGGTGCAGGCTGGTACAGGCTGCTCCCTGGAGATGGTCCTTTGGCCACAAGTCAGCATGGCCCCACAGGCACTGCACATGGAAAGAATGTTTTCCCACGTCTGCCTCCAGCACTGCTCCCACTGCTCTGTGGCACCTTTGTGCTTCTTTTCAGTGCCCCTGCCACCCTCCTAAGCCACCTCATCTCTCCACATACTTTTCTCATTCCCATCCATAGCTAGTGCCTGCATTTTCCAACTGTCCTCTCAATTCCTTCAACTTGCCAAACTTCACATTAGCATTTCTGCATAAATTGACCCTTTTGCCTTAAATACTCTTCATCTGACTGGCTCCTTCTCACGGGTTGAGTCTCATCATAAACAAGGACACTCTGTCAGCAGCTTGATTCTTTAGCATAGCAGCATTGCATCATCCCTATATCCAGTTTAGGAAATACAGAATGACGGAAAAGAGAATCAGGGGTTAGAGTCGTCCCTTTAAGTAGCTGTGGGCCACGGCAGACCCGACTCACATCTCTGGGAATGTGCGGCATGTGATCTAGAGAATTTTGGAAATAATACAAAATACTAATGCAATACAGGATGTGGACCCTGACTGTAACTATAGCCTTTATACTATGTACTATAATGCTTTGGTTAAGATTAAGAAATCTAGAATAAGACAGACTTGAGTTTTAATCTGTGCTCTGCTGTTTGTTATTTTTTGCTCTATTATTTGCTGTCATTAATTTTGACTCATTTTCCTGTATTTCAAATGAATATAACAACACCAACTCCCAATACTGCTGTGGAAGTTATGTATTTAAATTGGTAAACACAATGTCCAAAACATAATAAGTGGTTACTAAATGGTCATTTTTATTATGATGATTATTATTAACATTATTTGATGATTAGCTTGAGTTGCCATTGTAAGAACAGAAATTTTAGCTGCTATCTCTGAAAGTTTATATTCTAGATCCTTGTGATAGTGGGAGGTGAGGAGAATCCTTGGTCTATGCAGCAGCAGCACTCTCCGCTCTGCGAGAAATAGTCTGTAATTTTTGCCACTCTACTTATTCACCAGATTGAAAAAAAAAAACTTTATTCTGAAAAAATAATACTATTTGAAGTATATGATTGATCTTTCTCATTTACATAAATTTAGTGGAATTTATAAGTGTATGGTCATTAAAAAAATCTTATAATTTCATTTTTGTATTTTTGAGGTTTTAAATATGTGCTTAGTACATCCTTAGATTCTGCAATAAAGTTCCAATTTTATTCTATGCCACCTAACAACTCATTCGCTTGGGGATAGCATTTGTTATCATCCTAATTATCACTTTGAAACATTCTTGACAATTATATGCAGAACAATTTGCTCAACCACACCTTGTTTAGGCTACATTTAGATTTGCTCTGCTGGCTATCTAACTAAATCACTGCAATTGTACCTAAAGTAAGTTTGCAATTACCTCCACAGGCCTTTTCTGAATCACTTCATGTGGGGTAGAAACATTAATCTAGGTGCTTAACTACTGCTTGGGTATTAATTGACACTCTGATAACATATGTTACAGAACATTGCATGGCACAATTTAATACAAAAATAAGTTCAATAACTAGCTCCTATGGCTTATGTTTCAATGAAGAATTATGCCAATGATTGAAACTATCATTTTAACAATATTAACTGTATTAAAAGTAAGCCTATAAGAGGTAGTGAAATTTAGAGCTTTGCTATTAGCCTTAAGAATTTTCTCCATTATGTAAGAAAACTGTAAATAATAGTTTTACTATTGAAATGGTACTGCAAAAGCATAATTTTATTATTTTTAAAGAGCTTTTGCTGTGGATGGAATGTTTAAAATCAGTGCTTGGACACTTTTACCCTAAGTGTAGCTTTTATGCAAGATAAGTATTCATAATTTTATGAAATATTCTTCATTATAAAAAAGATTACATTTCTTAGATATTTGGGGTTCATAAAAGTAATTTAAAATTTTTGTTATTTTAACCATCTGAAACATAGTATGATTACCTAAGTAAAGATAAAGAACATTAAAAAATGTCAATGCATGAATTAAATTTTCCCAGAATGACTACTAAAGCTAATACCATTCTAGCTTTATGATTCATTTATTGAATCACTCATTCATTTGTTCATCATTCACTTAGTCATTGAATCTTTATTGGTCATATTATGTGCTAGGCACTATTATGTGGGAAATAAACATAAAATAAAAAGTAATGCCATCAGAGAGTGTCCATTCTAGTTGGTTATGGAAGTTGGTCAATAAACAAAATAGACATCAAAACTATAAGTAAACTACAGAACAGCCATCTTTCAGAACCGCCTGAAATCTAGCTGAATGGAAGTCCTACAACTAAGGATATAAAGAAGAAGCTACATCGAGACTGGTAGGAGAGGCGGAGATGGAAACAGACTTGTCCCACACCCACATATGATGGATAAAAATCAGAGGGATAATTAGACTGCAGAAGTCCCCCCTGAGGAGCAAGAGGTCTCACTCCACACCAGACCCCCATTATAGGTTCCCAGTATCAGGAAGAGAATTCCCCATTAATTCTGGATATAAAAATCAGTAGAGAGTGTGGCTGCAAGTGATGGAGGGCTGCTGGTGATCTAGGTAGTTCCTCTGGAAACTGGACTCTCACACAGACTTACTCAGACTCACTCCCTCTGAGCTCCGGCATGGGTACAGCAGCTTGAAAGGAACCAGGGACATATGGGAGAAACTGAAGAGTCTGGCATCATGATGAGAGCTGAAGGGCAGCTTTCTCCTAGGCAGAAGTGCTGGCAAAGGCCACTGTTCGTTTCCTGAACCTTTCCCCCACAGAGCTGGCAGGTGAGTGCCATATCTGAATCGCCATAAACCTGGTTAACACTGTTCATTCTGCCCTGGTGATTTCCTAATACCCTGCTCCACCAACTTTCAGACCTACCCAGGGAGTTTCCAGTGGCTTTCCAGATGAATGGCTTATGTTGGCTCATGCTTCAGACTTTCCTAAAATCTCTCAAACAAGCAGTATCTGGCCTGAGTATAACCTATACCTCTGGCTAAGTAGCCCAAGGTCCAGCACTAGTGACAGCAGGCCTTGGTTTGTAGCTTGGCCTCTCCTGAACACCTCCAAGCCCAACACAAGTAGCAGCCATCTGCAGATAGCTTTTTAGCTCATACTGGGTGGCCCCAGGCAGAATACAGGCTGTGGCTGACCTTGGCCTGCATTTCCTGGTAAGTCCCAGAGCCACCACACTTGGTGGACAGCTTCAGACCATATCAACACACCATCCAAACACTGCCACAAGTGACACACTCAAGGGACAAACTAAGCAGGCACCAGAGCCCTGCTAAAGTAAGTCCTGCTTCATGTGGTGGGCTCCTGCATAGCTGATTTTCCACGGTGGTCACAACCAGTCTTTGTAACCATTTGGCTTGGGGGTAAATCCCTCCCATTGATGTTCTAACAGCAATCAATGCTCAATCACAACAAGAGGGTACACATAGCCCAACTGGGAAGAGGGAGAGAAGGGAGCATAAGTGGAGAGTCCAGCTCAGATAAATGGGGAGGCTGTGCCAGTGGACCCTACAGGACAACTACTACATTAGACCACTCTGCAAAGCCCAGGAGACATAGTAGCTCTACTTACTACATAGAAACAAACACAGGGAGGCTGCCAAAAAGAGGAGACAAAAAAAAGCACGTCCTAAATCAAACAGAACAAAACTTCATTGAAAGAACTAAACAAAATAGAGACAAGAAACCTACTAGATGCAGAGTTCAAAGTACTGGTTATAAGGATGATCAATGAACTTCTTCAAACAGCATAAAATAAAGACATGGAAACCATAAAAAAAAAAACAGTCAGAAATGAAGAATACATTGACTAAAGTGAAGAATGATATACAGGGAATCAACAGTAGAGTAGATGAAGCTGAGAATCACATCTAGGATTTGGAATATAAGAAAGCAAAAAAAATACCCAATCAGAATAGCAAAAAGAAAAAAAGAAGCTAAACAAATGAAAATAGTGTAAGGAGCCTTTGGGATGGCTTTAAGCTTACCAATATTCATATCATGGGGATGCTATTATGTGGGAAATAAACATAAAATAGAAGAAAGAGAGAGAGCAAAAAATTGAAAGCCTGTTTGAAAAAAAACTTCCATAAGCTTGTGAAGGAAATAGATATATAACTCTAGGAAGTACAGAGAGTCCTAAACAAGATGAACCCACAGAGGCCCACACCAAGACACATTATGATTAAAATTCGAAAGATTAAAGACAAAGAGAGAATCTTAAAAGCAGCAAGAGAAAAGCATTTAGTTACCTACAAAGGAGTTTCTATAAGACTGTCAGCTGATTTTTCAACAGACACTTTGTAGGCCAGAAGGGATTGGCAAGAAATAGTCAAAGTGATGAATAGCAAGGACCTATAACCAAGATTACTCTACCCAGCAAAGCTATTATTTAGAATTGAAAGATAGATAAAGAGCCTCCCAGCCAAGAAAAAGCTAAAGGAGTTCATCACCACCAAACCATTATTACATGAAATACTAAGGGGTCTTCTTTAAAAAGAAAATAAAAAAATACATATATACAGTATATAAGTGGTAAAATGGCAATAAATACATATCAACAATTGAATCTAAAAAAAATAAATGAACAAGGGGAACAGAAAGAGACTCATAGATACAGAAAACACTTTGATAGTTGCCAGATGTGAGGTGGTTTGAGGGGATGAGTGAAAAAGGTAAGGCGATTAATAAGTACAAATTGGTAGCTACATAATAATTACAGGGATGTAAAAGTACAGCATAAGGGATATAGTCAATATTATTCTAGTAACTAATATAATAGTAAATTATATAATGTCTAATAGTAAGTTATATAATCTCTAATCACTGGCGTGTACACCTGAAACTAATGCAATATTATATGTCAACTGTCATTGAAAAGTTTAAAAAATACTTAAAAATAAAATAAAGCAAATAAGCAAAATATATAGAATTTCAAGTGGTGATAACTCAAATGAAATAAATAAAGCAACTAGAGGGGTATAGAAAATGCTAAGGATGGATTTGAAATTTTAAAAAGGAAGGTCAGGGTAGGTGCTACTGAGAAGGTGACATTTAAACAAAGACCTAAAGGAAAGTATGGGGCAAATCTTGCAGAAATGTTGAAGGAAAGGCAGTTCTAGGAGAATATTAAAAATAAAGGCTCAGAAGTGAGAGAACGAATAGCACTAGGAAGAAAGTCAAGAATGACAATGTGACTGACGTATCATTACAGAACAGAAGAGAAATGAGAAATGGAGACAGAGAGGATAGAGATACCAGATCTAGTAAAGGCCAAAGGCTCTAAAAACCATTATAAGAGCATTTTTTATTAAAGCTGAGTTAAATAGGATGTTACCCAAATCTTTATTGTGTTTGGAGATACATTTTAATAATCTGCTGTTTCCTACATGCTACATGGCAGCAATGTTTATTTGGTAGCACACTAAAAGGCTCATGATTCAACCACAGCTTTTTTTAAATTATTGATAGTTACCAATTAATCCTATCTAATAAAGAGGCATATGCTAATTTACCATCACACCCACATAAAGATGGCAGCACCCACAGCCAAGGAGGGAATATGCTAATTGATTGCCATGCCCTCAAATATGGCGATGCCCACAGTCACAAGATGGCGGCTCCCAGTCCCATCAGCCCTGCTGGGGTGGCAGGCATGTGTCACGGCCAGGCCCGCCCACAGGCAGGTCCAGCTGCTCCACATGCCTGCCTCCAGAGTACCCCAGTCCCCTCAGCCCCCCAGCCGCCCAGGGCCGGCCCGAGGCACAGGCAAGCCTCGGATGGTGGCTGCCCAGCCGCCCAGGGCTGCTAAGGCTCAGGTAATCAGGGCCAGCCTAGGCTTGCAATTCCAGCAGTGGCAGCAGCAGAGGTGTGATGGGGGCATCGCCTTCCCCTGATAACCAGGTCACCTCCCACCCCTGAGGGCTCCAGGACTGTGAAAGGGGGCAGGCCAGGCTAAGGGACCCCCTGCCAGTGCATGAATTTTCATGCACTGGGCCTCTAGTCAATAATAAAGCTGAAATAAAACCAGATTAAGGTTAAAGGCATTCCAAGGATGGAGAGAATTTTGTTGAAATATTTGTTCTTTAATTAAATTTTTCAAACTGGGACAGAAAAAGCTAGTGGTCCTCCAATGTCCATCTTCCTATCAATTGAATGGAAACAGAGATGGAAATAACATATAGAAGTAAGCAAAGTGAAAAGACCTATACACAGAAAACTACAGGACACTGAAAAAAGAGATAGAGGAAGACGTAAACAGATGGAAGAATATACCATGTTCATGGATTGGTAGAATCAACATCATTAAAATGTCCATACTACCCAAAGCAATCTATAGATTCAATGCACTCCCCATTAAAATACCAACGGCATATTTCACAGACCTTGAAAGAACTCTCCAAAAATTCATCTGGAATTAAAAAAGACCCCGAATAGCCACAGCAATCCTGAGAAAGAAGAATAAAGTAGGAGGGATCTCAATACCAGATTTCAAGCTGTATTACAAAGCCACTATTCTCAAAACAGCCTGGTATTGGCACAAGAACAGACATATAGATCAATGGAACAGAATAGAGAATCCAGATATTGACCCAAACCACTATGCTCAATTAATATTTGACAAAGGAGGCATGAACATACAATGGAATAAAGACAGTCTCTTCAATAAATGGTGTTGGGAAAATTGGACAGATACATGCAAAAAAATGAAGCTAGATCACCAACTTACGCCATACACAAAAATAAACTCAAAATGGATACAGGACTTAAACATAAGACGGGAAACCATAAAAATACTAGAGGAATCCACAGGCAGCAAAATCTCAGACATATGCCAAAAGAACTTCTTCACCGATACTGCCCCTAGGGCAATGGAAGCTAAAGAGAAAATAAACAAATGGGACTACATCAAAATAAAAAGCTTTTTTACAGCAAAAGAAACTATCAACAAAACAACAAGAAAGCCCACTGCATGGGAGAACATATTTGAAAATGGCATCACTGATAAAGGTTTAATCTCCAACATCTACAGGCAGTTTATACAACTTAATAAAAGGAAGATAAATGATCCAATAAAAAAATGGGCAATGGACCTAAATAGAATCTTTTCCAAAGAAGACAGAAGGAAGGCCAAGAGACACATGAAAACATGCTCAACGTCACTAATTATCCGAGAGATGCAAATCAAAACAACAATGCGGTACCATCTCACACCTGTCAGAATTGCTATCATCAACAAATCAACAATGACAAGTGTTGGCGAGGATGCGGAGAAAAAGGAACCCTCTTGCACTGCTGGTGGGAATGCAGACTGGTGCAGCCACTGTGGGGAACAGTATGGAGTTTCCTCAAAAAACTGAAAATGGAACTCCCATTTGACCCAGTAATCCCACTCCTAAGAGTGTATCCTAAGAAACTGGGAACACCAATAAGAAAGGATATATGCACCCCTATGTTCATAGCAGCACAATTTACAATAGCTAAGATCTGGAAACAGCCTAGGTGCCCATCAGCAGATGACTGGATCAGAAAACTATGGTACATCTACACAATGGAATATTAGGCTGCCATAAAAAAGAAGGAATTCTTACCATTTGCAGCAACCTGGATGGAATTGGAGAACATTATGCTGAGTGAAATAAGCCAGTCAATGAAAGAAAAATACCACATGATCTCACTCATTTATGGATAATAAAGAACATTATAAACTTGAACAAAAAGATAGATACAGAGGCAGTAAAGCATCAAACAGTCTGTCAAATTACAGCAGGAAGGTTAGGGAGAGGTGGGGAAGATAAGAGATCAATCAAAGGACTTGTATGCATGCATATAAACATAACCAATGGACGCAAAACTCTGGGGGGTGAGGGCATGTATGGGAGTGGGGTGGGGGGGCAATGGTAGGATATGTACACATATAATACCTTAATAATAAAAATTGAAAAAAAAAAGAAAAAAAAAGAAGTAAGCAAAGAGACCCAACCAGCTGTGACTGCTTCATCTCTGGTCGGTAATATGAAAAAGAGACAAAAATCTATCTTTTTACAGCCCATATTCTGGGTACTTTCATTTGCACCAGCTTAACCTACATTCTGTCAAATGTTTTCTAAAAACAAGAAGTTAAATTGAACAGAATTCCTAAAATTCTATTATTTCACTATACTCTTTAACTCTCTGACATTCAACTTTTAAATTATTTATCTCACCCCACAAGGAAAAATACAATATTTCATTGGATGTTTTTTAAAATAAATAAAAAACAAGAAGTCCATGACCCTTTGAGCTCTAACTTTTATTCCATGTTTAATAGAGAAGAAAAGAGAAAAACTTTGAAAATAATTTGAATACGTACTCAAAGAAAAAATGAGCTTTTCTGTCAGAAAAGCATTTCCTTTTCTTGTTGCTAATTAGAGTGGTAGCTAAACCAGATTTATTCAGGAACATGTGGGTAATGAGAGCTACACATGGTACTGGGAGGCATTCACTGAATTATGATATTTTAATATTGCTTGCTACAGAAAGAAAGAGAAATGGAGAAACACAGGCTAAGATAATGAAGGAGAAACTTAAAGAGCAATGAAGACTCCATGTGAACCAGACAGAGGTATATAGCATAAGATTGTTTAGAAACCTGTGGGAGCCTTTTATTCTCCGTGGGTTTTTTTGTTTTGTTTTGTTTTGTTTTGTTTTTTTAAGCTAATGCCCTGAAAGATCCTCACTAAACTTAGAAAACAATATCAATTGTTTGAAATCCTGGAGACATCATCTGAGTAGTTATGCAAAATGAAAAAACAACAACCAAAAACGTCAATGAGCTGAGAACTACTGTATTGCCTTTGCTTACTTTTCAAAATTATAAAAGAAAATATCTCAAAACCTATTTTACAAATAGCTTTTAATGATTGTATTTACCTATTATTTTTATTAAAGGTATAATATTTACATGAATATGTCCAAGTTTACTGACATTTCAATTATTTTTCCTTGAAATTTCTTAAATAATTTTTGTGTTAGATTAATGGATCTAAATATCATATTTCTTAGAATCAAAAAGCCAGTAGGTTGAGGGGGAGGAAAAGAAAAATAGCTTAGTGCATACTGTGTCAAGGTATTTAATGTCAACTATGCAATTTTGAGTCAATTTCAAAGAGAAACTTAAGATGTATATCTAAAATTCAAAAATCATATTTTTGCATATTTCTGATAAAATATTTTTAAATATCTGACCCAAAGATCATTTTGGAGTACTTATTTGGAATGTCCCAGATATCATTTAGATACCATCCAACATCCTTAGAAGGATGTTATGAGAACTCTCAAAGGATAGTCACTTAAATGTAGAGGGCCGCCTGGGAGGCACCTGGGCATTTCCTTAATTATCATCAGCTGAATTCAGGGCTTAGGCCGAGTCACGCCCTGGGAACATGCTTCCCCAATGAGGCTGGACATGTTAATCAGTTCTGACTTCATAGCAGCCCAGGTGTCAGCAGGGGCGGGTCTAGATATGTAAATCCAGTAATGCTAGGGCCTAGTTAAGAATGCAAATAAGCTCCTTTGATCCTAAGTTTTGGTGTTACTTCCTGGATTTTTGGGATATAAAATAAACCTGCTGTGTGTCTCAGGGTCGTTGTCGTCATGCAGCCTCTCCATCAGAGAGGAAAGATGGCGTCTTACCCAGCCCCAGCTTTGTGAATCTATTTCTGCGTCTTGTTTTCTTTATTTCTATTATTTCTCAATCCCTGGCCGCCTCCACTTAGAACCGGTTCGTTCATCTCTCTTTCCATGCGGGACGTGGAAAAGGAAGATCCCTGCCATGTTTGGCCCCCGCCGCATCAGGCCCCCGCACTTAAATATTTACATGTCATCATAATAATTATGTGTTAACTTCTAATCAAATTTGTTTGTAAAAAGACAGTTTGGAGAATTCAGCCCACAAGAATATTTCTTAGATAAATAAAATAAATGGTTTGCTTAATTTTTAATTCAAAACACAATATGAGCTGATAAAGCTACAAAACAAATATCTCAAATATGAGACACAATCTGTTTCTTAGATTGCTCTTTTTTTCTGGAAAAAAAAAAGTCATGATAACATGAAGGTCTGATATACAACACTGGTAAGAAAAATTAAAAATGAACAACTCAGCAACTGCCTCCTACTTTGATTTGAATGTCAAGTGATTGAGATGAAGAGACAACTTCCACTATCTGAAGTTCAACTCCTTTCTATTTTAAGGATTCAAACCTAATTATTCCATCAGATTTGACTATTTATATGGCTCAACTAAATAATAAGTTATCAATCTATTCTGTCATCTAAATAACTGATAAGCTCACCCTTCTGTCTTTGAATCTGAAAATAATAATTTACTGCATAATTTGAGTCTAGCAACTATCCTATCTAATAAAGAGGGAATATGCAAATTGACCATCACAACTTCACAAAAATGGTGGTGCCCACAGCCACAAGATGGTGGCACGAGGTCCACTCAGCCCCACCAGGGCAGCAAGCACATGGCACGGCCGGGCCCACCCCTAGGCAGGTCCGGCTACTCTGCACACCTGCCTCCAGAGTCTCCAGGTTCCCTCAGTCCCCCAGCCGCCCAGGGCTGGCTCAAGGTGCAGGCAAGCCTCGGATGGTGGCTGCCCAGCCGACGCCTGAGGCGCAGGCAAGCCTCAGATAGCAGCTTCCCAGCTGCCCAGGGCCACCCAAGGCTCAGGTAACCAGGGCCGGCCAAAGCTTGCACTGCCGGCAGTGGCAGCAGCAGAGGTGTGATGGGAGTGTCGCCTTCCCCTGATTGCCAGGTCACCTCCCACCCCTGAGGGCTCCCAGACTGTGAGAGGGGGCAGACTGGGCTGAGGCACCCCCCCTCCAGTGCATGAATTTTCATGCACCAGGCCTCTAGTAAAATATAAGAAATTATAAATTAAGTATTTGCCCATAAGAAGTTATCAACTATCTGAGGGGGAAAGGAGATACCATCATCTCCCAATGGAAGTACTAGGAAAGCACTCTGGTCTCTGTGAATCCACTGTCCCAACTGCATAAAGGGTGATTGTTACAAATGGCACATCTGATTATGTCATCACCCTTCATGCCCCCAACCCCCAACTAAAGACATGAAATATTTCACGGAATTACCAATGCACTTAGCTATAAACACAATCTTGCCAAAATTTTCAGTGCTGGTCATAGTTCCCAGCCTCACCTCTCACTATGCTCCTCTTCTCTCTGCTTCAGCCACACTGGCCATGCTTCTTCCTCTAGCCTTGCTGTCTTTCCAAATGTGGTTTTTCCTTCATCAGGTTAACTCCTACTTCAGATCTCAGCATAACTGTCACTTCCCTGACCCATCTTTTTAGGTTAAATTATTTATTCATAATATTTCATAGCACCAGAAACCTCTCCTCAGTGCAGAGAAGTTAGAGACACTTTTATAATTTTGTTATTAATTAATATCTATCTTGCTTTCTAGGTTATAAGCTCCAAAAGTAGAAAAATCATGCTCAGTTCTCTTCACCACTGTAAAAGAATTGCTTTGTTAAAGAGCCCAAATTCTGTCATCCCTCAATAAATATTAGTAGAATCACTACTATTGTTAAGTGAAAATTGAAACTGAATTTAGCAGTCCTGTCAATGGAACTTCAGGAAATTCCCTGCTAATGTTAATAATGAGTTTCAATCATCAGCTTAAATTAGCCACGGGTTAGTTGATTGTTTGGGTTTTATGTGTTTGTTTCTTTTTGTTCTTTTTGAAAAACAAACCTTGAATTGCTCATAATAAGGAAGAAAATGAGTGACTCTAACCATATTGCAGACATTTATTCCTTTATGTAGTCAACAAAATACATGTGAATTCAAAGTTCTTTCATAGATATTAACCACACAAGACATTAATGTATACATTTATTTGAAGAGAAATGTAAACCATATTACTTTTGAAAATTCTGATGGCTCACTATTCCCTATTTATGGCAGATAAAAATTGTGTACTTGTTCTGCTCGATAAACTAAATTGCAATTAAGTTTGTGTTTCTATGAAATGGACTTAGTGCTCCTTCATTTACCTGCACTGAGACATTTTTCTTCCCAATATGTCTTTCTCCCTTGATTGAAAAATCAGAAGTAATTTTTTGTTGTTTTGAAAAATAAGCCACTTAACCCTACCAAGTATTCCTTTTATCTACTGTTTTTATATTTTCTATTATTTATTAAACAAGTTTATGAACAAATAAATTACCAAGCACTTACAATGTGCCCATATCTGTACAAAGTACTTTATGTGCACTATCTCATTTAAGCAATACAACCACCCCTCAATGTAGAAATAATTATTGGATTCTTTTTTAATAACAAGGAAGAGAAGCCTAGTAATTGCCTCATTATAACCCAGTTAATAAGGGGAGGGTTAGGGTTTCAGACCAGTTCTTCTTCCTTCCCAAAAGGTTATATGAAGAATAAAAGAAATAGCATGAAGTGAAAAAAAGATCACCAAACGTTAAGCGTCTTTTAAAATCCAGCGACAAACGATGACTCTGTGTCCAACTGACAAGTCACTAAACTTCACAATAACCATCTTTAAATAAGGAACAGGTAGATTCCAAAACAGTGGGAGAGTAATTGGAAGATACACTGACATGTTCCCAGGACCAAACTGGAATTACAACTAAAATACAGAAAAGCCATCCAGAATAATCAACCAAAGACAGAAAGTGGAGACCACATAGATACTGGTAGGAAGTACAGAGGCATGAAAAGGCTATCCGGGCACCCACAGACAGCAGCTGAAGTTCTGGAGGAATATCTCAGCTGTGAGAGGTTCCAACGAGAACTCTGGTGTCTAAACCCCAAGTTGGGCCCCCAGGCCAGAACACTGAGAACTGAGAAAGGTGCTCACACAACATCTGGCTGTGGAAAGCAGCAGTGTTGCAGTCTGCCAGGGAGAGGTGGTTGGAAATGCAAGCACCCTCTTAAAGGGTCAAAGCACAAAATTTCACGTGCAGCCACTCACCTTGGGCTCCAGCAGAGGGAGGGTAGCATGGACTGGAACTGTGTGAGGAGAGTCCAGGCTTTGGAGCTCTGGGTTGGAGATCAGATGGCAGCCAACCCTGTTTCCTGTGATGACTCATTCCCTCACACTCCAGAGAACCTTTGCCATCCAGATGGTTTTTGCATGAGGTGAAGACAGTTTCCACACCCTGTTGGAATACCTCCCACCTCACACTCTTTGATAGCCTGAGGCTAATTAAGACTAAATGGGAATGGGACTCTAGGCACCGGAAGATCTCTGGAGGCTTTGAGTTTTTGCTTGGTCTCCAACTGGCCCCAGGTGGTGCACATCTTGGTCCTTTCCAAAGGCACCCAGTTCCAGTAAGGGAGCCACAAACTGTGGATTGCTGGTAGCTCCAAATAGAATATTCAGGGCCAGTGACAAACAGTGTATGATATTTTCCTGCATTGGAAATTGGGAGTCATAGCAGATCTACCTAATGCATAGTCACAAAACCAAGCAGGCAGACAAAAATAATAATAATAATAATAATAATAATAATAATAATTAATAATAAAATAAAATAAAAAACAAGAGAATTCTCCAGCAGAACTAAATGAAATGGAGATAAGAAATTTACCAGATATGGAGTTCAGAATGATGGCAAGGATGCTTAACAGTATGAGAACAGATATAGTAATTATGACAAAAGTCCAATCAGAAATGAAGAATGACATAAGAGTAATAAAGAACACATTGGAAGGAATAAACAGCAGAATCAGTGAATTAGAAGAGAGGGTAGAAAAAACCCGAATAAGAAAACCAAAAAGAAAAAAACAATTAAAAAACAGGAAGACAACTTAAGGGAGTTATGGGACAACAAGAAACGTAACAATATTTGCATCACAGGAGTGCCAGAGGGGAAGAAAGTTAGGAAGGGATAGAAAAGATGTTTGAAGAAATAATGGCAGAAAACTTACCTAACTAGTGAAGGAAAAAGTCACAGAGGTTCAGGAGGCACAGAGAGTCCCAAGCAATAAAACACAAATGGCCCATGCCCAGACACATGATAATTATAATGCCAAAATATAAAAGACAGAGAATTCTTTTTTTAATATTTCAAAAAAATGATTTTAAATATAATAATGTTACAAGCAATAAAAATTAGTATTTCAAGAAAAGTGATGTTAAATATAATAATATTATATGCAATAAACATTAATATTTCAAGAAAAAATATTTTAAATATAATGATATTACCAAAACTGTACTAACATAGCATAATATCACAAAACTTGTAGGAAATATTAAAAATCTGCAAATAACAGAATTACTTCTATTATATTCTGAAATATACTTTTTCTCTGGTTCTATTTTTGTTCATCAGTTTAAGTTATTCATTATATTCCACAAATAAATGAGATCATGTGATATTTATCTTTCTCCAGCTGGCTTATTTCGCTTAGGATAATGCTCTCCAGGTCCATCCATGCTGTTGCAAATGGTAAGGGTTCCTTCTTTTTTTACAGCAGCATAGTATTCCACTGTGTAGATGTACCACAGTTTTCTAATCCACTCATCTGCTGATGGGCATTTAGGCTGTTTCCAAATCTTAGCTATTGTAAATTGTGCTGCTATGAACATAAGGGTGCATATGTCCTTTCTGATTGGTGTTTCTGGTTTCTTGGAATATATTCCTAGAAGTGGTATTACTGGGTCAAATGGCAGTTTCATTTTTAGTTTTTTGAGAAAACTCCATACTGCTTTCCAAAGTGGCTGCACCAGTCTACATTCCCACCAGCAGTGCAAGAGGGTTCCTTTTTCTCCACATCCTCGTCAGCACTTGTCGTTTGTTGATTTGTTGATGATAGCCATTCTGACAGGTGTAAGATGTTACTTCATTGTTGTTTTGATTTGCATCTCTCAGATGATCAGTGACTTTGAGCATGTTTTCATAAGTCTCTTGGCCTTCTGTATGGCCATTTTCTAAAAATGTCTATTTAGGTCCTTTGCCCACTTTTTGATTGGATTGTTTATCTTCCCTTTGTTAAGTTATGTGAGTTCCCTGTAAATGTTGGAGATTAAACCCTTATCGGTGATAACATTGGCAAATATGTTCTCCCATGCAGTGGGCTTTCTTGTTTTTTTTGATGGCTTCCTTTGCTGGGCAGAAGATTGATGTAGTCCCATTTGTTTACTTTCTCCTTAGTTTCCATTGTCCTAAGAGTTGTATCTGTAAAGATATTGCTACAACATATTAAAGACAGAAAATCTTAAAGGTAGCAAGAGAAAAGCATTTTTTTTTTACTATAAAGGGGCTCTCCTAAGGCTGCCAGCTGATTTTTCATCAGAAACTCTATAGGCCAAACAGGAATGGCATGAAGTATTCATGGTAATGAAAAGCAAGAATCAGAAAACAAAATTACTATATCCAGCAAAGCTATCATTCAAAATAGATGGTAAAATAAATAGCTTCCCAGATGAAAATAAGGCTAAAGAAGTTTATCACCACCAACCAACACTATAAGAAATACTAAAGGGACTGCTGCACAAAAAGAAGAAATAAAGAAAGAAGCATAGGCATAAAGAATTAAAATGGCAATATATAAGTGCCTATCAATAATAACCTTAAATGCAAATGTATTAAGTGCTTCAATAAAAAATATAGGGTAGCTGAATGGATATGAAAATATCACTCAATTATATGCTGTCTATAAGAGACCCACCTAAGAACAAAAGACTCACACAGGATGAGACTGAAGAAATGGGAAAAATTCTTCCATGCAAATGGAAACAGAAAAAGCTGGGGTAGCAATACTCATATCTGACAAAATAGACTTCAAAATGAAGGCCATCACAAGAGATAATAATGGTTAACACATAATACTAAAGGAATTGATACAACAAAAGAATATAATCCTGGTAAACTTATATGCACCCAATATAGGAGCACCTAAATATATAAAAAGATTTCTAGAAGACATTAAAAGAGAGATCAAAAGCGTATTGAAATCATATCAAGCAACTTCTCAGATCACAATGGAATGAAACTAGAAATCAACTACAATAAAAAAAAAAAAAACTCAAAAACTTTCAAACACATAGAGGCTAAGTAGCTTAATTGTTATTAAACAATGAATGAATTACCAATAAAATCAAGAAATAAATAAAAAACTTCCTGGAAACAATGAAAATAAACATATAACAACCCAGAATCTATGAGACACAGCAAAAGCAGTCCTGAGAAGGAAGTTCGTAGCACTACAGGTCTGCTCAAAAAACAAGAAAAATTAAAAATAAACTATTTAACCTTACAACTTAAAGAATTAGAAAGATAACAATAAGAAAAGCCCAGAGTAATTAGAAGGAATGAAATAATAAAGTTTATAGCAGAAATAAATGACAGAGAGACTGAAAAACAATACAAAAGATCAATGAAACCAAGAGCTGGTTATATGAAAAGATAAATAAGATTGATGAATCTTTAGCCAGACTCATCAAGAAACAAAAAGCCCTAGCCAATTTGGCTCAGTGGATAGAGCATCAGAATATGGATCAAAGGGTCCCAGGTTTGATTCTGGTTAAGGACATATACCTTGGTTGCAGCCTCCTCCCTGGCTCAAGCCTTGTTCGGGGCACATGCAGGAGGCAACCAATCAATGTGTTTCTCTCACATTGATATTTCTCTCTGTCTTTCACTCTCTCTTCCACTCTCTCTAAAAATCAATGAAAAATATCCTCAGGTGAGGATTAGAAATAAATAAATAAATAAATAAATAAATAAGAAGAAACAGAGATGACCTAAATAAATAAAATCAGGAATGAAAGTAGTTAAGTAACTACTGACACCACAGAAATACAAATGATTGTAAGAAAATACTATGAACAACTATATGTCAACAAACTGGACATGTAGATGAAATGGACAAATTCCTAGAAATATACAATCTTCCAAAATTGAATTAGGAAGAATCAGAAAACCTGAATAGGCCAATAACGACGGAAGAACTTGAAGCAGTAATAAAAAAAAAAAAAAAATTGGCAGCAAACAAAAGCCCTGATCTGGATGGCTTCACAGAGGAGTTTTACCAAACATTCAAAGAGGAGCTAATACTTATCCACCTCAAACAACTGCAAAAAAATCCAAAAGGGAAGAACACTTCCAACTTCTTTTTAAGAGGTCAGCATTATCCTATTACTAAAACCAGATAAAGACACTACAAAAAAAGAGAATTACAGGCCAGTATCCCTGTTAACATTGATGCTAAAATCCTCAACAAAATATTAGCAAATCAGGTCCAGCAGTATATTAAAAAGATCATATACCATGATCAAGTGGAATTTATTCCAGGGATGCAATGCTGGTACAATATTAGCAAATTAATAAATGTGATACATCATATAAACAAATGAAAAGGCAAAAATCACATGATCATATCAATGGATGCAGAAAAAGAATTTGTCAAAATCCAACACTCATTTTTGATAAAAACTCTCAGCAAAGTGGGAATAGAAGGAACATACCTCAACTTAATAAAGTCCATATATGACAAACCTACAGTCAATATCATACTCAATGGGCACAAACTAAAACCATTTCCCTTAAGAACAGGAACAAGAAAGCGATGTCCGCTTTCATCACTCTTATTCAACATATACTGGAAGCATTAACCACAGTGATCAGACAAGAAGAAAATATAAAAAGCATCCAAATTGTAAAGAAGGAAGTAAAACTGTCATTATCACAGATGACATGGTATTGTATATAGAAAACCTTAAAGACTCCACCAAGAAACTACTAGATTTAACAAATGAATTTGGCAATGTAGCAGGATAAAAATTAACACCTAGATATAATTGGCATTTTTATAAACCAACTAGAGGCCCAGTGCACGAATTCGTGCATGGATGGGGTTCCTCAACCTGGCTGGGGGGAGGGACCGCGGGAGGTTGGCTGGCCACGGGAGTTTGGCTGTGGGAGCGTACTGACCAACAGTGGGCTGCTCCTGCGTTCAGCGTCTGTCTCCTGGTGCTCAGTGCGCATCATAGCAACTGGTCGACCGGTCATTCTGGTGGTTTGGTCGTAACGGTCACTTAGGCTTTTATATATATAGATAATGAATTCTCATAAACTAAACAAAAAATCCCATTTTCCATTGCAACAAAAAATTAAGATACTTAAGAATAAACTTAACCAAGAAGTTAAAAGACTTGTACTCAGAAAACTACAGGACACTGAAAAAAGTAATAGAAGATATAAACAAGGGGAAGAATATACCATGTTCATGGATTGGTACAATTAACATCATTAAAATGTCCATACTACCCAAAGTAATCTATAGGTTCAATGCTATCCCCATTAAAATACCAATGGCATATTTAACAGACCTAGACAAACTCTCCAAAAATTTATATGGAATAAAAAAAGACCAAATAGCCACAGCAATCCTGAGAAAGAAGAACAAAGTTGGCAAAATCAGAATACCAGACATCAAGTTTTACTACCAAGCCACTATAATTAGAACAGCCTGGTGATGGTACAAGGACAAGTATATAGATCAATGGAGCAGAACAGAGAACCCAGAAATCAACTCAAGCTATTATGCTCAATTAATATTTGACAAAGGAAGCAAGAGCATACAATGGAGTCAAGACAGTCTCTTCAATAAATGGTATTGGAAAAATTGGACAGATACATACAAAAAATGAAACAAGACCACCAACTTATACCATACACAAGAATAAACTCAAAATGGATTTAAAAAAAAAAAGACTTAAATGTATGTCATGACACCACAAAAATCCTAGAAGAAACCATAGGCACCAAAATCTCAGACATCTCTTGTAGCAATATGTTTGCAGATATATTTCCTAGGTCAGTGATGGGCAACCTTTTGAGCCTGGTGTGTCAAACTTTGCCAAAAAACTGAGCATAACTTGGGTAGTGTGTCACTTTGAGGGAAAAAACATTATTTCGCAAATGTTTCATCCTCAGGAGCAGCAAATGTTTCATCCTTGGCATGCAGCCACCTCAGCGGCCACGTGTCATCAGAAATGGCTACGTGTGTCAGTGCTGATACGCGTGTCATAGGTTCGCCATCACTGTCCTAGGGCAATGGAAACTAAGAAGAAAATAAACAAATAGGACTGCATCAAAATTATAAAGCTTCTGCACAGCAAAAGAAACCACCAACAAAATGAAAAGGAAGCCCACTGTATGGGAGAACATATTCGGCAATGATACATCTGATAAAGGATTAATATCCAAAATATATAAGGAACTTACACAACTTAACAAAAGGAAGACAAACAATTCAATCAAAAAAATGGGCAATGGACCTAAATGGACACTTCTCTAAACTTGGCCATCATGCAGATGGCCAAGAGACATATGAAAAAATGCTCAGTCACTGATCATCAGAGAGATGTAAATTAAAATGACAATGAGGTATCTCCTCACACCTATTAGAAGGGCTACTATCAACAAATCAATCAATGACAAATGCTGGTGAGGATGTGGAGAAAAGGGAACCCTAGTACACTGCTGGAGGGAATGCAAATTGTTGCAGCCATAATGGGAAACAGTATTTAATTTCCTCAAAAAATTAAATATGGAACTGCCATTTGACCCAGTGATCCTACTTCTAGGAATATATCCTAAGAGACCTGAAACACCAATCAGAAAGAATGTATGCACCCCTATGTTCATAGCAGTGCAATTTACAGTAGCTAAGATCTGGAAACAGCTCAAGTTCCCATCAGTAGATGAGTTGATAAAAAAGCTGTGGTACATTTACACCATGGAATGCTATGCAGCAGTAAAAATGAAGGATCTCTTACCCTTTGAGACAGCATAGAGGGACCTGGAGAGTATTATGCTAAGCAAAATAAGCCCATTAGAGAAAGACAAGTATAACAGGATCTCACTCATATGTAGAATCAGATAAACAAATCAGCTGATTAACAAAATAGAAGCATGGAATAGACTGTGGAATCTCAGAGGGAAGGCGGGGGAGAGTTGGTGGGTGGGATTACATCAATCAAAGAGCTTGTATGCACATGTGCATACTGCATGGATATAGACAATAGTGTGAAGGACTGGGGTGCAGGGTGGGGCAGGTTAGAAAAGGTCAATTGGGGGAAAATGGGGATATATGTAACACTTTCAACAATAAAGATTATTTTTAAAAAGAAGTTAAAACAGTAATCAGAACCCTCCCCTCAAAAAAATACAATAAGGAACAAGTAGAATATCAGGGGTCAAAAACTATTGTCTGCTAAAGTTAATTTGTTCTTTGTTTTCCTCATCTGCCCTTTACCCAGCCCCAAAACTAAGTCCACAGAAAGAATGATAGATGGCTTAATGATCATGTATTATACAAGTAAACAGGAATGTAATCATACAGTCAGCATATTTCATCTTGCAAGCCATATCCTTATCTTCACAGAGTAAAATTTTTAGATTTGGACTGTTTTTTAATGTGATGTATATCATTAGGAGATAAGACTACTACCAGCTGTTCTGAGAAAATAGGAGTTTTACTAAAAGAATCCATTGGAAGGAAGTGAATAAGACAGATTGGTGATAGGAGAGGAAATCAAGTGTAACTTCTCCATTTCTACTCCCAACTCCCAATTGGTTTTACAAATTTCAATGCCTTTTGTAAAAGATTTTTAACATCTTCATTTACAGCTGTATAAACTGTTATAATATGGACATTTTTACTTACATAAAAATTAATGCTTGAAAAGTACTTTAAAATTCTTAGTACTTTAAGCATCTTAAACATGAGTTGATATTATAATATAGTCTAGTATACCATAAACTGTAATAAAACAATAACTTTTAACAGTGTTGAAGAAACTTTGGTTCCATAGTCTAGATCCAAGGTGGTGTCCAAAGATCTCCAATATTGATGCATGGTAGTTGTACGGAAGTTGTATAGTTTTTAAGGTAAAGAATGTGGGTTAGGTTTAGGTAATATGGGATTAAATTCCATTTCTCTTTCCATTGTGTTTTTATGTCTATTAAAAATAAACAAAATAAGCCAGTCAGAGAAAGATAAGTATCATATGATCTCATTGATATGTGGAATTTAATGAACAAAATAAACTGATGAACAAAATAGATCCAGAGACATAGAAGCATGGAACAGATTGTTGAATTTCAGAAGGAAGGCAGGTGGGTGGGTGGATGGGGAGAGATTAACTAGGGAATTTATATGCATATATGCATAGCCCATGGGCACAGACAATAGTGTAGTAAAGGCTTGGAAGGGTGGGGTGAAGGGGGTCAATGCAGAAGAAAAAAGAAAAGGAACATCAGTAATACTTTCAACAATGAAGATAAATTTAAAAAAATAATCTGGCATAAACACAATTTTTTTCTCTTATGTAAAGGTAAGCTAATTAAAGAGAAGCTCCCCTTATCTTATCTTATCTTCTGTCATGTCAGCATCCGTGTCTGCACTAGCTAGCTGCTCAAGACCCCAGAAGCAGACACCCTTAGAACTAGAGGAAAAGAGAGAAAACATGGTCATGCCCTACACATAATATAGTATCCTACCTAATAATAGACAAATATGCAAATTGACCGCACCTTTGCCACGCCCAAGCCACACCCACCAGCCAAGCCACGCCCACAAACCAATCAGGCTGAGTATGCAAATTACCTCAACAAAGATGGCGGCTAATTTGCATATCAAGACAGCATAGAAAGAAGCCAAGAGCTGCAGAAGGGAGCAAAGCTTCGGAGAAGCAAGCAAGCCGGGGGGAGGAGAAGGGAGGAGCAGAGGCGGGGCCAGGGGAGAAGGGAAAAGCAGGCGGGCTGGCAGAGAAGGCGGGGCAGGGGAGAAGGGAGGAGCGCAGGCGGGGCCAGGGGAGAAGGAAGAAGAGCGGGCGGGCTGGCGGAGAAGGGAGAAAAGCAGGGGGGCTGGCGGAGAAGGCGGGGCGGGGGACAAGGGAGGAGAGCAGGCAGGGTGGGGTAGAGTGCAGCAGGAAACCCTATTGCAGGATTTTTCCTGCAACAGGAACGCTAGTATTACTATGTTAGCCAAAACTTAGTCAAAGTTACAAAGCAATCCAGAAAATATAGTTTTTATTCATGGTTATACACATAACCAAAAATCCATGGCTATATATTTATATAAAACTAGCAGCCTCTGCCACAGTGATTTTATGCAAGTAACATAACCTCCTTAAACAACAAGTTTGTCATCTGTAACAGCAATTTTGATAACTATATTATCAGAATGTAATGATAATGGCATGTTCTATTAGAAAGTGCCTATAAAACAATGTGTTTACATTTAAGTCCCATATAGACCTAATATATTATCTATACTGTATATATATAAAACCCTAACATACAAATAGACCAAACAACGGGACAACCAAATAATTGAACATCCGGTCACTATGACATGCTCTGACCACCGGGGGGCATGCACAGAACATGGCGGGCATCAGCAGCATGTGGCAGAGCATGGAAAATGGTGGGCATTGGCCTTGGCAGGATGGTGGAACAGGTGAGTGGGGGCGCCAGACCAAGGTGGGCACCGGTCGCTGTCATCAGGGTGAGCCTCTGGTGGTTACTGAAAATTCTTTGCTCCCGCGCACTGCGGTCCCACTCAGCATTCACACCTGCTGCCAGCACAGGCCCCAGCACCAGAGCAGCCGCTTACACTCACTGCAGGTGCCCAGTGCCAGCCCCAATTGCTCAGTGCCGTCAACGGGTGCAAGCGGCAGCTGCCGGCCCCAATCACCCCTGAGGACTTCTTCACCTCCCCCTGCTCCTGAGGGGTGATCAGGGCAGCAGCTGCTGCTTGCACCCACTGACAGCACCGGCCCTGCTTGCACCTGCTGCTGGTGCCGGCCCCAATCGCTCCACGTCATCAGCAGGTGCAAGCAGGGCTGGTGCCATCAGCACATGGGAGCATCAGCAGTGGAGTGGGGTTGCTGGCAGACAGGGGACGGGGGGCCATGGTGGAAGGGGCCAGGCAGGGGTGCAGAGGATGGGCCGAGACCCGCCTCTGTGCACACCACAGCCTCATGACCCACAGTTCCTTTCAAGGTGCATGAATTCGTGCACTGGGCCCCTAGTTTGTTCATAAGAGTTCTCGAATAGAAAAATCTGCAAAGGGGCTATTGCATTATTAATGGAAATTGAACACTTTGGACTACAGTCAACACTTATTAAAGCATTATTTTTTCAATATGGCTTTGAAGATTCTGTTTATAAAATTGACTCTCAAGTTTAATCACTAGATTTAATGTACATCTTTTGTCATTTGTAGTTCTCTGAGAAAGAATCACTCTATTTTTTCCTCTTTAGCAAGGAGGGCTTTTTCCTAATTCAAGAGCTCTAAAACTATTTGAAAGTGAGTGTGGGCTGGGGTTAAGGTTTGATAAGAAGTAATTGCAGCCAATCCTGTGGGATAGCTCAGTACCTCTTCACAGCCATGCATACAAAATGCTCAGCAGGGATTGTTTTATTTCAGTCACATTCCTATACATATACCAGTTGTACATTCCTCAGAGCTCTGTAGTAAAAGCAGTTTCTTTTTAAAATAATGCAACCTCCATGAAGATGGATTATTTTTTCTATGAGGTGAGGTCAGACAGACAAAAGACTGGTAGCTAAAAGCAAGGAAACTCCCATTCCTGGTGATGGGGGAAGTGGAAAGCAGCTGTAAATATTATAGAGAAGCTACTGAATGCTAGGTTATGCTTTAAAATCACTTAATTCAAACATGGGGAAAAAAGTTTAATCATTTGTCCTCAAAGAAACTGCCTTAGAACATTGAAGTTCCTCTTCCTGTGGGTCCAAAGAAAGACTGTTGCTGACAATTGGTAAAAGAGACACAATGGGCCAGTTGTCAGACGTGCCTCCTGAATGCCAATTTGTACAATAAAACCCTTTGAACAACCAGAGGATGTTTTCAAAGAAGCTGCTGATTCAAAATGAATAACTTCATTTTGCTGTGTTTTCTGCTCTTCTATAGATCATCATTACTATTTTTACTTTCTATTTTCAGCTGAAATGTGAGCTAACCTTTTGTTCCATCTGTTGCCCGCCTTCTGAAGCAGCACCACCTCCTTTTCATTGTTCCTTTCAAAATCACTGAAATTTGCAAGATGTGCCATTTCCCTCCCTTACTCTGTGGAGGAGTAGCAGAGCCAGCCTCTCAAGCATGAAAATTCCTAATAATTCAAGGTACTTGAAGATTAAAATGAGTATGCATCCCAGGTAATACCCAACACCAGAGCAAATGTGATTAGAAAGGCACAAAAACCTTGTTGCCCTGAAATGTGTTCTTTAGATGCCTGTCATAGCACCTTGATCTCCCCACTGTGACTTGCTAAAGACTTCAAGCCTCTGAGAAAAATTAAAAATATTTTCATGAAGATATTAGTTACCAAACCACTACCAACCATAAATGTCTCAGCTCATACTGGTTTATCTGATCATCTCACCCTGAAACTACTGCACTGAAACTCTTGATTCCTTACCAGAAGGTAACGTTAATGGGGAGAAATTAAAGTCCAGGCTCCAAACTTTATCCTAAATGAGGACACTGGTAAGATCAAAGGAACTGCCAACTCCCCATCTGAGAGTATTCATGCAGTATATTAGCTAATTTTAATATTTGAGAAAATAAAAGATAAAAATTTGCTCAGAATTGATTAGTGTCTTAAAATATTTTTTATTCATAATAGCCTGTTAACATAATTAAATATAACTGTATGTATAGCTATGCTTATGGAATACATATTTGTCCAACTCTCAGACAGTCTTCAAAGCAAATTAATATTTTGGCCCCTCACAGTAACATCTAGGCACTTCAATGGGGTCTGTGCCCTGGAAGGGCTGGAAATGCCCACCTGTGTGTGCCAGGCTGTGTGGTATCACAGGGAGAGGACTTGGTCAGGAGCCAATGGGAGGTAGCACATGGGAACAGAGCACAGCAGGGCTGATTCTGGTTCTTATAAAGAATGGTAAGAAACCAAACCATTCACCACAAACTCTGCCTTTTCAACTTACTCAGGATAATCAATATTCCACATAGGTATGGAATGGCACAGTAGATGATATAAATGTGTATTACAGAATAAGAGTAAGGACTGGAAGAGGCCTTAGAGGTCACATAACCTGACCACCTGTTGTGAGGCCAAAGTGACTGTTACCTTATCTATATATATATAAAAGCCTAAGTGACTGTTATGACCAAATGACCGGAACAACCGGTTGACCAGTCACTATGATGTGCACTGACCACCAGGGGGCAGGCATTCAATGCAGGAGCTGCCCCCTGGTGGTCAGTGAGCTCCCACAGCCAATTTTCCACAGCCAGCTAACCTCCCCCAGTTCCTACCCCCCCGCCCCCGGCCACTGTCAAACCTCCCGTGGTCCCTTCCCTGTCCACCAGGCCTTATCTGGCAGGCCCATCCAGCAGTCCTTGTCCCATGGCCAGAAAGCCCCAGCCGGCCCAGCCCTGATTGGGACTGGGCATGATGGCCCCGATAGGCCCTGATTGCCAGCCAGGCCTAGGGATCCCACCCATGCATAAATTTCGTGCACTGGGCCTCTAATATTTTATAACTAGAATTGACCAAGGCAAGACTAACTCCCAGATTCCTCTTTCTACAAAACTGTTGACATTAACTAGATGTGAGTCCAAAAAAGATTATCAAAGGCAATGTTTGCAAATATGTTAATATTGATATGCATTAAACAAATGCACTGCCTAAAAGGATTCTGCTGTGTGTCCTTTGAAAACCTTGTATCATGGGTAAGGCATAGAAGAACTAGGAATTAGAAGACTTACTCACTAGTATTATTTCCACCATAAATTGCATGTCTTTCTGTGTGTCATCACATGCTAACTCATCTTTTTTCTTCTGAAAAATATGAGGTTAAATGTTTTTAATCTCTTACATCCTGTCAACCTTATTATTCTGAAAAAGTAAAAATTTCCAAAAATGCAAAATATGGTCCTATAATATATCTAGATTATTGTCATATTCTTCTTTCATAATCATATTAAAGGAGATTGATCTACATGTCTTTCTCTGGGAGAAGCAAATATATAGAGATTATGCAGTTAATCAAATGTATATTATTTAATTTTTTGAAAGTATCATCCTCCTGACATTTACTAATAACAACAAGAAAGGTTACATTGAGAATAAAATAATATAGTTGAATTAAAAACATAAAAGCTTGTTACTAGGGAGCAATGGCTAGCATGACAAAGATAGTGTGTTTTGAGATAATTTTGATAATAGTAACTAATAGCTGGAGGTGCTGGCCCAATACCAAGAAAGACAGGTTTTTCTATTTGTACATGAGATAGCAATAAATTTAAGTTTATTTTAATAATTCTTAGTATTGAGACCACAAGAAATATATTTCTCTTTTGGTAAGCAATTAAGGATATACACTCACTGTCAGAGAGAATTGTATAGGTAAAGACAAAAAGTATAGTTTTTGGCCCTAGTGTCCCAAAGTGACGTGTATTTAGTCTCCTGGATAGATTTTAATTCCATTTTATTTTTCAAGTGTAACCCATTTAAGTAAAAAGAGAAAAAGAATAGGAAATTCTAATTAGCTCTCTATGAATTCCATTTGATAAGAAGAGAAATAAACTAAAATTCAGCCCTAAGGTTATCTATATACTAGAGGCACAGAGCACAATTAAACTGTTCACATGTAGGGTCCCCTAGGCCTAACCTGCCATCAGGGCCATGTCTGCCTCCCCACGAAGCCTTACACACTCCACGGACACTGCCGCAAGCCCACGATGCTCCTCAGATGCTGCCAGCGTGCCGCAGTGCTCCAGAAGTCCCGCCCGCCGCAGCTGCCATGGAACCTGTAAGTCCCACCTGCCATGGCTGCCACGGGACCCATCAATGCACCTCCTGGTGAGTCCAGTAGGTGGTCTATATCTATGATCCTATCTGATAAAAGAGTAATATGCAAATTGACCATCGCTCCAACACACAAGATGGCCGCCCCCATTTGATCAAAGATGGATGCCCCCATGTGGTCAAAGATGGCCACCACAAGATGGCCAGCAGGGGAGGGCAGTTGTGGGCGATCACGCCAGCTGGGGGGGGGGGGGGAGTTGGGAGGGACCAGGCCTGCAAGGGAGGGCAGTTGGGGGCAATCAGGCCTGCAGGAGAGGGCAGTTAGGAGTGACCGGGCTGGCAGAGGAGGGCAGTTGGGGGTGATCAGGCCTGCAGGGGAGGATAGTTGGAGGGGACCAGGCCTACAGGGGAGGGCAGTTGGGAGGAACAAGGCCTGCAGGGGAGGGCAGTTGGAAGGGACCAGGACTGAAGGGGAGGGCAGTTAGGGGCAACCAGGCTGGCAGGGGAGGGCAGTTAGGGGAAATTGGGCCATCAGGGAAGCAGTTAGAAGTCAATCAGGCTGGCAGGGGAGTGGTTAGGGGGTGATCAGGCTGGCAGGCAGGTGAGCGGTTGGGAGCTAGCAGTCCTGGATTGTAAGAGGGATGTCCGACTGCCCGTTTAGGCCCGATCCTACCAGGATCGGGCCTAAACGGGCAGTCGGACATCCCTTGAGGGGTCCCAGATTGGAGAGGGTACAGGCTGGGCTGAAGGACACACACACACACACCCCCGCCGTCTGTGCACGAATTTCATGCACCGGGCCTCTAGTATAGATATAAAAGCCTAATATGCAAATTGCCCCCATGGGAGTTCGACCAGGAGACCAATAACCCACTATGATGTGTGCTGACCACCAGGGGGTGGTGTGGAACAAAGGAGGCCCTGTCCGGCAGCTGGAAGGAAGGCCCTGGCCAGCAGCCAAAAGGCCCCAATTAACCCTGATCACTGGCCAAGCCTAGGGACCTTACCCGTGCATGAATTTCATGCACCAGGCCTTTAGTTTCTATATAAAAGTATAACCACGTAGTGAAAAAAGTTAATTAATCAGGCAGTAATTTTGCTATGAATTATCAAATATTTTTACTGATTTTCCCCCAGAGGACAGGTTGTTTATAGGGCATTATGTAAACAGAGCTTAAGAGAAGCTAAACACACTAAACAGAAAATTGAGTTGAGGTTTGTTTGGTTTGTAATAATGCAAATATCCTATTTATTTAATCTGTAAACATTTCTTGAGTGGGAAAATATTTTGGAAAATGTCCTGTGTAAACAAAAAACTTTTTCAATTATTCACTGCAAAGTACACTGCGTCGCTAAGACATGTTAAACTTCAATTAACATATTTGGCTGTGTGAGAATGAGGAGGAAAATGGTGGCATCTATGAGTGTGACATGAAACCTGTTACCTTGCTAATGCACAACAAGACAGCTCTGGTCTTTTGAGTGCAGGAGGATGTGGCCCAAAGGGTAAGATAAACACTGGAGTAGGGAAGAATATTAAAGAGTACCATATCATTGTCAGATCCACTCCAAGTGGAATTTGATGTTGATTTTGTGTATTGGAAGGTTAGGGGTTAATATTGTCACAAGATTTAAAAAGTTGTTTTTATTAAATTTTGGCTTCAGAGAAAGTAAAAGACATCAATAAGTATCCCAGGAACTATTAACTCCAAAGCATGTTATATGTTTATTTACTATTAAAAAAAACAAAAACAGATTTGAGTACAAGAAAAACTGTTCTTTCTTTTTTTAAAACTGAAAAGCATTTTAATATTTTTGTCTGAATCTGTTACAAACCTAGAATTACATTTCATATAAATCAACTATGGTTTCAAAAATTTTATTTGGAGAAAAAAACACAAAGACAGGGGTCTCATTAAATCCACAGGAGTGCAGAGAACCAGGCTTGGAAAGCAGACAGAAACTAAGGTAGCTCTTAACATGTAAAAAATATAAAGCACAACTAGCAGGATAGTACATCAGCACTGCAAGATATTCAAGCACTTTGGGTCATATTGATGCCAATGGATGAAACTTCCCTGTCATTTGGGGGGGTGAGGTTCTTGGGGCACAGCTGAAATAATTTTCAGAAGCCCCCAGGGGAGGATGGGATGTGGAAGAAGGCTTTATTCCAAAGTCCCCTGCCCCTTAAGCCAGTCCTGGAAGAGGAGCAGAGTTCAGCAGATCAGAAACAGGGCCTGGGCCCAGAGTTTCCGTTCCTTGCTGCAGCCTGGTGAAGTTCAGAATTTAGGCCAGATTAAAGTCCATTAGTCCATGTGTGGACCCCAACATGGCCGTGTGCCGGGGGCGCAGGAGAGCGCAGCCCATTGCAGCAGTTCCTAGAGGGCTCAGCACCCTGGAGCCAAGAGAGTGTGGCTTCTTTGTCTAGAAGTTTATATATTTAGAGTTGCGAGCTTGCCGTGACCATGCCCATTCTGGCCACTGACTCATTTTCAGGTGTGATTAACTGGCAACTAGCCTCCCACGTCACTCAGACTTTACTGGGCATACATCTAAAGTGCTTTTCTCTAGTCCCTTCCCCCATGGATCTGCAGGGAATAGACTTGGATAATGTTAAATGCAGCTCTTTCACAAAGTCATATTAATGGCATGTCTACATCTAGTCTTTCCTTTTATTTATTTCCTGTTAAATGATACCAGATTATTTTACAGTGGTATCAATATGACCACCAACTACTGACATGACTACAGCCTCTGTGAATTTATCTATTTCATTTTCGTAGAATCACTCATTAAAGCATTGAAGTCCTGGGTAAATGCATCCAATTGATCAAGACCTTGTCATCTTTCTGAGTACTGCAAAGCCATTGTATTAGATTCCTGAGGCTGCCATGAAAATTTACCACATGCCCTAGCCAGCTTGGCTTGGTGGATAGAGGTGGGCCTGCAGACTCAAGGATCCCAGGTTCCATTCTGGTCAAGAGCACATTCCTGGGTTGTGGGCTCGGTCTTCAGTAGGGGGCATGCAGGAGGCAGCCAGTCAATTATTCCCTCTCATCATTGATGTTTCTATCTCGCTCTTCTTCTCCCTTCCTCTCTGAAATCAATAAAAAAATTTTTTTAAATTACTACAAATTGTTAACTTAAAACAACAGAAATCTATAGCATTCCTTGGCTCCAATTTCTGCCTCTACTTCCACATTATTTTCTCTTCTATGTGTCTCTCAAAACTCCCTTTGCTTCTCTCTTATAAAGATACTTGTGATGGCATTTAGGACCCATCCAGATCATTTAAGGCGATCTCATTTCAAAATATTCATTTAATTACATCTGCAAATATTCTTTTTGCAAATAAAGTAACATTTACAGGTTTTAGATTAAGACTTGATCTATTTGGGTGACCATTTCATTTTTATTTAAGATTTTTTTATTGACTTTTTTTTTTTTTTTTTAGAGAGAGAAACTGATGTGAGAGTGAAACATCAATCTGTTGCCTCCTGCATGCCCCCTACTGGGGATTGAGCCCAGGCATGTGCTCTGATTGGGAATCAAACCAGCAAACTTTTGGTGCCTGGGATGATCGATGCCCAACCAATTGAGCCACACTGGCCAGGGCTGAATGACCATTTTACAATGACCATACCAACTAATGCTGAGAATGTGGAGCAAGCAGATCTCTCATGCACTGGTTATAACCATTTTGGGAAGCAGTGTTTGTAAAAGATTATGCATACATTCTAGCCATTCCACTCTTAAATTTTATCCAAGAGAAATTAATTTAATTCATACAAAATTATGGGTAAATGTGTATGCATGAAATTTGTATGGACAAATTTTATCCATACAAAAAACCTGTTCAAAAACATCAATATCAGCTTTATTTGTAACAAGCAAAAGCTGGAAAGAATCCAAATGTCCACCAACAGGTGAATGGATAAACTTTGTGGCATACCCACAGAATTGAATACCACTCAACAGTAAAAAGGAACGAACTACTTACACAACTAAATGGATGATTCTCAAAATAATGACACTGAATCAAAGAAGCCAAACAAAAATCAATTCAGAATGCATGATTCCATTTACATAAAATTCTAAGAAATGTAATGTAGATGACAGATAATTAATGGTTGACTGGCAGGTAGGTGAGAGAGGCACAAGGGAACTTCCGGAGATGATGAATGTGTGCATTATCTTGATTATGGCGATGGTTTCATTGACATGTACATATGCCAAAACTTAGCAATTTTTATCAGTATGTACATATGACAAAATATGTGTGATTTATTGGCCCTGGCCAGTGTGGTTCAGTTGGCTGGGCGTCCTCCCATGCATTGAAAGAGTTCTGGTTTGATTCCCAGTCAGGGCACATACCCAGGTGGTGGGCTTGGTGTGCAGGAGGTAGCCAGTCATTGTTTCACTCTCACACATTGATGTTTCTCTATCTCCCTCTACCTCTCTCTAAAAAAAAAAAATCAATAAAATTCTTTTTAAAAAATTAATTTAAAAAAATGTGTGTGATTTATTGTATGATAATTATACTTCAATGAAACTTCTAGAAAATAGTAGTAGAGAATAATGTCATTTGGGGCCTAAGAAGTGAAATAAGAGAAAAATGGAGCTATATCTGAAATAATGTTTTTAGCCACAAGAAACAAATTTAAACCTGTTTTTTTAAATATATTTTTATTGATTTCAGAGAGGAAGGGAAAGGGAGAGAGAGATAGAAACATCAATGATGAGAGAGAATTATGGATCGGCTGCCTCCTGCACGTCCCCTCCTGGAGATCAAGCCTACAACCCAGGCATGCACTCTTGACTGGAATTGAACCTGAGACCTTTCAGTCCGCAGGCTAACGCTCTATCCACTGAGCCAAACCGGCTAGGGCTAAACCTGTTTTAAAAGGGTAATTAATTGACTTATAAATATAAAAACTAGACTAGGAAATTTTTTACCATAGGAAAAAGGAGTTGGTTTAGGGAAAATTAAGCAAAGTTAAATTAGCAATGATAAAACATGGGGAAAACATAAGATAATAATAAATACGAAAGAAGATATTTTGGTGAGGCTGTAACTTATAGAATAGCAAAGTCAAATAATAAAAATAAACTTCAATAAACACTCAACTATTGCATACCTACAATGTGCCAGAGACATTAACAACAATAATGATAAATAAGACACAAGCTATCATCATTATTCTTGATCACTTAGGATTTCCCATTTGACAGGCATAAGTAGAGGATATTGCAGGTTCAGTTTCAGAATACTGCAATAAAGCAAATGTCATAAGAAAGTGAGTCAAAAAATTTTTGTTCCGGTACATGTGAAATTTATGTTTCCAGTGTAGTCTACTAAGATGCAATAGCTTTATGTCTAAAAATGTATATTCCGTATTTTAAAAATAATGTCTTGCTAACCATCATCTGAACTTTAGGCAAGTCATAATCATTCTGCTAGAGGAAGGTCTTGATTCAAAGTTGAGGGCTAATGAATGATCAGAGTTGGGGTATCTGTGGCAATCCTATATAATAAAAGGCTAATATGCTCAACGCAAGAGCTGCCCCCAGCCTGCAGGCCTTGATCGCCTGATTGGGGCCTGCCAGCCAACCTCTCAGTCCCTTCCCCCAGCAGGCAGATGCCAATCACCCAATGGGGAATGGGGAACCGGGGGTGCATGGCGGCAGATGTGGGCAGTGCCAGGCCAAGGCCCCTACCCCAGCAGTCGCCCCCCACACAGAGGGTGGGAACGGCCAACCTCTCAGTCCCTACCCCCAGCCGGCAGGCTCCAATCGCCTGATGGCAAACAAGGAAACCGGGGGTGGGTGGCAGCAGCGAGGGAAGATGGCCAGGCCTAGGGACTGTACCCATGCATGAATTTAGTGCACCAGGCCTCTAGTTTTTAATAAGACAGCAATGAAGTGTGCCTTATTGATGGACTCTTCCTTTCCCTAATGATTTCTCTGTAGCGTGTGCTGCTATTTGATAGCATTTTACCCACAGTAGAACTTTCAAAATTGGAGTCAATCCTCACAAACCCTGCCACTGCTTTATCAACTAAGTTTATGTAATATTCAAAATATTTTGTTATCACTCAACAATCTTCACAGAATCTTCATCAGGAAATTTCACTGCAAAAAAAAAAAAAAAAACCAAAAATCACAACAAACCCACACTTTCTTTCCTCATACATAAGAAGCAACTCCTCATTTGTTACAAGTTCTATTATGAGATGGCAGAGATCCAGTCACATCTTCAGGTCCCACTTCTAATTCTAGTTTTCTTGCTATTTCCACCACATCTGCACTCACTTTCTCCATTTATTCTTGAATTTCTCAAAGTCTCTCTGAGGGTTAGAATCAACTTCTTCCAGACTTTTAATGTTGATATTTTGTCCTCTTTCCATAAATCAGAAATGTTCTTAATGGCATCTAGAATGGTGAATTCTGTACAGAAGGCTCTCAATGTAGTTGTCCCAGGTCTATCAGAATAATCACTACCTGCAGCAGTGATAGCCTTACAAAATATATTTCTTAAATAATAACACCTGAAAGTCAAAATGACTCCTTGATCCATGGTCTGCAGAATGTATGCTGTGTTCGCAGGCATGAAAACAACACTTACCTCATTGTACATTTCCAGCAGAGTTCATGAGTGACCAGGTGCATTGTCAATTGAAAGTAATATTTTGAAAGGAATCTTTTGTGAGGGAGAGAAAGGGAGAGAGGAGAGAGAGAGAGAGAACAGTAAGTCTCAACTGTGGGCTTAAATAGTTAGGAAACCATGTTGTAAACATATATGCTGTCATCCAGGCTTTGCTGTTTCATTTGTTAGGCACAGGCAGAGTAGACTTAGTATAACTCTTAAGAGCCCCACCATTTTCAGAATGATAAATGAGCATTAGCTTCAACTTAAAGTCACCAACTGCAATCACCCCCAACAAGAGAGTCAGCCTGTCCTTTGACGCTGTGACGCCAGGCAATGACTTTTTCTCTCTAGCTATGAAAGTCCTAGATGGCATCTTCTTCCCATATGAGGCTGTTTTGTCTACATTTAAAATCTTTTACTTAATGTAGCCACCTCCATTAATTATCTTGGCTAGATCTTCTACATCAGCACTTGCTTCACCTTGCACTTTTATATTATGAAGATGGCTTATTTTCTTAAACTTTTTCAAGCTTCAAACTTTTCTTCTGCAGATTCTTTACCTTTCTTAGCTTTCATTAAGTTGATGAGTCTTAGGGCCTTTCTCCATATTAAGCTTTGATTTAGAGAATATTGTGCCTTGTTTGTCCCTGATCCAGACCACTAAAATTTTCTCCATATCACCAATTAGGCTGTTTCACTTTCTTATCATTTGTATGTTCACTGGAGTTGAACTTTTAATTACTCCAACAACATTGTTTTTGCATTCATAACTTGGCTAATGGTTTGGTGCAAGAGGCCTAGCTTTCTGCTTATATGGACTTTCAACATACCTTCTTCACTAAGCTTATCATTTCCAGCCTTTGGTTTAAAATTAGAGATGTGTGACTCTTCACTTGAATACTAAGAGGCCATTGTAGGGTTATTAATTGGCCTAATTTCAATATTGTTGTGTCTCAGGTAATAGGAAGGCCCAAGGAGAGGGAGAGAGCTGGGGTACAGCTCGTTACTGGAGCAGTCAGAACACACATTTATCAGTTACATTTGCTGTGTTATATAGGCACAATTCATGGAGCCCCAAAACATTTACAATAATAACATCAAAGATCATTGAAATTGGGACTCAAAAGAACTGTTGGCCCAGAAAGAAATTCACTACAGACTGATTCATTTGCCTCTCAGTATAACCATTATTGCTTGTCTCATTTTCGGTTCTTATAAGTGTATTTCTAGTATCACATGATCTCACTCATCTAGGGGAAATAATGAACAACATAAACTGATGAACAAAAACAGACCCGGAGACAAGGAAGCATCGATCAAACTGCCAAACCTCAGAGGGAAGGTAAGGGGGAGAGATCAGCCAAAGGACTTGTATGCATGCATATAAGCCTAACCAGTGGTCACGGACAACAGGGGGGTGGGTGCATGTGTGGGGAGGGGTTTGGGATGGGAATGGGGGGATGAGGACAAATATGTGATACCTTAATCAATAAAGAAATTTAAAAAAAAAGAAACTTGAAAAGAGAAGAAAAAAAAAGATCATGGATCACAGATCACCATAACAAATATAATAATGAAGAGTTTGAAATATTGCAAGAATTACTAAAATGTGACACAGAACAAATGCTGTTGGGAAAATAGCACTGATAGACTTGCGCACAACAAACCTTCAATTTGTAAAAACTACAGTATCTGCAAAGCTCAGTAAAACACACTGCAATACAACAAGGTACGCCTGTAGTTTCGAGTGAGCTTTGATCCAATTCAAGAAAATATTTATGAGTAATATAGTGCAACGTATTTCATTGGCAGCAACACCACTCTGTTGTGTAATATAAACTAGAAACAAATCACTGACAAATAGAGTTAAAGACAAATGCAAATGCAGAAATTGGAAGGACAAAAAAGCCTATGATGAGACAATCCAACAAACTGGGAACCCATTGACACAATTTGCACACAGGGAAGTGGCAGAATTATTTCCCTTTATTAATTCCTTCTATTATTTATAATTAACCTAAAATGATTATACTATATTCAAATCCAATTTTATGAAGCTTCCTCAGATACATAATAATTTCAAAAAAGAAAGCATTTGAATGTGTAACATTTACCATTAAAGCCAGTTATTGCCTACAAATCCAATTTTAAGTAAATGCTCCTGACCCCACCTCTTTCTTCACCTGCATTTCAGTGACCCATCTTCACGAACTTTAATAAGCTTCGCGTACCTACAACTTTAAGTGACTGCTTCACATCTCTTGTCTTCAGAATTTTTCTAATGCCACAGTGTGGGATGTCAGCAGACACCTGCTCAGCATTTAAGCATGACCAGTCTAGAGGTGTGGGAGAGTGAATGCCCAGGAGCCATCCTAAACTAATGGGAGATGAAAGTCAAAAGATAAATGGTTCCTCCCTTCATCCCCCAGGCAGATCACTTTAAGACACATTTCATAAAGCATTTTATAAAGTGCAGCGAAATCAACCTGCAGTTCCTCATAGTGACTGTCAACTTAATAATGCACCTCTATTTTAGCTTTTCCTCATTCCCTGCTTTCCTCTCCTATCTCTCACTCTGACACTGAATATATTATTTTGTCTCCGGCTCTGCTTTCCTGGGTACCCATATTAAGACAGTTGTTACTTAAGTCAACTCTATATAACAAATCCTCAGAATGGGTTTGGGAAACCAGATCAAGCTTCAGTCAGACAACTAATGGTATATATGGTCCAAACCTGGCTTACAAGAGCACTACAATTAGTAAGAATCTCACCTATGGTGGTTAGAATGAGGTACAGATGGAAGGTTAAGGTGTTGGTATATGTAGCTACCAGGATATCATTTTACAAGACACAATTCTGTGGAGTGGGCTTAAGTGCCTTTAACTGATTGCTTTGGAAGCTGTGGGGGAAAAAATGACAGGCTCAAATTGGCTTACCATTAACTGAAAGCGTTCCTGAAAATAAAGGATTCTAGAAGAGTGTTTAAGGAGAGCCACACCTCCTGTAATCACAGGATACACCCTACTAAACATCATGCCCAAGATTGGCCTTGATAGATCTGCTAGGTAAGAGCTAGAGCCCTACTAAAAAAAAAGTGGAGACTTTTTGGTGGAAAATTCTAAGAATCTTGAATCCGCAGATATCCCTGAACTCTTCAAGGAAGTAGAAGCAACTTTCTTCACCCTGATAAAGGAAAATGGCCTTCCCATTCCTGACTACTCTGCAAAGTTTCTAAGGCAGATGCTTAACCACATTTTGTGTGTCCTCTTCACAATGTATACCCACAACTCCTCATTGCTTTCAGGCCTAAAAGCAAGGTTAGATCTCAGTATAACCCAAACAGAGAAATGAAATTTCTTATACAATGAAGGAATTTCAGGGAATGCTAATATGTATCAGCAGAAACCAGAGTAATATAGGTATGAGGAAGTATTCTTGAGGGCAACACACTGGTCAGTGATCAGTGTGGGGATATAGAAAAATATAAGGCTGAAGAGAGAATAATTTATTAGTTTAGAAGTGTGTGACTCAGAGTTCAATGTACTAGTAAGGGCACCTGGTTTTTTGCCCTAAGGCACTAAAAGGATGGTTATTTGAAGCTTGGATTCAATGATGAGTCTGTATTAAATGAGATAGAGATTATGCAATGTCCTTAGAATAGTACTGAGAAAGAGATCAGAAGACTTGGGGAAATAAAAAAATATATATATTTAAATGAATTTACTATGGGATATTGGAAAACCCACTACCTGACTATTTTCCCTGGGAGACCTCAGAGGACATATCTTTATAGAGCTAATAAGAAATGTACTAGCGAGAGAGGCACTGGCATATATGAAAAGCTTAGTGGGTCTGACCTCTGCAGACCAGAAATAACTGTAGGAGATGCTTCCTAGTAGGTTCACTGGTATCAATAGAAATTATAAAAATTTCAGAATGGCAGAGGCCAGGTGCAGCATTTAAATGTCAGTGCAAGGCCAGCTTGGCCAAGTAACTTAACCCACAGAAATTAGTGGTAATGGTTGGCTAATAGATTATGGTGCTTCAAGAGGCAATATAGATGAACAACTGTTTATAGTGTTACAATAAGTTCAAGATCTGGAAATCAGAAGGCTGAGACGAATTGTTATATTGCAAAATCACAATCCCTCACCCAATACTCAATCTAAGTCAGTCCACTTAGAGTGAATTAATTGAAGAGTGTATAGTTTGTTAGGGCTGCCACTACAAAGTACTACAAGCTGAGTGGTTTAAGCAAAAAAAATAAATAAATAATTTTCTCAAAATTCTGGAGGCTAGATATCTGAGAACAAGAAGTCTGCAAGTTTGGTTTCTTCTGAGACTTCTTCTCTTGGCTTATAGATGTCTGTCTTCTTCCTATGTCTTTACTGATCTTTACTTTATATCTGCCTATGTCTAAATTTCCTCTTCTTTTTTTTTTTTTTAATCCTCACCCAAGGAGGATATTGTTTCCACAGATATTTTTAGAGAGAATGGAAGGGAGGGCGAGCAAGAGAGAGAAAGACATCAATGTAAGAGAAACACATCGATTGATTGCCTCCCACAAGCACCCCAACCAGGGCCAGAGATTGAACCTGCAAACCAGGTACATGCCCTTGACTGAGGATTGAACCTGAGACACTTTGGTGCATAGGCCGAAGCTCTAACCATGAGAAACATGGGCCTGGACCAAATTTCCTCTTTTTTTGAGGGTACTGGTCATATTGGATTAGACCCACTCCAAAGTCCTCATTTTAATTCAATTACTTCTTTAAAGACCCTCTCTTCAAATACAGTTACATTTTGAGGTACTGAATGTTAGGATTTTAACATGAATTTTGAAGGAAAGCAATTCAGGAAGTTAGATTTTCTTTAGAAAAGGACTCCACAAGCATATATGATGAACATGCCTTTAATTTCCTAAAAATACCTGTGACCCCACACAGAGGAAAAGATAGTACTCAAAGGTTTTTAAGACACATATACTAGAGGACCTAAAACCCCATCATAGGTCCTCTGAGGCTGTGGTCGGTGAACTGCGGCTCGCGAGCCACATGCGGCTCTTTGGCCCCTTGAGTGTGGCTCTTCCACAAAATACCACGGCCTGGGTGAGTCTATTTTGAAGAAATGGAGTTAGAAGAAGTTTAAGTTTAAAAAATTTAGCTCTCAAAAGAAATTTCAATCATTGTACTGTTGATATTTGGCTCTATTGACAAATGAGTTTGCCGACCATTGCTCTGAGAAAATTTATAAAGATCAAGTGATAAAGAGAATTTTGGCCCAAATCCAAATTACAATCATCCATAATTCCTACTGATGATTCAATTCTTCAGTCTCTACGTGTAGAATTGACTTTATATATGAAGTAGCTGGCATACCCTCGCCTTAGCTCTTTTACCTATGGTGCAAGAGCCATAGGCTAGAAAGAATAAATAAAAGCACTTTAGCCTGACATAAAACTCTGTCAAGAGATTATAGAGCAAAAGCAATATTGTAATCCAGGAGGAATTTTAGATACCACTGCTACTTCTCATCAAACCCTTTTTAAATTCACTTCTTTGTCCCTGAAAAAGCAGATGGATTATAGCAAATGAAGATGGACTATTACAAACTTAACCAAATGGCAGCTTTACTCACAGCTGGTTCTGGGCTGGAAGTAGCTCTTTACTGAGACATATCAATAAAGTCTCTTTGTATGTGGATATTCATCTATGGATACATTCCAATCGCTGCCACTACAGAAGATAGAAAGGAATTCTCTTTTACATGGGAGAGATAGCAGTACGCATTGACTGTCTTTTCTCACATATCGCAGTTTCTCTCCTCAGGGAACTATCCTGTTTCACAAAGAATTCATCATCTTGACATTCTGCAGAACAACATTATTGGTTGACTAGAATGTGAAATAATGCTAATTGGAACTCAAGAGCAGTAAGTAATCTGGAAAGACAGAATCACCAGAGGGTAGAAGATAAATGCCATGATGATTCAAGGTTTTCCTATATTGTGACGTTTACAGGTGTGCAGTGAGCAGGAGAATGCTGAGACATTCTGTTTCAGGTAAGGGCATGTAGCTGCATTGTCCACCCCCTATGTTGAAAAAAGAAGCACATCACTTGGTGGTCCCTTTGACATTTGTAGAAAGCTTGAACATCCTATTTTAATCTATGTTTAAGTGATTTACAATACTGACCGTTTTGATTACTTTCCAAAGCAACGGAAGGTCCTGCAGGAAGTCTAAGCTGGTTGCAAGCTGTTCTGACACTCGGGTCCGATGACCTAGCAGCTGTGATGGTGGTAGAAGTACCCATGGTGGGTGGGAAAAAAGGCTTTGCAGAGTCTCTGGTAAGTCACAATACAGAGCCACTGCATGGACTCTAAGGATTTTGCAGCTGGGCCATGCCCTCACTGGTACAGAACTACCAGCCCCTGACAGCCCCTGAGAAATAACTCCTGTTGTGCTAATGATCATTAAGAGAAACTTAAGACCTGATGGTGAGATGCTAGGTGACAATGGATTAGAGCTGCCCCCATCACACAGCAGGCAGCTGCAGGGGAGAAATGACATATTCAGGATGTCTCCTGAGCAGATCCAGAAGATGCAAGTGAATTACAAGAAGAAAAGGCCCAGACCCCATCTCAGCTAACACTGATAGACATTTGGTCTTTCTGGAGAAGTGCCCTAGAACTAGCTGACTAAGGAGAAAAATGCTTGGATGTGGTTTACAGATGGATTGGTACTGATTCTGGCCACAAATGGATTATTGCTATACTATACTCCTGTTCAGGAATGGCTCTAAATGACAATGATGAAGAGAAAACCACCTAGTACCAGACCTGTGAGCAACACACTTGGTCATTAACTCTGTATGTAGATTCCCATGTCCTCAGCAAGACCCAGAAGAAAGTATTCTCTGCAGAGGACATACTTAAGCATTCAAACAGGCAGGATCATATGTCCTAGGAATGGCAGCAACCTTTTCCTTGGCCACCCAATGCTGGACAAATGAGCCATGGAGAAGGTCAGAAGGCTATCCATGGACCCAGCAGCATGGGTTCCCTCTCACCAGGCTGATCAGACCACTGCTGCTGCTGCTGCTGAATAACCAACTTACCAGCAGCAGAAATGACACTGAGCCTTCAATATGGCAGCATCCCTCAGGAGAACAGCTATCCACTTTTTGGCACTTTGAATACATTTGACCTTTAATATCATGGAGGATAATATCTACTCTGGAATAAGAATCTGTCCTTTCTTCCCAAAACATGTCTTCCAGCACCATCACTCATTCACATTTTCTGTTAAACTGAAAGGGTAAGGACATATTTATGGCAGGGGGAAAAAAGTTGGAACAATAGGTACATGGTGATGGATTCTTCCATTTTATGATAAACCTTGCCACCAAGCACATTCAATCTAATAGAAACATGCTATATCCAGTTAAAGGCTCAGCTAAACTGCCAGTTTATGGACAATATCCTGTGAGGTTGGTTTTCTTTCTCTAGACTGTTAGGGTGCTGAACCAAAATGAAAATCTGATGCCTTGTCCCAATAAGTAGAAAAACATGGGTCCATAAGCCAAGGGGTTGAAATATAATTTGCCCTTATTTTCAATTGTCTCATTATCACACTTCAGAATTTGTGCTTCCAATTCCCACAACATTAGATTAGAGTTCCTGGTGGAGGTCCTTCTACCAGGGAATTCAGTAAGGGTGCCACGGAACTTGAAACAATGACTATTATCATGGGATTCTTATGTCAAAAGATCAATCAGTGATAACAAAAAAGGAGTGACTTCCTTGGCTGTGTGGCTCAGTTTGTTGGAGACTCATCTTGTACACCAAAAGACAGAAGGTTCAACTCTCAGTGAGGGCACATATGTAGGTTGAGTTTTGAATCCCCTGTAGAGACACTATGTGAGGCAACCAGTCTCTCTCTCTCTCTCTCTCTCTCTCTCTCTCTCTCTCTCTCTCTCTCTCTCTCTCCCTCTCCTCTCTCTCTCTCTCTCTCTCTCTCTCTCTCTCTCTCCTCTTTCTCTCTCTCTTTCTCTCTCTCTCTTTCCCTACCTCCCTTAAAATTTATAAAAATGTGTCCTCAGGTGAGGATTAAAAAAGAGTAGTTACTATATTAGAGAATATTGCCTGTGACTACTATGACGACCTAGGATTGCCACTACATATGGGCAATGAGGAGTATGTCTAAAAGACAAGTGAGTTCTGGTGCATCTCTTGTCTTTTAGACACACTCCTCACTGTGCTTAATAATAACGGTGAACAAGCAATTGCAACTGTGGTACAATAAAATGATTCAGTTAAAGATTCAGCTTCTTTAGGACTGAAGTATCATTTCACTAGGCAAGCAACCTAGACAAGTTGAAATTCTGACTAAAGATGAGATAAATCTAGAATGGATGCTTAAAGAGATAAATAATAAATATCTATTATGACCTCAGGAAAAGCAGTACCACTGGGAACATTACCTTGTTCAAATAACCTCATGGATTTACAGAGAGTATGAATAGATCTGTGTGCAGAAAGTGTTGGAATGAATATACACTGAGTGGCCAGATTATTATGACCACCTGATGTTTGTAGGCAAATTAGCCGTACACTGCATCATATGGGATATGGAAGCCGAAAGCCTGTTCGAACACCTTTGCTGTCTGCAGTTACCAAGATAAAACGTCTCCAATTCGCACAGGAACACAAAGATTGGACAGTTAAGCATTGGAAAAAAGTCATGTGGTCCGATGAATCACATTTCCAGTTGCATCATGCAGATGGCAGAGTGAGAATTTCTCGGAAACAGCATGAAAGCATGCACCCCCACATTCATGAGTACAACCCTTCAAGCTGGTGGGGGCAGTGTTATGGTTTGGGGCATGTTTTCCTGGCATGATTTGGGCCCTTTAATTCATGTGGAATAACATCTGAATAGCACAACATACCTAAGTATCGTTGCTGATCAAGTTCATCCTATCATGTTGATGGCGTATCCCAATGGAGATGGCTTCTTCCAACAAGACAATGCACCATGCCACGGTGCTCGTATTGTGCAGGAGTGGTTTCAAGAACATGAGGGAGACTTTACCTTGCTTAGGTGGCCCCCACAATCACCAGATCTCAATCTAATTGAGCATTTGTGGGACAAAGTTAAAAGAGCCATCAGGCAGCTGATTCCACAACCATCAAATCTCACAGAACTGGACAGTGCTATTCATCAGGCATGGTGTCAGATTCCTCACATCACCTTTCAACATCTCATGGAGTCAGTGCCAAGAAGAATCGCCGCAGTATTAAAGGCAAAAGGTGGCCCAACGAAGTACTGATGGGATGGTCATAATAATCTGGCCACTCGGTGTATATCTCTTGTGCCTTATTTTAAAAACCTCCCAGTCTCAGCCCTTACTCCAGGTGTGATAACCAGGCCTGTGGCAGCTTCAACCAGTTTTACACCGGTACAATCTATTTGCACCTCACCACAGACCCATGATGTCCACCAACCACTTCCTATAGGAAGGTTTCTCTTCTGATATGGTGTGGGATGCTCATGGGACCTCATTTAGCCCTCACACACATGTAACATAGAAATATGAATTAGTTATTGCCCATGGATATATCCTTGACCATTGGGGTCAGGAGCTGATGGATATATGCCCTCCTTTTAGTCAGAGAATTCTAAAACACATTTTTTAGTCTACTTAGAAGGTTACATTGTATACCCTTGTCAGTCATTCCTGCTCTGAGAGATCCTGTTCCCAAATAAGCCACCTGCATACAAAATGTGTTCTCAGCACTGCTTTGGGGGAGTCTAAGCTTAGGCAGCAACTGCCCACTTTTATTCTCTAGAGTTTATATTCTAAAAGACACATACTTAATATAAAACATAGAATTTCCTCTGAAATCAAATGTGGTATATTTTCATGCATTTCAAATTTCCCATCCCAAATGTCCTCCTTCATAAGCAAGAAAAAAAAAAGAAAAAAAAGTGTTTCTTAAATTTGGAAGATTAATGTTTTCTACCTTTTATGATATTCAACCATCATGTCAAATATAATTGACCTACCTAAGATGTAAAGACATCAGCTATTATTAATGAAGTGTTTTAAGGCACATTTTGGAACATGATCCCAGAATATATATGAAGTTCTATGTGATAAAAGATTAGCTTATTAACCTTGGAGCATTTTATTTGCATCAGCAAAGTTTTAGAATATTAAAAGAGAAGCAATATCTTAATTTGTAAGACTTTTTGACAACACATCAAAGGGGGGAAAAGGCAAGTTGGTTTCAAATAATAAAACCTGCTTCTCAAGAGAGCAGTTGTTTAAAGTAAAACCCTCCTCTTACTCTCTATGGATGCCTATTACTTCACTTATTATCTATCACCTCTCTGAGTTTGTAGAATTCTCTTCAAATGTGTTTACAAGGGCAAAGACAAGTTTAAGACAATCATCAAAGAAATGTGGTGCAGCATGGTAGACAGAAAAAATAAGCATGATGAATATTTTTCTTTTATCTCCATATTTCCCAGTGCTTGGCTTACTCTCAATTTCAGATGTCCCTCCTTACTCCACATCTACATTAAATATTTCAAAATCATAATTGGATGCTCATTTTCTTCCTCTTTATATTATTTTTCTACTTCTTTAATACATTTTTCTGACACTGTGATTCTCAATTGCTTGAGTATACTTTTATGTCTTATACAGATTTGCATATAATTCTTTGCAAACTCATCTCTACAGGTTAAAATACCTTCATTTCCATATCACTGTGATATTTTACAGTTAAGCATTATTTGATTGTTTGACATTGTGTTTTGCACAAATTCTGAAATCTAAATGTTGTTTGATTTTGTAAATATGTTGTATTTGAAAATATTTTATTGGTACCGACATAAACTGATTGAATTACCTGTTTAATAATAAAATATAAAGTAATATTTAGGTAATTTTAAAAATATATCCCATATAAGTAAAATTCCAGTGAGATGTGTACTCAAACACTGCTGTTGAGTATATGAATTTGCTACAAACTTTTTCATAAGTAACTTTGCCACACAAATCAGTATGTTAAAATGATCATACTTTTTTTATCCATATTGTACCTCACTATCTATTCTATGGAAATATCCAGAGATCCAGTCAAACACTTATACAAGAGAATATGTATTCATTTCAGAATTATTTTTCCAGTAAAAGTTGAAAAAAAAGCTTAAAGAACTTACAGGCTTGGAAAATAAAATATAATGCACCTATATATATTTTATAAAAATAATGTTGTTACTTAAAAAGCATGTTTGGCTAAAGTTTTAATCTATATACATAAAATCCCAGCAACTGAATGGTGGAATGACCAGAATAACCAGTCAACCAGTTGCTATGATGCACACTGACCACCAGGGGACAGACAGTCAATACAGGAGCTTTCCCCTGGTGGTCAGTGAGCTCCCACAGTGGGAGCGCCACTCAGCTGACCGAGATGAGCAGCTGCTCCCACAGCGGGACTATCCCCGCAGGCCACACCCCCACCCACCAGTGCATGAATCTGTGCACCAGGCCTCTAGTGTAATAATAAAATTCTAATGATACAATTTTAAACAGATAAAAAATACTAAATAGAATATTGACTCTCTAGTATTGCATAAATTTTGTAAAAAAAATAGATACCTAGATTGTAAATGTACAAAAATCATTTATGCAATAAAATACTCTGTTATCAAAGCTTTTGGAATAATGGGATATCTGGTGATGTTTAATTACTTATTTACATTTTCCTGCATTTTATACATCTAATCAACATATATTTTCCTTATATATCAGGAAAAAAAACTATTTTTTAAACGATTAAAATCAAATTTCTGTGTTCTTTTTCTTCTAAATTAGGAATTAGACTGAAGCTTTAGTCTAATATTTAAAGCACCACTATATTTAAAGCACCTAAGAGATAAACCATTAGTAAAATGATGTTTCTCTGTGCTCCTGATGAGTATATTAGTTTAAGAAAAATTATTTCAAGTGACAGAAACTCAAAATGTGTTATTAGAACTCTGCAACATTCAACCTAATGGGTGGAAAATGCAGAAGAAAAAAAAAGGTATTCTCTACATATCTCTGCTTCTTTCATTCTTCATTGGAGTCTAGTAAAGCAGCCTGGCTCTCTCCACAAGACATAACTCATCCTACTACATGCTCTAGAGCTTCTTATGTTATTACTAGAGGCCCAGCGCACACAAAATAGTGTGCGGTGAGGGTGCCTAGGCCATCTTCTGCCTGCTCGCCAGTCCCTGCCACCACCCCTTGGTTCTTCATGGTTCCCTGATTGCAGCATGGCTCCGGTTCCCCAGAGCCTGTGGGACGGGGCGGGGAGGGACCAAGATGTCACTGTTCCGCCCTGCTGTCACTCACCTGGGTTTGCGTGGTTCCCCATTTGCCAAGCTGTGATTGGAGCCTGAGGGCTGGGGGAGGGACCAAGAGGTCAACCTTTCCGCCCAGCTCGCCAGTCCTACCCTGCTGCTGCTCACCTGGGTTCCCTGTGGTTCCCCGTTTGCCAAGCTGTGATTGGAGACTGTGGGCCGGGACGTGGGGGGAAGGGACCGAGAGGTGCTCAATGCACCTCATGGTGACCAGACAAGTGGTCGTTTCAATCATCACAGTCACTGCCTTTTTATATATAGGATGCTGACTAATATGACAGAGTAGGATTCTCTGACTCAATTTCAGAATTCAGAAAGATGCTGATCAATCTAATTTGGATCAGGTGCATTTATTTGTGGCTAGAAGAAAATTAATAAGGAAGCTTCCAAAAAACCACACTCACAAAGCTGAGAGTGTCAGAGAGGGCAACTCTCAGAAATGGGAAGTTGGAGAGAACATAATGTGTCAAGTAAAATAACCATATATATATATATGCCTAAGTGACCATTGCAACCGAAACAACCAAACGGACAACCAAATAGGCTGCATGGGGCAACCAGGCTGGCAGGGGGGTTAGTGAGGGATGACCAAACAACTGAACAGAGGGCTGCGTGGGGCGACCAGGCCTGCAGGGGGGTTAGTGAGGGATGACCAAACAACTGAACAGTAGGCTGTGTGGGGCAACCAGACCAGCGGGGGGGGGGGGGGGGGGGCAGTGAGGGGTGACCAGGCCAGCAGAGGAGGGAAGTGAGGGGCAACCAGGCTGGTGGGGGTGGCAGGTGGGGGTGACCAGGCTGGCAGGGGGGGGGCAGTAAGGGGCAACCAGGCCAGTGGGGGGGGAGTTAGGGGCGAACAAGCTGCCGGTGGGGGGGGGGGCAGTTGGGGGTGACCAGGATGGCAGGGGGGGCAGTTGAGGGTTACCAGACCATAGGAGGGGCAGTTAGGGATGATCAGGCAGGCAGGCAGGTGAGCAGTTAGGAGACAGTGGTCCCAGATTGTGAGAGGGATGTCTGACTGCCGGTTTAGGCCCGATCCCTGTGAGACATCTCCCAAGGGGTCCTGGATTGGAGAGGGTGCAGGCTGGGCTGAGGGGACCCCCCATGCACGAATTTTGTGCACCGGGCCTCTAGTAAATACATAGGTTAATTAACACACTATTTCTAAATAATGACTAAATCATCTTCAATTAATAAGCTATTTCCATTAATATTTTAATGGACTACATTTTATAGTACTGTAGAATAGTGATTATATCATGTAGGACTATTTCTATAAAATTTTTAAAACATCTCCCAGTGTGTATTTTATATATTTGTAATATAGAGAATATCTTTGTCTAAACAATATTTTTAAAAGCTCTTTCCAATAAAAATATATCCACCATATATATAATTTTAAATTGTATAGCACATATCTTTAAAGTAAAAATAAATAGGTAAAAATAGGTTTTAATAGTATATTCAATATAACCAAATACATCCATAATATTCTTATTTTAACATGTCATATAGCTACATTTTAAGTATGCAGCAGCATCTGTGGCTAAAGGCTACTCTAATGGATGATGTAGCTCTAAAATATATACCCTATATACATAAATGCATAGAATATATGTTCTCTTTATATGGATATATGTTAAATATAAAATATATTTATCCAATATATATTTTAAATATAAATAATGAATATATTTGTCCATGCATTTTATAAAAGTAATAGTATTGATATGATATAATATTAAATATATACAAAAATTTTTGAGAATTACAAAACAATATAAAAATAAGTTCTAATGGCTTCATTTACTTCCCACTGTATCATGGGTGAGTGCACATGACTTTGGAGACTAATGCTGTTAAGATTTAATTCAATTTGCTTCTCAAGGACATAGGAATCTGAGAATACTGTATTTGTATGAATCAATGAATTTAGAAGATAATTCAATCAATAACAGAAAAAGTATACAAAGAATGAGGTAGGTAATAGATGAAAAAAACAAATTTCTGATTCCTCTTCACTTAACTTTAATGATGATTCACTAAAATTGTCTCTCTTATACCAGAACTCTTTTTTTATAAAATAGAACTTCCAAGGAGTGGTATCAAACAGAAATGGAAAGTCTGATTCAAGAAAACTTAAAACAAGTATAACAAAATTCAACATCCTTTCTATTTTATAAGATGTTTCATAAGCATACATAAGTGGAATTGAACATCACTTGCCACAGACAAAATCAAGAGAAGATCTTACAGTCAAATCAGAAATACAAAACAATTTTCAATCTCTTTCTCAATGTGATTGAAATTTTAAGGAAAAGAATGTAAAGTTCTACTCTTATTTCAAAAATGGATTGAAAAGGCTTTTGAGAACCTTATTATTTCCCCTATTATTCCATGGAAGTCTTTTTGAAAAATTGTTTAAGGTTGTTGAGAACTGTACTCATCTCCAGGTAGTCTTTCACTTGAAGACTATTTCAGGACAGTTTGGTGCTGAGGAAGCTGAAACACAGGGAAATGCAAAATAAGCTTCTAGTGTTGTATCGTTAAACAATGAGCAAGATACAAGACACCTTAATGACCCAATTAATTAGGAGTCGTTTATTGCACGCAGCCCAGAAGAAGGTGTCTCTTCCAAATCTCTGAGTGAAGTCACACAGGAAGTTTTTTGTATTTATACCTTTTGAGCTTCTTTTTCTGCAGGTTTTACAAAGGGCTCTGTGTGAGTTATGGTTATAGACAGTTTGTAATCTTGGATACATAAAGAACAAACATTTGGCATAAGAATATAGGAATTATTATCAGTATTAGTCCATTATGTTAGATGGTTAGCTTGCAAGGTCAGACAGTTAAGTTTATCTTTTTCTATTATTTGAACTAAAAGCAAAGTCATTTCATAGAATAAGAGACTGTCTTAAAGTGACAGAGTTTACAATGACAGAGTTTACAGGACTAGGGACTATCTAACAACAGCAGAGAGTTTCAAACAGAAGTTTTTTGTACAAGATGGAGGTTACTGTGCTTCACTAGGAGGACCTGGCTAAATAGCATCAATCCTATAACGTGGCGATGGCCAGCAGGCAGGGCCTGAGAGGCACTATGCATAGACCTATCAGCTCTGCCTTTAGTTTCTTTCCTCATGCCAACTTGAGTGATCAAGTTGAGTGAGAGGCTTAGCTCAGATGGGCAAACTGATTTTAGGTGATTTCTCATCACTGTCAGTCACATCCTCTTTGCTTATCTCCTTTTGATCTTCACCTATGAAATTTAAGGGTGCTTTCCATGTGGGGGAAAAAATAAATGAATGTGCAGTGACAGTGTCTGCCCTACCATGGTTCACTTAGGAATTTAAAAACTCTAAATTAAAGTGAGAAAGGGTAAGTTCACTTCTAAACTCTGCTAGGAATCATCACTTAAATGTATTTTTTCTGCTCAAATATGTACAACTGTTAGTAATAAGCACAATGATGCTCTTTAGGGTTGACAATTCATTATTTTCCCCTTCTCTGTATCAGCTAGGAGCACAGAAAAGTAAATTCAGATACTGTTTTGCCCATCTCAGTAGTAACCAGGCACTTTGTTGAGCCAATGAGATTTGAATATACATAAACATATCTGATAATTGGTAAAGCACTTAAAATTTCTTTGAGAACATCAATTGTACAATAGGTATCTACTGAATTAGTAAATTTTTGACTTAAGAAAAATAATAAGTTCCCCAAACACAATTATATTGTGAGTTTAAAACAGACTTTAATATAAGAAACATCTTTGATATGTATTAATTGCCAGGCATCTAAGGGATACTCAAAACAATATTCCCTTCATAAAGAAGGAGTCTTTTGACCACATCAGAGAACTATAGTCTTTATTCTTTATACTAGAGGCCCGGTACATGAAATTCATGCCAGGGGCTCGGTCCTCGCAGCCGTGGTGGCTTGCCTCAGCCCTCGCAGCCCTGACTTAGTCCGGAAGGTCATCCAGAAGAATGTCTGGAAGGCCGTTTGGCAGTCCAGTCTAATTAGCATATTATGCTTTTCTTATTATAGATATTCACTAGAGGCCCAGTGCATGAATTGTGCATGGGTGGGGTCCCTCGGGTGGCTCATGCCCCCAGCCTCGCAGCCCTGCAGCCACACCTGACATCCTGCCTTGGCCTGGAGCTGCCCCCTCACCTGCTCCACCATCCTGCTTATGGGGTGATCGGTCAAGGCCGGGCCCCCCACCTGGCTCCCTAAGCGCCTGGGAGCCAGGTGGTGGCCCCGCCCCCACCACAACAGCTGGTCACCATCTGTAGGGCTATTGGTGGTGCAATTGGGCCTCCACGCACACCCACCTTGGACTGGTGCCTCCCACTCACCTGCTCCACCATCCTGCTGCAGTCCTACTCTCATTGGGGCCCATCGGGACCAGCAGTACCTTCACTGCCGCACACTGCTACCACTACATTGCTGACACCGGCCATGTTCTGCACCATCCCCTGATGGTCAGCACATGTCATAGTGAGCTGTCAAATTCCCAGTCTTCTGGTTGAACTCCTGGTCGAACGACCTCCCAAGGGGACACTTAGCATATTAGGCTTTTATTATATAGGACTAGAGGCCCAGTGCACGAAATTCATGCTGGGGGGGGGGGAGGGTGTATGTCCCTGAGCCCAGCCTGCACCTCTCCAATCTTGAACCGCTAGAGGGATGTCTGCCTGCCTGGCCTAAACGGGCAGTTGGACATCCCTCTCACAATCCAGAACTCCCAACCACTCGCCTGCCTGCCTGCCTGATTGCCCCTAACTGCTTCTGCCTGCCAGCCTAATCACCCCCTAACCACTCCCCTGCCAACCTGATCGACACCTAACTACTCCCCTGCTGGCCCAATTGCCCGTAACTGCCCTCCCTTGCAGGCCTGGTCCCCCCTAACTGCCCTCCCCTTCTGGCCTGATCGTCCACAACTGCCCTCTCCTGCCAGCCATCTTGTGGTGGCCATCTTGTGTCCACATGGGGGCGGCCTTCTTTGACCACATGGGGGTGGCCATCTTGTGTTTTGGAGTGATGGTCAATTTGCATATTACCTTTTTATTATATAGGATTCCTTTACTATTTTTTTGCATGAATATTGCTGAGAATTTATTCATTCCTTTGGATTTATGCATTTCCCCTTTGTTCTGTAACTAGGACTTTACAGCCTTGATTGTATCCTCTTACAGAATCACCTTTCCTTTTTTTAGCAGTGTCACACCACAATGTTTCCTTTTTTGATCTGTGCCTGAACTCTCTTCCACTCCTGTATACTGCACACCAACACATAACACTCTCTGCAACTGCCTGGCTCTATTACCGAAGCTTCCCCCTGCACTCACTGCAAACACCCTCTCACTTAGATGTTCTCTCACATAATTAAATTACTGTATGTCTCCTTATGTTGTGCTTGTGCATTCTGAGCTCCAAGTTTTTCTTTATGGATTTGCCTGCCTTGGCAGCAAAACATCGTTAGTCTGTGGCAGGCTATCTATGTTGGCACTCTCCTCCCCTAATCTTAGCCCCATGGCCAGTCAGGTCTTTCATTTCTCTGAAAATGTTTCCCTTTTTTTTCCACATAAGAAAAGAAGCTACTTAACCTTTGAATAAAGCAACATCACCTTAGGCTAAGAAAACTGGCCTGTATGTTCAATATCACCAGAAAGACCATCAAAAGAACAGATATTTTCAAATATTCTTTTCAAACTACATGACAAATATATATTAAACTTCTTTCTGTGGAAATTTCAGAACTGGCAAAACCAATTGTTCTCGTATAAATGTTGGCAACAACTATAGGTTTACAATAGCATAGCATGCTCTGATTTTTTTTTTAATCCTCACCTGAGGATATCTTTTCTTTAATTTTTGAGAGATGGGAAGGAGAAAGAGAGAAACATTCATGTGAGAGAAAAACATCGATTGGCCACCCTCGACTTCCCCCTGTCCCCCAACCACTGCACACGCCCCAACTTGGGATCAATCCCATATCCCAGGTATGTGTCCTGACTATAAATTGAACCCACGACCCTTTGGCATGTGGGATGACACTCCAACCAGCTGAACCGCCCAGCCAGGGCTCTGCTTTCTTATGATAACTGTACAACAGGACAAATTTAAGAATCTGGATTTTAATTACCTTTTCAAATGTTTGCTTCTGTGGAAGGTATTTTAAAACTCCAAAACCTCAGTAAAATGGGGAGTGAAACAATATAAAAATTTAGCTCCTTGAAAAATACTTGTCCTCAAATCAGCACTTGACAATTTGAGGAAGCATTCTACAAGAAGAAAATTAGCTTTCTATTGATGGTAACTTTCAACGTGTATTCTGTAAGAAAAGAAAGTCAAATACTGTATGTTCTCACTTATACGTGGAGTCTAAGAAAGCTGGATTCATGGAAATGGAAAGTAGAATAGTGGTTGCCAGGGGTAAGGGAGTGCAGGAGATAGGGAAATATTGATCAAAGAAAAAAAACTTCCGGTTATAAGATGAATAACTTCTTGGAATCTAATGTACAACATGGTGTCTATAGTTAACAATACTGTGTTATGTACTAAAAGTTGCTTAGAGAGTAGATCTTAACTGTTATCACCACATACACAAAAGTAATTTTGTGAAGTGATAGAGATATTAACTAGCTTTACTGAGGCAATCATTACTCAACATACTGTATATGTGTAGCAGATATCACATTGTATATCTTAAACTTACACAATGTTATATGCCTATTATATCTCAAAAAAGCTGGGGGAGGGGGCTAAAGTCACTCAGCACCATGGCAATTTGCAAAAAAAAAAAAATTGCTCTTAAATCAATAACTACTTGGACAAAAAGGAATACAGAAGGCATATTCATCTCTTTGGCTCAATTCTTCCATATACTTAACTGATTTTTAAAATTATGCATTTCACTAGCATTCTGTATATTTGAAGTGCTTTTATATGTAACTAGGACCCCAGTGCATGAATTCGTGCATCTTGAAAGGAACTGTGGACCATGAGAATGTGGAGGGCACAGGGGCGGGTCTCAGCCCATCCTCTTCACCCTCGCCCAGCCCCTCCCACTATGGCTCCCAGTCCCCTCTCTACTGGAAGCCCCACTCCTGCTGCCATTGCTCCCACAGGCTGGCAGCGCCGGCCCCGCTTGCACTCACTGACAGCACGGAGCAATTGGGGCCGGTGCCAGCAGCAGGTGCGAGCGGGAACAATGCCATCAGTGGGTATGAGCAGCGGCTGCTGCCCCAATCGCCCCTCAGGAGCAGGGGGAGGTGGAGAAGCCCTCCAGGGCAATTGTCGCCAGCAGCCACCGCTTGCACTCACTGACAGCACTGAGCAATTGGGACTGGCACTGGGTACCAGCAGCAATGTGAGTGGCGGCTCCGTCACTGGCAGCAGGTGTGAGCAGGGCTGTTGCCAGCAGCAAGTGCAAGCAGCGGCTGCTGGCCCCAATCACCCTTCAGGAGCAAGAGGAGTTGGAGAAGCCTTGAGAGGTGATTGGGGCCGGCAGCCACCACTCACACCTACTGATGGTGCTTAGAGATCAGGGCCAGTACTAGGCACCGGCAGCGAGTGTGAGTGGTGCGGGAGCAAAGGATTTTCAGTAACCATCAGAGGCTCACCCCAATGACAGTGACAGGCACCCTGACTTGGCCTGGCGCCTCCTCTCACCTGCTCCACAATCTTGCCATGGCCAATGTCCATCATGATCTGAACTCTGCTGCATGCTGCCAATGCCTGCCATGTTCTGCATGCACCCCCTGGTGGTCAGTGCACATCATAGCAACTGGTTGTTCAGTTGTTCAGTTGTTCCGCCGTTCAGTTTATTTGCATATTAGGGTTTTGTATATATAGACTAGAGGCCCATTGCATGAAAATTCCTGAAAGAATAGGGTTTCCTGTGGCCAGAGCAAAGCAGAGAAGGGAACAAAGCCTGCCGAGGCGGGCTTCACTCCTGTCTCTGCTGCCTCAGCTCTGCTTCCATCTCCACTGCCTTGGCTCCGCTCCCATCTCCGCTGCCAAGTGCCCCGGCTCATTCCCTTCTACAGTGCTTGTCTCCAGTCTTCACTCCATGCCATCTTTGTGGGGTTAATTTGCATACTCGCTCTGATTGGCTGGTGGGTGTAGCGGAGGGATGGTCAATTTGCATGTTTCTCTTTTATTAGTGTAAATCCTATGTAAACAGTTTTTTTACTACATTCTTTAGAAAATAATGACCAAAAAAAGTCTGTAGATGTTCAGTACAGACTCAACCATTTAGGCCTAACTATATGGTACACATCAGCAACATAACATTTTTTTTCCCCAAAAATTTACAACTGGTAGTTGTTTGAATCCATAGATTTGGAAATCTGTAGGTAAGGAGTGCCAAATGTAGTTATTCCCTGAGGTGAGTTGGGAAAGACCTCATAGAGGAAGAAAATACATTAGTTAATTCATGAGATAGGATTACATTTTACCAGGTGAATGGCATTGGGTTCAGGTTGGGAAAGAAATGGGTTCAGGTTGGGAAAGAAAGAGCAGTCCAAGAAGACTACATATAAGAGCCAAATAAAGGAGGACAGCAATCCAGCTTAAGTTATGAAAAGAAATATCTTTCTGTTATTTGATAAAATAAATTTTCAAGCAAATTAATCATGTAAATATTAATTTTTTATTTTGTTTTGTCTTGCTTGGTAAAATTAAATTTGTCTATTGTGGTTACAATCCAGGATTGTTATGTGTTTGGAATCTGGAGTCTGGGACTAGAAATGATGAGGGCTGATAGTTGCAGAAGATCAAATAAAAAAGATAGGCAGACATACACATTTCTTTTCTTTGACACTCACCAAGAGGTGCAGTCTATGTACCCTCCCTTCGGATGGGTTTTGTGACTACATGACCAATAGAACACGAGGCAAGAGCTTACATTAGTATCTTGAACTCCCTGTGTCTGTCTGCTCCTAGAGCAGTGGTAGGCAAACTCATTAGCCAGCAGAGTGGCAAACCGCGGCTCGCGAGCCGCATGTGGCTCGTGAGCTGCAGTTTGCCGACCACTGTCTAGAGCACAGCCACCATGTTGCAAGGAAACGCAATCTTATGACAGGAAATCCAGGCTGAGCTCCAGCCAAGAATGAGAATCATGTTCCCAACCATATAAAAGAATCACTTGAAGGTGGACCCTCAGCCCTCATATATGCTTCCAAGAAATCCTTCATGGAGCAGAGATGAGTTATCTCTTTAGAGCAATGAACAATACAGATTCATAAGAAAAATAAATATGTCTTATTGCTTTAAACCACTAGGTTTGAGGTGGTTTGTATGCAGCCATAGATCATTGGAACATAGGCAATTTGTGAAAGGGTCCCGATGGGTAAGGAGTAGATGGGCTACTTCTTTTGATTAGGTGGAGAGATGATAGCCCAGGGGGTGGAGGAGGATGATTGCATGTTTCACTAAATCAGATGACAATCATATTTCTAATCCAGAAGGTAAAGAATGGATTTTAATGATTCTTGAAAGCAGCAACATTTTAGGAAAGCTCCTTATTAACCTGTTGGGGATGTACCATAAATAAGATTCATAGCATAAAACTGCTTTGCCATCACTGAATTTTATCAGTAACAGAAAAAAGTTATGTTCTGAATACAGGAAAAGTAATCATAAAATATGAAAGCTTACTCTCCCTCAAAGAAACTGTTGAAATTTGAAAGTTTTCCCTAAATACCAGAATAGAATCTAAAGCTGTTTGAGACATTCCTAAAATACTCATTATATATGATTTTTAAAATTCTGTATTTTCCTCAAGAACACATTGTTTTTATTATAAAATATAACCCTTGATTATACACCCAAATAACCTTCAGAACCATAACACCATGGCTTGCCCCACTGTTATTTAGTCTTTTTTGAGAATACTTGTGAATTGCTTGTTTGTTTTTTGTTGTTATTTCATTTCGTGTTTTGTTTATTCAAGTTTCCTTCACTTCTATAAATGGTGGTTTGGTAAAAGATTATCATCCTTATAATTCCTATTTTGCTCCAAAATTACAGTGTTGAAAATCTTCCACATGTCACCAGAGCAGAACTCTTTTCTAAAGAGTATCGCTGTGCATGACTAGTGGTCACTTATTGTCACATACATTTTATGTTTGGGGGACAGTGATTTGACACAGAGATATTGAAATCTATTTGTAATAAGCCTTACTGCTATGCTTCTTGCATTCCTCAAATGATGCATATAAGGGAAATTTTCAAAAGCCAATTGCAAAGGAAAAATAATTAAGCTCTAGGTAAAAGAAAACAGAGTTTATCAACTCACTAGGAAACTTTCTTCCAGGGCGTAAGGCAACATAAATCACACCCTACTCTCTGCCTCTGGAAAGCTTGCTCTAGGCTAAAATCAGAGGATGCTGAGATAGCTATGTAACTGTTGAAGTGATGAATATCTATACAAGAAAAATACTGCATGAAAAGTTGAATTAGCAGCCACAATTTAAAAATTGGGAGTTTCCATCTAAAAATTCAGTTCTCTAGCTTCTCTTAAAAAGACAATAACTGGCAGGTCTGTGCCCACATTCCCACATGGCAACCTCTAGCTAGGCAGCAGAGTGTCTATTTTGAAGGGACCTAGCAACTCCAGTCACCACCTCTATCTGCTTGGGCTCCCTAGGGCTGTATGTCCAGTTTCCATCTACCATCTCACTTAGATCATTTATTTTCTTATGGTTAAACTAAAGACCCAGTGCATGAAATTCGTGCATGGAGGGGACCCTCTGCCCGGCCTGCCCCCTCTCACAGTCTGGGAGCCCTCAGAGGATGACTTACTGATAGCTTAGGCCCACTCCCTGCGTGGAGCGGCCCTAAGCCACAGTCTGGCCTCCCTCTGCGGGAAGCGACCAGAATGATCAGGGGAAGGTGCCACCCCCATCACCCCGCTGCTGCTGCCACTACCAGCCGCTACAGCCACCAAGGTGTTTTCATCAACACAGACTCCAGTCCCTTCACCACGAAAAAATGACAACTTTCTTTAGGCATTTTTCAAGATGTGTCTTTCATAGGATATGACCTTTCTTTCTTTCTTTCTTTCTTTCTTTCTTTCTTTCTTTCTTTCTTTCTTTCTTTCTTTCTTTCTTTCTTTCTTTCTTTTTTTCCTCACCTGAGGATATGTTTCCATTGATTTTTTGAGAGCGTGTAAGAGAAAGGGAAAGACAGGGAGAAACATCAATGTGAGAGGGACACTTCAATTGGTTGCCTTCTGCTTGAGCCCTGACCTGGGCCTCGGCCAGGGAGGAGCCTGCAACCTAGGTATATGCCCTTGATCAGAATCAAACCCAGACCCTGTGGTGGGCAGGCGGATGCTCTATCCACTGAGTCAAACTGGCTAGGGCAGGATATGACATTTCTTAGCCCCTCCAGCAGGGGACCTTCATTTTTTCCTCCAGGAGTGAGGTGGAAAAACCCTAGATCACCTTCCTGGATTCTTATTACCCAAGTTACCAATAACACTGCGAGTGGCGTACTGCAAGCTTAGCCAACGAGCAGTCAAAAAAGGTGTTTCCTGTGCAGCTCAGGCACAGAGGCAGGACTGCTGGTGTGCTGAAGATGGAGCAGGCCTCCCTGCCTTTGTCTGCTCTGGGGCCACCCGAGCTGCTGCGCCGGCTCGGGCAGACCCCCTGTCTCTGTCTCTGACTCTGCTCTGGGCCTCACCTGCACACGCAGCCTCCTCCTCACAGGTCGTGACTGTTATGGCGTCCCAGCGTAATTTGCATATTACATTCTTATTTATATATAGATTATGAAAAAGTGAAATATTTTTGTGTTCATATTTCTAGCAAAAGTAAGAAGACAAAATTTAGTCAAAAAAGAGCAATTGATTCCAGAAATATTGGTTATATCCAGGCTACTTTGCTTATTTATATTTCTCATTCCTTGGCCCCATAGGAATTTGAGCTTACTTCCCCTGTTTTTTGACAGTCGGGATAAATTTTTTGAGCCAAAAGAAAACTGTTGACTGTACTTCCCTAGAATATGCCCACTGAGAAAGTCAATCCAACCATCCTTGATCATTTACAATTTGGGAGTTGCTTTACCTTCTCAACAGTTTATCTTCAGTCTCAGTATTATTATTCTCACATATTTTAAAATACTTTCTGAAAGGGTTAAAGATAATAAAACGGGGCAGAGAAAAAACTTATTTAGCTTAGCAGATATCTTGCAGGAAGCTTGCAACCTTGAGCACCACGTAGCCCAGATAACCACCAGCTATCTGACGCTGGGAGGAACCAAGGTCAGACCAGACCCTTAGGTCAGCAAAGTGGCTTACAGCCAGCAAAAATTAATACAAACTTATCTCTCCCTGCTCTCTTTGCTGACTCCATTTTGTCAGACTCAGCCCACCTGTGCTCAGGTGCCTGTAATAAAATCTCTTTCGATACATTATGGCCTCATGTCATAGGTGCACGAACCCGGCCCACTCGGACCTTTCACTTTCCAGCTTCGGGTTATTATTACCCTAAGCAATCTCCTGTCTTATGGCCATTAACCCATTCAGCCATTCCCAAGTACCACAATCAAAGCCATGGGAAGGCAGGGTATGTTTCTAGTCCCACAGAATATTTTAACCGTCCATTTAATTGCAGTTCCCAGTTTCCTCTAATGGTCTCCTTACCCAGACTGTAGAAATTTAAGCAAACCAACTTAAGTTTGAAAAACAAAAATATTCCTTTTATAGAATAAAATAAATTTTAAAGCAGATTATTCAGGTAAATGCCTGAATTTTTTATTTTGTTGTGTCTTGCTTTGGAAAAATTACCCTTGTAAACCTTGGGTGGAGATGGGAATATAGAGCCATGCCTCGTATTAGGAAATGACCAGACCCCACAAATCTAATGTGAGTGGTTGCAGTGCCTCTGTTGCCAACCATGGCCTTGGGAAAGCAAAATGCCCTGCGCAGGATCATCTCTAATGAGGTAATGTCAATAATTTTAAAAGTAAACAAACCCAACTGTTAAAATAGAAGTAGGTATAGATATATAGTCATGCATGTGGATAGAGATAGAGATAGAGAGGAGATAGAGGTAGAGATAGAAATAGAGATAGAGATAGGTACAGACATGGAAATACAGGGAGATTTCCAGACACAAGAACCAGCAGAAAGGATTAACAGGTAATCAACAAAAGCCACAGCAGTGATTAAGCTGTTTTCAGTCTGGGGCTGTACTGTTTGGTCATTAACGTCTGCTTCTGGCAGAAGCAACTTAACAGCAGTGCTGCTGAGGCCTTATCTGCTTTCTTTTCTCGGTAGCAGTTATTCTGGTTTCTTTAGGCCCAGAGGAAGAAGAGAAACTGGCACCTGTTTCCGGGTCTCTATTGAAGCTTACAATGAAAAATAATAGCCCAATTTAATAAAAGGAATTTCCTCTCTCCTGGAGCTGCTGGAAAGAGTGCAAACCATTCATCGAGGTATTCAAGTTTTTGTGCAGCTAAGCAGACGATGGATAAAAGGTCAGGTGCTCTGTAATTAGCGCTGGGCAAGTGCTTCAGGCAGGCATCCAATGCCCAAAGACACAGCATCGCTGTGGTCTGACAAACTGAGACTTTAAGTAGCCTTAGTTTCTATTCTTTCAAAAGTATGAATTGTAATTGCCATTTTCTGAGACAAATTAAAGACTAACCTGCCTTCTCTCAGCGTACATTTCCAGAAGAGATCCTCTCTGGTTATATCAAGAAACCAGCTCTAATTCTTTCCAAGTCACTGAAGGCAGCAGTGACTATCACACAAAATGCATGAAATGTACCACCGTGTCATTATTTACCAAGGGGAGATCTGTCCATCATTCACATTAGAACCACGGAGGGGAGAGGGAGATTGGCAAATGCAGATTCCCAGGCCCCGGGCCAGACCATAACATCAAAATCTCCCAGGTTAAAATTCAGGTTCTGTATTCTTTAGCAGATTCTATGATTCTCATTCACATTGAAATTGGAGACCCACTGGTCCAGGGTTATTTTATCATTCCACAAGAATGTATTAGGTACTCATCTTTTAGGCTCACAGATACTATTTATTCAGTAGTGAGAGTCTCAGGCAATTTTACTCTCATCAGTCCTATAGACTTGTAAAATATAAAATGAGTAAGTACACAAGTAAATCTATTACTACAAATTGTGATCATCTCTATGAAGAAAAAAGGATGCATCACAAAAAGAGGAAAATGCAGGAATCCAAGTAAGTAGGCAGATGAGGAGAGCCCTCTCTGAGGAGAACTTTCTCCACCCCAAATTATCTTTTTTTTAAATATGTTAAAACCCAGGTTTCTTGCTATGACCTTGGAAAGCTTAAAGTCAGTTCTAAGGAGATTTGAGATAATTCAGTTTTGTTTGTATCTATAAATATTTGTGAGTATTATATTATATTTGATCCTCATAGCAAGCCAGTGAGGTCATCAAAGTGAATATTATCATCCTTATGTACAGAAGGGAAAACTGTGGCTTGATTGTGGATCTTGTTTCAAATTGACTTCACAGATGAAGAGGGAGAATTCAACAGAGACCCAAAGTAAATGTTTTAGGCCATCCAGAAATGTATTTGCTACTGAAGGAAATGTAAAATTGTCCTAATAGAGTAGAATGCCTTCTGTCTTGATATCCAAAATTCCCTTGCCTTTATCAAGTCACATGATGCTACTTTATCAAGACTTTAATTTTAGGAATTTTCCTGAGTTCATTTTAGTTCTTAACCTTGTATTGAGGAGGATATTGTGCTAGATTTTTGCAAAAATGATTAATGCATTATCCTATCTCTCATAGAGCTTGCAAACTAATGACTAAGATGAAGATACAATAGTTAACTATAATATAACCCAAAATTAAATAAGTACTAAGTTAAAATTTTGGCATAATTAACTCATTGAGCAAATATTTAATGAACACCTACTATGTGAGAGAAGCTCTTATGACAGGTGAACCAAGCAAAGTATTTTTATTCAGGTGAACTATGCTTTGAATCAGAAACAGGAGACTGACAGGTAGAAAATTAGAAGACCATGCTGAGTGGAGAACACAGACAAAATTGAAGAGTGGTGAAAGCATATGATATGTAGGAAATTTTAATATGAATTTGTTTAAGGTTTATAAAATGATGTAGAAGAACAGAATGAAAAGTTTGAGATTAGTTCAGAGAAAATCTGTACTGATTTGGTAACCGTTTAAGACTATTCTGAGGCAAAGAAAAGCCATTGTAAGTTTGAAGAGTGGATAAATACACTCCACAAACCTGAATTGCAAAAGCTCATGTAAAAAAAGTATACCTCATATTTTTCTTTGATTTTATACTTCTTTAATGTACAATATCAATATGATATGATATATATATACTAATATATATATATATGTGTGTGTGTATATATATATATATATATACATATATATATATATATATATATATACACACACACACACACACACTAGAGGCCCAGTGCATGAAATTCATGCACGGGGGGAGGGGGTGTCCCTCAGCCCAACCTGCACCCTCTCCAATCTGGGACCCCTCGAGGGATGTCCGACTGCCAGTTTAGGCCTGATCCCGTTAGGATTGGGCCTAAACGGGCAGTCTGACATCCCTCTCACAATCCAGGACAGCTGGCTCTCAACTGCTTGCCTACCTGCCTTCCTGATTGCCCCTAACCGCTTCTGCCTGCCAGCCTGATCACCCCCTAACCACTCCGCTGCCAGCCTAATTGCCCCTAACTGCCCTCACTTACAGTCCTGCTCCCTTCCAACTGCCCTCCCCTGCTGGTCATCTTGTGGTGGTCATCTTGTGTCCACATGGGGATAGCCATCTTGTGTGTTGGAGTGACAGTCAATTTGCATATTACTCTTGTATTAGATAGGATATCCCTAAAATTATAAATGTTTAAGCCTCTCAAATAGATATATGCAATTCTCTTTGAAAATCACACTGTCAAGAACCAACTCATGTGGTTATTATTACACTAGAAGCCCGTTGCACAAAGTTTCGTGCAATAGACTTTTCCTTCACCTGGCTGCCGGCACCAGTTTTCCACCAGCAGCAGTTTTCCTCTGGCCACCCACCAATCAGAGCGCCTCCAGCCAGCACAATCAGCCACCCCGAGAGGAACTCCGATCGGGAGGCGCTCCGATCGGCGGGTGGCCAGAGGAAAGCTGCTGCTGGCGGAAAACTGGTGCCAGCAGTCACGCAATCGGCCACCCCGAGTTCCGCCACCAGCATCTTCCGTGGGCCCCATGGGTCCTTCCGCATCCGTTTAGGCCGGTGGGAGGAGCGGGGATCGGGGACTCACAAGTCCCCACCCCCCACCCCCCGCTCCTACCGCCAGCCAATCGGCCACCCTGAGTCCCACCCCCTGCGCCTCCAGCCGGCCCAATCGTGGGCGTAGCGGAGTGATGCAATTTGCATATTACCTTTTTATTATGTAGGATGGCCATGAATTCCTTTCTAAAGGACACAGGCAGAGTGGATTGGAGGGCTCAACTCATTAGAAATGTGCCACTCCTTGTACCTGGGGAAGCACTGTGATTTTTCAATACTTACTATAGTGCCTAGCACATGGCATCAAAATTTTATGAATGAGTGAATAAATATATGGTAGGTCACAGTTTGGTATAACCAACTTTGAAACTTTGATATTTTTAATTATTATATATACATGGGCTTAATTATATTTTTCTTGGCATGCTATTTCACCACATCACATCCTGAAGATAGCCTCCTCATTTGACTATGGTCCATCTGAATACAGGACAAACTGAGAAAGTAATCAATGTAGATTAAGTAGTCAAGATAGATAAATAGATAGAAGATTAAATAGATAGATAGATAGATAGATAGATAGATAGATAGATAATAGATAGATGATATATAGATAGGTAGATAATAAGTAGATAGATAATAGACTGATAGATAGACATAGATACACTGGTACATATATGTGCACAAGCATGTATTAGCATAATTTTTACATTTAAATTAAGTCTGATTAAAAAATATTAACTACTTTTAACAAAAGTTAAGGTAAAAATATACTTTTACTTTATATCATCTTTTCCAGATTGAAATGAAAGCAAATAAAAGTACAGCTCATTTTAACAAAATTTAACACAAATTTAAATAGTAACATAAAGTCATCCTGTCACAGGTATCAAGTTTCTTCTTACTGAAACTTTTTTTACATGGCAGCTACAATTTCTGTAATTATCACAATATGTAGAAATCACTTTCATGAGTGAGGTTATTGTTTTTCTTTTTTATGTGATGATTAAATATCCCTAGAAACATACCATCACATTGCAATTCCAAATAAACTCCAAAACTAAGAAATCATAACTAATTGGGGGAAAATATAAATGACACAAAATCTTACCCAACTAAGTAACACTGGGAAGGGAAATAATTTGTTTTTTATAGGGTGTCTATCACAATTATTGGCAACTCTACAGATAAGAAACACAAAGATGTTAAGCTATCAAGTAGTATTATTAGAAGGTCATACACTGAAATTACCATTATTAGCATGGAGCAGAATTCTCTCCAGCTGCCCATTCTTGCCAACATAGTGGGTGAACAATCACTTTAAGGTACTATATATTTAGTCATCCACTTATAAGTTTTTAAGTTGAAAATGCAAATAATAAAAGTATGAATATGTGTATGGGACTACAGATATAGGATTTTCCTGTGCTCTTCAAAAAATGCATAATCTAAAAGTCACAAAGAAAATTTTAGATTGGGTTTTAATCATCAGGACTAACTAATCAAATAATTTGAATCAACAAAGTTTAATGATGTATTTAGCACCTTACTAGGTAGAATAATTGAGTATAATTATTTAGGTGTAATGAGCAATGAACATCACTTTATATTTTAAGCAATGTGCCATTTTACAGTGAACTAGAATGATTACAAAAATCCCCTTCCCTTTATCCATGACACCTTGTCTTGCCACTCTCACTCTGAGCTTGACTATGTGATTTGTTTTGACCAATGGGATGCTAGCAAACATGACACAAGCAGAAGCTTGAAAAGTAGTTGTGAATTGGCAATTATTCTCCCCCTGCTTTTGGAAAACCTGTTACCATCACCATGTGAACAAGACTAGAGTAGCCTGATGGACGATGAAAGACTACATAGACCAGAGATGAATCGTCCCAGCCAAGCGTTCCTATACCAGGCAATCTACCAGCTAATACACAAGAAAGCCAAGCAGAAATCAACTGGGCCTGGCCACATTAACAGAACCAGCTGAGCTCAGCACAAATTATCAACTAACAGAATCACAAATGAAGTAAATTACTGTATTTTCAAACACTACAATTTAGGATGTTCTGTTACAAAGAAAAAGTTAACCAATACATAGATTAAATGAGTTTCAAAAACCCATTGAGTTTTTTAAAGTTCCAGATGCATGTACATCATTCTATCTAGCTCTAATTGCTCTGTAACTTCAAAGGCCTATGTAAGTGACATTACTTCAATGCAAATAAAACTTCATAAATCTTGTGGTAATTTATAAAGGTATTTTCTCCCATTCCACATAATAAAGAGGTCAAAATGCAATGTTCTTTTGGTATGAGGATCTTGAAAGTCTATATTTGAAATGTGCACAATTTTATGCCTACTTATAGGTTTTATGCTTTTTAAGAAACAATTTGTGAATTTTTGATATGCTAATGTTATTTTGGTATGAGGATCTTAAAAGTCTGTATTTGAAATATGCACAATTTTAGGAGTAGTACAACTATGCAAGTTTCAACAAATATTTTAATAATCAAAATATTAATATACAAGAGGCCCGATGCACAAAATTCGTGCAAGAGTAGGCCTTCCTTCCCCTGGCTGCCGGCACCAGCTTCCATCTGTCACCCAGGACCCGGATTTCCCTTGCAGCCTCGGCTTCATCCAGAAGGTCGTCTGGAAGTACGTCCAGAAGGACGTCTAGTCTAATTAGCATATTACACTTTTATTATTATAGATACTTTTTGAGAGTTATCTTAGTAGCCAGCCAGAACAACAATGAATTAAAAAATAGACATTCATGTAACTTTAATTAGTAGACTGCAAAAGCTATTATTTAAAACTTCAGGTATTGTTTTTGTTTTGTTTCCTGTTTATGAAGGAGACCTGAAAGAAGGGAAGTAACCTGAATGCATGTACTTCATATTAAGAAAGTTAGTGGTTTATCTGATCATTTCTTTTGGGTATATATTTTAACAGAGTATTGACTCGGAAAACTGTTCATTGTGAAAAATAGACTCAGGCCCCAAGTGGCTGTTATGGTGTCTGGGACTCAGTGAACGGAGAAGAAATTGAAGTCACTTTTTGGACATCTCTTAGCCTCCTTCAGTGTCAACAACACTGTGTTGAACAAGCTTTCAGAGGCTGAACCTATTCAAGGCCAAGGTGGAGCAAGTTGTATTCCATTTATACTTTGTGCAAAATGGAAAGATGGCAGCGCCCTAGCACTACTACTAAGCAACACCTTGGGGGCAGCCATCTTATAGGAAGTGCAATTCCCTGGGGCAGATGAGATGCCTGGACCTAATGCCTTGAGAAGACTTTAGATGAAAAACTGCAAGTTTGTAGGAGCCGAGACTGAAGAGGTGGCACTCAGACCTCACACAGCACCCAGGAGGCATTTCAGTCCTGAGAGAGTATAAGGGAAGGAAGAGGAGAAACCTGTAACCCAGGGAAGAAAAATGGCTGCGGAATACACAGACGTGTGCCGAACCTTGTCCCGGAGCAGAAAGAAAGAACAGCTGAGGGTCGCACGGGGAGTATTTGTTGGTGAGTTAAGGGACAGCTATACTCCAGGAGAAGGTGGGGGACTGCTGGACAGGGTTTCCCTGACCGGGCAGCCCCCACTGATGCTGGGTTCCCTCCTGAAGCAAACGGTTCGGATGCGGAAACTGCGCCATCTTGAAGTAGAAAGTGGTTCTTATTGGAAGCCTGAAAATCTACAACTGTGGCAACCATCGGACAGCTGTGAGCCCCAGAAAACCGGCCCCCAATTGGCGCAAACACACGGATTAAGAGGAGCTCTACACTCCACCACGGAAAGGTCAGATTTCACCTGGGATAAGGTGAGGTCTCTAGTCCTGGCAGGACAGAGAAACGCATGCACTGTGGGAGCTGGAGGACTGGAGAAAGTCTGTGCCTAGAAAAATCCGTGGCTATTGAGGCTGGCGTGATCCGTGAATGTGAAAGGGGGTCCTCAGAGCTGCTAACAGAAGGGATCTCTAAAAAGCAACCCATTTTGATCTCTCGCAAAAGGACAGCCTAAAAATTTTAAAAGTGTGCTGGCTGCTTAGACCCAAGGGATTAAGGGGCTCTGCGCAGATTGCGTGCAGCCCCTTTGTTTGCACACATGGGCTTTTTCCTCTTCAAATCCTTGCTTCTGATTACTAAGCCCAATACATAGGATCACTCAGTTGGGGACAACCTGGAAGACTGCAGGGGAAAGTTGTTTTTCTGGAACCTGGGGATCAGAGCGGGGAGTGACCGTCAGAAAGCCAGCTCTGGGGCAGCCCACGCCCACAAACTGGTATTGTGTGCCACAGGGGAAGCAGGATCTAAATACAGGCTAGACAGGACCTATAGATCCAGAAGTCAATCCAGAAACACTGCCACCCAGGGGCTTAATAACAAATTGACTCTTGTGTAATAAAAAATAAAGGAATACAAGAAATTAAGACACTGCCTGCTTAAAAATCAGGACTGGCTTACAACACTGAGGAGCAGTGGAATGCAGGGAACTGCAATACTGTCCTGACTGGGAAACAGGCATGCCAAACAGAACAATAGAGGAAGTGAATGACCTTCACTACTGCACATTTTATTTTTTTTTATTGTTATTTTTATTTTTTCATCTTTTACTTAAGAAATTAATTTTTTCTTTTTTCCTCACTTGATTTTACCTTTTTATTTTCATTTTTTATTACATTTTTATTTTCAATCAGTATTATTACTACTACTATTTTACCTTTTTTTTAAAAAAAAAAAGGTGTCATTTTATTTTATCTTTATTTTACTTTGGGATTAGGGTTCTACATTCTATTTTCATCTTTCCTATAGCATCGTTTTACTCTATCTCAACTCTACCTTTATGCCATCACTTTCTTCCTAACTTTTCCCCTTTTGGTGTCCTGTTTCTCTTACCCTTTTCTTGCTTTAGATTTTCCCTATTCTTTCTGTTTAACTCCTGTTAAAATTTCACCCTACTTATATATCTAATTTCCAATCCCCTGCTCCAAGTCCATACACACCTCTCTCTTCTCTGTCTTACCTATCCAAAAAATTGTTTTTCTCTCTGTCCTTTTGTTATTGTTTGCTTGAATGTTGATTATATCGATTTATTATGCTTTTTGGTGAGATTGTTTTGCTTATTCTTTTTTGTTTGTTTGTTTGTTTTTGTTTACTTTGCTTTTGTTTGTTTTTTGCTTCTGTTTTCCCTCCCCTCACTTGATATTAGTTGTTGTTTGTAGTTTGTATTAATCTCCAGGTAGTTGTTGCTGGCATTTGCTGGGATTAGTGGCTGTTCTATTGGAGTTTTCTCCCCATATATATAGTTTGTTCCCATTTTATTTCTTAGTCTCTTTCTTTTCTCTCTTACTTTTTTTTCCCTTTTCCCAATTTCATTCTGGAACTCCTTTTTTTTTTTTTCTCTCTCTTTCCTCTTCTTCTTTCTCTCCTATCCCCTAATTTACCTTTCTATGGTGGTAACTTTTATTGGGGGTTATTAATATTGTGAATACATTTCTGTTCAGTGCCTTGTGTGTTGTACCTGGTTGTGTTGTATTTTGTGCCTTTAAATCAATGCAGGAGAGGGAGAACTACATAACCAGACATCTGGAGAAGAGAGACCATGGAGAGACAAAGAAATAGCCCGCATATGAAAGAAAAGCAGGCATCACCAGAAAAGGAAGTAAATGAAATAGAGGCAAGAAACCTGTCAGAGAAAGAATTCAGAGAAATGGTCATAAGGTGGCTGAAAAGAATGGAAGACAAATTCGACAATATGAGTAAGAACCAAGAGGAAATGAAGAACCAAGAAGAAATGAAAAATGACATTGCTGCTGTAAAGAACTCAATAGAAAGCATCAAGAGTAGACTAGAAGAAGCAGAGGACAGCATCAGTGAGCTAGAAGAGAAGGTGGGAAAAAATACCCAAGTAGAGCAGCTTCTAGAAAAAAAAAATTAAAAAGCAGGATGAAAGCCTAAGGGAACTTTGGGAAAACACGAAACAAAACAATATCCACATAATAGGGGTTCCAGAAGGAGAGGAAGCTGAGCAAGGAATAGAAAACCTGTTTGAATAAATAATGACAGAAAACTTCCATGATATAGGGAAGAAAAAACCCACACAAATCCAAGAAGCTCACAGAGTCCCAAGCAAAATGAACCACAAAAGACCGATGCCAAGGCACATTATAATTAAATTGTCAAACACCAACGACAAAGTAAGAATCGTAAAGTGGCCAGAGAGCCCTAGCCGGCTTGGCTCAGTGGATAGAGCGTCAGCCTGTGGACTGAAGGGTCCTAGGTTCGATTCCAGCCAAGGGCACATGCCTGGGTTGTGGGCTCGGTCCCCAGTAGGGGGAGTGCAGAAGGCAGCTGATCAATGATTCGCATCATTGATGTTTCTATCTCTCTCTCTCCTTCTCCCTTCCTCTCTGAAATCAATAAAGAAATATATATATAAAAAAAAAAAAGCGGCCAGAGAGAGACAGAAAGTTACATACAAAGGAACCCCCATCAGACAAGCAACTGATTTCTCAACAGAAACTCATCAGGCCAGAAGGGAATGGAATGAAATATACAAAGTCATGCAAAGGAAGGGTCTGAATCCAAGAATACTGTACCCAGCAAGGTTATCAATCAAAATTGAGGGTGAAATCAGGAGCTTCACAGACAAAAAAAGGACTAAGGGAATTTATTACCACCAAACCAACAATGAAAGAAATGCTAAAGGGTCTGCTGTAAAAAAAAAAAAAAAGGAAAAGAAAGAAATAGGAAACAAAGAAGGAACACAGGGGTAAAGAATAAAAATGGCAACAAATAAGTACCTATCAATAGTAACTTTAAATATAAATGGATTAAATGCCCCAATCAAATACATGGGGTAACGGATTGGATAAGAAAACATGACCCATATATCTGCTGTCTACAAGAAACCCACCTCAGAAAAAAACATGCACACAGACTGGGGTGAAGGGATGGAAAAAGGTTTTTCAGGCGAATGGAAATGAAAAAAAAGCTGGGGTAGCAATACTTATATCTGACAAATTAGATCTCAAAGGGAAAGCCATAACAATAGATAAGGAAGGCCACTTCATAATACTAAAGGGAGCAATCCAACAAGAAGAAATAACTCTGGTAAACATATACGCAACCAATACAGGAGCACCCAAATACATAAAAAAACTCCTGCAGAATATAAAGGAAGAGATTGACAGCAATATAATCATAGTAGGAGACTTTAATACCCCACCATCACCATTGGACAAATCCTCTAAACAAAAAATCAGCAAAAAAACATCAATCCTAAATGACTCACTAGACCAGATGGAATTAATTGACATCTTCAGAACATTTCACCCCAAAGCCACAAAATATACATTCTTCTCGAGTGCACATGGGTCATTTTCAAAGATAGACCATATTTTGGGACATAGGCAAAGTCTCTTCAAATTCAAGAAGATAGAAATCATAGCAAGCATCTTCTCAGATCACAGTGGCATAAAACTGAAAATCAACTACAATAAAAACAATCCAAAAAAATCAAACACATGGAGACTAAACAGCATGCTATTAAACAATGACTGGGTTACCAGAGAGATCAAGGAAGAAATAAAAAACATCATGGCAACAAATGACGATGAAAACACAACAATCCAAAATCTATGGGACACAGTGAAAGCATTCTTGAGAGGGAAGTTCATAGCTCTACATGCCTACTGCAAAAAAACAAGAAACAATTGTAATAAATTACCTAACCCTTCAACTCAAAGAGTTAGAAAGAAAAGCCCAGTGTAAGCAGAAGGATGGAAATAATAAAGATCAGAGTGGAGATAAATGACATAGAGACCAAAGAAACAATACAAAAGATCAACAAAACCAAGAGCTGGTTCTTTGAAAGGATAAACAAGATTGATGAACCTCCAGCCAAGCTCACCGAGAAGCAAAGAGAGAGGACCCACATAAACAAAATCAGAAATGAAAGAGGTGAAATAACAACAGACCCTATCGAAATACAAAGGATTGTTAAAAAATACTACGAACAACTCTGTTCCAACAAACTGGACAGCCTGGAGGAGGTGGACATATTCCTAGAAAGATATGACCTTCCAAAACTCAATCAGGAAGAATCTAAACATCTCAATAGGCCAATGACTATGGAGGAAATTGAGGCAGTCATCAAAGAGCTTCTGGCAAGCAAAGGACCGGGGCCAGACGACGTCACAGGAGAGTTTTACCAAACATTCAAGGAAGAAATGGAACCCATCCTCCTCAGACTATTCCAAAAAACTTCAAGGGGAAGGAACACTTACAGGCTCTTTCTATGAAGCCAGCATCACCCTAATATAAGGTGACCAGATTTTAACATTGGTAAAGTGGGACACCATTGACCAGGGGGGGGGGGGTTCTTGATTAAAAATTTGGTCTATATGGAACAACAAAAATTTTCATAGAACGCAAAAATAGTATTATAATATATTTTTTTAAATTTCAACATAAGTACAATTTACAAATATAATAAATAAAAAATATATGTATAGTATTATTTTATTCTTTGGCATATTTCTCATTTGAGTGAATTTTTTTTAGTAGATTGCTGTCATTTAAAAGGTCATGAAATTTTTCACAAGAATTTGTTAAATTGTATTTCACACATAAAATGGCTTTCAAAGTCTCAACATTTAATTGTGATTTTTCTGATGTCCACACTTTATTTACCATAGAAAAAATGTGTTCAGTCGCAGCATTAGTTCCTGGTAAGGACAGTGCGTATTCCACAATTTTTAGTGCATTATTGTATGGAACATGGTTTGTTTCAAAATGATGAAATATTTCTAACCATTTGTTCTTTATTGTGATTTTTGCTGATGCCCAAGATTTAACCTTTCCCTTATCAATATATTTTTTTAATAATGATACCTCTTAAAAAGATCATTTTTGGAAATATTACTATATGGGAAATTTTGAGTAATATGATTGAATGATTTTTGCACATCATTCCAATCAAGTTCTTGTTTTAATGTAACCCAATGAAAATGTTCAATATCATTGTAATGTACCATCCACTCTTCTAAATAATCTATGCAGTTACTATAGAACTTTTTGACGTGATTCATGATATCTGCACAATTTATTGCACCTTGTTCTTCTAGCTGGCTTATACCATTACGGATAGTTAATGGAAGAAAATTATTTTCTAACCGCTCTTGATACTAAAATTTTAAATTATTAACTTCATTTGCTACTTCGATTACCGAAATTTTGTCACCTTCAATAAGTTTTATAGCATTTTGAAAGAGCTGCTTGATTGTGTACAAACTCTAGCCAAATTTTTGAAGATTCTTTTTCAAAAAACTCTTCTAAAATTCTAGGACATTTATCCTGTGATAGAAAGTAGGATTTCAAAGGATCGTATATTTTCTAAATTCTTTCGACAGCTGGCAAAAGAACTAACCAGCGCGTTTTACTGTATCCAAGTATTTTCTGATATTCGACTTCCACAGTTTCACAAAATTCTTTAAGCATTTCAACGCGCACAGTGTATATATAGAAATAAGAATATATTTTAGGAGAAACCAAGATGGCGGCATAGGTTAAACACCTAACCTACAGCCTGGCACAACAATTTCAAAAATACAACTAAAAGTCAAAACGGACATCATCCAGAACCACAGGAAAGCTGGCTGACTGAAATGCCCACAACTAGAAGGAAAGAGAAAACCACAAGGAAAATCAGAGGAGCCGTAAAAGCCTGGGGTATGGAGGCATGGGCGGAGACACGAGCACGCGCGCGTGCGGGGAGGACGGAGCCGGAGAGGAAGGAGTGGCTGACGGCCTGGCTGGCATTCTCTAGCAAGAAGGAGATAAAAGCTCCAGATTGCGCTGAACCCCAGCTCCGACTGCACTGAACCCCAGTTCCGGGCGAAACCCTGTGAAGCCAGGCTCATGCTGGGGGAATCTGGGCTGTGGGGCGGAAACACAGAGGAGCGGCAAAAGTCAGAGCTCCGGAGGCGCGTACATGAATGCACGCAGAGGACGGACTGTTGCCTGTGCCGCTGAATTGCCCTAGCGGGAAGGAGACAAAAGCTCCGGACCGTGCTGAACCCCAGTTCCGGGCAAGACCCTGGGAAGCCAGGCTCATGCTGGGGGAATCTGGGCTGTGAGGCGGAAATGCAGAGAAGCGGCGAAAGGCAGAGCACCGGAGGCGCGCACGGGAATGCGCTCAGAGGATGGTCTGTTGACTGTGCCGCTGAATTGCCCTGGTGGGAAGGAGACAAAAGCGCCAGACTGCACTGAAACTCAGTTCCAGGCAAGAATCTGGGAATCCAGATTCATTGGGGGAGAGACTAGACTGTTTGGCAGCGGACGAAACTCCAGGGCGCTTTTCTCTCAGAGGTGCTTGCAGGGAGTACAGAGGGACACTGAGGGACACTGAGACCCAGGAACCTCATAGGGCGGGGCTGACAGGAAGCCAAGGTTGTAGGCTCCACCCTGAAACTCCTCCCCATCCAAGCTGAGCACAGAGGCTTTTACAATTTTGCAAGTCTAGTTGAATAAGGCTGTCTCCCGGCATAGACTCAGCTGATCCTCACAGCCAATTGGACTGGAGGTCAAATCCTCCCAGTGTACCAACAGCAATAAAGGCTTAACAACACCAAGACTTTGCACTCAGCCCACAAAGGGGGGTATCAAGAGCGACCACCTAGGGAGATTGGGGAAGCTGAGCTATAGGGAGGCAGCCAAAAGGTGAAGACACCGAAGCAGGTCACGAATAGAAGGGATGAAGGAAAGTAAACTAATGGACGACACAGTGTTCAGAACCACATTTATAAGGTTACTTAAGAATCTTCTGGAGGACCAAGATGGCGGCATAGGGCAGACGCCTGATTGTTGCCTACCACAACAATTTTGAAACTACAACTGGAAAACAGAGCAGACACCATCCAGAACAATGGCCAGAGGAATTGTTGAGAAGGAATTGACCGATGGGAGTTGGGATCGGGAAGACGAGGCCCCGCTGGGTCCTGGATCCAGGTGCGCTCGCCTGGTGACTGGTCGCCGCTGCAGACCCAAGTGCCGCCGCAGCGGCCTCGGACCAGCCCGCTGCCATGCACTGGGCGCACTGGAGCTTCGCTGAGCCCGCCGCCCAGCGAGTTCCGTGGCAGCCGCCCCAGAGCTTTGAGAAAATGGCCAAAGGAATTGCTGACAGGGAATTGACCAACAGGAATTTGGATCAAGAAGACGAAGCCCCGCTGGGTCTCAGTTCTGGGTGAGGCCACACGCCCCTGGGTCCGGGTGTAGCTGGATCCTGGGTCTGGGTGAGGCCATGCACCCCTGGATCCGAGTGAGGCTGGGTCCCGGTTTTGGGTGAGGCCGCGCGCCCCCGGGTCTGGGCGAGGCCGCACCCCCCTGGGTCCGGGTGAAGCTGGATCCCGAGTCCGGGTGAGGCCGCGCCCCTGGGTCTGGGCGAGGCCATGCGCCCCTAGGTCTGGGTGTAGCTGAATCCTGGGTCCGGGTGAGGCCATGCGCCCCTGGGTCCGGGAGAGGCCACGCGCCCCTGGGTCCAGGTGAGGCCACGCGCCCCTGGGTCCAGGTGAGGCCACGCGCCCCTGCGTCCGGGCGAGACCAAACCAGAGGGAGTTGGACCTGCATTACCACCATTTGTCCACAATCCAGAGCTGAAAAGTCAGTGCCGACATGTACACCTAAGGAACTGGTGGTCATTGAAATTGGGTCTCAAAAGAACTGTTGGTCCAGAAAGAAACTTACTACAGAATGATTCATTTGCCTGTCAGCATAACTATTATTGCTCCTCTCACATTCGGTTCTTATAAGTATATTTCTAGTAACACATGATCTCACTCATCTAGGGGAAATGATGAACAACATAGACTGATGAACAAGAACAGACCCAGAAACAAGGAGGCATCGATTGGACTGTCGGGCCTCAGAGGGAGGGTAGGGGAAGGTGGGGCTAGGGGGGAGAGATCAACCAAAGGACACGTGTGCATGCATACGAGCCTAACAAATAGTTAAGGACAACAGGGGGGTGTGAACTTCCGTGGGGAGGGGTGGGGGATGGGAATGGGGGGATGAGGACAAATATGTGACACCTTAATCAATAAAGAAATTTAAAAAAAAAGAATATATTTTAATAACAATATTTTCCACACCTATAGGCAACAAGTCAGCAGCTGTTTGAATGGCGTTATGTATTATGTGCGCTGCACAACCAACACCAATAATGTTTTTATTAAGGTTTTTGTTTAATTTATAAAAAATATTATTTGTAACTCTTCTCGCTTTTCCTCCAAAATTTGCGTTCATGCTGTCTGCACAATATGCAATCATTTTATGTTTTAAATTGTTTTTTTCCAAAATATTAATAATGGAACTGAAAATTATTTCAGAAGTTTCGCCGGGCAAAGAAACGAAATCTAAAATTCTAATTTTTATTCCAGTTTCCGAATCAAAAAATCTAATAATGGTTGGAAATAACTTTATATCCTTATGATTAGATGCGTCAGAATATATGGATATAAAATTAATTTTTTCTAGATTTTTGTTTAATTCTGAAAATGCATATGGGGAAAGCACATTACACACAATTGCCTCGGATTTTGTTCTAGCACAGGCAAATTTTTTGTTGAATAAGTTTTTGACAACTTGTGATGTACAGTCCATAGATCTGAAGGAATGATTGTGATTAATAGCATGAAAAAACATAAGTCCTTCTGCTAATGCTAATTTCTTTTCTTCGTCTCCATAAGTTGTTTTCCGAAAAAATTCCTGTATTTTGGAGGAAGATACAGCAGTATTTAAATATCTTTTATGTTTCTGTGTCTCCAAGTGCTTTGGAATATCATTCTTCCCGCGGTGCGAAATAGAAAATTCACCATTACATTTCTCACATTTTACCATGTAATCGCTTTTGGCTTTTTTAATAAAAGGAAATTCACTTCTTAGATCATCGTTGAATTTGCATTTTCTTTTCTTACTCATTATGTTAAAAATCTAAAAAAAAATAATTTAAAATTATATTATAAATTATTATATACATATTGCTTAAAAACACAGTAAGTAGGTACATAATTACATGGACATATTTTATTGTTAGTTTATAAATTAAATTAATTTGATTGTTATAAAGTAACTATATTTTAAAAATTATTTTAATTTTAATCCTATATTTCTTTCTAAATAATAACAATACTAACTTGTATTATTTTTCCTCTGAATTTGCCGTAACATAAGTCGTAAGTGTCACTTTCAAGGCCGGCACTAGACTTTTTGCCGCCACTATAAAATATAAATAATACGAGTACTGTCTGCTAAATTCAAGAAAATTTATGTATTTATAAAATAAATAAATAAATTACTTACCTAAATTATCTGAATAGCTGATTTGTAATGACATCACTTGTTTAACTAGCTTACTAGCACGCAGTACGATGTGTATCGTCTGAGAGACAGTTACAAAATGTTTTTGTCGTTGCCAATCCCAAAAAATGCCATTGTTCATTAAGTCCAAACAATGGTGGCCGAATTCTAACAACTGATCAACAATGCGAACTTTGATAAGCAGTTCTCGATAATCAGTTCTCAACAATTATTTGTTATTATTAAAGTTTAACATTATAAAATTAACAAAAATAGTATAAAACTCATATCCTGGCTAAATAGCCACATGGCTGCCGAAAACCGTATATTCCCTTCCCGTTCTCCTGCCGTTCCCTAGCTTGTCGTGCATTCTTTCAAAAAATCGGGACTTTTTTAAAAGCCGCGGGACACGGGACAAATTGTTAAAAATCGGGACTGTCCCGCCAAAAGCGGGACGTCTGGTCACCTTACCCTAATACCAAAACCAGATAAAGACAACACAATGAAAGAGAATTACAGGCCAATATCCCTCATGAACATAGATGCCAAAATCCTCAACAAAGTTCTAGCAAATCGGATCCAGCAGTACATCAGAAGGATCATACACCATGACCAAGTAGGATTTATCCCAGGAATGCAGGGATGGTACAATATCTGCAAATCAATAAACGTGATGCATCACATAAACAAATTGAGAGATAAAAATCACATTGTCATATCAATTGATGCAGAGGAGGCATTTGATAAAATCCAACACCCTTTCTTGATAAAAATTCTCAACAAGGTGGGAATAGAAGGATCATACCTCAACATAATAAAAGCTATATATGATAAACCCACAGCTAACATCACACTCAATGGACAAAAACTAAAACCATTTCCCCTAAGAACAGGAACAAGACAGGGATGCCCACTCTCACCACTCCTGTTTGACATAGTACTGGAAGTATTAGCCATTGCAATTAGACAAGAAGAAGAAATGAGTGGCATCCAGATTGGAAAAGAAGAAGTAAAGCTGTCCTTATTTGCAGATGACATGATATTGTACATAAAAAACCCAAAAGACTCCATCAGAAAAACTAATAGACTTAATAAGTGAATTCGGCAATGTAGCAGGATACAAAATTGACGCCAAGAGGTCTATGGCATTTCTATACACCAATAGTGAACTTACAGAAAGAGAGACTAAAAAATCAATCCCATTTACCATCACACCAAAAAAATTAAGATACCTAGGAATAAACTTAACTAGGGAGGTAAAAGACCTATATGCGGAAAACTACAGGACATTGAAAAAAGAGATAAAAGGAAGACTTAAACAGATGGAAGAACACACCATGTTCATGGATTGGTAGAATCAACATCATTAAAATGTCCATACTACCCAAAGCAATCTATAGATTCAATGCACTCCCCATTAAAACACCAATGGCATATTTCACAGACCTAGAAATAACTCTCCAAAAATTCATCTGGAATAAAAAAAGACCCCGAATAGACACAGCAATCCTGAGAAAGAAGAACAAAGTAGGTGGGATCTCAATATCAGATTTCAATCTGTATTACAAAGCCACTGTTCTCAAAACAGCCTGGTACTGGCACAAGAACAGTCATATAGACCAATGGAATAGAGTAGAGAATCCAGATATCGACCCAGACCGCTATGCTCAATTAATATTTGACAAAGGAGGCATAAACATACAATGGAGTCAAGACAGTCTCTTCAATAAATGGTGTTGGGAAAATTGGACAGATACATGCAAAACAATGAAACTAGATCACCAACTTACGCCATACACAAAAAATAAACTCAAAATGTATACAGGACTTAAACATAAGATGGGAAACCATAAAAATACTAGAGAAATCCACAGACAGTAAAATCTCAGACATATGCCAAAAGAACTTCTTCACTGATACTGCTCCTAGGGCACTGGAAGCTAAAGAGAAAATAAACAAATGGGACTACATAAAAATAAAAAGCTTTTGCACAGCAAAAAAACCATCAACAAAACAATAAGAAAGCCCACTGTATGGGAGAACATATTTGCAAATGTTATCACTGATAAAGGTTTAATCTCCATCATCTACAGGCAATTTATACAACTTAATAAAAGGAAGATAAATGATCCAATAAAAAAATGGGCAACGGACCTAATAGAATCTTTTTGAAAGAAGACAGAAGGAAGGCCAAGAGACACATGAAAACATGCTCAAAGTCACTAATTATCCGAGAGATGCAAATCAAAACGACATGAGGTACCATCTCACACCTGTCAGAATGGCTATCATCAACAAATCAACAAACAACAAGTGCTGGTTAGGATGCCGAGAAAAAGAAACCCTCGTGCACTGCTGGTGGGAATGCAGACTGCTGCAGCCACTGTGGAGAACAGTATGGAGTTTCCTCAAAAAACTAAAAATCGAACTCCCATTTGACCCAGTGATCCCACTCCTAGGAATATATCCTAAGAAACTAGAAACACCAATCAGAAAGGATATATGCACCCTTATGTTCATAGCAGCACAATTTCCAATAGCTATGATTTGGAAACAGCCTACGTGCCTGTCAGCAGGTGACTGGATCAGAAAACTATGGTACATCTACACAATAGAATACTATAGTGCCATAAAAAAGGAGGAATTCTTACCATTTGCAGCAACCTGGATGGAACTGGAGAACATTATGCTAAGTGAAATAAGCCAGTCAATGAAAGAAAAATACCACAAGATCTCACTCATTTATAGATAATAAAGAACATTATAAACTGATGAACAAAAAGACAGATACAGAGGCAGTAAAGCATCAAACACTATCAAATTACAGTGGGAAGGTTAAGGAGAGGTGGGGGAGATAAGAGATCAATCGAAGGACTTGTATGCATGCATATAAGCATAACCAATGGACGCAAAACACTGGGGGGTGAGGGCATGTATGGGAGTGGGGTAGGGGAGGGGGCAATGGTAAGATATGTACACATATAATACCTTAACAAAAAAATGGGGAAAAAATAATGCTTTGTCAGTAAGCTATTTGACAATATATACACATAAAATTTATTTGTTCATAAAGATGTATGTAAATACTTCTCTAAGTGGTAGTTTACAGGACATTCAGAACTGAGATAGGGAAGACTTAAAGGTAGCAGATGATTAATGTAAAAAGGAATTGAATTGAATTGAATTTGACAGAGAAACATGAATTGTTATCTTAGGTACAATGTTATCTAAGACTTACACAAAGTTGTCTGATGTATAGTTATTTTGTTTTATAGCTACAGGGCAAGTCCACAACACATGGGTACAATCTCATTTAAATCAATGGACATATGATTAATATTACTAAGATTATGTCAATCCAAGAATGGAAATAAAGATTTAGAAAGTAGATCTCCTAATTAATGTAACAGTAGAGCGTCCTCTTTCAGTCTGGAGTCTTGTGGTTGGATGGTGCCTGATATCACAGTAGCACAGACATGGTAAAGTAACTCTCATTAAGAGGGAAGTAGGTCAACTGGCTCTCCTAATTGACAGTAGGTCAAAAGCAAAGATGAAAGCACATTTCACAAGTATCCCAAAGATGAGCCTAGATTTGACCTTGAGTAGAGTAACTTAACCTATTGAGTCTATTTTTAGGATGAAGGACCACAGAGTAGACCATTGAAAGCCAATTGAGAAGTGCTGGGCAGGTAGAGGTGAGGCAATGGATGGCTTAGGTAAGGAGAAGTTGCCAGGACAACTTTGTGGAACAGGCAAGCATTCTCAAATGTTCATAGATTGTTTATGTTTTGTTTTGTTTTGTTTGTTTGTTTTTATATATTTTTATTTATTGGCTGCCTCCTGCATACCCCCCACCGGGGACTGGATATGTACCCTTGAGGAGAATTGAACCCAGGACCCTTCAGTTCTCAGGCCAATGCTTTATCCACTGAGCCAACCCAACTAGGGAAGATTGTTTATATTTATAAACATTACTAGAGGCCCGGTGCATGAAATGTGTGCACTGGGGGGGGGGAGGGGTTTGTCCCTCAGCCCAGCCTGCACCCTCTCCAATCTGGGACCCCTCAGGAGATGTCCAAAAACCGGCAGTCAGACATCCCTCTCACAATCTGGGACTGCTGGCTCCTAACTGCTTGCCTGCCTGCCTGCCAGCATGATCGCCGCCTAACTGCTCCCCTGCCAGCCTGATGGCCCCCAACTGCCCTGCTCTGCTGGCCTGATTGCCCCCAACTGCCCTCCCCTGCTGGCCTGATGGCCCTCAACTGCCCTCCCCTGCAGGCCTGGTCCCCCCTAATTGCCTTCCCTCCCCTGCAGGCCTGGTCACCCCCAATTGCCTCCCCCTGCCAGTCCAGTCACCCCCAACTGCCCTCCCCTGCCAGCCTGCTCACCCTTAACTTCCCTCCCCTGCAGGCCTGGTCCCCCCCAACTGCCCTCCCTCCCCTGCAGGCCCGGTCACCCCCTACTGCCCTCCCTGGCTGGCCTGGTCACCCCTAACTGCCCTCCCCTGCTGGCCTGATCACCCACAACTGCCCTCCCCTGCCAGCCATCTTGTGATGGCCATCTTGTAACCACATGGGGGTAGCCATCTTGTGACCACATAGGGGTGGCCATCTTATGCAAGGGCATGATGGTCAGTTTGCATATTACCTCTTTATTTTATAGGATAAAATGTCTACCATAAATATCTGGGGGTTGGGACTTAGGATGTTGCTGAAATTCCTTATAGAAAATGACCTAGAAATGTAGTGATTTCATTCTTAAAAGAGTGATTTTAATAACACATAAAGTATAAAGTTATGAAAAGATCGCTAAAATGTATATTAATTTAATTTTAAAAACTAAATCAAACTTCATTACATTTAAAGCTATGTTCTGTTTCCTTAATATCTAAAGTAAAACTAAGTAATGAAGACCTGTGTTCATTCATATTCTGAGATGTGAGAGTGAACATCATTACAACCTTTTAATAACAAAGTATTAGTTTATCAAAAAGACCAATTGCCCCTGTTAGGTTTGATCAAGCAATTGAATTGATACCCCTCACCCGGGAACCAGCTTTTCAGGTCATTTCACTATGGACATTCCCTTTGCTGTGACCACAGACCACATTCCATTATCTCCCCTCAGGGTATGCATAAAGAAGACTCTGCACAGAAAAAAAGCCCGCCAAAAGTCCTTTAAAAGCCACTGATTCCTGTCACTTGGTGCTGGAGCCATCCAGGCTCAGCCACCTGGTGTGCAGATGATCGGATAATCCCTCACCACTCTGGCCTCCAGTGTTCCTCCTTCTGAGACCTAACAGCCCCCAAACAAATCACAAAGCAGTAGCAAGCACTGAAACTGACAAGGAAAAGACATTTTATCAGAACTAGTTTTTCCTTAGGACTTGACTCATATGGAAAAAGGAGATTGTCTGGAGCAGGAAAGCAGAGTTATATTTCCTTTGTATTTGAATAAGATTGGTCAACCTAGTCCTGAGAAATGCATCTTTTCAAAGCCCCAAACTGTAATCCAAATACACTATTAACCTAAGTGTGACCTCATTGCTAATAGTTTCTGCCTACCTGTGGATGTTATGCTTTTGAAGAAACCATTTGTGATTCTTTGATATGTTAATTTAATATGTGTTATAACTTCTTGTTGTTAATAGTGTCCTTTTGTACAATGAATACTAATTGCTAAAATGGCTTTTTATTTAGAGGATATTTTTCAGATGAGAAACACCTCAAGTGAGTATTTCAAGCTTGTACAGCTCTTAGTCACTTTTCTAGAGGTCACCACTCCCTCCATCATTGAAGTAAACAGCAACTTGGGTAATACTCGAGGGCATCACTTCATATTATAATAATTATCTTTCACAATAATGATCAAAATGAAAAAATTAAATAGTTTTAAGAGTAAATACTTTTAAAATACAGTGAGAGTACATTTTGGATTGTAACCTGTCTTCTTAAATTTAATCCTTGTCCTATGCCTAACAAAGTATTTGATGTGAACCAAGCCATACAATCACTCTGGACTTCCCTTTGTTTCTGTAAAATGAGGAGGTTATACTAAGATAATAATTCTGCTTCTACAATACTGTGATTTATGGTCAGCTTCTCAACTTATAAGCAATAAAACCCTCAGAGTTCTGTAAGGTAGAGCAAAAGTTTGGCAGAATTTCCAATAATTAAGTAGATCGTATTCATGAAAATTTAGATCAAAGAAAGAGTGGTAGACTTAGAGACATGGCTATTATTGCCCAGTTGTGGAGAATGGTGTCAGCAGACAGCTCATGGTTAACAGGTCCCTTTAGGTTCCAGAACTTGGGTCCATCTCGTTTGTACAGAGTCACCTTGCTCAAGGTCAAATCCTCTATAGGGCAGTCCATATCCAGTGATTAAGAGAAGTTATGATCCAACATATCAACAGTCTCATGGTGATACACCTTCCAGAATTCCCCACTGGATAGGCTAGAGCTTCGTTAGTCCTCCCTCAAAGTTCATCTTTATCCTTTCGATCTGTTCCATTCTTTTACTTTCTTTCAGGAGTTGAGAACCTTAATAAACATTTGCACCATAAATTCTATCTTAGCATAGTAGATGCTAAAGTATCCAAAGAACTTAACTTGGGACTAATCCTTCTACAGGTCCATGCACAATGGTGGGTTGTACTCCTAGCAGGATATGCATGTCTTCATAAGTTCACATCAACTCCAGAGACCAAGGCTAAGAACTCAACAGGTTAAAGTTCAAAAAACCTGCTTTTTTTTCTATAAATGTTTACACTATAATTTAGTATTGGATTACTCTACCAGGTGGAGATAAAATTCCAGGATTCACCTGTGTTAGAGGGATCAGGAGGAATCTAATTCAATGAAGATTCCCCAAAGCTTGTCTGAATATGTTAGAACCAACAGGTTCTAGGCCTTGAAGAAAATGTTAGGTGTAGCAACTTACTAGAATGAATATCCTCTTATGCCCTGCATCCCAGAACTACTCCAATCCTAAAAGCATAGACAAGGGTCCATATATTTTTTAGAAGTGAGTGAACTATGATCCTTTCTTTCAAAGCACTAAGTTTGCCTAGTAAATATAAACAACTTGGGCTACAAGAAAATTCTGAAATATTTCTCTTTGATTAACCAGGACATTCAGCACCGCCTTTAAGTAGGTGTGTGTGTGTGTGTGTGTGTGTGTGTGTGTGTGTGTGTGTGTGTGCGTGTCTTGCACATTGTAGACATGCACATTCTCAAAGCTCACAGCAATGAGAATCCAGAAGTGTGGAAAGTTAACCCATACTAGCCACTAAGAAAATGATTCCTAAAATATTGGCCTCCTGGCATTCTGCTCAGAATCATCCTGTAAACCTGCACATTCCACGTAAAAAAACACCAATTTCCTGAAAGTGAGAGTCTTGTGAATGGAACTGTTAAATACAAGGGTAATAAATTATTAGTTACCTACTATCTAGTGTGATATAACTAAATAGAAAACTAAAAGTAAACTCCAAAATCTCTCAGTATTAAAATATTAAATTATCCTAAATAAAAATTTTATAAATAAATATATAAAAAATAAAAACTTCACCAGAGAGTTCCTGCTCTAGGCATAATGACAAATAGAATCAGATATTCAACTCTAAGCTTCAATCAACCTTGCTGGTTTAAGGTTTGTAACGTTTGGCCAATAACCCAGGAATCTTACCTACTTCTCCTAAATAATTCCTCGCCCCAAATGTTTCAATTAAAGTTTACCAAGTGAAGCAGAATTTATCTAAAATAATAATTTGATACCATAAAAATATTAGAGGAATCCACAGGCAGCAAAATCTCAGCCATACGCCGAAGCAATATCTTCACCTATACAGCTCTTAGGGCAATGGAAACTAAAGGGAAAATAAACAAATGGGACTAAATCAAAATAAAAAGCTTCTGTACAGCAAAAGAAACCATCAACAAAACAACCAGAAATTCCACTACATGGGAGAACGTATTTGCCAATATTATCACCGACAAGGGTTTAATCTCCAACATTTACAGGGAACTCATACAACTTAACAAAAGGAAGATAAACAATCCAAAAAATTGGCAACAGACCTAAATAGATACTTTTCAAAAGAAGATATAAGGAAGGCCAAGAGACATATGAAAACATGCTCAAAGTCACTAATCATCTGAGAGATACAAATCAAAACAACAATGAGGTACCATCTCACACCTTCAGAATGACTATCATCAACAAATCAACAAATAACAAGTGCTAGCGAGGATGCAGAGAAAAAGGAACCCTCCCGCTCTGCTGGTGGGAATGCAGACTTGTGCAGCCACTGTGGAGAACAATATGGAGTTTCCTCAAAAAGCTTAAAATGGAATTCCCATTTGACTCAGTGATCCCACTTCTAGGAATATATCTCAAGAAACTAGAAACACCAGTCAGAAAGAATATATGCACCCCTATGTTTAATATGGCCACCTTCCTAGACATAATATTTCTTACAATTTACCATAGCTAAGATTTGGAAACAGCCTAAGTGCCCATCAGCAGATGAGTGGATTAGAAAACAGTGGTACATCTACACAATGGAATACTATGCTGTGGTAAAAAAGAAGGAACTCTTACCATTTGCAACAGCATGGATGGAACTGGAGAGCATTATGCTAAGTGAAATAAGCCAGTAAGAGAAAGATAAATATCACATGGTCTCACTCATTTGTGGAATATAATGAACAACATAAACTGATGAACAAAAACAGATCCAGTGACAGAAAAGCATTGATCAGACTGTTAAACCTCAGAGGGAAGGTAGGGGAGGGTGGGGGTAAGGAGGAGAGATCAACCAAAGGATGTGTATGCATGCATATAAGCCTAACCAATGGACACAGACACCAGGGCATGAGTGGCGGGGGCAGGGAGGGCCAATGGAGAGATAAGGACACATATGTAATACCTTAATCAATAAAGAAAAAAAATAAGATATAATAAAAAATAAATAAAAACATGTCAACACTAAAAAAAAAAATACTACTTTAAACCCTTCATCCAAGTTTTGGCTTTAATAATACTTAACATTGTAGTAACATTTTATATTAATTAAATGTTGTTTAATATGGCCACCTTCCTAGACATAATATAGACATATTCCTAGAAATTTTGGGGATTCCTCAGAATTTTAACATAAAGAAAAGTAGCATTTTGCCGAATACCATATTTAAAGTGTCATGAAGCCCAATATCATGTGTGTGTATCACATATACATACATGTGTGTTAGTATATGTTTTGCTCTATTTGACTTGTATTTCTTATAAGAGTTTATCTTTAAACTTCTGAAAATCAAGGAATTTGAGCTTAGAGCGCTGAGGAAGACTAGAAAGAGCTCAAGCTGAGCAGCAAGCTCTGCAGAGGCAGCAGGCAGAGTTTCCAAACCAGCAGCAGAGGCTGGAGGTGGAGCTGGTGGGCCTGGCGACCTACAGGGTTTTCCTGGAGAAGGAGTTTGAGAGCCTGAACATGGTGCTGAGTTTGCAAGTAATAGACACGGCACTGACAGGGGTATTTCTACTAGAATTTTACTCACACTACCAGTGTTGACAAACCAAAAAAAGATGCTTCAAGAAGCTGAATAAGCACTGGAAAGTCAACACTCACATCAAGCACTTATTAAACGTCTGTGATGTGTGGATGTTGAAAGAAGGTTCTGTAACTACTTCTGTAGTCTTGATTATAATGTCCCGTGGAACTTGCTTCTCCTGCGAACAAATGCACAACTAACAGAGTTGATATTCTAGGTTGAAAAACAGACCAAACTCATGAAATGGAAAACAATAATGTATGTAACATTCTAAATTGAGTGATTCAGTGTGAGAATAGTGAAGACTTGAAATGTCAGGAAATACTGCATAGAAAATGCAAGTGATATTCCAGTGGGCATGAAACACAGAAGAGAAGATCTCCCATCAAGGGCACATGACATAAGAAGAGAACACTAAAGGCTGGTGCACATGGAGATTTCATTGCCTCAAGTGATAATATTTAAAACCAAATACTAATGGGGTAATAATGCAACTTCTTGGTGAATTTCAGACATTCCAAAGCAATCATGTCAGGAATGTTGGGGTATCACTTTGAAACCAGAAAAGGCAAGTTACTTTAAAAATCCTTGTTCAACAGAGATATGGGACAAAAACAGGAGAGAAAAAGTTAGATACTTTAGAGGTGTTACTCATTTTGCTTAAGTAGATCTTTGAGTCCGATGCAAAGAAAAGGGCCATCCATCTCCAAATCATTATCTATCTTGTTGAAAATTCCAGGTTTCATGGCCAAACCAAAATTATGCAAATTTTGTTTATATCTCTTTTGCTTTGTTACATGAGCACGAACAAATCACAAACACCGCAAGACAATCAGACAGTTACTCCAGGGCTAGTGGGAGCTGAAGACATGCACAGCCCTCTCAGTCCTGTCTGGGCAGCGTGCAGGGGAGCAGAGTGACTCTCCTAAAAGGAACGGCAGAGTTCTATCAGCCCACTTCCTTAAAGCATCTTTGCCACACTGTTAAGGGACTTGATTTTGCACAAAAGAGATGATATTCAACAGATAGAGCAAGGCAGCCTTGGGGTTTGAAGGTACATTAGGTTGAAATCTCAGAAATTGCTTGGCTTCTACCACTGAATGGTTTCTGAGGCCGGGCAGAGGTTAAGCATCAACTTCTTGTTGCAGAATAATACATCTGCCCTGGAGTACGAGGCAGGTTATCATCTGTGAAATCTGTTCCAGCCCCCTAAAATGGGGCTGCTATTTAGAAAGCACTCTTGCCAGAAATGTGCTCTACCACATGGACTAAACCACAGTTTTTATTGGCAGGCTAACCAGGGCAGGCTTCATGTCCCTCAGTGTGGTTTATGCAATCACTGCCCAAGAATCATTTGTGGATGAATGGCTGTCACTTACATGAGCTCCTGTCTGTTTTTGCATGCTTACCCTGCCTTTCGCCCTCACCTAGTTCCCTGCTCACTGATTCCACATACACTGAATCTAAAGCACCCATAGTGTCTAGAAAAACCTATTCAGATTCCTCAATTATTGTAATTGATTAACACTGATTTTTTAAAAAGACATAAACATCTAGTGTTTAAAGATACCTACCTGAAAGACTGAGAGAATGATTGAAAGGGTGTTCCTCCAGATTCTAGGACAACAAGTGAAGACAGCTTGCATTTAGAGCATCTACATCAATTTAATGAAATTCTGCTACAGTTGGTAGCAGTGTTTCTGCTAAAGTGGAAGGTGACACTGTACTATGCAGGAAGGAGGACTAGACTGGGAATAACAAGAATGATGCAGAGTCCCAACTTTGCTGTGCAAAGTTACATTAAACTCTTGTTGCCATTTGAGATTTGTCTACAAAATGAGATTATCTGTCTCACCACATATCTCCCAGAAATGTTAATAAGATCAAAATAAAATTGTAAGGATCAAGTATTTTGAAAAATTCAAGTAAAGATAGATAGATAGATGATGATGATAAAGAAGATAGGTGATATATAGATAGATGATGATGATGATGGATAGATAGACAGATAGTATTAAAGTTCTAGAGAACCAATCAACATCCATTCAATTGAAATTCACAGATTTGAATTCTAATGCTATGTTTTATTCATTTCATTAAAATATATCAAAACCCTACCACGTGCTACATTCTAAGAGGAAGTTTCTGACTCATAAAGCATTGAGTATTCGGTCTCACCTTATTTTTTTTTTTTAACTTTTCAAGTGTTTGGGCCTAAATCCTGCATCGATGCAGGAAGTGCCTAGCAAAATACCTTGCACATTAGTAGGAGCTCAATACATCTTTTTTTGAGCCCATAATTTTGCTGCCTGTCATGCATCAGACTGTCCATTAGGCAATTGATGATTATCAATAGGGTTGTCTGAGCAGTAAATAAAGTAAAGGCTGTTCTGCTGAGGCCCTCTGCAACCTGCTGCACTGAGTTCCCGCTGGGTTTTATACAGAGGGGAAATTCGCTGACGGCACATGCGTACAGACTGGTCATACTTTCACACCCACAGTGCACGTGAATTGCCTAGTCATTGGCACATGACTCATGGATAATGTAGCAAGAAGGTGCAGGTGTCAGAAACAAATTACTCTTGGAAGTGGATAAACAGAGAAACTGGAAGTATCTTTTTCAGTTATGCAGTGGTATCAGGATGATGTGGTTGAGGTAAAAGACATACCTGGGGAGGACCTACTTGGAGGCTCGATAGACTTGAAAGGCCCTCCTCCAGGCCAGGCTGAATATCATCACCCAACAGAGCACGTATCCTTTGAGGAAGCAGAGGAGTCTTGCAAGCCATGCCCACTACATGCTGCCAGCCTGAAGTCCTCTGGTATCCCTGCTGAAAATACATCATTTGAGTTTAGGCAGTAAAACATGACTTCTACAAGACTTGTGTGGCAAAGAACTCAATTCTGCTGAGGCTTAAACCCACTCCCTAAAAGACTGACTTAGTAAAGGAGATAGTACTCCTTGGATAATAAAAAGTAAACAATAAGACAAAAGAACCTTCATATTATCCAACATATACATTCATTCATTCATTTATGATGAAATAATTTTGAGTTTAGTCACCCCTGTTAGAGACAGGAGATAGATCAAGCAAGATGTATAATCTCTGACAAAATGGAGCAATGACTATAGCTTATTATTAGCAAAATTAATGTTTAGTACATGATTATAGTTCCAAATATACTACACCTAGCATAAGCCTGATAAAATGATATGTCATAAAGGGCAATGCCAAAAGAAAGAGAAGGTAAATAAGGGAAGGTGAATATTTAATCCAGGCTGTATGAATTAAGATTACTGAAAATCATTTAATTCTTACCAAATCAATTTCTCATCAAACCAAATGTCTAATGTTTAACATATGACTATCATGTTATGAGAAATAATGTATGTAAAATTCTTGATGCATAGCACCTTGATAAACAACCACTGTTATTATTGAATGTCTGTATTCTACATTGTTTGCACACCTTGCCTTACCACTTCCCCAGCACACATTTACACAAAAATTCACTAGGATGTAAGATTCAGGAGAGCAGATATTTTATCTCTTTTATCTCCTGCTGGAATCCTAGAAAGGGTCTGGGCACATAGCAAGGCCAGAAAAATATGTTTTAGTCAATGAGTAAGTCAAAATAGGATGCATTGACTCTGTTTTGAAGCTGATAAAGTTGAAGTATTCAGACAAAGCTCATATGAGTCAATGCTAATGCTTTAGAGAATTCCTCTGCATTTACTGCCATGTCCTGAGACTGAAGATGACTGGCAAGTACATAAAATATTCCCATTCCAGTTTCCAGTCAGGAAGTATAATGATTCTATTGCCCCCATATTTCATGCTTCCCTTTTCTTCTAATAGCTAAAACTTAAACCTAACTTCTCCATTTTAATAAATTGTTTCAGTCTTCTGCACAAATAGGAAGATATAATTGTGGAAGCATAAATAGTCCACCACTTCTCAAGGCACTGGCTCTATCAACTTACAGTATTCTTGAGTAACTGACAGGAAGTCATTGTTTTCAAATATTTCAAAGAAACAGAGCTGAAGAAGAAAATAACATTTAAAACCATCTTTCCCAATTGAACCAGACAAAATTCACTATATTTTACAATATGTATTCTTTCATATGTTCTTGAAATTTGAACAGTGCTGCCTTTGTTATAACTCATTGTCTATCCATTTTATCAGATGTTTAATAATAATCAGCCCATTTGACCATTTTGCTCATTAAAACATAACATTACTTTTGAACTGTTTAAATCTTTAATACTAGTTACACCTCATTTATTCAACAGGGCTAGAATTTATTGAAGTAATGGAATGGCCCTTTGGTAGACCCTATGGAAGGGTAATTGTTAAAGGGGCAATTTTTTCCTACTAGAGTGAGCAATATAACATAGGATGCCAGAAACACTTAGAAAATGATAGAGACAGCACAAGATTAAAAGCCATAATGAAAGAATGTGATAATAAGTGTTATAGGCATCAGATAATGGAGAGATCAGGGGGTTGGGATGATCAGAAAGTTTTTAACAATGGAGGGGGACGTTTAATAGGAGTCCTGTTAGATCTTAGACCCTCCTACTCTCCACATTCATTTTCTAATCATTACCCACAGTAGGGAGCATAGTACATTTAGAGAACAGTAAGGAACCCTGCTGGCAGATTGTTCAAAAGCAGCCCTACAGGCACTCCCATCCCACTAAGGACCCATCAGGCAGACACACTACACAGTAACTCTTCGTTACCTAGCTACAGACGTAGGTACACTTCTCTCAAAGTGAGATTCTGACAAAGAGTAGGGGTCACTGTGTGAGAGTATTGTTCTTCACTTAGCACCATTTCACAGAGAATCCACATGGATTAATAACCTTAATGGGAAATATTTTACTATTTCAGCTTGTCGGTTTCAATGTACCAAAATAAGAAATAATTTTAATGAATAAGTTTATAAACAAAAATAAAGGGAAGAATTATTTAACAGAGTTGATATTCCTGCAACAGCCTAATACTTCCCACAGATAGGTTAATAATGTCTACACACCTGGGAAGATCCATGGACCAGGTTCTACAGGCTAACCGAAGAGAAGGCTTTTACCATCAGTCATTGTTAGGAAAAGGCACTATTCATTTCTTTGCAGGATTTGCTCATGCAGACATTGTCAGATATTAATATGTGTAATGAACTATGTAAACTATAGAACTCATAATATCACTTACTGTTAAGAGTGGTTCCCTCAAAACATCCTCTTATTAATATCTCCACTAGTTGATAGTATGCCACAATCGAAACCAACATCAGCAGTCAGTGCTAATCTCATGTTTTCTACTAAAACTAGAAAGCCTTGTGTTTGTTTGTTTGAAATAGAAACTATCAGAATTCAACTGTATAATATTTGATGTGGTACTTTGTAAGTTACATATATCAGCAAAAAAAATTTCTAGTGACTAGAAATGAAATCATAGGATTTTGCATATTGCAAAATGATGTGCACAGGTAATATGTGCAGAGAGAGAAATTCTGAAATGGGTTCTTTAAAAAGGAAAAAGCAATTGTGATAGAAAGAAATATAATTAGCTGAGTATCTGACTTTAACTAAGGATCTGGCTAGCTCTAGAATTATCTCTAGATGTAGACTGGAGTCCCATCATTATGATATTTATTTCACCTACAGTCAACAGAAAAATAAAAGAGGAGGGAGTTGGGAAGTCTAACCTCAAAGCAAGAGTCATGAGTCTTATATGCTAATCCATTGCCACTTAATTCTAGCAAATGCCTACATCATATTTTTCAAAAATTGGTTGTGGCTCATTTTCCAAAATCCCTAAATCTCCATTAGGAATCTGCTTTGTTTTTTCCCCCAACCCACTTTCGTCTTTTCTTCCCTCACTTTCTTATGCTATTCTCCAATTGCTCTCTTTCACTCTGTTGCATATCCCAAGGATGTATAAGCAAAATGCCGTGCCTTTCCAAGAGTTCACTCATAGCACTTGAATCACATAGTCCCCTCAGTCTCTGATTCCATCTCCTGCAATTTCATGATAATGTATGGATTGGAGCTCTGGGGCCTTGAGAAAATTTAAGTAGGAAGGGATTGGCTTGTATATACCACAGTCCCTTTTCTGCCTTTTGTCTGTGCTGTGCAGCTTCCTCTATTCTCAAACTCCTTGTTTCTCTTACGTCTTTTCTACCCTTCCTGCGGCGAAAAGTTTCTCCTAGGAGAACGTCAGTTATCATTTATTTACACCTCTATCTGAGTTTAATTCAGAAACATACCTATCTCAGGATAATAATAACCAAAGCTCATCTCTAATGATAGTTGAAAGGGTTAACATACAGGTAAGGAATCTAAATGACAAGCAGTAAAAAATATCTTTTTGAGGACTTCTTTCAGAAACTGCATGTTCTATCCACCCTGGTGAAAGATATTATGAAACTCGCACAATCCTCTTTCTCTCTCCCTTTTTCTATCCTCTGCATCAGAATTGCAGACAGCTTCCTTCCTCACTGAGTTTTCAGTTACATGTGTCTATTCACAATTGACATTTGTCTGTCAAGCAAGTGTTGAACTCCTGGGAGGCACATCCAAGGGTTGGGAAGAAATCTATTCCAAAGGGATCATGCTCTTTATTAATGTCAATCAGTCAACATCTGAACATCACCCCTCACAGCGATGATACAGATTCTCTACAGGACATGTACTTACAATGTCTTGCTATGTCAGATTTTCAATCACTTAAAAAAAGGAAGAAAAAAGAAAAAGAAAAACAAGGAATAAAATGTAATAAGTACCCACATCCTCATAAGCATTTCTTTTAGTACCTAATTATTTGGATCCTACATGGTGTCCACTGGGGGGAAAATGTCAAATTTATGAATGCACATTTGTGAGAAATTTTGTGTTCTTTTAAACTTGAAATATAGATATGTCACTTTTAAAGTGATTTTCCTGTGTAGTAGTGAATGAAATGGAAAAGCAAAGTAGGAGCATAGATAAAAATTATGAAGCAGGAGTATCTTCTAAAGAAATAATTAGTCTCCTTGTTCAAGTATCATCTGTACTCTAGGCTTCCAGAAGTCAAATCCATAGTATTATTCATTTCCATTTCACTAAATACATGTCACCTATACAAAGAAGGTGTTTAATAAAAATTTCTTTAAAAATATTTTTTTAATGGAGACATGCCTCTGAATCAGACAGGGCAATCCATTGAATCTCAAATTCTGTCTTCAACCGTGATCACAGATAATTTACAGGCAAGTAATCTTGGTTTATTACAACAGTCTCAAAATATTTAAATGGCATAATAAGCATTCCAGGCTTACACTTTAATGGCCCATTTGGCTCAATTATCCATGCAGTTATCAAAACATTTCTTGATACCTTATGTTCAGAGTTATAGATTAGTCTATTTACTGAAAATACTTTCACAACTCATGTAAATCTTGGAGATGATTTAGATAATACACATTTCAAAATTACATAAGTTCCTTCATAAAATTTTCTAGTACATATATTTAATATATATTCATAACCATTCAGCATATATTGAGTTCAAAAACTATCTTTGCCATCATAGAATTTTTACAGTTTATAAATTGGTTTGTATTCTATGATGAGAAAGATAAATATCAAAGCTACCAATTTTTATAGTCATAATCAAATAATTTTAGAAATACTGAATAAACCTACATAAGGATATATTAAACTTTTTAATAATTTAATTATTGGAAATAAACATTTACTTGATCTACATTAGTTATTCAAATCATGCAAACTTGCAAAATACTTAAATGCCATTTAATTATAAATAATGTCTAACTCTTAAACTACTAGAAATATACAGAGAATCATCCCATAAAGTGCATAAAGAGAATATAGCTCTGTCTTATTGAGAGGTTGTGTGTGTTTTTCTGGGTAAATATAATAAAGTCTCCATTCCAGGCTTTTTTCCCCCATATATCCAGTTATTTGTTCAATAAATAAATACTGAGCACTTATTTTGTACTTGGCTGACTGGGGAACACCATTACTTTTCTCAAGGTAATCATCTAGTATGAAGGAAGACATACACATGAAGACCAGACAGCAATAAAATGATGTAAGACACCGTGTGATAAGTGTCCTGAGACAGCTTACAAAAGCTGTTGACATTTCTAAGGCTGGGAAGCTACTTCTATCCCGGGAAATTAGAAAAGGGTTCTTAAACCAAGATTGGCATGCAGGCTAAGTAGGATTTCAAGAGCAATGAGGAGTAGTTAAGCTCAGGGAATGAAAATGCAGAGGCCTAGAAGTGGGAAAATATATGTATGAAAATAGTGAAAGATAAGACTAGGTAAGAAAATTAGAGCCTGATCCCTGGAGAGCCTTAAGGTATGTTTTTGACTATATTTTTTTTATTTGAAATGAAATATAAACCTTTCAAACAAGTAAGTGGAGCACTGGGAGATGCGTGCCTTCAGGAGAAACAGAACCAGTGCTGCATAGGGAACAATTCTTCCCCAGGAAGCCTGGAAGTTCAAGTCTAGGGTAGATTCCTGGATCTACCATGTGCCAAACACACTAGGTACTGGGAAGACAACGCTTATATTCTAATGATGGAGAAAGACAGAAAATAAGCAGATAAATATAAGTAAACAAATTAAACAAGAGATTAGGATCAATATTCACATTTTAAGTTAAAAAAATTATATGAAGCTTGTAGCTCAGTGTTTGGCATAGAATCAACACATTGCTACAATAAAGTTCTACACTGATCTTAGTTACAAACAATCTCTCCCTTTCCTTAAAGTTAGTTGTGTCATTACTCAGATCCAGAAAAGCAAGTCTTTGAAATGGAACATAAAGATGGCACCCAAATAAACATTTGGTTCTGCTTTTTCTGTCAAATAAAAAACTGAATGATCTTTTTGTCATCAAACAGAGGAAGCAACCAGCTGATTTTACTAATCCCCAACCTTACACAAAACACCTCAGGAGACAGATCACAGTATTATCTGCCTTTCTTTGATATGAAAAGAGTAATTGCCAGAAAGTCAAGTTTCTAGTGTGAACTGAAGACTTTTCCAAACAACTAATTGTTGGTTTTTACAAATATTGTTAATTATTCATTACAAATATTGCCACATTTTTCTCAAATATTTCATTTCCTCCTAAGCCTGTTGACAGCTCTCATCTGCCATTTGCATGGTCTCTTCTGTTTCCAAGTTGGACTACAACGTGCTCAGAGGCAAAACTTCGGGGCCAAGAAGCACCTGTCATGCTTCTGGGTGAGGAATAGACAGAGGAGGCCTGGCAGTGCTCTCGCTGTTCCGGGCTGCTGCGGGCAGATGTGGCTGTGCTTTTTCACAGCAGGACACGGAAGTCTATTATAATCTGTGTGGTCTTGTTAATGTTTTCTAGGGATTCAGGGAGAGCATTAGCTATGGTAAAGAGCTGTTTTTATTGAGCTTTTATTTTTATTGAGCTCCACTTTGATAAAAACCAAATATAAACTTAATGTAATGGCTAAAAACATTTGAAGCTGTTTCTCCTCAGGTAGACTATTAGGTAAGACTTTAGAAAAAAAAAAAGAATGAAGTAATGCTATCAAAAGATCAGCATATTAGTGGTTCTCAAACTTCAACTTGCACAATAATCACCCAGAGATACTAATGCTCAAGGAAGGAGTTGCCCGGTCACCTGTATTTTTCTGTACTCCAAAATTGTGTTAGTGCAGAAAATAATTAATATTTGAAGATGATAAAAGAGGATGCCTGTATGACTGGATGAAGGGAACAAACACATTTTGATGGATAGATGGAGAAATAAATGGACAGATAAGGAACAATAGATAGAAAAAAGGAATGTGTTAAGGGACAGAAAGACATAGGGGGCTTGATGGATTAGCAATTATAGGCATGATTCTTAAAAAAAAAAAAAAATAGAAGTTTAAAGCTTTGACTTATACTTGTCCATATCCTATTTTATTTTAAACTAGAGGCCCGATGCATGAATCCCCTGGCCTGTGGGGATCAGGCCAAAACCGGCTCTCCAACATCCCCCAGGGGGTCCCAGATTATGAGAGGGTGCAGGCCAGGCCAAGGGACCTCACCCATGCATGATCAGGGCTGGGGAGGGACCGCGGGAGGGCTCCAGAGCATGTCCAGCCTGTCTCACCAGTCCCTATCAGGGCCAATCTGGGTCGGCCAGCCGGGAAGAGACAGGGGAGGGCTCCAGGGCATGTACGGCTCATCTCACCCAGTCCCTATCAGGGCCAATCTGGGTCGGCCAGCCGGGAAGAGACAGGGGAGGGCTCCAGGGCATGTACGGCTCATCTCACCCAGTCCCGATAGGCTGGATCCCAGTAGCATGCTAACCTGCCAGTCAGAGCATCTGCCCCTGCTGGTCAGTGTGTGTCATAGCGACTGATAGAATGGTCAAATGGTGGGACACTTAGCATATTAGGCTTTTATTATATAGGACTAGTGGCCTGGTGCACAAAATTCGTGCATGGGGGGGTGTCCCTCAGCCCGGCCTGCACTCTCTCCAATCTGGGACCCCTCAAGGGATGTCCGAACTGCCGGTTTAGGCCTGATTCCTGTGTGATTCCAAGACCACTGGCTCCTAACCACTCACCTGCCTGCCTGCCTGATCGCCCCTAACCACTCTGCTGCTGGCCTGCTAGCCCCCAACTGCCCCCCCTTGCTGGCCTGATCACCCCCAACTGCCCTCCCTGCCAGCCTGCTCTCCCCCAATTGCACCCCCCTGCCAGCCTGCTCACCCTCAACTGGCCCCCCCTGCTGGCCTGATCACCCCAAATTGCCCTCCCCTCCTGGCCTGATTGCCTCTAACCACCTCTGCCTCAGCCCCACCACCATGGCTTTGTCCAGAAGGACGTCTGGAAGGTCTCCCGGTCTAATTTGCATATTACCCTTTTATTAGTATAGGTTACAACAAAAGATGGAAGACTTGATCTTCAAAGGCTACATAATCTGTGGAGGAGTCATAAACAGATATTCCTCCAGACAAAGATTTAGAAACTAATCTGATACCACTTAATAAGAGAGTATAGGATGCCAGAAAAGTGAAGGCATACAGAGAAGAGTTTTAACCGCCTGGCAGAGCACCCGCGACTGGTATGTTTGAGACGAATTTTCCATTTTGACTTTCTAGTGAAGTGTAACTTTCTGATTTGGCTCATATTTTTGGAGATGGTTAAGGGCCATTGTCTTATTTTCACTTACATTTTATCAACCATTAGGGAAATTGCCATAATAATAAACAATAATTTCCTGTTATCTTTGGCTCTATCATTCATTAAATATGTGAACATCAGAGAAACACTTCACTTTCTAGAACGGTAGCTTCATCTTTAAATTAAGGGCTAGGAGATGTCAGATAATTTTTGTGATTTTAAGGGAACTGAGCCTCAGGAGTAATCAAAAAGTTGCACAAGCATTCCAGGTGACTGGAAGGTTACAGGTTGGTAAAGAGTAAGATAGGTGTCTTTTCAGTCTATTTTGACCCTCAAATTATGTCTTAGCCTTCTCTGGCAGGAGATTAGCTGTGCTTAGAAATGTAAGCAACTCAGTTTACACATTTCCACATGAAGCTTCAACTAGCCAGAAATAAAAGAGGATTTTTCATCCAATTTACAATCATCCTGGAAAGTTTAAATATACTTAGAAACATTTATACACAACTTCTGATCTCCTTTAGTTCTATCAGGCTGATGAAGGAGGTGAAGCTAAGGTCTAGGTCAGGTCACTAAATTTCCAGACCAAACCAAGAGATTTGTGGATTAGGGAGAATTTTCAGAAAAATCACAGCTATTTCTAAGATATTTATTTGGAGGCTTCAAAGTTGCTTAGTTACAATGAACAACTGACTGGTTTCCACTGATGGTTAATTTTATGTATCAACCTGAATGGTCTATAGAGTGCCCGGGTTAAAAATTATTTCTTTGTGTGTCCATGAGGCTGTTTCCAGATGAGATTGGCATTTGACTCAGTCAAGTAGCTTGCCCTCCCCAATGTGGGTGGGAGTTATCTAATCCACTGAGAGCCTGAATAGAACAGAGGGCAGAGGAAGGAGGAATTCACCCCTATTGCTTCCTGCCTGCCCATTGAACCTGGATGTCAGTATTCGGCCCTTGGACAGAGATTTATACCATTGGCTCCCCTGGTTCTCAGGCCTTCAGACTTGGGGACTGAAATTATGCCACTGGCTTTCCTGGGTCTCCAGCTTAAAGACAATATATCATGAAACTCTTTAGCCTCTCTAATTACATAAGCCAATTCCTTGTAATAAGCAAACAAACAAGTAACCTATTAGTTCTGTTTCTCTGGAGAACCCTGACTAATACAGTGTTATCTACCCTTACATCTTCTTAGATTCCCCATCTTCCCTGTCTATGTGGCAAATTCACACACATACTTGAAGGCTCAACTTGATCTTTAACTTCTCACTGAACTGTGGGGAAAGAAATCGGTCATTCTATTTGCTATGTTCTCACTGTACTTTACATACCTTCACCATAGCACTTACTATATTTCACTCCAGCTATTAATTTAAATATCCCATCTCCTCACCTACAGCACATACCTTGAGAGACAGAAGAAAAAGAGAGGCAAGGCAAGGATAAGAGGGAAAAAAGGACACGGTCAGCAGCATCCCAAGATAGCATAAAGTTTGCTTCAGTTGTAAATATTAAAAAGACTGAGAGAGAGTACATTTAACTTGTTGAAACAAGCAAGACACCACTCAAGACTGACTATCTAATAAATACTTTGATGGTGTTGATATGAACCAAAACACTTCCCACCCTTTTCTTCGTGTGCTGTGAACACAGGAAATACAAAAAAAAGGATAAAAAAATGTCTCAGTTTACAGAGCTAATAAAGAAAATTTCTAGGATTCAAACTCACACCTAAGAGCTACAAAATTTATCAAGCCATGTCAAACTCACCTTCATTTTGTATTCACATAAAATGAACCCTTGGTTGCATTTTATTAGCATTTCCTTCATTTAGCATTGCCTACATATAACATCATAACCTTTAAGCCTGCTAGAAAATGTAATAAAGAAGAAAAGTTTTATCACATTTTAAGTATTAAAAAGGAAAAAAATTACTCTGATTTTTGATAAGTGATGAATATGCTGTAAGCCAAAGTCCTGCCACAGGATTAGAAATTGATTTAATCTTTCAAAATATCTGACCTTCCATTAAGTCCTAAAGTAAGCCAAAAATTAAATAGAAATGCCATAACACATCAAAATGTGTTATAAAAACTGGGCCAATATGGTACATTGGAAAAATTCCTACTTGTGTAGAAACCCAAAATATTAGCATATGTATTTTTCAATTTTATCTTTAGTCTTGTTTATTCAAGGCTTTTATTCATATTTTCATTCCCACTCTATTCAAAGCATGCTGGCCTTACTTCTGTCCCTTGAGTATAACAAGCTCATTCCCACTTTGGCCTTTGTGATTTTTCACGTGCTTGTATTCTTCCCCCAAAAATTTGTATGTCTGATTCCTTTTCATCTGTCCTGTCTCAACATAAATGTCACATCCCATCTTCAATATCACTTCCTCAGAGATCAACTGAACATCTTAGCCACAGGAGCACCATTCTCCACCCCTCCAAACTCTATAAGCATATAAAATTAAATTATTCAATTATCTTTGTATTTATATTCTTCTTCCTGACACTAACAAGCAAGCTTCCTAAGGGCTATTTTTTTTTCTTTGTGACCAGGACCTAGAACTGTGGTAGGCAATTAGACAGACATGAGCAGAGCAAGGATGATGAGCCAGGTACAGAAGGTAACCAGGGTGGGGAACCCCAGGTGCCTAACAACGGACAATTGCAGGGTGGGACCTCATCCCTAGGGTGACCATTCCTCCACTAGCATATCCCTAGTCATGAGGCTTGGATCCCTGACCTTTTCTCCCTGGAGATAACATCTAGGCCTCAGTTGTATTTCAGCTCCAGGTCCAGAGAAGTAACAAAACCAGTCATTGCTGACCTCAGGACCAGCTGCATTGACTAATGACCCCCTGCCCCGGTGCCAGCCAATCAATCAGTGGAGACCACAACCCTGAAAGGACACACCTGCTCAATATTCTATTAAGATCTTCCACTTGAACCTCCCCTAAAATTTCAGCCCTTAAAACCCTTAGGATAGAGGACCCAATGTGCTCTCCCTCCTGGGAGCACCATGCACCTTGTGCCTTTCCCTTTCCCGTGCCCCCTCCCCTCTCCCCAGGTGCTTTACCATCAGCTTCCTCACTCCCAAGCTCAGATAGCCCTTCCTTTACCTCTATAGCTTGTTTCCTAAGCCCATTTCTTCTAGAGATTACTTTTTCTATCTCTGTGATTTACCAAAGAAATTTTTTTTTCTTATAGTTTGGGTCTTGACTCTGAATTCTTTGCTAGCCAGAACTCAAGTACCAAGGTTGCTGAACCCAGGTCCAGTCTTACCCCAGAGGTCTAGTACCTGGTGCCATTCCCACCGCCCACAGCAGAACCATGCATGACACTTATTTCTGAAGTGACCTATTGACAGAATATCAAAGTCATCATTTTGGAGATGGTTCATTTTTTGCTGTTTTATGATAACTAAGGGACCTGAAAGTCTTAAAACATATTGAAGGTGGTTTCTTGTTATCTTTACTTTGAAAATTTATAATAAACCAAACTAAAAGCAGTTTCTTAGAGAGACGATAGATGATAGATAGACAGATAGATAGATAGATAGATAGATAGATAGATAGATAGATAGATAGATAGATAGATGATAGATAGATCTTAGAAAATAAATACTCAAGTGTAAAAGCCTGTTAGTAACTCAAAATATTAGTAGATCAGTTTTCATCTTCTGTCTTTTGCTACACCATAAGAACCAAAAGCATGGTGGATGTTCATAAATCAAACAAGAGCAGCAAACTGAAAAAAAGGAGAGAAACAATACAAAAACTGGGTCAGGTTTAGCCCAATGAAGCCAGGATCTTGACTGAAGCAATCAAGGCAAAAACTAAAATCAGCAACATAGGATATACAGTTCCAGTTTATCAAATTAAGATCGGATGCATAGAGGTGAGAATCAAACCCATCACACCCAAGTCCTGAAATGCAGACACACCCATGAGCAAAATGGGGAGAGGCACGTGGATGATTTCATTAGGTAGGGTGTCTGCTATAACCTGAAGCAACCTCACCGTTTTGTTTAGGCCAGTTTCTCTATTGGCAGTAGCTACTGTCTTCCCTTATTGCATTCTACCTCTTCTCTATCCATTCTCTGCCTATTTTAGTTCTTCATTTCCAGCTCAAGTACAATGTATGATATTAAGCCTTTCCAATAACTCCAACCCCTAAAATTCTCTGCTTTTTCTAAATATCTATTGTTATATCTACAGTCAGTACCATCGTGTTTGCCATTTGGTTATTTCCTAAATAAGAAGCTCCCTGGATTTTTCCCTGGAAAGCTTCTTAGGACAGAGGCTGTTTCTTTCATATATCTTCCTATAGAGACACAGTGAAAAAAATGTTTATTGGAGAGTTCCACCTACATTTCCTGTAGCTAAATGTATTCCTGCTATCCATAATTATGCACAAATATCATGGAACTCTTTTACTGCATTTGGAAATGCCAAGGACAGATGGGTTCAAGGTAATCACTTCAAACTCCAGTAGATGAAACCTACCAAAAGACTGCTAACTCTGCAAGAGCTTCACACACTAGAAGTAAGAGAAGTGACGTTGTAAAGAGAAAGGAAAAAATAGCTCACAGTTGCTAGACAACTTTTTTTAAAAGTGTCTTTAGGCCCTGGACAGGTAGCTATGCTGGTTAGCGGATCATCCCAATACTCTAAGGTTTGGGGTTTGATTCTTGGTCAGAGCACATACAAGAATCAACCAATGAATGCATAAATAAGTTGAACAACAAATTGATGTCTCTCTCTCTCTCTCTCTCTCTCTCTCTCTCTCTCTCTCTCTCTCTCTCTCAAAAACAAAAATCAATAAATGAAAAAAGTATCTAGGAGAGTTCAGTATGAAAGTGAGTAGAAAAGGAAATTCAGTGAAGTTTTTAAATATAGCTCAAATATCTTCTATGATTGGAAACTAGCTATGAAATTAGCATATGGAGAGAAAGTAATTTGTAATATTACAGAGGGCTTTACAGTCTAGTAGGAAAGAACTGCAAAGGAAATAAGATTTTACAATTTTAAAATAGGGTAATTAATTTTATCAATTATCCAGTTTCAGTCCCCAAACCTATTTGCATTTAATGTTTGGCTATTAAAGTGAAGGAGAAATTTTTACAATGCATGGAGTAGAAGTGCAGCAAGTTAGCAAGAGAATGTGAAAACACATTACTATCATAGCAAGCCATCTACATCTTTCAATAAAGATGATGTATGACTAACCTGGAATCAATATGAATACAGATAAAACTTATTCTTTTCACTGAGTAATTCTATAGCTTATACATACCTCGCCAAACATTTATCATTTGAATGCAGAATATTGTTTTGCCAATGTTCAATGCATAAACAACAAATGCAAACATTGCCTCCCTCACTATTTTTCTCTTATTTCTGCTTTGGCTTTTCCAGGACTAGGATAAATGAATAGTAAAGTCCCACCTCACAGTTCAAGAAACATGGTAAAGGAAGCATAAATCCCCAAGATAGCATTGCTAACAATCTCTAAAAGAAGTAAATGGCCCATGGATCCTTTAAATGTTCCAAGTACAGCAGTTGAATGGATATGAGTCATACATTAAGTGGGATCATTTGGAAGGATGAATGGATCTTTAAGGTGAAAGGGGTTTCTTGTCTAAAGCTGGCAGACAGAGGTATGCAAATAGCCTTGCCTTTTACATTTTGTAATATTAAGATAGTTGTGAATGTGTCACAGCTCATTTCAGTGTGAGCCCTCAGCCATTTACAAAATGAAATCCTCAAAATCAACCCTCTCCTCAAGGGTCATGAAGCAAATTGACTTTGCATTGGTGGTCTCAGTAGAGCCAGAGAGTTGGCAGGTTTTTTTTTATTGTTATTTCAATGGCAGAATTGGAGGCAAAAGAGATATAAAACTGAAGTAGTAAATTCTATAGATTACTATAAGGCACTCCAAATGCTTTTTCTTGAACAAAGATGGAGCCAGACCCTCTGCTATCCCACATTCCTTTTTCTTCCTCTTTACATGCAACATATAAGGAATCTTCAAGTTGAAACTCATTGTTTATCTACTTCACTATTTTAATTAAAGCCCTGCTTCAAAGGCCCAGTTTCTGTGTCCTGAGAGACTATAACAGACACTCAATTGGATTTTCTGTCTCAAGATTTGCTTGTCCTTCTTGAATATCTTCTGCCAAGTATCAACAGAATATTTTTGCCCCCTGATCATGTCATTCTACAGCTCAAAACTCTGTTAGGTTTTCCTTTTGTCTTGTGGAAAGTCCACAGTCCTCAAAACGGCATTTAAAAAGCCCTTAAAATATTAATCCTTAACTATTTACCAAATCCATGTCTACCATTAGTACTCTGTGCTAATCATGCCAAGATTATTGCCATTGCACTAATTTATCCTCATTCTTCTTCCTTTGATTAGCCTCGATTCCACCTTACTTTATAGCAACTTATAATTTAGTTAGTCTGAAAAGACTTCCCAGCTCATGCAAGGCTGAGTAAGAAACTCTCCTATATGACGGGAAGGTACTTTTCCTTTATCATAATGTATTGTTGCTGTATGGAAGAGACAATAGAGCAAGGTCCTGTCTGTCTTATTCATTGTTTTATGCTAAAAACTTTATAGTGCCTGGATCAATACATTTTGAACTGAATGGGACTAAGGCACGCCAAGATGGGTAAACTCTGATTCTGGAATTTTACAGAGAAAGAAAAAAAGTAATCTCTACAATGATTTTATCTGAAGCATTGGCTCCTACCCATTTTTGAAGCATCTAGGCACATTTCAAAACATACACTTGTGACATTTTCCTTGGCACCTCAACTCAAAGTAACCTTTTTACCTCTGAACCACAGTAAATGTATTTGATATGGTATTCAGCTCCTCTAGGGTCATCACAAGTCATGTCAGGTCATGTTTGAAACATTTATTTGGTCAACCAAAAGAAGAAAAAAGTCATCTTGGATTTGTTTTAATCTGAAAACATGACCAATGTGACAAGCCCAACTCTCTCTGACTGGCCTCCCACTCTCTGAAAACAATGTAATGTACTCTAGGGGAATATAAACTTATTTCAGATGTCAAATAATGTTTCTCAATGCTTGCTGCACACTAAAATTATGTAGAAAGCTCTAAGCCTCTCTCCAGACATACTGAATTCAAATCCTTAAGTATGGGGTCTACATTTCTGCGTTTTCCCAAAAGATCTCCAAGAATTCTGTGAAGGCTACAGCCATTGGATTAGATGAGGGGTCAGTAAACTTAAACTCTAGAGGATCAAATCGGAAATGTTTTAGACTTTGTGGAGCATGTGGTCTCTGTCCCAACCACTCAGTCCTACTGTTATAGCTTATTTATAGTCAGACAATACACAAACTAATGGTCGTAGCTGTGTTCCAGCAGGAAAAAAATGGGAGGAGGGAGGACATCTGTAATACTTTCAACAATAAAGATAAATTTTTTTAAAGTTCAATTACAAAAACATGCAGTGGATTGGATTTGGCACAAGTCATAGTTTGTGAACCTCTGAATTGGAAAATTTTATTTCCCATTTTATTACTGATAAGGCACATGCCTGTTTCATTTTTTTAAAATTTGTCAAAAATAGGACCAACTAAACTTTGACAGAGAACTTTTAGAATGTGATTCAGAACCCCCATGGACAATATTCTGCTTATTAAATGTATTGATGATTTATAAAAATATGCCAAATTGTCAGAAATGTGATAGCATCTTTCATTCAAAGAAACTGCACACTCTTTATGCTAAGCTAACCCTAATTATTTAATGAGAAATCCTATTAAAAACAATACCCGTGTTCCCGCCTTTACTTATGTATTCCAAATGACAATAATAAAATACAGCTGTTGCCGGGAAGGAGACGGCAATAAAAGCCGAAGCAGAACTGAAACAGCCCATTACCTGCAAAATCATGTCTGAAATCAGGCATCTCAGAAGACTGATTTCAGCAACACCAGTGGACTGCGAACTACATTGTTGTATTACAGCCTGGGTTCATGAAGTTTTATAATGCAGATGGAGAAAAGATAACATGAAATAATGTTGCAGATGGGATATACTAGTACACAAATTCAATTGCCTAAAAGTTGTTACTTTCTATAAGAAATTCGAGATTGGTTTTTAGGAATGAAACTTAATGATATTGCTAAAGATTTGCACAGGTTTCAAAGAGGATAACCCAAGGTTACCAGGATGGGAAATAAGTACTTTGTATAGTTATTTTGATAATAACCAGTTCTTTTTCAACTTTAGAAAACTGTGCAATAAAGCACAATAAGGTCAGATTTGACCTGATTTCTTTCTGTAATGACTGGAACAAAAATTACTCCAATATTACTAATCAAGCCTGGAAGCAATTTGATGTGAGTATTTTGTGAAGACAAGTGACTAGTGAACTGCTTTAAAGGAAACAACCTTAAAACAATGCATACCTAAGTGTGGATTATGACAAATGGAGTATTTCTTATGACAGATTCTGGAGTCTGACCCAGATCTGAGAGATTGTCAAGTGATTTCTTAGTGAACATTGTATTTTAAAATCTGGGAGTCATAGTCTTAAGTAGACAGTGTGCTGCTATGCAAAGATATTCAGGCAAAAACAAAAACACCCAATTCTAATCCTTGTTCTGTTATTAACTACCTGAGGGAACTTGGACAAGTCAGCTAACCTTCTAGGCACCTTACCACTCTGAGATATTATGAACTCAACCATATGATTTTACAGGAAATGAACAGAACTGTATTTATGAGTGAGTTGTCATTAGTAAGACCTGTGAGTGGCTGGTGGGAAAACTAAGAAAGAATGAAAGTTAGTTTGCTTCAGGCTCTGATTTATATTTTTCTTTTTTAACTGAAGAGGTTAACCAACCATTTCACATCTCTTTCCTTTCAAAATATTGAATATATGTAAACTGGCAAATGTAATCTTATGAAATACTAGAGGCCCAGTGCACGAAAATTCATGCACTCGGGGAGTTCCTCAGCCCAGCCTGCACCCTCTTGCAGCCCGGGACCCCTCCAGGGATGTCCACCTGCGGCTTAGGCCCGCTTCTGCTCCCTGAGGAGGGAGCCTAAGCTGCAGTCGGACATCCTTAGCACGGCCAAGGTGGAAGAGGCTTCCACCACCGCCGCTGTACTCAGCCATCAGTTCAGCTTGTGGCTGAGCGAAGTTCACCCTGTGGGAGTGCACTGACCACCACGGGGCAGGCCGCTCCTGCATTGAGCATCTGCCACCTGGTGGTCAGTGCGCATCATAGCGACAGGTCATTCCGGTCGTTCTGCCATTAGGATCAATTTATATGTTACCCTTTTATTATATAGGATGTAGGTTAGCATTTACAAATGTATGACTCGTAGAGGTAAACTACCTTGTAGCTGAATCATGGCATAAAGTGTCATCTAAGAAATGCCAATTTAAAAAACTAAAAATAAATTTAAAGCAAATAACATATTTACTGGTCTCTGAAAAAATTAATATATACCAAATATTTATCAAATGATACTTAGCAACTGCCATGGACACTTTCTCATTTGCAAAGTTTTTTCTCATCAATAACCTGGATTTTTTTATTCAAACAAGTTACAGTACCAGATCCAACAATAAATAAATACTTCTTCCTTAAAAGGGGGGGGGAGATATAACAATCTCTAATAATTTGAAATCTTCTCTCTCCCATGAGAATATCAGATTTGAGTTCTTACAATGGATTACTGCTGCTTACATTAAATCAGTTCTCCCAGAAAGTTACTTTTATAATTTTAATAAATACACTCAAACCATAATTTCTTTAATTATTAGATTGAGACATTATCCATTTACCATTCCTGAGAATGAAAAAAGGAGGTAGACTGAAATTCTTAAACTTCCTTTGCACAAACCATTGATTTCTGTGTATTTCTACATTTTCAATGCTTATACATTTATATTCAGTTCTTTAAACTAATTCTCACTTTTACTTGGCATTAATTTTGTGTTGAAAGACTCAAAGGTCACTACCCATCTATCTAGATAAAAGGCTAAGCGACCGTCGCAACTGAATGGACTACTGAACAGGCTGCGTGGGGTGACCAGGCCGGCAGGGGTCTTAGTGAGGGGTGACCAAACGACCGAGCAGCAGGCTGCATGGAGCGACCCAGCTAGCAGGGAGGCAGTTGGGGGCAACCAGGCTGGCGGGGGGGGGGGCAGGGGGGACGCAGCAGTTGGGGGTGATCAGGCCGGCAAGCAGAGGCAGTTAGGGGTGATCAGGCCAGCGGCGGGGGGGGGGGGGCAGTTAGGGGCAACCAGGCCAGCATGGGGGGTAGTGAGGGGCGATCAGGCCAGCAGGCAGGTGTGTGGTTAGGAGCCAGCAGTCCAGGCTTGTGAGAGGGATGTTCGACTGCCCGTTTAGGCCCGATCCCAGTGGTCCCAGATTGGAGAGGGTGCAGGCTGGGCTGAGGGGACCCTCCCCCCCATGCATGAATTTCATGCACTGGGCTTCTAGTCTATTTATAATTCACCTGCACAACTTTAACAGTTTAACACTGCATAACTTTAACAGTTTAACACTCTTCACTTTGAGTCATTTCTGGATTTCATCATCAAATTTGCCAGGTATGTTCTTTTAATCAACTGGAATATAGATCTGTCTTGAAATCTACAGTCCTGGTGATATGAAACAATGGGTGAAAGGGAAATCTAATGATAATTAATTGAACTATGAAAAGCCTGAAGGGGATCCAAGAGTAGATAACAAATATCTACCTGAACAGAAAGTCCCCTCCTTCCTACTCCTGCAACTGCTACTGATATAATACGGGGGTGGGCTGGAGGTTGGAGAAGGTCCTCAAGAGAAGACTCAAATGTCTTAAGAAGGGGAAAAAGGAAGAGGACAATGAAATAAAGAAAAGTGAAAACAGGATTAAATTACTTAAGAACAACATTGGATGCTAAAAGGCAGTGAGTCCAAACATCCAAGATTGTGAGGAAAAATTATTTTCAATCCAGAATATTCCATCTAGACAACTATTGATCAAGCATGTAGAGAAAATAAAAACATTTTCACATAAATAAGAAGTGTTCCGCCATGGGCAAATGCCCCAGTAGTAAAATAGAAACCATTAAGCAGACCCTTGAATGCTGCCAGCCCCATCTGCAATGTAATGGAGTAAAAGCATCCAGGCCATAGTGTCTATGATCTTGAGGTCTGTCCACTATGTGCAGGCTGCACTGACACAGAACTTTAAACATAATTTGTGCCATAAACACTCTCTCACTTTTATCTCATCTCATATATTTTTGCAACACTGTTTATTGGTTTAGTATAAATCAATGTAAAAATAATTTGAGCCAGATCCAAGTAATGCCGCCTAATTCAAAAAGCCTCAAATATTTACCTTTCTTTAGAAAGCTAGAGAATGTGCTCCAACCAAATTAAGGAGTAAACCAAAAAATAGGAAGAAAAAAAGATTAAAGAAATAGGATATCTAGCAGAGGAGAGAAACTAAGGAAAATATGCAGATTAACATTTGCACTAGTTCTATAGAGAACAATTCTTCCAGGTCGGAGCAGGTGTGGGGAGGGTTGGAGGGGAGGTTTCCAAGAAAATGAAATGGAACTGATAGGTTATTTAATAAGTTGGAGTATTAGGATATATGATTATATTCACTAGATTTTGTTGAAAAAAAAATTTTTGGTGGGGGGACTGATCATTGGTATATATAATACTGAGTAAATGGAAAAATTAAACAATTTTAACTAAAAAGAAAACAAATAGGTGAATGAGATCATCAGAAGAGAGAAGCTTGAGAACAGTGGGAGTGATAATCCCTCAACATCTTAATAAGTGGTAAATAGATACTGTCTAAAATTCATATTTTCTAAAACTGTACACATTTATATTAGATTTAAAAGTGAATAATGAAAGTTATTGCTAAAGAGTTGGAAAATACTGCTAATTGTAGTGGCAGTAGGGCAGAAAGGTGCTTTTTCAACATAAGCACTTAAAAATAGTATAATAGTTCATCGATGTTCTCAATATCACCTTGATTTTTTTTTAAATCTTCATTTTAAAATTATGTATTTAAGATGATGTTTAAAGTACACATTACTTTAAATTCTTTTAAAATGACATTATTTTCATAGAGATAATTTATTTTAAATAAATTACTCACAAGAACAGGTTTATGAATCACAAAGTGCTTTTCCTCAGCCTAATTCCTCTAGAAAGCAGAGCTCGCAACAAATATTAAGGGGCAACTGATTTATTTGGAAACTTGCAGGCAAGCACATGAGGTGAAGGTGAGGAAAAAAGAGTTGAGGCACAAAAGATGTGAACCAATATGATATAATATAGAACCATACCAGCTACCATTTTGGATTTAAATATATCATGTATGAAGAGCAACTGGCATAGTACTAAGCAGTCAGTAATTTAAAAATTTTAATTCCCATCCCTTCGAGGACTATCACTAGGTTTTTAAAACCAAACTGTACCCTATATAATAAAAGTCTAATTTGCAAATGGTCATCACGCCCTCACGCATAACGACTGATCAGCAAGATGCTGGGTATGCAGCAGGTGTGTGCGGGTGGATGGGGCTGCATGCGTGACTGGTCACCAGGAGATGCATGGAGCACCTCCCCCCACCCCCCGGCTCCTGCGGGCGGCGGTGGCGGCTCCTCCCGCGGAAGTAGTGCAGCTCTCTCTCACCTCCCTCCCATGGAAGCGGCAGGCAGCCTACTGTGCGCAATTTCATGTGCTGAGTCACTAGTATTCTACAAAATTCCAAACTGTATTTTAAATAAATTATTCACAAGAACTGGTTTAAAATTTTTATTTGAAACTGGTCAGAGAGAACCACTTAGAAGTATCCTATATAATAAAAGGCTGATATGCAAATTGCCTGAATGGCAGAATGACCGGTCGCTATGATGCGCACTGACCACCAGGGGGCAGATGCTAAATGCAGGAGCTGCCCCCCAGGGGTCAGTGTGCTCCCACAGGGGGAGTGCCGCTCAGCCAGAAGCCGGGCTCACGGCTGACGAGTGCAGCAGTGGAGGCGAGAGCCTCTCCCGCCTCTGTGGCAGCACTAAGAATAGGATGTCCAACTGCCAACTTAGGCTGGGAAGCGGGCCTAAGCTGGCAGTTGGACATCTCCTGAGGGCTTCCAGACTGTGAGATGGTGCAGGCTGGGCTGAGGGACCCTTCCCCCCCAGCCCCTGTGCACGAATTTCATGCACTGGGCCTCTAGCCATTTATAATCAATTAAACACTACAAAGTTTGGTCTAGTTTGGGTGTTTGGTTTGTGTTGTTTTGTTTGTTTGTTGTTTGCTTGTTTGTTTTAGTTTTTGTTTCGTTTCATAGACAGAGTAACAAAATCTAGACACTAGAAAGCAAGAAAAAGACATTAATATGAATACTATCTTTTCTGCTATTAGTGTCTTAAAATACAGAAGACTCTTGGTAATAGTATAATCAGAATTAAAGATAGTGCCCACAGAAACAACCTCTATGTCCCATGAATTCAGCTGCCTCATACTTTATGATACTGTACCTGTTTCCTAGGGAAAGCTGAGCCAATGATTAAAAATATGTTAAATAAAAATAGAGGATGATTTCAAAAGTTGTGTGTATATTAGTACTATATATCATTTACAGATTTATCAACTTATACACTTTAAATGAGAAGAGTATGTTAATAATCAATTCCATCTAGCCTTTTCACCTTCAGTACACATTACTTTCAATTCCTTTAAAATGACATTATTTTCATAGAGAAAGTGTGAACAGGATTTTTTTCATTTTGCTATAGAATAAACAGTGAGAGCAAAACTTTTCAGTATTAAAATAAATACTGAAGCTCTTGAAAGTATTTAATTTGTGAATTAAAACTCTATCAAGAAGTTTCTTTAAAAAATATTTCTGGTTTAGATTATAATACAATTTTATAATAATTTAGAAACTAGTATTGTTTCTAAATTATGTAAAATTTCACCTTTTTTGTTGTTGTTAAAACTAGTTACCTCATATGAACTCATGAAAGTTCCCAGCATTGACTTGCCATTATTATAGATTGGAAGGAAAAAAAAATGGCATCTTGATTTATTCCAAGAAAACTGTAAAGCTTTCTCATCAGTTCAAACCTATCAATGATGTAATTCTGTGTATGATTTTTTTCACTTAAATTTATCATCTGGCCTGAAAGAAATAATGTTTATGGGCCATATTGGCCACAGAAACATATTTTTCATTAGAAATCAATTGTCTCCTCTGTTAGTATCTGAGGTTATACATCAGCAAAACAAGTATTAGCAAATGAGAAGTTACTCAGTAAAGCATGATCTATGCCTCAGAATTACACTTTCTTCCTCATTGTTCAAGGATCTCTGTCGTGCAGAAGCAAACATCTAGAATAACTCCAAAAAATGTGTTTGCCACTTTATATATCTTTGAGGAAAATTATAAAGCACCTTTATGTGACTTTCTATGTAGGAATGTTTCATTATAACCAGAGAGAATGACAGTCCTTTCTTCAAGCTAATGATATTATGTTAGATTTTATGAAATTTCAAGTCAATGGAATTATCTTTGATGCCAGATGTTACTTATGAAGCAATGGGTGATCTATCTTAATCACAGATTAGTCATCTGTGAAAGTATGATGTCTTTCCAATGATGTTCTCTGTAATAAGAGCTAAGACACTGAGAAATAAATACAATTCATGATAAATAGCCATCCTAAATCAGAAACTACTTTCATTAACACATGGAAGAAATGAAGGAGAATAAAACCCAAGATAGTAATACGCATGGTGTATTATACTAGTAGCTAACTCTAATCCTTAACAGGAAACAGGGATAAGTTGTGTTTAAATTAAGTAAAACCCTTAATCTTACAGTGTAACTCTCACAAAATCAAGTGACTCTTTGCCCTCTTCAAAGTGCCAAATTCTCTTACATTTGTTGATTCCTCTTAAAATATTTTCCAAAGCAAATAATGAAACCAAAAAACAAACCAACAAATAGAATCACAAGCATTCCCTGACTTGGGGCCTGCCCTACCTCGTTTGGGTTCGATTCCAGTTAAGGGCACATGCCTGGGTTGCGGGCTCAATCTCCAGCAGGGGGCATGCAGGAGGCAGCCAATCAATGATTCTCTCTCATCATTTATGTTTCTATCTCTCTCTCCCTCTCCCTTCCTCTCTGAAATCAATAAATATATATATATAAAGATTGGAGCCTAAGTCTATTCATACTTGAGAAATATGGAATACATTGGTATGTTTATTCTGCAAACACAATGATCACATTCCCAAACACAAAAGCCTAATTCCCAAGTGCAGTCTCATCATTATTGCCTTTTGCTATTTTTTCAAAGGAATTATAGAGAGCAACCATTGCATCTTTCATTTGAAAAAACTTAGTTCATTTTATTTTAGACAATCTCTCAACATGAACTGACCCACATTAAACATTTTTCAAAGCAAAACATGAAAAGAGGACTGCGGTTGGGGGGGCGCGGGGCGCGGGGCGCGGCAGGGGAGGAGAAGAGCTGAAACAAAAGGCTGTGGTGATTGGTATTGGTATTTTTATACCAATCTTCCACTGAGAACATTTGGAGAAACTAAACATAGTGTTTTAAAATTAGTTTAAAGATGTTAAAAAGCTGCAATAGTAAAAGAAATTGGGGATCAAAATCCTACAGAAAACAGAATCACGGAAACCTAGTATTTGGTACTGCTTTGCCCAATAAGCATTTGCTGATTCATAAGCTGTGACCTATGACCAAGCTACAGAAAGTTTAATACTGAAAGCTGTGGCTGAGGAGCTAAGCAGACTCAGTGTAAATAACACTGAGGTTCAGGAAGCAATAAGGAGGACCATCTGGTAAATACCATAGACTTTCTATTGGGATCTTTAGCTTACTGTATTGTAGCTGTAGAGCTAATTAAACATAGTCCTGCCTTTAGAAAAATTGAAATAAGGTTATCTGCATTTTCCTAATAGTTTTCCAGAAGCAACAGTAAGTCTTCCCTGGAGGAAGATAAGATCATTGAGAGCCATAAATGACACCAAAATTTACTGAACACAATGTCAAGTACTTAACCAGAAATTAACTATCATATATCAGGCAATAAGATCAAAAGACTAAAAAGCAAAAGAGAAAAAATATATAAAAGAAACACAGAAGATCCATATATTAAAATTAACATAATGAAGAAAATAAAATACAAATTATGATACAGGATTTTTGGACTGGAACACAAGGTGATCCCCAGGGCAGGATGGTTTGCCAGATTCTTTGTCTGTCGGAGTCTAAGAATGAATCCATGGACGGAAGGTGGTATAGCAAAGGTGGAAATTTATTGAAGAACAAGTACAGACTCCCACATGGGGAGGGGGGAAAGTATTTGTAAATACTAGAAGCCAGATGGACTAAGATTCCTGAAAGAGTGGGCCTTCCTTCCCCTGGCTGCCAGCACCACCTTCGCTCCAGCTGGAGACGCCTTTCTGCCTTCCCAGGCTGCCCAGAGGCCCAGAGCGGCTGGGGCAATGCGGAACACCTGCATCATCACCATGGCGACTACACAAGCATCCCGCCCCGTCCCTGGCCGCTTGGCGCCTGCGTAAGCAAATTAACCCACCATCTTTGTGGGTTAATTTGCATATTCACTCCTGATTGGCTGGTGGGTGCCGCAGAGGTACTGTCAATTTGCATGTTAGTCTTTTATTAGTGTAGATAGACCTCTTGCTACTCTCAGTTTCCTTATCTTATGGAAATGTAACTGTTGTCTCTCCCTTGTCTTATAGAAATATAACTGTTGCTGCTCCCTTGTCTTATGGAAATGTAACTGCACCTGGCTCCCTTGTGTTATGGAAATGTACTTTCTCCCAGATCTGTAGCCCTGTGTTTTCCATGGGCCTCTTAATTTCTAAACTTTTTCTAGACCTGCCTATTTTCCCCTAAAAATTCCTATTTTACCCCAAAAACTCCTTTAAATTGGAAAATCAGCAGAAATTTAGAGCCTATTAAAAAATGAAAATTCTAAAACTAAAATTTTAATAATTGAAATTAAGAACTCAACAAATTGATTTAATAGCAAATTAGACTTAGATAAAGTGATGATTAGTAAACTAGAAAATAGAGCAGTAGAAACTATCTAAATTGAAGCATAAATAGAAAAAGATAGAATATACAAAAAAAGGTCACAAAAGAAATATTAAATACTAGAGGCTCGGTGCATGAAAATTCATGCACTAGAGGGGGGTCCCTCAGCCCAGCCTTCACCCTCTCACACTCCGGGAGCCCTCAGGGGTGGGAGGCTACCCAGCGATCAGGGGAAGGCAACACCCCATCACACCTCTGTTGCTGCCACTGCTGGCAGCACAAGCTTCATCCAGCCCTGGTTACCTGAGCCTCGGGCGGCCCTGGGCAGCTGGGCAACCACCATCTGAGGCTTGCCTGTGCCTCGGGCTGGCCCTGGGTGGTTGGGGAGCTGAGGGGACTGTGGACTCTAGAGGCAGGCATGCGGCAAAGCAGCCCCGGTGGGGCTGAGAGGACTAGACACCACCATCTTGTGGCTGTGGGCACCACCATCTTTGAGGGCATGGCAGTCAATTAACATATTCCCTCCTTATTGGTTGTGGGTGCTGCCATATTTGCAACAGTGTGAGGGTCAATTAGTATATTCCCTCTTTATTAGATAGGATGGTGGAAAAGCCTAATAAATGCAATTAGAATCCAAAGAGCGATATTTGAAAAATAAGACCAAATATTTTCCAAAATTGCAAAAGGCATCAAGCCCTAGATTCAAGAATTACTGTTAAATGAGTTGTTTTTCATATTGAAAGTATACTTGCAAGGCAAAAATTTTTAATTGTACTTTTGTAGTAACAACAATTATAATAGTAATCTCTATTCTATGGACTTTACACATATGAATTTATTTAATGCTCATTTAACAACTGTATAAGGTAGTTATTCTTATTATTCTGATTTGCATTTAGAAACTGATGTTCAAAGAAGTTAAGTAATTTTACAATGGTCAAAATCCAGTATGTGACAAAATCAGAATTCAAACCCGGGCATCTAGTTCTAAATTCCAGCTCCTAACCACTATGCACACTTTAATGTAAATGGTGAATGACACTTTTTTAGGAAAATGTTGACCAAAGCATTCTCCAAGAGCTTTAAAATCCAAATTAATTTTTAATGTAATTATTACAGCAAGTTTTAATTAAAAAAAATGCCTGAAAGTCCATCTCTTGAAACAGTATGACAAAATAATTTTTAAAATTAAATATGAACAAAGATCATTGCTTTTAAAATGCAGCACTAATCTGCAGTGCCAAGAAGTACATACAGTTCTTGCAAATAGTAGATGATTAAAAATTATGCATAGTGTGACTGGTTCTCTGTGCTATGGTAAATATTGGATCTATCTTATCCTATCTAATAAAAAAATAATATGCAAATTGATGGTCACTCCAACACACAAGATGGCTGCCCCCATGTGGTCAAAGATGGCTGCCCACATGTGGACACAAGATGGCCGCCACAAGATGGCCTGCAGGGGAGGGCAGTTGTGGGCAATCAGGCAAGCAGGGGAAGGCAGTTGGGGGGGACCAGGCCTGCAAGGGAGGACAGTTAGGGGGGGACCCAGGCCTGCAGGGAAGGGCAGTTGGGGGGAACAGGCCACCAGGGGAAGGTAGTTAGGGGCAATCTGGCCAGCAGGGGAGCAGTTAGGCATCGATCAGGCTGGCAGGGAAGTGGTTAGGGGGTGATCAGGCTGGCAGTCAGAAGCAGTTAGGGGCAATCAGGCAGGCAGGCAGGTGAGTGGTTGGGAGCCAGCAGTCCTGGATTGTTTAACCGGGCAGTCGGATATCCCTCAACGGGTCCCAGATTGGAGAGAGTGCAGGCTGGGCTAAGGGACACACACCCCGGTGCACAAATTTCGTGCACTGGGCCTCTAGTATTCAATAAGACTTAGCATCCTTATTTAATATGTTCTTCTCCACTGAACTTGTTTAGTAGGATAAAGTAGAGGTAAGAGAATCAGTGAAAATACTACAGTACATCAAGCCACATCATCACATAATAATTATAAAACATTATTTTTTATATATACTAAATATCTTTATGATTGGAGTTTTCCAAAGATATGCAAGCATTTTCCAATATAAAGAAATTGGACATAAGGCAACTCTGGGAATATGAAATTTTCCTGAAGGAGAAAGAGATGACAAGTTCTGATGGCACTTGGGTCTTTGTTGCTGGCCATTGGGTTCCAAGAATGTCTGAATTTTCTGTCCTTCCTGAGATGTGAGTGGTTAGTTAGCTCTGCCATTGACTCCGTTAGCTGTTGCAGAATTTACCAGGCAACCAGAAAACACACAACTGGCACTCTGAAGATTCAGGAAAAAAAGAAACCTTTATTCAAAGCAGCGCTGCTGGCTCAGGGTATTCGAAGATCCAAAGCCTGAACCCCTTATACAATGAGATTACGTCTTATATATATTCCTAAAATTCTTTGTTTCCTAACTTCTGGGCTTTTGTGGCGGGCTTTTGCAGCCCTACCTAAGTTAGTTAGAATGGGGAAGTAAGATTACAGCTACAGGCCTGGCCTGGGTGGTGCCAGTGACCTCCCTTCTGGCTAAGCTGTTAAATTCTTGGTTTGTGGCCCTTGTAAACTGGGAGTATTTAGGAAACCAGATTATTGCCTCAGGAAGGGGCAGTGACTTAATTATAGGCTAACAAGAATGTACATTAGGATACTGGTTAACTAGGTACAGATTCAGATTGCTACTCCCCCCTTCCAGGTTGCCCCCTATTTTCCCCTTCAAGCTACCATAGAATTATTTCAACAAATCCCTCTTACTGTTTGAAATAGTTTAATTTGTTTTACTTTCACCAAGGGTAAAACTACACCAAAGAGGAAAGAAACTGAATCAGCCATCTGACACCTTTGATTTTGTTGTTGTTGTTCACCACTAAATTGAAGGATAAATAATTACTACAAAAAAACCATAATAATAGTACTTTCCAATGATTAAGTATTAACTAAATGCCAATAAATTTACAACCATTATTTTATTTAATGTATAAAATATGCAGAGACCAGAACTCAGTTAGCAAAGCAGAGGGATACCTGATCACTGGTTGAGGATTGAGTTTCCTCATTGGAGATCTAGCTATTGGACAGGTCAAGAACCAGGCCAAGGTATATTCCAGCATCAAGTGTGTTAAAGCAACAGGAAAGTTATCTGGAACTTATTTAATAAAATATAATCTCTATTTATAAGAATAATAAATGAATGATTAATTTAATAATGGTCCAAGCTACCTAAATAACAAATTCAATAACAGTTAAAATTTACTGAATACTTATTGACAGCACTAGAAACTATGTTGAAGAATTTTATGTATTTTATCTTATTTAATCCTCACAATAACCATGTGAGGTAGCTGTTAACATCCCTGTTTTATAGATTAAAAACCTAAGGCTCAGAGATATTAAGAAGAGATATTAATGATTTTAGATATAGATGCAGTTAGAGTCATTGGTCTTGATATATTTTTTTCAGTTAGATTTGTTAGTAAAATAATTAGAGCATAGCTTAGCTACTGTAAGAGAGATTAATAAAACTGATTAACAAGATCAAAGTTTATTACTCAGTCACATAGAATCCAGGGCTAGAAGGAGGCCTCTACCCTTGTCAACCACCATTCCATCTCTAGATCCCAGGAGTCTATTCCAATATTCACCTTTGCCCAAACAGAGAAGAGAGTTCGTACCTTTTAAGGTACAGCCTAAAAGTCATACACATATATCCATGGCATATAATGCACAATAGCACTTACTGAAACATGTGCATATTTCATGCTGCAGTAGGCAAGACCATGCATTTGCCTAGCATGTGAATAAGCGTTCGCTCTAGGCAGTATATGGAAGAAGTACCTGATGTCTTTTTGTACGGTTTATTTCTGGAAAATGTGCTACAAGGAGAAATATTTTTATTTTGTAGTGTACACTAGGAAATATATGCTAGAATTCATCTTAACAGAGCAGCCTTTTTATGTCTAACAAGGAAAAGCACTGCTCTACAATTTAAAAAATATATATACATATATCCACCTGACTGCCAATCCAGCACAATGTCACTCCACAGAGAAAAATATGATGAAAACGTTCATTAGTATCACATTTCATCTACTGAGCATATATGTCTTTCAGCAAGTTGTGTGAAAAAACTGGCAGTAAATACATGGCTAATTTTTCACACTGAAACATACTGTTAGTCTAGGGACAATGTATTTTCCAAATTCAAAATAGGGTCTGAGATGAAAAGTATGACTTCATGACAACAATAATGCCTGATAAAAACATTGAATGATTACATAGGTCTTGCTTTAGTGGCATAGCTCAGTGATATGTTTAATATCTTGAGTGACAAAAGTCATCATTTTAGCATAAAAATATTGCAATTTTTATTGTTGAAAACAAAAATAAAACAGAAGAATTTCTATGAGACCAGTGAGAGTTTCACTCTTTCCTAACAATTTTTTTTCAATGATTAGAGAAAAAAATAGATGTAAAAAATTATTAGGTGCAGCTCTAGCCAGTGTTGTTAAGTGGTTAGAGTGTCGCCCCTTGTACCAAAGGGTCTAGGGTTCCATTCCCAGTCAGGGATATGTACCTGGGTAGCAGATTCGATCCCTGACCCCAGAGACAACCAATCAATATGTCTCTCTCTCTCTTCCTCTCTCTCTTTCTCTTCCTCTCTCCCTCCCTCCCTTCATGCTTCCTCTCTACTCTCTCTAAAAAAAAAAAAAAAAAAAAAAATAATGGAAAAAATATTCTTTTGTGAGGATTAACAAAAAAATTTATTGGACACATTTACAAACAATGTGAAAATACAACAGAACTTTCCAGAGTTTAAAGTAAACAACAACAAATGGATCTAGCTTCTGAATGGAAAAGCTTTCAATTTAGAAGAAAATTATATTTAAATATTCAGAATGATCTAACAATTAAAGCCATTTATAATGCCCTCATTGTGAGATAAGATTTTCTACTTCAGTTAAAAAAATAACAACAAAATTGACTGAGTCAGGAATCTAAGCTATGACTCAAGATATATATATATATATATATATATATATATATATATATATATATATATATTTTATTTCAGAGAGGAAGGGAGAAGAAGAGAGAGATAGAAACATCAATGATGAAAGAGAATCATTGATCAGCTGCCTCCAGCATACCTCACACTGGGGATTGAGTCCACAACCCAGAAACATGTGCCCTGACCGGGAATCAAACTATGATCTCCTGGTTCATAGGTTGACACTCAACCACTGAGCCATGCTGGCCAGGCTCAAGCTAACTATTTTCAAACATGGTATGTATGTCTTGGTGAAAAGTTGTAAACATCCTTTTCACAATTATAAAATTGATATGATTACCAATTTTAAATATTATTTTTAAATTTCTAAAATGTATAATTTATCTAAACTTGATTATTTAAATCTATTCTAAATATTCTTAAGAGTCTTAGTTGAGAAAAACTGTCCTAAACATTTTACCATTATTCCCATTATTTAGGAAAAAATTTATGGGATGAAGAAACTTCCATTTGGCATTTATTTCAACATCTAAAGCAAAAATTACAGAAGTTCAAAAAAGCAGAAAGCCATACAGTGAACTTCAGAAAAGTATAAATTTGAATATAATATTATTTTATTCTTACTCTGATCAATTTTAATCAAACTATATGTTAATGGTATATCATCATAATGTCACTTTTTTAATTCAATATGCCTCATTATTTGAACTATCTTGTTTTTTCTATTGACACTTACACTATTTTTATTGATTTTTTTATTGATTCTCTAACTAGTTTTATGTCCTCTCAACAATGAATTAATAGAGAATCACAACTTATCTCATTCTTTTTTAATATGTATCTTATTCTTTTATCTACCATACCCAGCATAATCATAGAAATGACCATGTTAGTTTGGTAGAATTTATTTTGTATAAAACTGTCCATGCCCTCTACTATTTTTGAGAAATGTATGTTATTTTTTCACCTATGGGACAAAGTGGGTGGGTTTTTGGTTTTGTTTTGTTGGTGTGTTTTGGTGTTTTTTGTTTTGTTTTCTTTTTGTATTCTCATTCATATTATCTTTTAGTACTTTCTGGACCTACATACCAATCAAAAAAATGTGTTTTTGGTGTTTTTTTTACTTCCCCTGCTTATGCTCCCTATTTTCAAAACAACCATGTAGCAGAGATCCGAGGCTGCAGAACAAGATGAATTGAGCAGAAGACGATCATTAGGAGGAACAATGTGGCACTCATCATTCTGTGCTGTCACAACACCATCTGTGTTGCACCCGACCAGAGCAACTTTGACATGACAAATAAACCTCTTAGGGAAAATGGGGATTCTATTAATTGTCCCACTGTCTGGCCAAACACTATTGATATACCCTCCCTTAAGGCAGCCCCATACACTATTGAATTAACAATAGCAATAAATTATGATTTTTAAAATAACATTTATTTTCTCTGGATAAAAAATAAGATTTAAAGTATTGCAGTCTCAATAGGATGGTATAAATATATTTATGTGGCTCGGCAATTATGTTTATGCCTCAGCTGGGGGACTGACTCCAATAATATTATTTTTTCCATCCACTAATAAATATTGTTCAGTGAAACTACATCATGTGTCCTCACGGCCATCATTTCCCTCAACTGCTAAAAGTATTGTGGTGATTGATTCAAATAACTTTTTTTAATCCTCATCCAAGGATATGCTTTTAATGATTTTTTTTTGAGAGAGAAACATCATTGTGAGATAAATATATATTAGTTGCCTCCCGCCTATGCCCTGACCAGGGATTGAACCCACAACCTTTTGGTGTACAGGATGGTATTCCAACCAACTGAGCCACCCAAGCAGGACAGTTCAAATAATTTTTGATCTGCAGTCACTGACCTTTTCCTGAACATTACTATTATTAACAACAATAATGACAGCTAACATCTATTGAAGGATATGTGTCAGGTACCCTGCTAACTCTCTATGTGGATTATCTTATTTAAACCTCCTAACAATATTATGAGCTACAGGCTTAATAAACCCCATAATTTTCTAGATCAGAAGTGAGTCAACATTTTTGGTAAAGGGCCAGATATTAAATATGTCAAACTTTGCCAGCGTCATAATCTGCCACAGCTACACAACTGCTATTGTGGTGCAAAATCTACATAGACAATACATAACTAAGTAGAAGTCACTGTATTCAATAATACTTTATTTACAAAAAAAAATAAAAATAAAAAATCTTAAAAGAAGAAGAAAGGGCCGCATGCTGGAAGTGGGCCACTCTTTGCCTATGCCTGTTCCAGATGATGAAATTGAGGTTTAGCAAGGTTAAATAACTCACCCAAGGTCACTAAGTAGTGAGGCCGACATTTGAAAATAGAAAAACTCCAGACCTGAGCTCCTAACCACTATGTTACAGTGCCTCCGGGATTCTGTCATCTCTCATATTCTCAGTGATGAATAGAAAGATTAAGAAAATGTGAAAATTGTAAGGTCTTAACGACTGGTGCTGGAATTTCTCTGAGAGAGAAATTATTTGTTCTAAAGGAGCCTTGATCAGGCACATGGGGAAAGTTGAGAAGCAAAGACAATTGTCAGCAGGCCTCAAGCTAAGAGAAAATATATGAACAGAAATTTTGAGGCACAGTGCAATAAGTAGAGAGAAAGATAATTGCTGAATGTGTTCTTGGTAATTATAGCCTGAATTTCAGAACAAAAAAGTTAACAGATATGAAAGATTTTTTAAAAAGAGGGAATTAGGAATTTCTAAGATTCTGTTAGCTAGGCTACAAGTAATAGAAACAACCTCAACAGGCTTAAAAATTACAGAATGACATTTTCTCACATTGGAGAATCTAATTCAAAAAGTGGGATAGGCTACAGGAGTGGCAGATTCAAGGATCCAGCTCTGTTCCTCTGCTTCTGCCTCAGCCCTCTCCTCTTCTATGTGTCAATTCTATTCCTAGAAAGGCTTTCTCCATTGGAACAAGAAGACTGCCTACAGCAACTGTGGCCGGGTGCTTCCTTGTTTATCTATTATGAGAAAATTAGAAGAAAAAAAATCCTATCCCCCTAACAATGAGGGAAATATCCTTTCTTCCCATCTGATTAGGTTAAATCCCCTGAATTAAAAAATTAGCTGGCCAATGTCCTGAGTACTTGGGGTTTAATTATGAACTCCCACACCGTTCAATGAAAAGGAGGATGGATTTCCTGACATCAGCCTACTAACCATCACATGACGTGCAGCTATAAATGTGGCCATTTCACTCTGCAACAAGATTAATTTAAAACAACAAAAAATAAGCCAAAAAAAAAATCTTGGCTTTCCATTAACATGTAGCTGATCTCTGTTTTAGATACTATCACTGTGCATTCTGAGTCAGCAAGCACTGAGGTCCACTTTATGCCAAGGCAATGTGACAGACCTGGAGTTAGAAAAAAATTGACAGTCACGTGTGGGAGAGAGCACATGAATAAATATTTTGAAGCAATCTGCTAAGAGGTTTAACAGTGACACATCTGGAGTGTTAGGACTGTGTACTCCATACTGAGAGCACAAGAAAAGGCTTATAAAAGAGACAGTTTTGTCAGGGATTGAGCCTCAACCTCTGAACCAGGAGGTCACAGTTTGATTCATGGTTTGATTCCTGGTCAGGGCACATGCCCGGGTCCAGGGCTGGATCCTCAGTGTGAGGCATGCAGGAGGCAGCCAATCAATGATTCTCTGTCATCATTGATGATTCTATCTCTCTCTCCCTCTCCTTTCCTGTCTGAAATGAATAAAAATATATTTTAAAAAATAAAAATAAAACAGATGGTTCACTCTACTTCATTAATTTTATAAACAGAAATTAAGGCTATAGGCCACATTATCATAATATACGTATATGGACACATCCAACAACAAAAAAATGTTTTCCTTATGCAAGCATAGATATAGCTAGGTACTTCTCACAATATCACAACATTCTTGAAAGGCACTATGTTAAGCACCAGTAAAGGTTAGAAGTGATATGTGCATACACTATGCTCAAATATACAGAAGTATACCTATGAGCAACTAATATATTTATCATGCCAAGAGAGCATAAGTATTCACATTCATTTACATCCCCTTAAAAATCTGAAAATCAATCCTAGGTATTCAGGGTGAAACTATAGGGTTGACAGAGATATATAATTTTTATTTTACAGAAGAAACATATTTGGAAAATTGCTGCAGCACCCTTTAATTGTGTAATTTATTTTGAAATGGGACCATATTTTATCTAGAGGGTATTCATTTCCTTAATAACTGATTCTGACATAACTTGCTGAGAAGACAGCCTGCTCTTGCACTTAAGGGAAGCACTCGTGGTAATAGGTAGTTGAACATTTTAGAAGGGAAATCACTTAATCTACCTAATTTAGAGCTTTAGAAGGAATACATTAATGTGTAAAGGAAAGAAGTACCCAAAGTATACATGATTTTAAATTTTCTTTTTCCTAGACAAAAATGTGTAGTACCATGGCTTTCAAGGATACATTAAAAATTCAATAATAGAGTATTTTTCTTAGAATTATTTTAAGACAGGCTTCCTCAGCCTCAGCACTATTGGTACTTTGGGCTGAGTAATCCTTCGTCTCTGCAGCTGTCCTGTGCACTGGGGGATATGTAGCAGCCTCTCTGGCCTCTACCCATTAGATGCCAACAGCACTGCCTACTTGTGAAAATTTCAAAAAATGTCTCCAGACATTGTGAAATATCCCCTGGGGGGCAAAATTGCCCCTGGTTGAGAACCACACCATCTTACAAAATAATTTATTGTCAATCTACAGTGTTATAATATTATTTAACAGTTAAATTCTTATCTAGTACTAGTTTTAATGCTATATAATAAAAGCCTAATATGCTAAGTGTCCGGTCATCCAGTCTGGCCATTCAACCAATCAAAGCAATCGGGCCTAAGCTGGCAGTCAACATCCCCCAAGGGGTCCCAGACTGTGAGAGGGTGCAGGCCAGGCTGAGGGACACTCCCTCCCTCAAAGGACTCCCCTCCCCCCCAGTGGACGAATTTCATGCACCGGGCCTCTAGTATATAAATAATCATTTGTGGAAAAATAATAAGCAAGCTGTTTCCCAAGTTAAATTAGGAAATATCTTCAAGACCTGCATAAATTACTGAAACAGTTTAAGGGTCATGAGAATCATGAGGTCAAGAGAGATAAAATCAATTTGCAGTGATTTCAAAATTGATTATAACATATGAAAATATCATTTCTGATCTTGGACTTATGATTGGCACAGAAAGTGGCCTGCATTATCCAAGAAATTTGGTAAATCAATGATAAGGGAAACACACTCAACCAGGATAAGCAAGACAAAGTTTGGGATTTAAGAGCAATTACAAAGTGGTGGTAAGTAGAAGATTCAAATAGAGACTTAACAAGCAGAGGTTGGGAGAACCAGTGACTCTCAGGGAGTCGGGTACTAAGTAGGAGCCAGAGCCATCCTCTTCTAACCCATGTTCTGTGCATCACCTTAGGGACACAGACAACATCAAAAAGGTAGAAACTTGCCTGCTTGAAAAATCCTAGGAGACATAACCATCTTAAAAAGGAATATTAAGTAAGTACAATTGAAATATTTTGATGTATTAATTAATGTATACATATTTCTATACTTATTATATCATCTCCTTCAATCTGGCTCCCCATTTAAAATCTCTAACATATCAGGACCGAAAACATGGTGGCGAAATAGACAGATGTGTCCCGAGCCTTGTCCCGCAGCAGAAAGAAAGAACAGCCGAGGGTCGCACAGGGAGTGTTTGTTGGCGAGTTAAGGGACAGCTATAATCCAGGAGAAGGTGGGGAACTGCTAGATGGGGTTCCCCTGACCGGGCAGCCCCCACTGCTGCTGGGTTTCCTCTCAGAGCCACCAGCTCAGACCCAGAGACCGCGCCATCTTGAAGGGGAAAGTAGATGTTATTGGAAGGCTGAAAATCTACAACTGTGCCACCCACCAAACAGCTGCGAACCCCAGAACACCAGTCCCCAATTGGCGCAAACACGCGGATTCAGAGGAGCTCTACACTCCACCACAGAAAGGTCAGATTTCACCTGGGATAAGGAGAGAGAGAACTACATAACCAGACATCCAGAGAAGAGAGACCATGGGGAGACAAAGAAACAGCCCACATATGAAAGAAAAGCAGGCATCACCAGAAAAGGAAGTAAACGAAATGGAGGCAAGCAATCTGTCAGAGAAAGAATTAAGAGAAATGGTCATAAGGTGGCTGAAAAGAATGGAAGACAAATTCGACAATATGAGTAAGAACCAAGAGGAAATGAAGAAGAACCAAGAAGAAATGAAAAATGACATCGCTGCTGTAAGGAACTCAATAGAAAGCATCAAGAGTAGACTACAAGAAGCAGAGGAGTGCAACAGTGAGCTAGAAGACAAGGTGGAAAAAAATACCCAAGTAGAGCAGCTTCTAGAAAAAAAAAATTAAAAAGCAGGAGGAGAGCCTAAGGGAACTTTGGGACAACATGAAAAAAAACAACACCAGCATAATAGGGGTTCCAGAAGGAGAGGAAACTGAGCAAGGAATAGAAAACCTGTTTGAAGAAATAATGACAGAAAATTTCCCTGATATAGGGAAGAAAAAACCCACACAAATCCAAGAAGCTCACAGAGTCCCAAGCAAAATGAACCCCAAAAGACCGACGCCAAGGCACATTATAATTAAATTGGCAAACACCAATGACAAAGTAAGAATCTTAAAAGCGGCCAGAAAGAGACAGAAAGTTACATACAAAGGAACCCCCATCAGACTAGCAACTGATTTCTCAACAGAAACTCATCAGGCCAGAAGGGAATGAAATGAAATATACAAAGTCATGCAAAGGAAGGGTCTGAATCCAAGAATACTGTACCCAGCAAGGCTATCAATCAAAATTGAAGGTGAAATCAGGAGCATCACAGACAAAAAAGGACTAAGGGAATTTATTACCACCAAACCAGCAATGGAAGAAATGCTAAAGGGTCTGCTGTAAAAAAAAGAAATAGGAAGCGAAGAAGGAACACAGGGGTAAAGAATGAAAATGGCAACAAATAAGTACCTATCAATAATAACTTTAAATGTAAATGGATTAAATGCACCAATCAAAAGACATAGGGTAACGGATTGGATGAGAAAACAAGACCCAAATATCTGCTGTCTACAAGAAACCCATCTCAGAAAAAAAGACACACACAGACTGAGGCTGAAGGGAAGGAAAAAGGTTTTTCAGGCGAATGGAAGTGAAAAAAAAGTGGGGTAGCAATACTTATATCTGACAAATTAGATCTCAAAGTGAAGGACATACAAGAAATAAGGAAGGCCACTTCATAATACTAAAGGGAGAAATCTAACAAGAAGAAATAACTCTGGTAAACATATACGCACCCAATACAGGAGCACCCAAATACATAAAAAAAACTCCTGAAGGATATCAATAAACAAATTGAGAGATAAAAATCACATAGTCTTATCAATTGATGCAGAAAAAGCATTTGACAAAACGAAGAAGAAGAAGAAGAAGAAGAAGAAGAAGAAGAAGAAGAAGAAGAAGAAGAAGAAGAAGAAGAAGAAGAAGAAGAAGAAGGAGAAGAAGAAGGGGAGGGGAGGGAGAAGGGGAAGAGGGGGAGGAGGAGGAGGAGAAGGAGGAGGAGGAGGAGGAGGAGGAGGAGGAGGAGGAGGAGGAGGAGGAGGAGGGAGAAAGAAAGAAAGAAGAGAGGTAGTTAGAGAAAGACAAACCCCAAGCTTGGTAAACAATGGTGCATAATTATTTAATGGGGAATTCAATCCACATGGGCATGCATGATAGAATTGTTCTAGAGGTAAACCATTCTAAAGTTGGTGAAGCCTCATTAATAGCCCTTTAGGTATGTCTATAAAGAACCTTAGACAATTGAATTTTTCTCATTGGCAGAATTAGGAAAACAAAATGTGTGATCGAGAAACTCACTCCACTATCTGGAAAGTGAGTCAATATTTGGATGCACCTTAATGTTCCTTCTATCCAGATGATAACGAAAATAGCCAATGTTAGTGGGAAGTTTGTTTATTATGTGTAGGCACTATGCTAAGGACTATTGAATCCTCTAAACAACTTCATGAGATTGTTCCTACCATTATGTTGGTTTTGTGGAAAAGAAAACAGATTACAGAATATAAGTCCATTGTCCACAATTGAAGAAATTTTTAAGTGATAAAGTCAAATCCAAACCCAAAGAATTTGACTCCAGGGCCAGTGATTGTAAACTACTCCAGCCACTGGTCATCATCTGCTGGGTAATCAGTGGGGTGATTGGGCCCCCGATCACACCCACCTTGGGCTGGCACCGCCTGCTCACCTGCTCCACCATCCCACCGCGGTCCTGCTCTTGTTGGGGCCCTTCAGGGCTGGCAGCACCTCCACTGCCACCCACTGCCAGCACCACGTCACTGAAGACTGCCATGTTCCGCGCCACCCCCTGGTGGTCAGCGCATGTCATTGCAAGTGGCCAAACTCCCGGTCTCCTGGTCGAACTCCTGGTTGAACCACCATCCAAGGGGGCAATTTGCATATTAGTCTTTTATTATATAGGATACTGTGCATTCCCAGAGTGGACCCTCGAGGATATATGTTGTTTTTGCTACCTATAATCATTCCCCATCCCTTAGTGATTAGAACTTTGTATTTCTAATTGAACTGTAAATTATAGTGGTCCACCTTTCTAGCTAAAGAAGAGAACACATGATCCACAAATAACTACCTCATCCTCCTGGCCAGGAGATTACCTGGACTAGTCCAATAAGAGCCTTTCCTTAGTATTTTTCTAAATAAATATGTTGGAGAAATTTCCCCTCTGCTCTCTGATCTTTGATCTGGAGATTTTTTTTAATATATAGAAGAATCTAACAACTGGAACCTATACTCAGAGACAGGTAGAAATAGGATTCTAAGAGAAAGAACTATGGCAGTATTGAATCTTAGTTCCAGTGTCTATGATCTGAAGAATAGCTCTTCTTTGTTTTGTGAATTAGATCATTTAACTTCTAATCAATCTTTTCTTTCCTTAATTTATATTCCTGCCCATTATTACTCAAAGAATCTTGATGATTATAACATTCTATGGGTATGGTTTTTCATATCACACTAATTTGAGCATCATCAAGAAGAATTATCAGAGCATTTAAAAGAAGCCTAGGCTATATTCCAGATACTGCCATGCCACATATCCTTCAGTCTTTCCAGAAACTCTGACACTACATTCTGAGGCCTCCTATCACTGTAACTGAAATCACAGAACAAAGTTCACAGAGATAAAAGCAACATTACGGCACCAACCAACTGCCACCCCTTATAGTGGCCCAACTAATTAAAATAAAATACAGCATCTCCTCTAAAACCACATGCTCTTAAGTTTTCATTTAATTTCCTGAAAACCTCCATCAAGGTTTAACTCTCCATCAAGATCTGAAGTGTACATATTTCCCTGAGTCTTTCCCAAATCATTTACTTTGAAAGGTGTTCCCTTTTGTCCCTTTCTCTTGCACACTAATACAAATGAAGATATAGAAATATCTCAATACTTTTATGCCACTTCCAAGCAAACTTTAAATAATAGCAGAAAGTTGATATTTAACACAAAATATGTGAATTGACTTTCTTCTATCTTTTTGAATAGGGGGATGATGTTTGCTGAACATGAAATCTCATAGTTTCCAGACATGCACAAATCCTTTCATCTGTAGTTAGAGTAATGTCCTTCCCCAATCCTGCCTGTTGGTTAACCATTAAGCTATGGTCTCTTTGCAAGGCTCTGTGGATTACAGTTTTTGAAACAGAAGTGCTAGGTGGGCACTATATGGAAATTCTCACTGTGTCTTGGTGGTTTTTCATGAGATTAAATTAAAACATAGGAGGGTGAGGTTTTAGAGAAGATGATGCATTTTATTTTAATTGCTTCAAATAATATTATCTCTATAACTCATCCTTAAATACTAATTTTAATATTCTTGTTATAACACTGGAGAGCATCTTTATCAGATAATGTAACCTGAATTATTCAAAATATATTTAATTTTCCTTTCATTTTAAACTAATGACATATGTTTTTTGAATAATAATAATAGACCCAGCTGGTCTAGTAAATCTGCTTGAATACAGAGCTTAAACTGCAGCCATACTTTTTAATTTAAAAATAAAAATAGTAAGTGGTCAACCAAAGGACTTGTATGCATGCATATAAGCATAACCAATGGACATAGACACTAGGGGGGTGAGAGCATGTGCCAGGGGTTGGGGGAGGCCAGGAGGAGGTCAATGGAGGAAAAAGGAGACATATATACTACTACTTGTAAAACTTTAAACAATAATAAAAATAATAATAAATAAATAAATAAATAAATAAAAATAGAGTTTACCATGGGAGTTATAAATATGATACCAAAGACACTGTGTAATGCCTACTAATTTTTCTAGGTCACACACATAAAAATGAATATTTATCAAATTATATAATCTACTAATTGACCAATAAATGTAGCTAAATAGCTAAGAATATAAAATTCATTGATACTCAGATCATCTTTTTTCAAACAACTGAAGTTCAAACAAACTGCCAGATGGAATCTGTTGAACCAAAAGCTGATCTTAGTCAAGTGTGTTTTTTTTCACTTGTTTGTTGTTGTTTGATAGGATTTGTGAAGGAATTTAACAAAGCAAAAATGTTAGGCCATCCTGAAGAGATGTTATATTGTCATTCTCAAATTTAAAAGCTTTGAAGATATTGTAGGTACAGTGAACTACTTAAAATTCCTCAATCTCCACTTTGCAAGTGCTGGGTTAGAGCAGATTTCATAGCTCTAAAAGTAGTCTTCAAGGTGGAAGATGTGTAGATACCTACAATGGTTACTAGACAACAGCAGCCTAAAGTACATAATTCATATTTCTTATAATATGTGTTCTTCCATGCTGTGAACTGAATTGTGTCCCCTCCCCCGAAAATGCTTATGTTGAAGCCTTGATTCCTAATGCAATTGTATTTAGAGATAGAGCCTTTAAGTAGATAATGAAAGTGAAATGAGATCATTGATTAGGGCCCTAATCCGATAGGACAGGTATCCCTATAAGAAGAAGAGAAGGCAGCCCTCTGCAAACCTGAACAAGAGGCTTCACCAGAAACCAACCCTGACAACACTTTAATTTCGGACTAGAATCTAGCCTCTGAAACAATTCCAATTGTTTAAACACCCACTCTGTGGTATTTTGTTTTGGCAAACTGAACAGGCTAATACACTTCACTTCTCATGTTTCTGTTTATTCAGTAATCACTTGCACATATTTTGACACTTAATATCTTTAGGCATGTATCAGTGTGTTCATTCAACAAATATTTATTATCTACTGTATGCAAGAAAGTGTTTTGATTCCAATGTCTTTGTTCTCTGTATTAGTCAGGGTTCTCAAGAGAAACAGAACCAATAGGATAGGTAGATGATAGATAGGTAGGTGGATAGATGATGATAGATAGATAGATGATAGATAGATACAAATAGATAGAAGATAGATAGATAGATAGATAGATAGATAGATAGATGATAGATGATGATAGATAGAGATAGATAGATAGATAGATAGATAGATAGATGATAGATAGATAGATAGATGATAGATAGATAGATAGATAGATAGATAGATAGATAGATAGATATAAATAGATAGAAGATAGATAGATAGATAGATAGATAGATAGATAGATAGATGATAGATAGGCAGATAGATGATAGAATGATACAGATAATAGATAAATGATATATTGATAGATGATAGATGATATAGATAGATGATAGATGATATAGATAGATGATAGATAGATAGATAGATAGATAGATAGATAGATAGATAATAGATAGATAGATAATAGATAGATAGATAGATAGATAGATAGATAGATAGATAGATAGATAGACAGATAGATGATAGAACAAATTTGTTATAGAAATTGGTTCGTCCAATCACAGAGGCTAAGAAGCCCCACACTCTGTCAACTGCAACCAGGAAAGTTGATGGTTTAATTTAGTCTAAGGCTGAAGGCCTGAAAATCAGGGGGTGCTGGTGTGAGTCCCAGAGTCCAAAAGTCTGAGAACCAAAAGTTCCATTGTCTAAGGTCAGGAAAAACTGAATGTCCCAGTTTAAGAAAAGAGAAAATTCACCCTTTCTTCACCTTTTTGTTCTATTCAAATCCTCAAAGGATTAGATGATGTCCAGCCACAGTGGTGAAAGCAGATCTCTTTACTCAGGGAACTTAATCAAATACCAAACTCTTCCTGAAACACCCTCACAGACATACCCAGAAATAGTATTTTACCAGCTACCTGGACATCCTTCAGCCCAATCAAGTTGACACATAAAATTAACGTTTACCTTCTCCAAAAGATTCTGAAATCAGATGCTCCTTTTACTAGGTTAGAGACACTGGAACTAGCCCACCTCCTTCCCATGGTTCTCCCTTCTTTGTGACCACCAAATTAGAGAGCTGAGCAACATCCACACTGCAGCCAAAGCAGATCAAAGTGTTACCTTCCTCCACCCCGGGTCCTCTGTTAAGAAGGAGAAGGAAAGGAAATAACATTTACACAAGTACTTCACTAGATGTTCGTGTACTTTATTTTACTTAGCAGATATATAGGGGAAAATCTCCAGAAATTGTATTATGCCATTGGGTAAATGTACCACAGCTTTTTTATTCATTCATCTACTGATGGGTACTTGGACTGTTTACAGTTTAAGACTACTCTATAGGATTAGAATTCAAAAATGCCAGTAATATTTTTAAGTTTTAAATTTAGATCTTTGGCTTTAAAAGATGGACTATGCTATCTCAACTATAATGATTTCTACCCCCATAACATCTCTACGGACTGCCATGCATCTTGATATTCCATTGTGCCTGAGCTATAACTTCATTTTTCCAATACCTTATGTGAAAATTGAGATACTAATGCAATCCAGTGGTCCAAGCTGGATAAAATATAGATGTACTAGAGCCCCGGGGCGTCCCTCAGCCCAGCCTGCCCCCTCTCACAGTCCAGGAGCCCTCAGGGGCGGGAGGCAATCCAGTGATCAGGGGAAGGCAACGCCCTCATAACACCTATGATGCTGCCACTGCCAGCAGCGCAAGCCTCGACTGGCCCTGGTTACCTGAGCCTCAGGCGACCCTGGGCAGCTTGGTAGCTGCCATCAGAGGCTTGCCCTCAGGCCAGCCCTGGGCAGCTGGGCAGCTGACATCTGAGGCTTGCCTGTGCCTCGGGCTGGCCCTGGGTGGCTGGGGGACTGAGGGGACTGGGGAACTCTGGAGGCAGGCACGAGGAGCAGCCAGACCCACCTGGGGACGGGCCCAGCCTTGCCCCATGCCTGCCACCCCAGCGGGGCTGAGAGAACTGGGCGCTGTCATCTTTGAGGGCATGGCAGTCAATTAACATATTCCCTCCTTATTAGCTGTGGGTGCCGCCATCTTTGTGAGACCGTGATGGTTAATTAGTATATTCCTTCTTTATTAGATAAGATAACTGGTGAATATAGTAATGGCTCCAAGTAACTGCTTACAGCATTCAAATGCTCATATCATCTACAGAATGGAAGCAGTTAGAATTTTTCAGAAGCTTTTTTTCCCCATCACCATTTATCCCTTCTATGTCTTCTTCCACCTCCACCCATCCTCTCCCATACCTCTGCAATCACACTATTGTCCATGTCCATGAGTTTTCTCTCTTTTTTTCCTTTTTTGTTCAATCCCAACATCCTCCGGCCTCATCAGAGCTGTGTGACCGTCTCTCTATCTATGAGTCTGTCTCTATTTTACTTGGTAGTTCAGTTTGTTCATTAAATTCCACATATAAGTGAAATTATGTGGTACTGCCCTGGCCAGTTTTGCTCAGTAGTTAGAGTGTTGGCCTGAGGACTGAAGGGTCACGAGTTCAATTCTGGTCAAGGGCATGTGCCTTGATTGCAGGCTCAGTCCTCAGTCCTGGCTCTGGTTGGGGTGGGTGTGGGAGGCAACCAATCGATGTGTCTCTCCCACATTGATGTTTATCTCTCTCTGTCTCTCCCCCTCCCTTCCATTCTCTCTAAAAAATTAAAGGGGAAAATATCTCTGGGTGAGGATTAACAAAGAAAGAAGAAAGAAAGAAAGAAAGAAAGAAAGAAAGAAAGAAAGAAAGAAAGAAAGAAAGAAAGAAAGAAAGAAGGAAGGAAGGAAGGAAGGAAGGAAGGAAGGAAGGAAGGAAGGAAGGAAGGAAGGAAGGAAGGAAGGAAGGAAGAAAGAAAGAAAGAAAGAAAGAAAGAAAGAAAGAAAGAAAGAAAGAAAGAAAGAAAGAAAGAAAGAAAGAGAGAAAGAAAAAAATCATATGGTACTTGTCTTTCTCTGACCGGCTTATTTCACTTAGCATAATGTTTTCCAGGTCCATCCATGCTGTCACAAAGGGTACAATTTTCTTCCTTTTTACAGCAGAGTAGTATGTCATTGTGTAAATGTACCATAGCTTTTTTAGCTACTCATCTACTGATGGGCACTTGGGCTGTTTCCAGATCTTAGCGATTATAAATAACACTGCAATGAACATAGGGGTGCATATATTCTTTCAAATTCGTGTTTTGGGTTTCTTTGGATAAATTCCCAGAAGTGGGTCATTTAGTAGCCTTCTTAAACTCTGACTTCCATGGCATCTGCTATTTTCTCTTCAATCGGTAGATAATATATATAGCACAGTGGTAACCTTAAAATCTGGTCACTTTTGTTTTCTGTGTTTAGCTTTATAAGCATTTGGAAATGCTCTAAACCATGAGCATATGTCCATAATCTTAAATATGTAATAAATATAAATCTTTCATCTGCATTACACATAGTAACTTAGAATAGGTTATATGTGAGACAAATCTTCAGTTCATGGAACTGTACTTACAGAAAGAAACAGAAATATACTGTATATCTGTTAACAAGTTCAATTTGGACTCCTAAAATACTTATCCTAGGCCATAAATACCAGGCGATCTTTTAGGTTGCCAAATTTCTGGAACTCATTCAAAATTTCACAACAAGCTCTGAATTCCAAGTGATATTTCCCATCCTCTTAATTTGTTTGGGTTGGAAAGAAAATGACATTTCCAACATATTTCTACTTAAATTTGTGTTTTCTGCTATGCAAACATAATTTCTCATTTTGGAGAAACTCAGCATTTTTTACTCCAAATAGCCCTCATGGAAGCAGTAGTTGTTCATGAAGATGTGCTTGGCCCAAAAGGCAAAGCTAAAATCTGAGTGAGGATAATAGAGCTCACATGACATGTCAAGTCCTTAAATAATTAAACTCCATTTAAAACTCATTTATTTTTTAGTTGGTCTACAAAAGAATTAAGCTGAAAGAAAGACTGTAATGCATTTATTTTTTATATGTTTGTATGTATTGGCTTTTTTTTTCTTCAAGAACAGTTTGTTCTCTTAATGATTTAAGAAGTGGAGAAGTAAAGAGCCTTAAGAGATGGGGGTGAGGGGAAGGGAGAAGAGAAAAAAACAACAGTGCAATTTTTTGAACGTTTTAAGCATATACCGTATTTCCTGGCTTATAAGACTACTGGGCGTATAGAAGATTTTCCTGGGTTAAAAAGTTGTCTTATACACCGGAAAATACAGTAATACTTTTCTAAAAACACTTATTTGTTGATCGATCATGTCTTTGTTTTAAATGAAAATTGTATTAGTCAGTTCTGGATGCCATAGTGAAATACCATAAATTGGGTGCTGTAAATACAGAAATGTATTTCTCACAGTTCTGGAGGTTGTTCAAGGTCAAGGTCTGACAGGGTCATTTTCTGGTGAGGACTCGCTTCCAAGTTTACAGATGGCCACCTTCTTACTTTGCCCTCATAAGGTGGAATGGGAGAGAGAAAGAGAGCACTCCAATGTCTCTTCCTATAAGAACACTAGCCCTATGACCACATTTAACTTTAATTACCTCCATAAAGGCCCCATCTCCAAATGTAATCACATTAGGGCTTCAATATATGAATTGGGAAGGGGGAGAGACACCATAACCGTTAGTCCATAACAGTAATATTCTATCCACCAAAGCCAAAGGCTCTCTGGAAAGTGGGTTTGATATGACTTAACAGGCAGCTAAGAAGTTGTCTAGTGGTCAATGGTTTAACCAGAATGCTCTTGCACTACCCTTATAAGTCAAAAGGAAGTACAGATACTTGGGATTATGGGAGCTTTCCTGCCCTGCTTTGTGGAGATTGCAAAATTGTGCAGCACAGTCTCAAGAAAATCCTTCTATATAAAAACCTATAAACACATGATATATGTTGAACATTTCAGTATATTAATTTCTTCAGGCCATTCATGCTCCAGACTGGATTATCTTGGGTATAGGTTCAACAAAAGATACCCTCAAAAGAACCAAATCAAATAACAAATATTTTCTGATCCCCTATTATGTGAAACCATTACCAGCCATTATAGGAAAGCTCTTCCACAAGATCTATATGGCTATTTCCAATAGTTTGTAGCACCAATAAACACCATACATCCAAAGCTTTGTGTAATGACCACATTGTTGCACATGAGGTGTTTTTTCACTGTGTCCTTTATTACTAACATAAAATGAAAGGGCTGTTGTTGCAAGGAAAGAAACGGATTAGGCAGCAGTATACAATGCATACAAAGGAAGTACAAGTTCTCCTTCAAATATTTACTTAAAATGTCAATAATTTTATCTTCTCTGTTTCTCCTTCTCCGTAGTAAAAAAGTACAAAGGCTAAGGGAAACATTTTGTACTATATATGTTCCCCAAAGTTAGCTCCATGAGAAGAAAACATGATTGTACTTTACCTGGGTTCAAGAGAAGGTTCTCTAAAGAACACCTGTTTCTTTTTTTTCCTTCAGCTTTATTAAAGTATAATTAACAGACAAAAATTGTATATATTTAAGGTATACAATGTAATATTTATATCCATATGTATATCTATAAATGATTATTATAATCAAGTTCATTAACATATCCATCACCTTACATAGTTCCCATTTTTTAAATTTCTTTATTGATTAAGTTATTACATATGAGAACACCTGTTTCTTAAGCCCTGATTCTCCCATTAGCTAATAATATGAACTCATGTTGGTCATTTCTTCAGTTCTTTCATATATACACTAGAGGCCCGGTGCACGGATTCATGCACATTGAAAGGAAATTAATGAGAAGAAATATTTTAGGGGCCGGGGAGGGACCACAGGAGATTGGTCAGCCAGGGAGGGACCACAGGAGTGCTCCAGGGCATCTCTGGCCCATCTCACCCAGTCCCAATAGGCTAGACCCTATCAGCAAGCTAACCTACTGGTTGGAGCGTCTGTCCCCTGATGGTCAGTGCACGTCATAGCGACTGGTTGAATGGTCAGACACTTAGCATATTAGGCTTTTATATATATATATATACATGGCTTTGAGTGGCAAAGTATCACCCATCTCTTTCAGTTGTGGAATGCTACATCCTGGTTTGTAAATTTATTTGTAGTCCATGTAAGATGTAATTTCTATCCTATATCATGGTCACAAACTCATAACAATGTGTCAAAAGTTTAATGCATGCTTGTAATTTTTTGTTTCTCCTAAGAGGAAAAATAGGAGCACTCTATGTTAAGAGTTAAAATTATTTTCCTCTCAGGCTGCATGTGAATAAGAATTAAGTTATCCAGTATCCCAGGTCCTCAATGTGCTGACATATCTCAAGGGAGAGCCTGGACATTTTAATTGCCTCTGTTACACAAAGCCTGCTCAGTGTGTGTGTGTTGTCAGGAAGTGATACAGTAGTTTTACTCAAATGTTTTTGAGGCCCCAGGGTTTCCCTATGCAAGTACTAGTGGAAGTATAAGCTTGAAGACTGGGTTTGTGTCAAAGATCATATTTTCTTTCCCATACATATACATCTCTGAGAATGAACTTTTGTAAATGTTTATTAAAAAAAAACACTTAAAAACTGGGGATGTGGTAATATATTAAAATTGTATTTCACACAACAAAATGTTTTTCCCCAAAGTTTCCAGACTTATATGCCACATTTCTCAACCTTAGTATTTGCAATTTGCTTTTCACTTTCTAAATGTTACTTCTGGTAAGACATGGCATTTTGTCCTTGAGAAGTGAGTGCAAGTTACTATATTTTCCTTCTCAGCCATCTCATGAGACAGGCAGTAAAATGCCAAGAATAATGTAAACTATACAGGAAAATATCATGACGTACTACACCTAGAAATATCTCGGCTTAATAGGTGTTGTACCATTAAAGGTGAATTTTATGGAGGTAGAGAGATATAAATCTGTCATGTAGACAAAGATTTACAATAATACCCACTTCAGTGGATGATTTTCATCACAGTTAGGACCATCAGGCAACTTGCATGTTTTCTTAAGTCCTTTAAAGTTATGAAGGCCTTCTCTTATTAATCCAAGGTTGGCACCGTGGCCTTCCTGGAGCCGATGCTGATGAGGTATTTTGTCACTCCTCCTTTCCATTATTACTGATGTGATTCAGTGGGTGGGATGGTATTTTAGTTAAATAAAATTGATTTAAAACTCTGGTCAGACAATTTAATAATAATTTTCTATAAACAATGCATTTTTATTTTTTGCTACAGTATCAATATATGTTTTTTATAACTCATATCTAGACATAGACTTCATTGTCAAAATATACACAATATATCACTATGAGAAAAGACTTGCTTTTGTATTTTTACACTGATTTCACAGATGTAACAGAAAATTGAGTGATAATTTTGTTAGCTCTTAATGTGAAGTCACTGAAAAGTAAACCATCTTATTCAGTAAGCTACTGACAAATTTGGAAGAAACCACTGCATTAATAAAAGAACAATTAAAAACAATAGCTCCAGACTTACTGTTAATGAAGTAAAATATTATTTTAACAGATAAAGTACATATAATACTTTTTAGCTCTTTTGATTATAAATTTGAATTTTAACTAAAAATGCTAGATAAACATACGCTTATATTTAAACCCATGTTCCACTCATCTCACTTTGTATACCTGGATACTATGAAAGACAGGACTAAGATAATATATTATCACATATTCCTATAATATTTATTAAATACGTATGTTTAAATATTTTAAGTGAGTTTGCCAGGTCATTTTCTACCTTAAAGTTCTAACTTCATTAAGTTTTCAAATGCTGCTTATTAGATAATATACAAAAGTTTAAGTTAAAACTACATAGATACATTTGACATGCTTATGTGTGTTGCAGAATATATAAGTGGTAGAAATGAAATACTGAAAGGACAGTTTTAGTCACAGCTGCTGTCACTGGGACTGGATGCCCACAGTAAGGCATAAGCCTTACCAGGGGCCAGGATTCTCAAGATTGCTCATAGACTGGTATTTTCCCAAGGGCAATAACATGAGCGACTCTCTTTCTATTAAAAAAAAAAAATAGGGCCTAACTGGTTTGGCTCAGTGGATAGAGTGTTGGCCTGTGGACTGAAGTGTGCCGGGTTCGATTCCGGTCAAGGGCACATACCTTGGTTGCAGGCTCCTGGCCCTGGTAGGGAGCATGCAGGAGGCAACCAATCAATGTGTCTCTCTCACATCGATGTTTCTCTCTGTCGCTCCCTCTCCCTTCCACTATCTCTAAAAAATCAATGGAAAAAATATCCTCAGGTGAGAATTTAAAAAACAAAAACAAACAAATAAAAAACAAACAAACATAGGCATGAGTCTAGACTAAACTGAAGTAAAGCCAAAAAATGAAGTAAAGCCAAAACTCTGCAGAAAGAAATGTCCTCAGATTAGTTTCATTTCCCTCCACTAAAGTGACAATGCATATGTAGTCCAGTTTCCTAGCAAATAAGGGCATGAGTCCTAAAAGAATATGATGTAAAGAGATTGATCTCCATTGGTCTTCAATGGGACATTGAACAAGAGAAGAGTTGTAGAAGGATGTAAACCAGAGACCACCTCCTTCTTCAGCCAGGACCCAAGACATGGGGAGAAAGAGTCAGCCCCTATATCACTCACTACCTAGGGGCATTATTTTTGTTGTTTAAACTACATTTATTTATTATTTAGAAGATGTGATATGATGTGGATAAAACATGCTCCCTTGCACAACATACTAAATAGCATTCTCTATAGAGGAAAGTTGGTTGAAATTTCCCATGTATTAAACATATAATGCAAGCTAAGCAAATTGAGATATTCTAAAGGCTACCACCTGGTGGATACATGACAGTCAGCATAAAGGATTCAGCATTTCCAGAGATTTTTGTAATGTGTTTTAAAATATTTAAGATCTTATTTAATTTTTAATTATTGATTTTTATTAAACCTAATTATAACTTTTTTCACAGATAATAAAATGACACATAGTTACTGAGGAAGACATGGTATTAACACATGGAATTAGCACCTTAGACTGCTACTCCTCCTGTTCAACCCAACCCATAGAGGAAAATATGTTGTTCACACTTACATGTAGATTTTAGGTAGCAAACATTTAGAGATTTGGCCATAAGCATTTTGTTCCTGCCATATATAATTTTTTGGGAGATTTAGGGTGAATAATAATGAGCAGGGATATGACTAATTCTGCTTATTATATTAGTCAGCTTAATAATTTAGATTTATATTAAAACAAACTTACTCTTCTTGTATTATGTACACATAGTTTTCATTGTCAGCACTAATTATTTAACTTTCTACATATTCAGTAAAGAAATAGAATAAATATTCATGACCTATGTAGGTATAAATTTTCTTTTGTATTTAAATTGAAAGAAAAGTAGTATAAAAAGATACAGATCTGTTTAAAATCTACTCTGTTAGAGAAGCAACAAAAAAAGAATTTCCTATTTAAATGAAGGGATACAAAATGCAGCTAGTTAAACCTTTATTTTAGAGATTCACAATACTGTATTTGCACTTTAAAATTTTCTAAAAATTATGCTGAAGAATCCTGTTTTACTAAGTCTAACTCAGGACATTAACAATTCATTTAACCATAAAACTCTTTTTTAAATCTATTATCAAGACATTTTGAAATGTTACTCTAATTAATGTTATTTAAAAGGGTGTTTTTTTATAAATATGGGCTTTTAAGAGAAAGTTTAGTAGAGAAAACACATGCACATAGTTTAAATATATAATAAACAATCCTAAATATTTTATTGAACTTATTGATTCAGTTGAGATATTTCTCTTTTGACAAGATTCACATGTAAACCCTAGCTTAATTTCTTTATAATTTCAAAAAGCAAAAACATTCACCAACATCAATAAATGAAAAATGGATAAAGGAACCACTCTGCATAAACCTTTCTTTGATCACTGTTCTTTCAAACCATCCACTTATCTAGAGCAGGAAGTAACACCACATAATTAGCGAGGCAACCAGAGTATTTTGCTTATTGTCAATAATGCCACTTCCAGTTATAATAAATGGAAAACCACTAATCACTATTCACATTTCTCCCATCCCAACGTACCCACAATATCCCATATATACATTAAGGAAGTAATGTAATCTTCTATACAAAAACACTCAGAATTACAATTATCTTACTGAAATGAAATTTTGAATTTGATTTTAACCAAAGAAGCTCGTTCAAACTTTAATAATTAACAGGAATCCTTAAAGCCTACTCTAAGGGGTTCAAGGATTGTCTCTATAGGATCTGTGCACCATCTGAGATATTATGCAATTGTACATATATGACATACCAACATTTTTATTATGACTGGGTTCATCATTTTAATAGTATTCAAGTTTTAGAAGCCAAAGAAGTTACACTGTTATTCCACATATAAGTTCATAAGCAACCAAGAGAAAAACACAGGAGTCAGGTAGATGGACTGATAAAATTGTTTGGAGAATGTGCAGATTAGGAACTGCATGGGGATCAGAAGATTAGGCTTTAAGACTGTGCAAAATGTTGCTGATGAACTTGCATCCACTTAGTGTAAGAGTGGCTGAAAAAAACTTAATCTAGCAATTAAGAGAAAAGATGGGGAACTTACCTATATTTAATAAGAAAAGACGATGATGATGATGATGGTGATGATGATGATGATAAAAACACTACTTGAATATTTGCCATAATAAATCTACTCTTACTTTGGGATTCACCAACACCACAGTTGGGAAAACCTAAAACTGAAAAATTAAAATGGACACAGATTCTTTATATACCTGGTATCCATCAGAAAAGCAAAACCAAATCCTCTTTGGAAATAAACCTGCAATTCAGTCCCCAGTACCTACAAATTAAGTATAGTTCACAATAAATATTTAACAAATTAATGAAAAAAGAAGCCACTCTGAGTGAAAGTCATTGAAAAATATAAACCAGCTTTAGATTCTCCAGCAACTTCAGAAGATATTAACATAGGATACAGAAATTAAAATTATCAATAAAATGTTTAAAGAAAACAAATCTACTCTTTGATTTCTCAGCTCCACTCTGTCCAACATTTTGCCTAATAAAATTAACCACAGAATATATCATGATATACAGGGATTAGAAAACTATTGCCCATAGGCTAAATCTGGCTGTGCCCATTTATTTACATCTATCTATAACTGCATATGACAGATTTGAATAATCATAAACAAAGATGCATGGACCTCAAAACCTAAAATACCACTATCTGGCCCCTTACAGAAAGAATTTTACCAAACTCTGGCCTAAACAAATACTTAAAGATAGTCATATAGGGGATCCAAGATGGCTGCCAATGGGACAGCAGGCTGCAAGATAGTGTGTGAGTGAGAGAATGAAAGGAGAAGGTGTGGATGTGCGGGGAGTATCTATATTTGTGAGTGAGGGACAGCTATATTCCAAGGAATTGTTGGGGACTGCCGGAAGAGGCTGCCCTGGCTGGGAAGCCGCTACTGCCGCTGGAATCTCTCCCAGAGCAGCTGGCTCTGCAGCAGAGACCACACCATCTTGAAGGGGAGAGTGGTAGTGATCTGAAGCCAAGCCTTACCTTCAACCAGGGAGAACTCGAATACCTCCCGGGACCCAACAAGCACAACCCCCAGGAATAAGCTGCCTCAGCTGTGAACGCAGGAACACCAAGACTCCAGCCTGTCTGATTGTGGGCACCTAAAGTCTGTCCAAGAGGAGACAAAGCAGCGCAAATATGCAGACAAGCCCTGTGCCTTCTCACAGAGCACATAGAAGGAACTGCTGAATCGATTACATCCACCTGGAATTGGCGAATTAAACACAGCTGGTGAGGAGGCAATCCGTGGATGGAAAGGTCAGATTTCGCCTAGGGAAAGGAGAGAGAGAGCTACATAACCAGAGAGGAGCGATCATGAGGAGACAAAGAGGAATCACCAGAAAAGGAAGTAAACAAAATGGAGGCAGCAATATGTCAGAGAAAGAATTCAAAGCAATGGTCATAAGGTCGCTGAAAAGGATGAAAGACAAATTCAACAACATGTGTAAGAACCAAGAGGAAAAAAAGAAGAACCAAGAAGAAATGAAAAATGGCATCACTGCAATAAAGAACTAAATAGAAAGCATCAATAGTAGACTACAAGAAGCAAAGGAACACATCAGTGAGCTAGATGGCAAGGTAGGAAAAAATACCCAAGCAGAGCAGCATCTAGAAAAAAAAACAACTTACAAAACAGGAGGAGAGCCTAAGGGAACTTTGGGACAACACGAAACAAAACAACACCTGCATAATAGGGGTTCCAGAAGGAGAGGAAACTGAGCAAGGAATAGAAAACCTGTTTGAAGAAATAATGACAGAAAACTTCCCTGATATCAGGAAGAAAATACACACACAAATCCAAGAAGCTCACAGAGTCCCAAACAAGATGAACCCCAAAAGACCGACGCCAAGGCACATTATAATTAAATTGGCAAACACCAACGACAAAGTAAGAAACTTAAAGCCTGCCAGAGGAAAACACAAAGTTACCTACAAAGGATCCCCATCACACTAGGAACTGATTTCTCAATACAAACACTTCAGGCCAGAAGGGAATGGAATGAAATATACAAAGTCATGCAAAGAAAAGGTCTGAATCCAAGAATACTGTACCCAGCAAGGCTATCAATCAAAATTGAGGGTGAAATAAGGAGCTTCACAGACAAAAAAGGACTAAGGGAGTTTATTACCACCAAACCAGCAATGAAAGAAATGCTAAAGGGTCTGCTGTAAAAAGAAGAAATAGGAAGGGAAGAAGGAACACAGGCATAAAGAGTAAAATGGTGACAAATAATTTCCTATCAATAATAACTTTAAATGTAAATGGATTAAATGCCCCAATCAAAAGACATAGGGTAGCTGAATGGGTAAGAAAACATGACCCATATATCTGCTGTCTACAGGAAACCCACCTCAGAACAAAGGACTCACACAGACTGATGGTGAGGGATGGAAAAAGGTTTTTCAGGAGAATGGAAACGAAAAAAAAAGCTGGTGTAGCAATACTAGCAATACTTATATCTGACAAATTAGAACTCAAGTGAAGACCATAACAAGAGATAAGGAAGGCCACTTCATAATACTAAAGGGAGCAATTCAACAAGAAGATATAACTCTGGTAAACATATATGCACACAATACAGGAGCAACCAAATACATAAAAAAAATTCTGGAGGATATCAAGGGAGAGATTGACAGCAATACAGTCATAGTAGGGGACTTTAATATCAAACTAAAGACACTGGACAAATCCTCTAAACAAAAAAATCAGCAAAGAAACATCAATCCTGAATAACTCACTAGATCAGATGGAATTAATTGACATTTTCAGAACATTTCACCCCAAAACCACAGAATATACATTCTTCTCAAGTGCACATGGGTCATTTTCAAAGACAGACCACATATTGGGACACAGGCAAAGTCTCGTCAAATTCAAGAAGATAGAAATCATATCAAGCATCTTCTCAGATCACAATGGCATAAAATTGGAAATCAACTACAATAAAAACAATAAAAAAAATCAAACACCTGGAGGCTAAATAGCATACTATTAAACAATGATGGGATTACCAAAGAAATCAAAGAAAAAATAAAAAACATCATGGCAACAAATGGCAATGAAAACACAACAATCCAAAATCTATGGGACACAGTGAAAGCAGTCTTGAGAGGGAACTTCATAGCTCTACAGTCGTATCTCAAAAAAAAAAAAAAAAAAAAAAAAAAAAAAAGAAAAAGAAAAGAAAAGAAAAAAAGAAACAATGGTAATAAATTATCTAACCATACAACTCAAAGAGTTAGAAAGGGAGCAACAAGAAAACCCCAGAGTGAGCAGAAAGAAGGAAATAATAAAAATCACAGCAGAAATAAATGACATAGAGACCAAAAAAACAATACAAAAGATTAACAAAACCAAGAGCTGGTTCTTTGAAAGAATAAACAAGATTGATGAACCTCTAGCTAGGCTCACCAAGAAGCAAAGAGAGAGGACCCAAATAAACAAAATCAGAAATGAAAGAGGTGAAGTAACAACCAATCCCACAGAAATACAAATGATTATGAAAAAGTACTCTGAACAACTATATTTCAACAAAATAGATAAACTAGATGAAATGGACATATTCTTAGAAAAATACAAGCTCCCAAAACTCAATCAGGAAAAATAAAAAAACCTGAATAGGCCAATAACTACCGAACAAATTGAAGCAGCGATCAAAAATATTCCACCAAACAAAAGCCCTGGTCCAGATGGCTTTACAGGGGAGTTCTACCAAGCATTCAAAGAAGAACTAAAACCTATCCTCCTCATACTATTTCAAAAAATTTAAGAGGAAAGCACACTTCCAAGTTCTTTCTATGAAGCCAGCATTACCCTAATCCCAAAACCAGATAAAGACACCACAAAAAAAGAAAACTATAGGCCAATATCCTTGATGAACATAGATGCTAAAGTCCTCAACAAAATTCCAGTAAATCAGATTCAGCATTATATTAGAAAGATCCTACACCATGACCAAGTGGGATTTATTCCGGGGATGGAAGGATGGTACAATATTCGCTAATCAATAAATGTGATACATCACATAAACAAACTGAGAGACAAAAATCACATAATCATATCAGTTGATGCAGAAAAAGCATTTGACAAAATCTAACACCCTTTCTTGATAAAAACTCTCAGCAAAGTGGGAATAGAGGAATCATATATCAACATAATAAAAACCATATATGACAAACCCACAGCCAACATCATACTCAATGGGCAAACACTAAAACCATTTCCCCTAAGAACAGGAACAAGACAAGGATGCCCACTCTCACGACTCCTGTTCAACATAGTACTGGAAGTGCTAGCCATAGTGATCAGACAAGAAGAAGAAATAAAAGGCATCCAAATTGGAAAGAAGAAGTAAAACTGTCCTTATTTGCAGATGACATGATACTTACATAGAAAACCCCAAAGACTCCATCAAAAAAATGACGAGACCTGATAAATGAATTTGGCAATGTAGCAGGATACAAAATTAACACCCAGAAATCTATGGCCTTTTTAGACACCAATAATGAACTCACAGAAGGAGAAACAAACAAAAAACAATCCCACTTTCCATTGCACCAAAATAATTTAGATACCTAGGAATAAACTTAACTAAGGACGTAAAAGACCTGTACTCGGAAAACTTCAGGACATTGAAAAAAGAGATAGAGGAAGACATAAACGAATGGAAGAACATACCATGTTCATGGATTGGTAGAATCAACATCATTAAAATGTCCATACTACCCAAAGCAATCTACAGATTCAATGCACTCCCCATTAAAATACCAACGGCATATTTCAAATATCTATAGAACAAACTCTCCCAAAATTCATCTGAGGAAAAAAAAAGACCCCAAATAGCCACAGCAATCCTGAGAAAGAAGATCAAAGTTGGAGGGATCACATTACCAGATATCAAGTTATATTACCAAGCCACGATTCTCAAAACTGCCTAGGACTGGCACAAGAACAGACATATAGACCTATGGAACAGAACAGAGAACCCAGAAATCGACACAAGCCATTATGCTCAATTAATATTTGACAAAGGAGGCAAGAGCATACAATGGAGTCAAAACAGTCTCTTTAATAAATGTTGCTGAGAAATTTGGACAGATACATGCAAAAAAAATGAAACTAGATCACCAACTTACACCATACACAAAAATGTACTCAAAATGGCTAAAAGACTTGAATGTAAGATGGGAAACTACAAAAATCCTACAAGACTCCATAGGCAGCAAAATAGCAGACATATGTCATAGCAATATCTTTACTGACACAGCTCCTAGGTCAATGGAAACTAGGGAGAAAATAAACAAATGGGACTACATTAAAATAAAAAGCTTCTGCACAGCAAAAGAAACCATCAACAAAATAACAAGAAAGCCCACTGCATGGGAGAACATATTTGCCAATGATATTTCTGATAAGTGTTTAATCTCCAACATTTACAGGGAACTCATACAACTTAACAAAAGGAAGATAAACAATCCAATCAAAAAATGGGCAAAGGACCTAAATAGACACTTTTCGAAAGAGGACATACAGAAGGCCCAGAGACACATGAAAACTTGTTCATTGTCAATAATCATCTGAGAAATGCAAATCAAAATGACAATGTGGTACTATCTCACACCTGGCTATCATCAACAAATCAACAAAGGACAAGTGCTGGCGAGGATGCGGAGAAAAAGGAACCCTCATGCACTGCTGGTGGGAATGCAGACTGGTGTAGCCACTGTGGAGAACAGTATGGAGTTTCCTCAAAAAACTAAAAATGGAACTCCCATTTGACCCAGTGATCCCACTTCTACAACTATATCCCAAGAAACCAGAAACACCAATCAGAAAGGATACATGCACCCCTATGTTCATAGCAGCATAATTTACAATAGCTAAGATTTGGAAACAGCCTAAGTGCCCATCAGCAGATGAGTGGATTAAAAAACTGTGGTACATCTACACAATGGAATACTATGGTGCTATAAAAAAGAAGGAACTTTTATCATTTGCAACAACATGGATGGAACTGGAGAGCATTATGCTAAGTGAACTAATCCAGTCAGAGAAAGATAAATATCACATGATCTCACTCATATGTGGAATATAATGATCAACATAATTTGATGAACAAGAATAGATCAATGTAGAGACAAATGGTAGGGGAAGTAGGTTAGAGATCAACCAAAGGACTTGTATGCATGCATATTAACATAACCAATGGACACAGACACTGGGCAGTGGGGGCTTGCCTGAGGTGGGAATGGCTGGAGGAGGGTGGGGAGGTCAATTGGGGAAAAAGGAGACATATATAAAACTTTAGACAATAAAAAAAAATAGTCAAAAATAAATAAATAAATAAATAAAATTATAGAAAAAAAAGATAGTCATATAATAAAAAAGGCAAATAATATAGAGATCCACACATTTTATTATAAACTCCTGTTTATGATTATATACCTACAGCAAAATTACAATTTCAACTCTAGAGTAACAAAGAAAATTATAGACTTCTAAATTCCCCTAAAATTCCTTTGGTCAGATATGGGTATAGTAATTATTTTCTCCAACTCTGTGGTTGCTCTCATTGATTGTTATTATAATTACTATATTAAAAATACATTATATTTACAAAAATATTTAATGTACAAAAAATGTGTGTTTTTTTATTTTTACCTACATTTCAGGATAAGCAGATTAGACAAAATACACAAACAGCTATATATCTTCCCCTCTCACACTTGTATTTAATTGACTAAGCCAGCTCTTATACACTCTCCCCCATTTCTTTTCTTATGAAATGGTTTAATTTACCATTCCAATATTCAATGAGAACACAGCTAAGTAAGTCAAAGAATGTGATATGTTCATGTAATGCTATATTTCCTTGCTCTTTCTTGCATATTAGTAGCAGTAGAATGTTTTTATTGATCAAAAGAAACATTTTACCAATCAGAAAGAATATATGCACCCCTATGTTCATAGCAGCACAACTTACAATAGCTAAGATTTGGAAACAGCCTAAGTGCCCATCAGCAGATGAGTGGATTAAAAAACTGTGGTACATCTACACAATGGAATACTATTCAGCAGTAAAAAAGAATGAACTCTTACCATTTGCAACAGCATGGATGGACCTGGAGAGTATTATGATAAGTGAAATAAGCCAGTGAGAGAAAGGTAAGTATCACATGATCTCCCTCATATGTGGAATCTAATGAACAAAATAAAGTGATGAACAAAATAGATCCAGAGACATGGAAGCATGGAACAGACTAACAAATTTCAGAGGGAAGGCAAAGTGGGGAATTGAGAGTGATTAACTGGGAAACTTATATGCATACTAGAGGCCCAGTGCATAACATTTGTGCATGGGGGTCGGGGAGCAGGGGGGTGGGGGGGAGTCCCTCAGCCCAACCTGCGCCCTCTCACAATCCAGGACCCCTCAGGGGATGTCCAACTGCCGGTTTAGGCCCGATCCCTGCAGAAGGACATCCAGCAGGCCGGCATCTCTCTCGCAATACAGGACCACTCGCCCCTAACCGCTCACCTGCCTGCTTGCCCTTAACTGCTCACCTGCCTGCCTGCCTACTCGCCCCTAACCACTCTCCTGCCTGCCTGCTCAGTGTGCTTCATAGCGTCCAGTTGTTCCAGTTGTTCTGGTCATTCCGCCTTTACGGTCGCTTAGGCTTTTTTATATATAGATATCCATAGCCCAAGGATACAGACAATAGAGTGGTGAAGGCCTGGGAGGGGTGGGTGTGGGGTGGAGGGAGTCAATGGGAAAACAAACAAAGGGGACAACTGTAATCCTTTCAACAATAAACATTTTTTTAAAGAAACATCTTAGTGGGTCAAATTGATAGAGAATTTTCTGTTCAGACGTTTTAACTGCATTCTTACCGTTCCTTTCTTACATGATAAGCAAAATCTGGAATAAATACATATATGCCAATTCCAGTTAGCAGCCATTTGTGGCCCATAGGAATTACATTGTCAAGAAATCTGTGTAGTCCACTTGCCAGCTATAGGGAAAGTCGACCTTGTCCTCAGGAAAATCTGCCTACAATTATATTTGGGTGACTCCTTTCCTGTGGACATTGGTCTCTTTGGGTGCAAAAGAAATGTATTATCATTGGCCCAAACATGCATGACACGAGCACCTATGTTTGATTTTGTAAAACCGGATGACATGTTTTAAGGTTCTGACTGAGGCCTCATTTATCCTTTTCCCTCACACTTCAGATCTTTTAAGTTTTTGTTCAATTGTCAACTTCTCAGAGCCTTCCCTGACTTCTTTACATGATCAAATGTTATTCTTATCCACCATTTCACACACACTGACACCATTCCCAGCATGCTTTATCTCCACCATCCTGTTTTATTTTCTTCTAAAACATTTTATCACATCTAACTTATTACATTTATTTTGTTTATTTTCACTCCCCTCACTAGAATGTAAGCACTATTCCAACAAGAATGTGTTCTTGCTTGTTCACTGCTGAATCCTTTGTGCCAAGATGCCTAGAATATAGTAGATAGATCTCCAATGGTAAATAAAAAAATATTAGTAAGTACAGGAATTTTTCTCATTAAAAATCACCCTTACAAATTCATTAATTGAACCTGCAATAGGTGTTGCCAAAGCCTGTACTGCTAACCTAATTAAAGCCAAAACCTGTTTCAGCCCTTGAATAGCCTTTCTTTGGGCTGCACCTTTTTCTGCAGTGGTGGGATACCCCCCCACCACCACACTTAGTGGTTTTATTTACCTTTCTGCTATTTCCACACTCTTACAGGAAGGCATAACTGAGCTACAATATTTTAAACTCCATCTTAAATAGGTCCTCTTCCTCCTCTTTCAAACATAAACTTGTTTCTGAATCTGCCTATTTTCTTTCCTTTTACTTTGATTTCTCATACAGATATTTATTTCCCTAACATATCTTTCTATATTTTCCCCATGGGATAGTGAAGGCGGTAAAGCAAGTGAGTTCTAGGTCTGCTACAAACATCTATTGTTTGAGCAAATCTTGTCCATCTCATCCCCTCAGTCTAACAGTGGTTTACTGCATAAACCCTGGAGCCAGGCTATCCCAATTCCAGTTCTGGCTCTACAATTTATTAACTGTATTGCCTTGTACAAGTTGCTTAACATTCCTTTACCTCAACTTTCACAGTGATGAAATGAAAGTGATAAAGGTACATCTGTCATATAGGACTGTCTTAAGGATTAGATGACTATATATAAAGTACTTGGAACAACACTTGGCACATAGTAGGCATTCTACAACAGGTAGCTATCCTCTTATATAATAAAAGCCTAATATGCAATTTTTCCTCTCGGGCTATTGTTCAACCAGGAGTTTGACCTGGCAACCAGGAGTTCAACCGCTTGCTATGACATGCGCTGACCACCAGAGGGAGGCGTGGAACCTGGCGGGTGTCAGCTACACGCCAGGACCTCTCGCCAGCTAACTAGGGGCAGGCGTGACTGGGCTGGAGATGTGGTGAGAATGTGGGGTGTTTGCCAAGCTCACTCTCACTCCCCCTGCTGCCATCCCCTGGGACACCAGGGCTCACATGCTGGGGAAATTCCCCCGCACTCAGGTACTGGGCACCCACGAGGAACCTGCCCCACACCGCACAGCCTGTTTCGGGTCAGCTGGGCCACAGCCACCGGGACTGCAGGGGCTGGTCAGGCTCCTCGTGGGTTCGCGCAGGAGCCGGTCTGCAAGGCCAACTGGGAGAGAGCACACTGCAGCATTTGGCTTCCGTGCAGCGCTGCTGGGAGGCCCAGAGGCCCAAGCTGCACCCTGGCCCACAGCGTCTGGCTGTACTCACCACATTTCCGCATGGGGACTCGGGCACGTGACTCAGGTGGAGGGGGGGTGCACTAGGGCCCAGGGGCCCAGGTGCTGCCTAGGCCCAGAAGTCAGCTGGGACCTGCCCTCCCACACCAGACGCTCACACTTCGATCACAGGCCAGGCCTAGGGACTGCACCCGTGTACGAATTTCGTGCACCAGGCCTCTAGTTTTTATCATAATCTCGGTAGGAGGTATTTACCAGACAAACATCTTACCAAGGCTTGGGCTCAATCTAATATGGTCCCACAATTCTCCCATTTGATCCCTCTCGTCATTGGTTCTCAAAGTGTACTCCCTTGGTCAACTAGCAGCTTCACCTGGAATTTGTTAGAAATGCAAGGCCACAGGCCCCAGCCCATACCTGCTGGTCAGAAACTCTGGGAGTGGAGCCAATCAATCTGCTACTAAAGCACCCTCAAGTTTTTTAAACCACTGCCTTAGATTCCTAATTCACTCAAGTTTCTCTTACTATGTTCTCTCTGAAAAGGCAGTGACCTTGTAAATTTATCACATTGAAAATTATGTAATTTTTTTCATTTATGCTTATCTTCCTATCCTTTACTTTCAAATCTGTTCCAATTCTCTGGAAGCATTTGGTATGGTGGTTACAACCTTCTGTAAGGTAGTTCCCCCAATACTCATTCTGACCCTTGGGTCCCACTTTAGGGGTTGTGATTTAATTGGTTTCAATGTGTTGCCTTGGCCACCAGGATTTAAAGAGAGTTTCCAGTGCGAAATCAGGTTGACAGCACTCATCTATGTACCTGTTTGGGCACACGTGTATTCTGAATTTCATTTTTCTAAATCTTAATATGAGAATATTGTTTCCCAGCCTGGAGATTAAAATTATGTAGATCACTGATAAAACCAAAAATTCTAAATTCCCTTCCCAATACCAATAAATCAGAATTTCCAAGAAAGTCCCAGGAAGAGTTTTGTTGTTGTTGTTGTTGTGTTGTTTTTAACAGGTGACTCTTCTCATTATGGAAATTTAGGGAAGAATGATACATCTAAAATAAGTAAATATGTATGATTCTTGCTACTTTTCATTGAGTGACAAGAATATTGTCTAGAACAGTACATGAAACTGGAATTACACCTCTTAGCTTTCATATCATTTTATCTTTTTACCCATTATAATGTTATAAACTAAACAGTTATTCTATTTAGATTACCAAGGGGGAAAAGTGATTTAGAATTAATTTTTAGGAAGAAAATAAAATTTCAGAGCATTTCAGAAAGAATGAATCTAAATTCCTTGCTGACCTTGAAACATTATTTGCTTGCTCAGTTAGGAAGAATGACCAAGTTCATTCTCCCATGCATAAAAATTTCCACTACTACTTTGAAAAATATTTTAAATTAAATTGAGTGTTTATTTTAAGTGAAATAAACTTCATTTAAATATTATAACCTTACTGATTATATGGTAAGTACTAATTAATTATTACAAAGCTAGCATTTGTGAGGTTAAGTAATTATTTGGCAAAAAAGTTTACAAAATCCAAATTAAAACACCAAGAAATTTAATTTGTTAAAATTACCATAAAGCTTTCACAGTATCTCTTAGAAATTAATGAGACAGAACTCCATGAAGTAGTGAAATTAAAGGGTAACTTTATGTATTTCTAATGCAATAAGTGTGCTTTTATCAATTAAATGCACAGCTTTTAGTATTTAGCTTGTAACACTTACCTTGCTAAGTGCCAAAAAGTACATTCATTAGGTTGTGTGATTTAATTTACTATCATAAAATTTATTCTGCTTTAATGATGCTTAAAATAGCTGAATTCAAACTGCTTCATGAAAAGTCCAAAGTATAAATCACATAGACAGGATATTTTTAACCAAAGGAGAAGCAATACAGCTTAGCACTTTTTAATATTGGGCTGAAGGGCCGCTGAACTCATTATGAAATCTGCCCTGCTTACCTTCATACCCTTTCTATCCCCAACTTGTTCCCACCAAAATGCCTGTGCCTTCTCCACCATCTTCCCACCTGATGTCCCAACTATAGCCCACTCTCCCATCCAAAGATTGCTCTTCTGTGTCTTACTCTCCTCTCTCTCTCTCACTCTTCTCTCTCTCTCTCTCTTAGGGTGACAGTTATTAGAGAAAAACCACAGGCCCAAAATGGTGTCACAGGTACCAAAGCCCAGGACACCAAACCTAGATTTAATATCTGATCTAATTGCATTTTCAACCTCTCTCAGACACATAATCTTAATCATCCACTCTGGAATTTTCTAGCCAAGCACCAGTAAGGTCCTCTGTCACTCTGGTCACATCCACTTACCCACTGAAAGAAGCAAGCCGCATAACAAAAAACAATTTAGGTTCTCTTCCCCCAAAGAAAAGATGTCCCAGACCCTTGAAATACCCTTCTTATTGCTGGATGGGCTGCTGCTGATTCATGAATCACTGAATAAAGCCAATTAGATTTACTCAATTAATTTTTTTTTAACACAGCTAAGCTAACTGGACAGCGGTAACTAAATCCAATGTATTTGCTAAAGCAATGTTTCTCACACTCTAATATGTATATGAATCACCTGGGGATCTTGTCAAAAGTGAAAATTCTTATTTAATAAGTGGGGTGGGGCCTGTGATCTTGCAGTTCTATCATGCTTATAGAGATGCTGGGATCCTGCTAGGATCCTGCGGAAAGAAACTGAAAGAGCTTTTTTCCAAGTTAGAGCAGTGTCTTTCCAGTGTATTCCAAACACTCAGTGCTTCAGAGAAATGAAGATTGCTAGGCTTAATTCCAGATCACTGAATCTGAATCTCTGAGGTGTAAACCCAGAAATTTTCCATTTTCACAATCTCCCCAGGTAATTCCGATACACCCCAACAGCTGAAACACAGGCTCGCCTCCAATCCCATTCCTAGGTCTTCCATAGGCCACAGACATGGTTTAGAGAGTTGCTTCTACAGACACTGCCCTAAGCCAAAGGAGCAAAGTAAGCAGTGGAGAGAGCAAATAAAGTGATGGTTAGGTGAGAAACTATTTGGAAGAGTAGGGTTATCAGTGGGAAGTCCTCCGCATCCCCTCCTGTTGCTGGGGGAAGTGGAGCTCTTAGGGTTCTGCGGGAACAAGAATTTCCAGAGACTCCCCACCCCACCCCCACCCCCAAAGGAGGATAAGGTGTCATGCAAAGCTGTATTGGTGATATAACATTAAGGGAGTTCTTTTCCAAGGTCCCATCTCCCTTTTTTCTACCGTGGAAAAAGTCCCAGCTTGTCTTGCATAGGGCTAGAATCAAAGCCACTGTCCAGAGTCTTCACTCCGTATTAAAGCATCTGGCTAGCTTAGCTTGTGTTCCCAGGTGCAGTTCATTGTGTGTGGGGTCTGCATGGCCATGGGCAATATTGCTTCTTGGGCCATATGGCAGGCTAGCGTGTGTCATGGAGCAAGTGAGTGCAAAGAAGCAGGGTCAAAGCAAGAGGAACAAGAGAGAGAAAGTTTCTTAGTCTGGGGATTTTAACTAGGAGTTTAACCAATGAATCCTTCAGGACTTCATGCACTTGCAGTGGCTCTACCTTCCTAGCCAATCCATGGTTTCCCAGGTTAGACTGACAGGCAAGCATCTTCCCTACATCATCCTGACTTCTCTGGCATGTGCCTATCTTCCCCTTTGTTGGACCTCTTCCCCCAGTGATCTGCAGGGAATGGACTAGTGGTTTCCTATGAGGAATGTGAAACTGCAGCTTTCTGGTGAAGCTGCCCAGATGACCATGCTTATAATGTCTAGCCTCCTCCTTGCTCTCTTCCTATTATCAATATTAACTAGCTAGTTGCAACAGTAACAGTAGGACATACAAATCAATGAAGTCGTTGTTTTCATTCTAAACCAAAAAAGAAGAAGAATGAGGAGAAGGAAGAGGAGGAGGAGGACAAGGAAGAGAAGGTGGAGGAGGAGGAGGAGGAGGAGGAGGAGGAGGAGGAGGAGGAGGAGGAGAGGAAGGAAGGAAGAAAAAAAACAGCCCTTTTAGGTATTTTGTCTGATGTGAGCACCTTGGGGATTACATAAGAATTTATTATAAAGTTCTTTTGTGAAACTAGCAATAGTGGGAGAGTTTGCCAGAGCATGTGAGTCTCTGATTTCTCTTACTTGGCTGTCTCTATTTTGCCAATTTTCTCTTATTGACATTGCTTCCATTTGTCATTACTTTGCACCACAAGACTGGTGCTAAGTCATCACCAGTAATTACATGCTTCAGTAGAAACTTGGATCCTGAATGCTCAGGAGAGTGCAAAAGCTATCATGAAAATTTAAAAATAGAGACTCAAGCATGTGGCCTCTCAAAAGATCTACATGCAGCTTTCAATAGCAACATTTCAACAGAAGTGAACATGCTCCAAACTGAGCAGCTTTCTCCTAAAAATGTAAAGATTAAATGTGTCCAGGTTAGTATTTTATAGAAACACTCCCCCAAAAGAGCCATAAATGAAATAACTTTCTGAAAGTACAGCTGCTGAAAGTACCCCACACACGAGTGAAGATAGACCTTAAATAGCATTTACCCTCCATTCACACTGCCACTTTTCCTCCACAGGGAAGCTGCTAACTAATATCAGTTTCATTCACTTCCTTGTGTTAGAAGTTTGCTGCTTTGCAGGCAGATATGTTGAACATAGTGAGATATTTCTGAGAGAAAATGATATCTGAGTAACATTTCATACAGACTTATAGTGCTCTTCAAATGAGCTCAATTTTAAGCATGGTGTGTTTTGTTGCTCAAAGCAGAATCTGGAAGTAAGTCAAGATTTCACTAATGCATACAGAGGTATGCAATTTAAAACTCTGACATTTTCTGAAATGTGTAAGGATTGAAGTCAAATTTAGTTCATTCTAAATCACTCTAACTTTAGGAAAAATCAAGTATAAGAAGAATTCTTTAACACCATGAAAGAGAAAGAGTCTTTGCTATATCTACATGAAGACATATATTGCAAAAATGAAAGGAGAGAAGAAAAGGGGGGAAAGGTTAAAAGAGAAAAATGAATCTAACTAAAATAAAACTTCATTAAATTAAAAAGTTGAGCACTAAACATTCTTAATATACAGTAGCTGATTCTAACTAAATAGCTCTACATGTCTACTCCTTATTTTAACTCCCTACTTCATTTTAGAAATGGAATGCGTTATTTTTTTAACTTACTAATTTTAGAGAAACAGGAAAGGAGAGAGACAGAGAGAGAGAGAGAGAGAGAGAGAGAGAGAGAGAGAGAGAAAGACATCAATTTTACTTATTAATGTATTCATTGGTTGATTCTTGTATGTGCCCTGACCAATGATCTAACCCACAAGCTTATTATATCAAGACAACGCTCTAACCAACTGAGCTACCTGGCCAGGGCCTGGAATACATTATTTTAATGTATGTCAATAAAAGAAAATTCAGTTCTGTTTCCACAAAAACAAAAGTAGTAAATCTAGTTACAAGATGCAAAATTAGGCTCAGTGAGAGATAGAATTCTATATAATAAAAGCCCAGCGACCATAATGGCAGAATGACCAGAACAACCGCTCGACCAGTCACTATGAGGTGCACTGACCACCTCTTGGTTTCTTTTCCTGGCCAGCAGGCTCCGATCACCTTTGGCAATGGGGGAACTGGGGTGGGTGGTGGCAGGGGGTGGGACTAGCGAGCAGGCAGAATGGCCGACCTCTTGGTCCCTCCCCCTGGCCCGCAGGCTCCAATCACTGATGGCGAATGGGAACCGAGCTGGGTGTTGGAGGATGCGGGCAGCACCAAGCCAAGGCCCCCACCCCACTGGTCACCCTACACACAGAGGGCAATCTACAGAGGGGGTGGGGCCAGCGAGCAGGCAGCAATGGTGGACTTCTCGGTCCCTCCCCCACCTGTCAGGCCCCATCGCCAGATGGAGAATGGGGATCTGACATGGGTGACAGCGAGATGGCCCTGATCGCAAGCTAGGTCTAGGGACCATACCTGTGCACGATTTCGTGCACCAGGCCTCTAGTTATAAATAAGAAACTATATTCTCAAGATGATTGTGATCTTCTACTTGGGGAGTAGAGAGAGGGTTGTTAGTAAGAGAACCCTAATAATGTGGTTCAAAGGAGTGCTGTCATCAGGTTGGAAAATCAAGGACTGATTCATAAAACAGATGCTTTATAGCCCAGACAGTGTGGTTCAGTTGGTTAAGCATCATCCCACGCACCTGGAAGTCATGGATTCAATTCTCAGTCAGGGAATATGTCTGGGTTGCAGGCTCAATCCCCATTGGAGGGTGTGCAGGAGGCAGCTGATTGATGGATTGATGTTTCTCTCTCATCAATGTTTCTCTCTCTTACTCTACCTTCCTCTCTCTTTTAAAAACATATTTTAAAATAAAAAATAAAGCATGCTTTATGAAAGGAACACCAATACTTGTGTAAGATTTTTTAAGGATTAATTAGAAAATTAAGAATATTTAGCAAAACTGTGGAGAGTGGCTATAGCGTTTGGACAGGTTCAAGTCTCAGACTAATGAGAGGGCACAGTCCTCTCATGACAAAGCCATGTGCAGGTCCCAGCTTGCACAGCACAATTATAGCCAAAGGCTATGGTTGTAAGCTTGACCTTGTTGTCTGAACCTGTGGTCCCAGGTGGCTAAGTGATGTAGGCTGTGGGAGGTGCAACAAGTGCTGCCAAACAAAGCTTAATAGAGTTCTCAGGTGCATGTAATTAAGTAAACTCAAAACTCGAGAGAACATTGTAAACATCTTGACCACGCCCTTGCTTTGCCTTGTGGGATCTGCTTATAAAATAAAAACTCGGCTTACAGGCTGTGGCACAGTCTCTCCATCTGAGAACCATGTCCCACCTAGCCCCAGCTGTATTCTCTAGTCTGTCTTCTTTAATCCTTCACTGCCTCTCCTCAGGTTCACCACTGACCATGCTAGATGTGGTTCAAAAAACTATAACAAAAACATAAAGGTTAGAAGTTATGAGATGTATTTGGCTGTACTGTGGGTTTGGCTTGCTGTTGAGTTCATATAAGAGGAAGTGGAGGGCTAGCTAATTAAATATAAAGACAGTTGGCTAGTAAGCTGAGAATCTTTTTCCTGATTCAACAGTAAAAAAATCTTTATGCGTAAGAGTAAGTAAATTGCATAACTAGTCTTTCTATATGATAAATTTGTTTAAGGAGAAGAAGCTAGGAATTTACTATGGAAGAGCTCTCTTGGAGAGACAGAGGAAGAGAAAGTCAAGGAGGAATGAGCTCAATATAAATGGAGGAGATAGAAACTATAGAACTTGGGAATAAGTTGAATAGAAAGTTCAGGTAGAGAGATAAGCAAGAGGTATGGAAGAGGAAACTCAAAACTATCTCTGGGGTTTCAATAGAATATGATTTGAAAAAATATGCACATTTCAAAAATAAAATGTGTAAATGGAAAATTTTTCATTTAAATTTTAAAAGGTTTGGATCAGATTAGTATTTGTTTTTCTTTAACCATCTGGATAATTACTTCAATTACCTACTTTCTTTAGCTAGCATATGTACAGTCTTTTTAAGATCATGTGGATATATTACATTATGAAACACACATATAAAATAAAGCAATATCATGACAGGTGTTATTGCTATAGTTATTGATTTTGTTAAAATCATTAATATATACTTTTAAAGCATAGATATGCAGTAAAATAAAGAAATATGCTTGTTATTGGATTTGCTTCACTGACTTTAGTTTAACAAATAAGCCAAAAACTGTAAGAGCTGAGTTGACATATAAGCAGACTAAGAAATATTCCTCAAAAAATAGTTAGCCTAAATTTGCTTATATAATTTCAATCTTAGGAAATATTTCACATTTAAAAATCTGTAATATACTTTTATATATATACACATACATACACACACGCACTAGAGGCCCGGTGCACGAAATTCGTGCATGGTGGGGGTGGTGTCCCTCAGCCCAGCCTGCACCCTCTCCAATCTGGGACCCCTCAAGGGATATCCGACTACCCGTTTAGGCCCGATCCCCCAGGATCGGGCCTAAACGAGCAGTCGGACATCCCTCTCAAATCCAGGACTGTTGGCTCCCAACTACTCACCTGCCTGCCTTCCTGATCACTCCCTAACCACTCCTCTGCCAGCTTGATTGATGCCTAACTGCTCCCCTGCCAGCCTGTTTGCCCCTAACTGCCCTCCCCTGCAGGCCTGGGTCCCCCTCAACTGCCCTTCCCTGCAGGCCCAGTCACCCCCAACGTCCCTCCTCTGTGGACCTGGTCACCCCTAACTGCCCTCCCCTGCAGGCCTGATCACACCCAACAGCCCTCACTTGCAGGCCTGGTGCCTCCCAACTGCCCTCTCCTGCTGGCCATCTTGTGGTGGCCATCTTGTGTCCATATGGGGGCAGGATCTTTGACCACATGGGGGCAGCCATCTTGTGTGTTGGAGTGATGGTCAATCTGCATATTACTCTTTTATTAGATAGGATAGAGGCCTGGTGCATGGGTGGGGGCCAGCTGGTTTGCCCTAAAGGGTGTCCAAGATCAGGATGGGGGTTCCTTTTGGGCATGGGGCAGCCTGGGCAAGGGGCCTGTGGTGGTTTGCAGGCCGGCCACGACCCCCGGTGATGCAAGCGGAGGCCCTGGTATCTGGGATTTATTTATCTTCTATAACTGAAACTTTGTAGCCTTGAGTGGAGCCAAGCCTTCCAGGAGCCTTGAGTGGAGCCACACCCTCCAAGGCGGCAGCCATTTCTGTTGGGATTTATTTATCTTCTATAATTGAAACTTTGTAGCCTTAAGCGGAGGCCAAGCCAGGCCAGGGTGTGCGGAAAGCTTGGCTTCCTCATCACCGGGGTCAAACCTAGCCTCCTGCTCTCTCCAGCTCCATGGCTGCCACCATTTTAGTTGGCATTTATTTTATCTTCTATAATTGAAACTTTATAGCCTGGAGTGGAGGCCTCAGCCGGCCAGGGTGTGTGGAAAGCTTGGCTTCCTCCATCACCAGGGAAACCCAAGCCTCCCTCCTGCTCTCTCTGTAGCCGCAGCCATCTTGATTGGGTTAATTTGCATACTCACTCCTGATTGTCTGGTGGGTGTAGCGGGGGTATGGTCAATTTGCATATTACCCTTTTATTAGATAGGATATATATATATATATATATATATATATATATATATATATATAGTCATTGAAACAAGAAATATATATATATAGTCATTGAAACAAGAAATTTACCAATATAATAATACTGTACAATTTTAAAGACAAAATAAAAGCTAGCTATAGTTTGGGTGGTCAATAACTTTTTCCTAAAATATTTTTGCTGTGTCAGGTACTGCATTAGGATTAGAAGTGTCAACAATGAAAAGAAAGCTCACTCTGAGGAAGTTAATATCTCAAAGAATAGAAAAGCCATCGCCTATTACACATTTGGAGAGCTCCCCAGCTGTGATGGACAAAACAAGAACACGTAAGGCAGGTTTCACAGATCAGAGAAGATGTCTTCAACCTGACAGTAAGAAATAATTGGACCAACTAAAAGAAATAAAGCAGACATAGAGGAGTTTCCCAGCAGAGGAGATGGCAGTGAAAACCCTGGGGGCAAAAAAACTGGAGCACCTGAAAAAACTATGGGTAGTGCAAGGGAGAGGGCTGAAAAAGTAAGGAGAGGAAGAGGATGAAAGATTTGTGATTTTACACAAAAGAAAAGGAGTCATTAAATTGTTAAGGGAAGTGACAAAATCATGTTTGCATTATAAACATTAATTTAGGTACAATGCAGAGCAATAAATAAAGACTGGATTGAAAGAGAGATTGGCTTTGAAGATATTGCAGAATATTAAAAAAAGATACTGATGGCCTCAATAAAAATAGTTAAAAGTGGATATATGTAAGATATCCTAAGACACACAGAAATTTGATAAATAAATAAATGTGGGAGATAAGGGATAGAAGTTTAACAGGAGATCTAAGATAATATCAAGTTTCTTAGATTGGCTAACCAGCAAGATGGTGGTAGTATTCACTAAGTGAGGTATGTAGGAAAAGACCAAATCTGGCAAGTAGGATATGAATTGAACCTCATTATATTAAAGTATATGCCTATAAGCCATCCAAGTGGAGACATCTATAGACAACTGATATGTAGATTGAAGCCAAGAAGAAAAATTGATCTAGGTCCAGAGATTTATCGTCAGCATATAATATAGCAACTGAAATAAAGGTAGTAGGTGAGATTGTTCAAAGATACTATTTGCACTGGAAAAGGAGAAGGTGGAGGATGGAGTCTTGGATGATACCAACACTAAAGGCAAAAAGAGCTGTTAGGGATAAAATAGAAAAATGAGAAAAGTAAAAGTGATGAAAGTCAAAAGAAGAGCTTTGAAAAGAGAGGATATTAATGCTACTGAGTGGTCGAGAATAATCAGAACTGAAAAAAAGAAGACTAAGAACTGGACTCATTCACAAGGATGTTATGAATAAACATGACAAAAATTGTATCTGTGAATTAATGGGGGCAAGTGAGTTTGCAGTGAGTAAAAGAAGCTAAATTCCAGAAAGTAATAATAGATAGACAATTCTTTTAGAACAAGCTTGGGAGATATTAAAGAGGAACATTGACTAGATGTAAGAGTGTCTTAAGGAGGGAGCAACCTGGCATGATTATATGCTCATTACAGATAGAAGTACAGAATGACTTTGAAGGTACAGAATGAAATCAAAACATCCCCAAGTAAAATAATTAACTTCAAGGAGAGAATTATTTTTCTTTAGGGAAAGGAGAAAATGATGGATTCAATTTTTTTCTTAGCCAAGTGTATTAGTGTATTAGCTTTCTATTGTTTTCTAAGGCTGCTAAGTCTGAATAATAAACCACTAAAAACTTAGCAATATACAACTACACAAATGTCTTATAAGATATTATATTATCACTAAAGGCCTGGTGCATGAAAATTCATGCACTGGAGTGGGGGTCCCTCAGCCCAGCCTGCCCCCTCTCACAGTCCAGGACCCCTCAGGGGCGGGAGGCGACCTGGCAATCAGGGAAAGGCAATGCCCCCATCACACCTCTGCTTCTGCCACTGCCAGCAGTGCAAGCCTCGGCTGGCCCTGGTTACCTGAGCCTTGGGTGGCCCTGGGCGGCTGGGCAGCTAACATCTGAGGCTTGCCTGCGCCTCGGACCAGCCCTGGGTGGCTGGGGGGCTGAAGGCGGGTCTGGCCTGCCACCCCCCAGGCTAGGCTGAAAGGACTAGAGGACTCCGGCGGGGCTGAAGGGACTGGGCACCGCCATCTTGTGGCTATGGGTGCCGCCATCTTTGTGATGGCATGATGGTCAATTTGCATATTCACTATTTATTAGATAGGCTAGATCAGAACATTGGTTAACTGGGTTATCTCAGGGCCTGACACAGTGAAATCAAATGGTAGGCTGGGACTGTGCCCTTATCTGAGCCTCAGGGTCCTATTCCTAGCTCACTGGCTGTTCGTAGAATTCAGTTTCTTACAGCTGTGAAACTGAGGTCCCTCCTTTATTGGTATCATCCTAGCTTTCTAGAAGCACCTGTTGTTCTTTTCATGTTGCAATCTATACAAGGTGTCCTGTTACCTCCTGTCTCTGTTACCTCTCTCCCTCCTGTCTCTGTTACCTCTCTCCCTCCTGTCTCTGTTACCTCTCTCCCTCCTGTCTCTGTTGCCTCTCTCCCTCCTGTCTCTGTTACCTCTCTCCCTCCTGTCTCTGTTACCTCTCTCCCTCCTGTCTCTGTTACCTCTCTCCCTCCTGTCTCTGTTACCTCTCTCCCTCCTGTCTCTGTTACCTCTCTCCCTCCTGTCTCTCTTACCTCCCTCCCTCCTGTCTCTGTTACCTCTCTCCCTCCTGTCTCTGTTACCTCTCTCCCCTCCTGTCTTGGGAACTTTTTCTTTGGGTTGAACTAACTGTTATCACCCTTTTTGAGGCAGCAAAGGCCTTGTGCTGGACCTGGCACTCACTCTCCCCATTCCATAATGGGCGCAGTTCCTATAAGCACACTTGATTCTGGACTTTCTAAGCACAGGAAAGCAAGAACAGAGTGTTGAGGACTTTTTGCCATTTGGATTCTGATCTCTTTGTGAAATAAGTGGAGACAAACAAGTTGAGAGTTAGGTACCTATTCATACTGCAAAGAAAATTATTTTTAAAACATTGATAGCACAAATTAATTCCCACTTATTTTATTCTTCTAGCATTGTCCAAAATTAAGCTTTGGGAAAAAAAAAGAGAGAGAGAACTAATGAACATGGACAACAGTGTGGTGACTGTGAAGTGGGAGTGGGAGAGAGGGGGGGAAAGTGGAGGTGGAATAGGGCATAGAGTGGATAAATGGTGATGGAAGAAATAAAACGAAATACATGTGGGGAACAATATACGGATGATGTACTGTAGAACTGTATGCCTGAAACCTACATAATTTTCTTAACCAATGTCACCCCGATAAAGTAAATACAAATAAAAAAAGCAAAAGAATACAATTATTTGTATGTTGATCTTATATATGTCCATTTTGCTTTATTCTCTTATCCTAATAAATAGTATAAATCATCAAAAAATATATAAGAAGAAATGTTTAAATCTACAATCATAAAAAGTGAAAAGAAATTCAAATGCCAAGATTGAGACACAATGCAATGCAATAAAACGTATCTTGCATGTATGTGTACAGAAAATTGTAACACCTACCAAAACGAGTACATAACACAGCATCTCTTAGAAATTGGCTGAGAGAGATGCTGTGTTATGAAAGATAATTAGATTCTAAGACTCTTAAACACAGTAGAATACAGTGCCATAATCAGTTGACAGTGTCTTCCAGAGGTGTGGAAAGAGGATGGGGGTGGAAATGCAAATACGATTAAGATATGCAGGTTGGGGCAAAAGTAGATTTACAGTTGTTCAAATGGAAAATAATACAATAGTTAATAAATGATAACACAAGGATAAACTCTTTTTCACATACTCACAACTGTAAACCTACTTTGGGCCCACGCTGTATTTGCCACACATGATGCATACCAAAAAAAAAAAAAAGTAGGACAGATAAAAGAGGGAAGAATAAGAATAGCTACTAGCTATTGAATTCCCACACTGTTAAGACCATTATGGTGAATACTTTCTATACATTATCACAGATCTTCACAATGCCCTTGCAAGGTAGATATTGGTATCACTTTTTAAAGTCTTGCGGGAGGAAGACACAGAAACTTAATCCAGGGACACAGAGGAGTGAGAGGCTACAACATGTCCCCAAGTTCAGCTGACTTAGAAGTGTAGGCCAGTGCGACTTCTCCTGAGTCACATTGCCCCTGGTCGGAAGGAGACCCCGCGAGGGGCCTGATGCCCTACGTCTCCAGAGCACTGGGGTAGCACATGATGAGGTAACTTTAGGCTCTTCTGGTTGCTCAACCATCTTGTGGAGGTTTATTTTCCCAACAAAACATAAATTGAATATGCCTTATTCCCTTGTATATGATAAGATTATGTCCTTTAACTGGTTTATTTTCATAATATTTTTTAGTAACACAGATTTTTAAAAACTAAATTCCTTATCTATAAATAGGTTTTGTATCAGAAATTTATGACTGAGTAAACTCTTGGACTAGCCATTTATTTTCCTCTGGTTTTTTTTTTTTTTAAAAAAAGACACTAGTTAAATAATGCTTTAAATAAATAATGCACAAGACCACAGTTTCTCAGGCTTCTTCCTATATTCTAGTTTGTACAAATCTGCACCAGTCTTCTGGGAAAAAATAAATCATTATTTGAGGGGAAAAGGGACACACTACTTCAGTAACATACATGAGAGTATTGGGAGCAATTCTACAGCTTTTGTGTTATTAGTGATATAATTGTTCTTTCCGCTAGTGTTTCACTTCTTCCCCTTTGAGAAGCCAACATAAGAGACTTCTGCCTATGTGTCAAGAGCCAGAAACTCATTATGATAGCAGCCCTGCAAGGCAGTGCTGGGAACCAAACTGTGAAATTGTGATTCCTTCCTCGAGTGGAGTGTGGGAGTGCTACGTACTGCCGGTTTGCTAATGGATTGAACCACATAATCACAGCAAATGTTAGAAAACCCTGAAGGTTGATTTTGTGTATTTTATCAGTGTTCAAGAGAAAACTAATCAGAAAATGAAATTTATTAAAATAAATATATCCTTGGGTAAGAGATATATGCTCTAACATTTGCTTTTCATTGACATTTGACATGTATTTTGACTATTCTTTTGAACTTTTATTTTTCTAAATAATTCATTTTGACAGAATATGAGGGAAGAAAAAGGGTGAACTTGTCAGCTGAATTTTGCAAAATTTTATAATAAATCAGGTCTTTAGCTATTTTTTTATTGGATAGATTTAGGGATCAAGTAGCCAAAATAATCAACCTTCCCTTCTACTTAAATTTTATGCAAAAAAGATATATAAGAAAATAAGATAACTAGTTTAAAACCAATATAGTGTCATTCCTTCTACTGAGCCTATAGATGTACAAAGGGAATTGTGAAGCTCAAAAACTATTTGATGTAAACTGCAAACCTGGATAACGTAGAGAATAAAACCTCAACTTACAACTTCAAAGAAACTCATCTCAAACTATGATTGCTTAAAATAAAGAAACTTATATAAAATTTTCCCTAACTGTTGGTTTTGTTTATTCACATTTCAAAGCAGGCAAACTTGCATGTAAAGGGACTCTAAAGTGAGCAATAAGCCTATAATTTTATGTCAGACAATGGTATTTTGGTTTGGTACAGGGCATGAGATGTTAAAAAGACTAGCATAACTCAAAGGAACGTACATTAAATGCTCAGGTGCCATATGCACTTAAACATGAAGAGTAATTGAAAGAGAGCTGCCACATAGCTGAATCATCTCAGTCATTCTCTCCTAATTATTTCCCCCTCTCTCTGCCAGGTGTCTTTCTAAGTCATAGTCTCTGTCAGAGATCCCTCCTGCTTTTCTTACTCCCTTGATCTTCTCTTGGGCTCTAGAACAGGGATAGAAAAATTACTAGTGGTTGTTTGCCAAGTCATATGCCAAAATAAAGAAGGTAAAGTTTGGAGAATGAAGTTGGAGAAAAATGGTTTTCTTACAGGTTACTTCCACCCCACCCCCCACCCCCAAAAAAATGGGTGGTGAGAAGTAATCAGGTAACTGTGAAGCTAACCTCATAACAATAGACAGGTATTTGAGTTTGAGCCTCCCTCCAGCACCTGTGAATAGAAATACTCTGGGAGTATTGTCCACAGGTACTGCTGCTGAGTTAGGTGCAGGGAGAGGGGTGTTGAATAGGGCCGCTTTACTAGTACTCCTCTGGACTCATTTACCATTCCTGAAATTTGGCCCCTGTGTCCAAAGCTAGTTTTATTAGTGGGTTTTTATCCTCTGTAATGATACCCCATTAAAAAATAAATAACCTGAAAAATTGATAAATTTATCACAAATATTATTTAAAAGTTATGGTAAGTAACATAAGAGCTAGCATTATTCATCTTTGAGAAACATTTTAAAACATCATTATTGCAAAATCAGAAATGAAACAAAATGATTATTCAGGTTACATTTGTATACATATATGTGTGCACATATATATTATTAATTTATGTCTTATAAATGTTATATCATAAATCTAAAGGGAAGAGCTATTTTTAAACCGTGTGTCATAACTACTAAAAATTTGGAGAATAAACTTAGATCATGCCTCAGAATGTATAACATTATACAATATATAAACTCCTTATGCCTAAAAGAGCTATGTAAAAAGATAGACAGACTATAATATGCAATATATATGTATAGTGATAATAATAATAATTTTATAAAAAGAGGAAAAACAGTTTCAGACAAATATTTGCAGCAAATTTTACATATAAAAAACACACAATATCTATGCTACCCTACAATTACTCAACAGCGAGTGAAGTTACAACCGTGTGCAAGGCCCAAGGGGCATGTTGATAGTAATAAATGCTCAAATGACTCATGGGGACTGATGGGTACTTTGTCACCTTTCAGAAGAACACACATTATGAGCTAAATTGAATCATTGCAGCCAAGTCTGACGTGGCACGTATTGTCGCTGTGTTTAACATCAGGTTGGCTTAATGATTTGACAACCAGCGTATTATTAAAGAGTAAGCCAGCTCCACCTAAGGTCACCAGTGTTCCAACATCACCTTGGGTCTCTACCACTGCTCCTATAATGCCAGCACACATGCAGACTGTCCTGAAAGAAGCTATTTCATCTTCTCCAATGCAGACAACAGAAACCCAGGCTATCATACCACAGGAAACAAACATGACCAGCTCACCATTGAACTCTGGCACAGCAGATGGGAATGGTATCATGGCACAGCCTGCAGAAGGTGTTTGGCAATGCCTTGAAACTCACACATGCCTGGAACAAAATCCATGATCACCAATCAGGTGCTCTACATTGGAATCTCCATTACTGCCATGCTATTGCTCATAAAAAAATATTTATGCATGAGAAGAAAGGTTATAAAGATAAGCAAGGTCATCTAATAACTCTCAGACTGGACCTCACAAAATGCAGTCTGAGGGTATGCTGCCTTCACAATGCAGTGTGTACCAAGCCAATAACAAAATCTACTTTGAGAATAATCTTTACAACATGCATTGACATCCAGTGGCCCTGTACTGCTTGATGCCTTTGACTACAGAAGTCAGTGACCAGACATCACATGTCAGAGTCATTTAAGCTCCAAGATAGTTTTCTGTCTTTTTCCCACAGTGTTCCAACATATAAGTTATGTTGTGTTGTATCTCTAGCTCATGTGTATGTATAGTCAACCTAATTGGTAATATAGCCCAATTTTTATATACATATACACTGCATAAAAAGCTTATACAAATTTTAAAATGATACTAAATTTTTTTTTAATATATATTTTTTAATTCATTTCAGAGAGGAAGGGAGAGGGGGGAGAGAGAGAGAAACATCCATGATGAGAGAGAATCATGGATCGGCTGCCTCCTGCACGCCCCCTACTGGGGATCGAGCCACAACCCGGCATGTGCCCTGACCGGGAATCGAACTGTGACCTCCTGGTTCATAGGTTGATGCTCAACCACTGACCCAGGACGGCCGGGCTATACTAAAATTTTTAAAGGATATAAACAATTTGAATTAAAGTTAGTAAAGTAAGATATCTGTATTAAAATGTTCAACTCTGCTATTCTCAAAAGAACACTTTGAAATAAGTAATGTGCCTTTTTAATCCAATAAAATGAATAAATTTGGTAATCAATCAAGCTTTTGTACATAACTTATAAAAGGAAATAAATTGACAAATTTCTTTTAGAAAAATAATTTTTCAGTGTATTTTAAGACATATAAAATGTTTGTACCCTATAACCTAATTATATCACTTTTGGTGGGAAGATAGAGAAAGAAAGAAAAATAATGAGGAAAACTTAGTATGCATGAAAATATTTATTATAATAAATATAAAGCCATTAACATTATGAGGATACAATAACATCACAGAAAACTACTTACTTTTAACACCAAATGAAAAGGAAACAATTGAATCTGTGTACTAAATATAAAAATCATGCTTATATAAGAACTATGTGGGGAAGAAACAATATTTAAAAGAGTTGACCTGTTAATCTTTGAGTATGAGTCATTTTAATGAATGTGTTTTAATACAATCAATGTTATAGTTTTATTTACCTAGCAAAAATAATTTCTTTGAAGTAAAATTTCCTATCACGGAGTAACACAAATTCTAGTGGTCCCCAACTATCCATCTTATCATTTTTCATAAAAATTTTAGCTGGGCACAAGACCACTAGAATAAAGGCAACATGTCCCAGTCTCCTCTGTAGCCACGAGTGGGCATGTAACTAAATCCTAGCCAATGTTCTAGGAGTCAGAGTATTAGTGGCAGCTTTCTGAATCCTATCTTAACAGACACCTGTCACACATCCTTGCCCCCGCTTCTATGTTCCTTCTTCCTGCTACCTCAGTAGTAGAAGCCAACCAGGACAGGGGTCACAATCTAGAGTTGACAAAGCAGTGTGAACTAGGAGCCTGAGTCTTCAAGACAATGCTGAGCAGAGTCAGACTCCCAATCGTGGTTTACTTATTTCTGGCCTTTGTCTACAGGAAAGAGAGTGAATAATGAAACATGCTGAATGAACCACTGTTAGTTTTCACTTTTCTGTTATTCACAGCAAAATCTCAAACTACTAAATGCAGACAGGGGACATCCCCCAAGGGGTCCCAGACTGTGAGAGGGCACAGGCCGGGCTGAGGGGACACCCCCCCCCCAGTGCACGAATTTTGTGCACTGGGCCTCTAGTTTATACATAACACACACACACACACACACACACACACACACACACAAACACACACATACATATACATATAATTGCAACACAAGGTGGGGGGGAGTTGGTTTACAGTTATGGGTATGTGAAACAGAGTTTATTCTTATATTATTTTATTTATTAATTATTGTATTATTTTTCATATGAACAACTGTAAACCTACTTTTGCCATATATATATATATATATATATATATATATATATATATATATATATATATATTTCCACTGAAAAGGCCTGGAAACAATGACTAACCCAGTAACAAAGCTTATTTCTGGTAAACAAATTGTGTCTTGAAATACTTTATAACATAAGAGAAATGGAGAAATGTCTGATTCTACAGGAAGGGCTGGAAATGTACAAAATGAGTTTGGAAACTTGTTATACCAGGTAGCAAGGGAGCTTTCAGAGACTTTTTAGGATCATGTCAAAAGGAATTAGGCATTAACTTGAAGAGTTTCCCACTGGCTAAACATAAACAATTTGAGCTTCAATAAGCATAAGAAATACAATATGTTTAATTAATGGATTTATGATGATACAAAAATTAATTAGTCATCTTTTTGGAGATGTAAGAGAATACCAGTAAATACATATCTTGAGAAATGCTAAATAAAGAGAAAAAAAGGCATTTATGTTGCTTTTTTATATGCACCGTACCACCAGCTGACCAAATGGTAAAGGGGAAGCATCTCTTTATAAAATTATTTCAGGTAATTAAAAAAGTAATAGAATTAGAGTATCAGCATTTTACACAACAAACTGTGTTCCAGAGTGAATTACTTTCACCCGCAATATGAAGTGACTGATAGTGTCTCTCACAAAATCTTGCCAAACTATATACTCTGTGTGTGCATGTGTGAAATATATAAATGTTTTATAAAACTGGAATAATACTGTAATATTATCCTATCTAATAAAAGAGTAATATGCAAATTAACCATCACTCCACCACAAAAATGGTGGTGACCATAGCCACAAGATGGCAGTGCCCAGTCCTCTCAGCCCCGCCAGAGTCCCCCAGTCTCAGGGAGGGCTGCCGCTGAGAGCCTGCAGAGTAAGCAGCCTGGCGGAATGCTGCCCAGAGGCCCTCCTGACCCTTTATAAAAAAACAAAACAAATTCACTCCCCACGGCTCAATCCCCTCCCAGCGGCGGCAGCCTGGGGTCTCAACCACTGAGTCACACCAGCCAGGCAGATATGGAGGAATCTTAAATGTTTCTTTTTATATATATATATTTTATTGATGTTTTACAGAGAGGAAAGGAAAGGGATAGAGAGCTAGAAACACCTATGAGAGAGAAACATTGATCAGCTGCCTCCTGCACACTCCCCACTGGGTATGTGCTCCCAACCAAGGTACATGCCCTTGACTGGAATCGAACCTGAGACCCTTGATTCTGCAGGCCAATGCTCCATCCACCTAGCCAAACCAATTAGGGCTGTCCAATATGTTAAAGAAAAAACCCTATCTAATAAAGAGGGAATATGCAGGGGAGGGCATTTGGGGGTGACCAGGCTATCAGGGGAGGGCAGTTGGGGATGATCGGGCTGGCAGGGGAGCAGTTAGGCGTTGATCAGGCTGGCAGGGGAGTGGTTAGGGGGTGATCAGGCTGGCAGGCAGAAGCGGTTAGGGGCAATCAGGCAGGCAGGTGAGCAGTTGGGAGCCAGCAGTCCTGGATTGTGAAGGGGATGTCCGACTGCCTGTGGGATCGGGCCTAAACAGGCAGTCGGACATCCCCCGAGGGGTCCCAAATTGGAGAGGGTGCAGGTTGGGCTGAGGGACACCCCCCCAGTGCATGAATTTCATGCACCAGGCCTCTAGTTAAAATATATAAAATAATAAAATGTATTATATACAAGTATAAAACTGTAATAAATAGTTTGCTGTTAAAGAATTTAATGTATCATAAACATGTTTCCTCTTTTAAGAATACTATACAACATTTGTAATGATAGCAAAATAGTCTCGTATATGGGTGTATAACATCAGATTTATCATTTAAGTAATATTTTATTTTTATCAGACATTTATTTTATCTTACTTATGTATTTTGTATTCCTATCTAATAAATATGCAAATTGACCGTAACTCCATGACAAAGATGGCGGCACTCACAACCAATAAGGAGGGAATATGCAAATTGAAGTGACAAGGTGAGAGGTGGAGGGCGAATCCAGCCCGGAGCAAAGGCAGAAAGGCGGCTCCAGGCCGGAGCAAAGGAGGTGCCAGCAGCCAGGGGAAGGAAGGCCTATTCTTGCACGAATCTTCGTCCATCAGGCCTCTAGTATGAATATAACTTCAACAAACCCTTTTATAGTAGAACTAGAGGCCCGGTGCATGAAATTCATGCATGGGGGGTGTCCCTCAACCCAGCCTGCACCCTCTCCAATCTGGGACCCCTCAGGGGATGTCCAACTGCCGGTTTAGGCCTTATTCTTCAAGGATAGGGCCTAAACCGGCAGTCGGACATCCCTCTCACAATCCGGGACTGCTGGCTCCTAACCACTCACCTGCCTGTCTGCCTGATTGCCCCTAACCGCTTCTGCCTGCCAGACTGATTGCCCCCTTACTGCTCCCCTGCTGGACTGATTGACACCTAACTACTTCCCTGCTGGCCTGATCGCTCACAATTGCCCTCCTCTGCCAGCCTGATCACCCACAACTGCCCTCCCCTGTCGACCTGATCACCCACAACTGCCCTCCTCTGCCAGCCTAATCTCCCACAACTGCCCTCCCCTGCCGTGACCCACCTCCTTCGTGCGAGGTGGCGGAGACACTGGGACCGGCCCCCTCCATGCCGCACAGAGCCACAGGACCCCCAGACCTCACCATGCAAAGCAGCCACTAGGTCCCACCTCTGCTGTATATGTGGCCATCTTGTGGCGGCCATCTTGTGGTGGCCATTTTGTGATGACGTTGCACGAGGGTGTTGCACGAGGGTGTGACGCCACCTAAGTTTTATTATATAGGGTGTTTTCTATAGCTATGATTATTTTCTTAAGAAAGTGAAATTATTAGTCAAATATATTTTAATGATTTTAATACAAATTGTCAAATTGTCCTCTAAAAAGGTTTAGTAGGATACCTATCCACCAGCAGAGTGCTGTCCTTCCAGCCCTTTCCTTTTAAATATATGTTTGTAAAAGTTTGCAGTGGGAGAAAGGATAAATCATGTTAAATTTATCATTGGGGAAAAAAAGACAATTTAAAGACATTCAATTAATCTGCAAGTTTTATTTAATGTATTTATTATTTCTCTTGAAATCTAAAGTGTTTATTTTTATATGCCTCTAAATTAAATCCTCAATTAATCTTTTCACTATTTAAAATACTACATGAGCAGGTAAAACAAAATTTATTTTTAAAATATGGAGTTAGTAAAATAAAGTATCTTATCTAGCCTTCATTATTTGCTAAATCTAATTTATCAGTCACTAAGGCCAATCAGCTATTTCAAGTTTTTCTATAAATGGAACAGGTACTGTATTTAGTAAAAACTGTGAGGTTAACCAGTAATGCATTTATTTATTATTTGTTATCTATTCTGATGAACTAGTTCAAGTAGTCTTTTCTTATTTTTTATTTTTTTAATCTACTTCTACTGTTAAGAATTAGAAACCAAGGAAAAATCCAGCCTTGGTTTAACTTCTTTTATAAATTACTGAGCACGTTAGAGAATAAATGGTAGATTCTCCCACCCCACACCCTTGTATCCATCTTTGACATACCTTCAAAGTGAGTTTTGACAACTGCTGTGACATGAGAAATTTCTAAAATGCAGGCCATGATCTCGAGGTCTTATATAGCTTGTGATGGTACTGGAATTGGACAACCATCCATCTTCCTGGCAGAGATTCATTTAAGGATTCCTAAGTACCTCAGTGTTGAATTTAGTCCACCCTCTTTGGAATGAAAGAATCTCCTTGAAGGACCTAGGTCTGTGTATTTATTTTTAAAAAGAATTACAGGCTAATTTTTAATGGTGGCAGGGCTCTCATAATCTCTTTTTTTTAAATATATTTTATTGATTTTTAGAGCAGAAGGGAGAGGGAGAGAGAGATAGAAACATCAATGATGAGAGAGATTCATTGATTGGCTGCCTCCTGCACGCCCCCCACTGGGGATCAAGCCCAAAACCCAGGCATGTGCCCTTGGCCAGAATCGAACCTGGGACCCTTCAGTCCGCAGGCCAATGCTCTATCCATTGACCAAAACCAGCTAGGACTCTCATAATCTCTTGTTAATATTTGCAGGATATTCTCCAGTAGAAGATCTCAGTTGTTGCCTAACATTTTTCTTGAACAACATTGTTTTAAGAAAATGTTGCTATTCCAATCTGTTACTCCCTGGAGCAAAAAAGCATGGCTGAGCATCCAAGGTTATATTTCCTGTCTCTTGACATTTATCTGAAGCCTCTCTCCAATAAAGTATTTTGAATTTAAAACACTCTTATTGACATGTATGCAAGACTAATAGTTCTTCATCTTGTTGCTTTCCCTCTTTTAATCAAGTCCACCTTCGTACATTAACAGAGTTAATTACTTAAAAGGTATTTCAGATATATATTAGAATATATAGTTAGGAAGGTACCTTAGAGGTGTCTTCAGCACCTACTTTATATAACAGAAGAAAGAACTGAAACCAGGGAAGTTATGACCTTTGCAATGTTCACAAAGCAAGTTCACAGCTGTAACTCTATGTAGGATGTGGGTTAATTTACATTGTAATTCATTTAACAACAATGAAAATAATTGCCTGACTTATTATTGACTCTAAAGAGCTTGAGTTACCAATATGGATTCTCTAACGTTATATGTAGAAAAGTATATATTACGGTTTGTGTAACTGTATTTTTAGAATCATGGCTACAATACCAAATAAATAGAAACATGTAAATATTGTTGTATTGTTACTGGTTCTATAACAAATTCATGTTTACTTGGCATTTCCAATACTCTGTGATACTTTAGAAAAATGGAGGGAAACAGATTATTTCGGTTTATCAGAGAGCTTTAATTATAGTAGTAGTGTAGTAATAAGTGTTTGATTACCAAAATTGATTCCAGCTGTAATGAAGTAGTATCCATTTTGCTGACCCTTGGTAGCCATGTCATGCTAATTTTCACTTGGAAAGGCAGTTTCCTTGTCTTGGTGGCATGTGCTACTCTGATTTCCCACACACACACTTCCTGTGCAACCTTTTGCTCTAATTTACTACTATCTCTTAAAATTAGCTATCTCCAAGTTTCTTTTCTTAATTATTTTTATTTCTACCCCCACCATCTTTGTTTTTTCAGATATTTTCATGGTTTCAATAATCTTCTCTGCATATATGATTTCTAGTACTATACTTTCAGCCTTTTTGTAACTACTGACCATTCATTTCTAACTGCCTGTTAAGTAGGTTCATTTTTATATTTGCTGGCATATCAAGTTTAATATGTCGACATCTGAACTCATTGCCTTCTTAACATCCAAACCAACTTGCCCTTCTTATTCTCCTCTTTCTGTTAATGTCACATTCTTGTACAGTTATTCAGCCTCAAAGCCTAGGAATAATTTCTCTTTATCATATATCTTTCCCTCATCTTTGGCATTCGAAGTGTTTTCAAGACTTGTAGATTGTATGTCTGAAGTGTTCTCTCATCTGTCCTCAATTTCGCATTTCTCCCTTTCAATCCTAAGTCATCTCTTTATTAACTATTTCCAGACCATTGCTAGAGTGAACTGTTGGTCTCTCTACCTCTGAAAGTCTTTGTAAGTTACCCTGCAACATAGGTTATGTTAATCTAACTAAAGCATATCTTAGTGCTCAAAGGCTGCCAATGGTCCCACTGGCTAGCAGTGTTTTTGTTAAGGCATAATGGTTTTTCTAGGAAATGGTTCCACACCACCTTGCTATTGTCTTTTTTCTTTTCACATTGCTATAGGCTCCCTATCCAAGGCCTTCTTAAATTTAAAGAGCATACAAATCAAAGCTAGATCATACACTGTTCTCAGAAAATAGTATGTGCTTTCTGTCCTGTGGTCTTCACTTCTGCAGCAACTTGTCCTCCCATTACCCTCTATTATAATCCTGTTCCTCTTTCAAAGCACACCTCAAAAGCCAAACTATCAATGAGAGCTTATTTGATGAATTTTATTGTCCTTCTCTTAAATTCTCCAATACCTGTATATACAGGGAGGTTTACAGATGTGAGTATGAGAAACACAAAGTTTATTCTTGCATTGTTATTTATTAACTAGAGGTCTGGTGCATGAATTCGTGCATGGGTGGGGTCCCTCGGGGTGGCCTGCGGGATCAGGCCCCAGCTCACATCCCCAGCCTCGCAACCCCGCAGCCCCGCCTGGCACCCCACTGTGGCCTGGCGCTGCCCCCTCACATGCTCCACCATCCCACCTGCAGGGTGATTGATCAGGGCCAGGCCCCCCCGCCCAGTTCCCTCAGTGCCTGGGAGCCAGGCAGCGGCCCTGCCCCCACCGCCACCTCACTTGTTGCTGTCTGCAGGGCGATCAGCAGGGCGATCAGGCCCCCACTCACACCCACCTTGGCCTGACGCCACCCACTTACCTGCTCCACCATCCCGCTGCAGTCCCGCTCTCATTGGGGACCATCGGGGCCAGCAGTGCCTCCACTGCTGCCCGCTGCCAGTGCAGCATCACCGACACCCACTGCCCCCTGGTGGTCAGCGCACATCATAGCAAGCGGTCAAACTCCCGGTCCCCCAGTCGAATTCCCAGTTGAACAACTGCCCAAGGGGACAAGTTGTATATTAGGCTTTTATTATATAGGATTTATATTTTTCCATATGAACCACTGTAAGTCTCTTTTTTCCATTCCTGTACATATTGTTCATAACATTTAGAATACAAAACCCCCAGGATAGTGTTCTTGCAGAGCACTTTACATACAGTAGGTGCTTAGTAACTATTGTTTAAATGGAATTATTCTACACAAGAGGCCCGGTGCACAAATTCATACACATTGAAAGAGAATTAATTAGAAGAAATATTTTAATATTGCTATTCACCCTTTCTCTATAATAGAAGTGTCAGAGATTAAAGAAAAGTAGTAAAATGTATATAATAATATATAATTTATTAATAAATAAATAATAACATGATATAACAATAACAAAGACATGATATAAAAACAACAAAAACATGATATAAAAACAACATTGATATAAACAATGACTGATAAATTGATTAAACTTATTCTAATATCTCCCTGTATGCCACATTAAGAGTAAAAACACTTTCAGAGTGCTTGACTAATTTCCCTTGTGATGAAGTATTTAGAACTTTAACTTTTATGTCACACGCTCTTCGAACTCAAGAGAAAGCAACATATAACTGACCATGTCTAAAAACGGGTTTAGGTAGGAATATTCCTACACTGTCTAGAGTTTGTCCTTGTAATTTATTAATTGTCATGGCAAATGCTGGCATCATGGGAAACTGTCTTCGAATAAATTTAAATGGGAGGCCAGTGTCAGATGGGGACAGATAAATTCTTAGAATCAGAACAACCTCTCCTTCTTCAGATCCTGATAATACTTCAGCTTTGATTATGTTAGGTCACAATCTTTTGATAATAAATCTAGTGCCATTACAAAGACCCCATTTACTATTAAGATTTCTCAGTAGCATGATGATTGCACCTACTTTCAATTTTAATTTATGACCCGGCATTCCCAAAGGTATAATACTATTAAGAAATTCGATGGGGCCCTAACCGGTTTGGCTCAGTGGATAGAGCGTCGGCCTGCAGACTCAAGGGTTCCAGGTTCGATTCCAGTCAAGGGTATGTACCTTGGTTGGAGGCACATACCCAGTAGGGAGTGTGCAGGAGGCAGCTGATCCATGTTTCTAACTCTCTATCCCTCTCCCTTCCTCTCTGTAAAAAAATATCAATAAAATATATTTTTTAAAAAACAAAGAAATTCGATGGGAAAATTTTCCTTTGCGGCATCATCCATTGAATCAATGGAATCATCATTCAAATAGGTGTAAAAATTTCCATCGAGTATATCCAAAATTTCTTCATTTAATTTTTGAATGTGCTCATTTTAAGGACAAAGAATTGCACATTTAGATATATTTTTAATATTATCTATAGATATACTATTTCCAAAGGTAGCTTCAATAATAGATCTGTTACAAATCATTTCATGGGGGATTTCAATAATATTCATTCCTAAATGAAAACTGCTATCAAGTTTGCCATCTCCAAGTTTTACTAACCATTCACTATAAGCAGGATCCTCTGATCTCATATTTGTTTTAAGAGAAAAATTTCTGAAACATCCCCAAATACTAAAAAGTACTTTAAACTTGTTTGTACTATGGCTGATTGCATAGCATGTGGCACAACACTGAGACATTGTCGAAAATCCCCTCCAAGGAGAACTTTCCTGCCAAATGCAACATTCAAATTCACAATCTCTCTTAGTAATCTATCTATGGTGTTTATAGCATGATTGGATGCCATGGTGCATTCATCAATAATAAGAAGTTGGGCCTTTTTAATGGTTTTAGTAATTTCACTCTTTATATAGAGTCTATAAATTGAAGTTTCATTTAATGGAATTGGTAATTTATATTGGGAATGAAAGGTTCTTCCACCAAGAAGTAAATTTGCAGCAATTCCTGTAGATGCTGTGGGTAAAACAGTACCACCATGACCTCTAATATAATGTATTAAAACTTTATAAAGATATGTTTTTCCACTACCACCTGGACCATCCAAGAAAAAGCATTTGGGGTGTACAGTTTGATCTTCGATGGCTGAAGTTATAGTCTGAAAGGCTGCCAACTGTTCATTGTTCAGAGAATTTATCAAAACCTCTGCCTGTTGTCATTCGTACTATTCATCACATGTAGTTGTATTTGTTAATAAAGGATGGTCCAGGAGTTTGAAATGTGAACATTTCATTCCATCCAATGTGAATACCTCTTGAATTTCATTAAGGGCATGCATTTCACAGTTCACACGGCCCCTTCTCTTCAGTGTAATTTCCAACAAAAATCTTCAATAAAATGAGATTTATTCTCATCCCATAATTTGTTTGCATCAGAAGGATATCCAAACACACATATGTATGCAAAAAGTTGCCATAGTTGCTTGGGTATATTAAGGATGATCACATTGTCAATCGTATCTTTTCAGATAGTGTCGTCAATTAATAATTCTCCATGTTTAGCAGCTTCACGAAATGTATCATAAATTACACCTCCTTCAGTTCGCAGATCAGCAAAACTTATCGCACCTTTTACATGCAGAAGCAAAAGTCTAAGGTAATATCATTCTGGTTCTCTAAAGCTCACAGTGAACAGCCTACCTAATACTTTATTCCCATCCTTTTGGTGTTTTCTCCACGAAGAATTATTAAACACATAATGTTGTGGAATCTCCCAATAATAATAACTACGCACATCGGAATCTTCTCTATTCAATAAAAACCAAGCCATCAAAGTCGAGTTATGCCTTTTAGCCGATTTGTAACTTCAGTAAAATCATCGGTTTGTCCTGAGGCTAATCTTGTGATTGCCTGAGATTGGTCATGCATTTGCATTGCAAAAAGTCTCCAAACAGCCTCAGGAGCACTCACATACATGGAGTCAATGAAGTCCTGTACTTCATCATGATTGATAATATTTTTCGGAAATTTGAATATTTGCACAATCGTGCCCTTTATCGATGTATTTAAATAAATATTTGACACTATTAATCGATGTGCAGACTTCAACATTTATATGACAGTTATACTTAAGGCACAAATACGAGTTATAAGGGACAATCCAAGTGTTGTTGACAACTTTATTTCTAATTGACATGGTGCTACCAGATCTTCGTTTGTATTTGGGATATCCATCAATATTTCCAATGGTCACATTTTAAAATTCTTTCGGATATCCCTTTGAACATTTTCCATTTTCCATACATGGACTATTTGGATTTTGTATTCCACATGGTCCATGTACCATATTTGGATTTACAATTTGAAAAAGTTGAGGACACTGGTCTTCATCTGGAATTTCTGCCTTAACTATATGATCAATGTCATCTTCCATTCGTAATTTGGACTCACTATCTAATATCAATAATATGTGAGCTTGAGGCAGTCCATGTTTCTGAAATTTAATGACATGAATTTTAGCTGTAACTTTGCCAAATAAATTGAATTTACATATCTCATTTAAAAGAGCGTTCAGCTTAATATTAAAAACACTGGTTACCAACTCAGGTCTGTTTTCAACATTTTGCCAGCATTGTAAATTGTTTGTAATATCTGCCCATTTTTGGTTGCACGTCATGGTTATAAATAAATCGGGCTTGCCAACAGCAAGCTGACCAAGGGTCGATTCTGCGAGAAATAGGGCTCCCACCTCCCTGATGTCAGAGTCCGGGGTGCAGGTGAACAGGATTTGGGGCTGTCAGGGTGTGGAGAGAAAGCTGACCAATACCCCGTGAGGAATGGGGCTCCCACCTCCCTGCTGTCAGGATCATGGGTGCAGGTGAAAGGGATTTGGGGCTGTCAGGGCGTGGACAGCAAGGTCTGGGTCAGTGCTCATCATAGCTACCAGCTGGTCGTCTGGTCATTGGTCATTCTGGTCATTACACCCTAACAGTTTCTGGGCTTTTATTATATAGGATGGTTGAGCCACATTGGTAGAATAACCACTAATAAACACATGAGTTTATAATTAATGTTTGTGATATTTCCTGTAAACTGGAAAAGCTTAGATTTGTTTTAGCTGTGGCCTTTTGAGAAATGTTTATATGAACTCCAAATATCAAACTGTGTCCTATTGTTAAAACAAAATCATATTTCTAGTCAACTTGATGTTTAAAATTAAAAAAGGGAAATGCTAAGTATAATGAGTATGAATAGGTTAAAACATTTTTTTTTTTTTAAGTTAGAACCAAAATTGGTACAAATAAGTAGAAATGGGATGTTCCTTTGGCTGAACTGGATTCTTTTACCAAGTTGTTCAACATATTCTTTGAGAAATGCTGTATGTTCTCGGTGTTTGTATTAGTTTGTGCAATGTATCTTCTTTGTTTATCTTAGATGTTCCTTTCTTTCTTTGGGTTTTAATTTTTTTTAACTTTTAATCTTTCATTTTTCTTAAAACATTATTTGCTGTGTTTATTGCCCCTTCTAATATGATTTTTTTATGTCTAATTTTTTAGTTCTGTCACCTTATTTTTTACTTTTTCTAATTCTGATATATGTCATTCATTTATATCTTACTAGAGGCTCGGTGCACGAATTCATGCACAGGTGGGGTCCAGCCAGCCCTCCCCGATCAGGGCCAATCGGGCCAGGCCAGCTGTGGGGAGGGAATGCAGGAGGTTGGCTGGCCAGCCCCACCATCAATCAGGGTAGGGGGGCCAGTTGGGGGTGGGGCCGGCCGTGGGGAGGGGTCACAGGTGGTTGGCCACCTGGCCTTCCCCCAATTGGGGTAGGGAGGGCTGACCAGGGGTGGGTCCAGCTGGGTGGAGGGGCCCCAGGCAGTCGTCAGGCCGGCCCTGCCCCCTGGTTGAACTCCCATCAAACTCCCAGTTGAGGGGACAATTTGTATATTATCCTTTTATTATATAGGATAGGATGTTATATTATAAATATGGTGGAAAATTTAATAGTAATAAAATATATATATATAAAATATGGTGGTTCGTTTTCTAAGATTTTCTAGTTCTGTTTCTCTTTCCCACATTCACGTGGACATCCTCTTTCTTTTCTTGTTATTGTCTCTATCCTGACCAAATTTGATTCTACGCCAGAAAGTTTCTTCCCTATATGGGGCCCTAACCTGGACAGAAATCCTGGATAATTAGTTTCAAGCGTGCATAGGGGCTAACCAGTTCCAGCTCCTTAAACCTTAATGTTGGGTCCTTGCACTCACCCACTATAGGAACAGGAGAAACCCTTCCAAGTTTAGCTGCTCTTCTCTACTTGATCCAACACACTATCCAGTAAATACTTGTTGGTTATTTTGTGGGTTCCTGTGCTCAGGTCCTTCAGTTACCCTGTTGTTTTCTTCTTGTAATGAAAATGTTGGTGCCATACGTTTTTTGTGGCTGTTGATAGTTTTTCCCCATTTGTTTATGCTACCAAACTAAAGGGGTTCATTGGCCTGCACACATCTAACCCTAATCAAAAGTGAACAAGAGTTTGCAGCCAAGAAAGTAAAGCTTTATTTTTAAGGAAATAGTGCCAAACCTGGAGTCACAGGTGAGGCTGTGCTCAAAAACCTGGCTCCCCATGGCTTCTAGGGGGTGGGTTATATAGGGGACAAATCATTAATCATGGTAGAGTTAAGGTTGTGGTCTCTAGTGATTGGTCAGCACTAGAGTAGGGGTAGGAGATCTTGCCTGATGTCAGCTATGGTGTTGATCTGCTTGGTTTCACAAGGGTGTGATCAGTGGGGTGCTTCCACTTTTCTGGGTCTGGAGCTGAAACACAACTGAGGCTCTAGTTACACTGTAGCTCTATCTCTATGATCAACAGGCCTCAGGCTTTGTTACTAAGATTATTTGATGCTGATCATCAGAACCTCATTATCCTGAAGGCATCCTATATAATAAAAGGCTAATATGCAAATAGACTGAACAGTGGAATGACCAGTCGCTATGATGTGCACTGACCACCAGGGGGCAGATGCTCAACACAGGAGCTGTCCCCTGGTGGTCAATATGCTCCCACAGGAGGAGCGCCGCTCAGCCAGAAGCTGGGCTCATGGCTGGCAAGCACAATGGTGGTGACAGGAGCTTCTCCTTTCTCCTGCCTCCGCGACAGCGCTAAGGATATCCGACTGACAGCTTAAGCCCGCTCCCCTAAGCTGGCAGTCAGACATCCCCCAAGGACTCCCAGACTGAGAGAGGGCACAGGACAGGCTGAGGGACCCCTCCCCTCCAAGTGCACAAATTTCGTGCACTGAGCCTCTAGTAATGAATAAGGGAGTGGACGTGCAAGGGAGTAGGAAGTGAGTGAGTTACAGTGCAAGAGGAGGCTAGTTTGAATCAAAAGGAAAGAAAGGAGAAAATCTCATATTAAAGAATGAAGTTTCTGCGTTGTTACATTTATATTTTGAAGTTCAAAGAAATGGCTTGTAACCTAGTTTTAGTGTAAATATTGACTGAGTTTTTTTATATTCCTTTCTATTTGTCACCATATTCAAAGAACTTCCCAGAACATGCTGATAGGTAGGAAGTCAGACAGGAGTAGCTGGGGCAGGGCCTACCCTGGAGTCCTGAATAGGGGTGGGACCAACATGGCTTCAGACCACCCTCTATGGGTGGCCCAGCAGACTGCCAGCAGGCAGGTTCGGAGCCAGCTGGCTCTTAGCACAGCTCAGAGGAAAATGACATGAACTCAATGCCAATACAACCTTACTAGGGCCCCGGACTAATTATAATAAAATTTGTATTTCAGTTTTTACCTGGTTCCAGTGGCTTTTTCTGTATACACGATGGGTAGGGGCATGCCCAGAAGAAATATAGTTTCTACCAGTCATCCCTGAATGCTAATGAAAGGCTCCCACACAGAAAATCTCCCTTTTAAACCCAGAAGTTGGGAGCCATGTGCTCTCTCTCTCTCTCTCTCTCTCTCTCTCTCTCTCTCTCTCTCTCTCTTTCTCACTTGTGTGCATGCTCTACTCCCAAGGAGCAGGCACATGCCATTCCTTTCCCCTTCCCTTCCCCCACCGGCACATATCCCCCAACCTCTAAGGGGCCCCATGAGACTTACAACCAGGTGAGGCAATAGGCAGCTGCAGCGCATTCTGAGCTAACCCCTGAACCTGTCCCCAAGGCCCCCTTTTCTCTGACTTCCCAGTGAGCAAAAGTTTATTTAAGTCAAGTAGTGCCAAACTGGAAGTGGTTAGGAGCACTCCACCAATAGGAGCAAAGGGGAGGAGCTTCATAGAGAAGAAGAAGAAGAAGAAGTAAAGCAAGGAAATTATTTCATTGACTGTAACTTAAGGTTGCCTTATTTGGAAAATCCTAGCTGACTGTGATTGGTTGTCCTTAAGGTTTCAATCTTAACCCTAAGGCAATACGGGCTTAGTGTCTGGTTTTCGTAGATAAGCTACTGAGGCATTACAGACACCTCGGCCCATAATTGCCCCTTTGTTTAATTAATTTAACAAGGTTTCCTCCCTTGTCCTGATTTTTTTAAGGGTTTTCTGAAACACAAAGTTTCCTAAAAAAAAAAAAAAAAAAAATGACCCATTTTCCTCTTTAGATTCCCTCCCCCTCTGCTTTTTCTATAAGTTTCACCATGTAAGATAACTGGTACACAAGCCTTAAATGGGTATTTGTTGGTGGCTGTCCTGAAATTCTCAACTGGAGAGACAGCAACTGTCTGCATTGGTGCATTCCTCTCAGCAATTCTCCCCACCAGATCTCAAGCTACATTATCTCAAGGAGCACAGTTCTCTTCCGGGAGTTGAAATGGCCAAGGGAATCCACATCATGATCTTGTCCTGAAATTATTCCAATAAATGAGTTCCCTTCTTCATAGCCAAACTTCAGCAAGTTTAGCTTTTGATTAATTTAATACCTGGTAATAAAAAGCATAGTGCATCAAAAGCTACTCCATTTGTTCCTTTACCCAGAAGAACAGTTCTTAAAAAACATCTAAAATTATAAAGTTACTTTTTTTTCCTGATCTTTAACATACAATTCACCTTTCCATGTCAATTTTATAATTAGTAAAATGGGGGATAGTAATATTGTCCACGTGATCTTTAACATACAATTCAGACCTAAGAACTCTGACTTTATTATTATTATTACTTTAATATATTATATTGATTTTAGAGAAGAAGGGAGATAGAGAGAGAGATAGAAACATCAATGATGAGAGAGAATCATTGATTGGCTGCCTCCTGCATGCCCCACACTGGGGATCAAGCCCAAAACCTGGCCATGTGTCCTGACCAGAAATCAAACCATGACCTCCTAGTTCATAGACCAATGCTCAATCACTGAGTCACTGGGGCCAAGCATGGAATACTGACTTTAGAATTTTTCTCTTAACTACAATGCTAAGCACTTCTAGAATTTAAAACCCAAATCTGAGTAGTTTCTCCCTACTTTTAGCCACAATCTATATATATATATATATAAGCCTAAGCAACCATCACAACCAAACGAACAACTGAACAGGCTGTATGGGGCGACCAGGCCAGCAGGGGGGTTAGTGAGGGGTGACCAAACAACTGAACAGCAGACTCTGTGGGGCAACCAGGCTTGCCGGGGGGGGGGGGGGGAAGGGCGGGGGCGGCAGTTGGGGGTGACCAGGCTGGCAGGGGGGGGCAGTAAGGGGCAACCAGGCCAGCGGGGGGGGGGGGGGGCAGTTAGGAGTGACCAGGCCAGCAGGGGTGCAGTTGGGCGCAACCAGGCTGGCAGGGGCGGGGGGGAGGGCACTAAGGGGTGACCAGGCTGGCAGGGGAGCAGTTAGGGGCAACCAGGCCAGCAGGGGAGCAGTTGTGGGTGATCAGGCAGGCAGGCAGGTGAGCAGTTAGGGGCGAGTGGTCCCGGATTGTGAGAGGGAGGTCTGACTGCCAGTTTAGGCCTGATCCCCAGGATTGGGCCCAAACCGGCAGTCGGACATCCCCCGAGGGGTCCCAGATTGGAGAGGGTGCAGGCTGGGCTGAGGGGGACCACCCCCTGTGCACGAATTTTGTGCACCGGGCCTCTAGTATAATATAAATATTCAAAATTCCCTTAAATTGTGTGGTATGTAGTCCAGTCTCTTAACAGTTCCTTTTTTTTCAATCTTTATTGTTGAAAGCATTATATATGTCCCCCTTTTTCCCACTGATCCCTTGTAGCCCACCCCTGCCTCAGGCCTTAACCTTAACACTATTGTATGTCTCCATGGATTATGCATATATGCATACAAGTTCTTTGGTTGATCTCTTCCAACCCACCCATCCCCACCATCCCTCTGAAATTTGATAGTCTGTTCCATGCTTCTATGTCTCTGGATATATTTTGGTCATCAGTTTATTTTGTTCAATAAATTCCACTAATGAGTGAGATCATATGATACTTGTCTTTTTCTGACTAACTTATTTCACTTAGCATGATACTCTCCAGGTCCCTCCATGCTATCTCAAAAGGTAAGAGATCCTTTTTTTTTTTTTTTAATGCTGCATAGTATTCCATGGTGTAAATGTACCACAGCTTTTTTATTCATTCATTTACTGATGGGCACTTGGGCTGTTTCCAGATCTTAGCTATTGTAAATTGTACTGCTATGAACATAAGGGTGCATATATTCTTTCTGATTGGTGTTTCAGGTTTCTTAGGATATAGTCCTAGAAGTAGATCACTGGGTCAAATGGCAGATCCATTTTTAATTTTTTGAGGAAACTCCATACTATTTTCCATAATGTCTGCACCAGTCTGCACTGCCACCAGCAGTGTACTAGGGTTCCCTTTTCTCCACATCCTCACCAGCACTGGTCATTGGTTGATTTGTTGACGGTAGCCATTCTGACAGGTGTGATGTAATACCTCATTGTCATTTTAATTTTCATCTCTCTGATGATTAGTGGCTTTGAGCATTTTTTTCACTGCCTTCTGGGAGTCCCCTTTGGAGAAGTGTCTATTTAGGTCCTTTGCCTTAAAGTTACTTTTTAAATGGTTCCAATGTTTATAAATAAAATGTACGCATAAATAATTCTGAAGGTTCCAGATGAAGTCAACTTCAATCAACTGCCAAATAAATACTAAAAATATTACAAATTGGTATTCTTTAGGTAGAGGAAGAAGAAGAAAAAGGTAAAGATAAAAATTATGCACAACAAATACATATCTATCAACAAGTGATTCTAAAAATCAAGTGAATAAAAAATCTGATGAACAGAATAAACTGGTGAATATAATAGAATCAGGAGCATAGAAACGGAGTGGACTGACAATTCTCAGGGGGAAAGGGGTGTGGGGGGTGCGGGAAGAGACTGGATAAAAATCGTACACCTATGGATGAGGACAGTGGGCAAGGAGGTAAGGGCAGAGGGTGGGATGGGAACAGGGTGGAGGGGAGCTATGGGGGGGAAAGAGGAACAATTGTAATAATCTGAACAATAAAGATTTATTTAAAAAAATAAGAAAAAAACATTTTATAAAATGGTTTTAAGTTATCCATTAATTTCTGACAGCTGGCTTTGAAATAAGACATAATCATACCATGTAAAAACTAAAAATAATAATGCGTACATTTGTATAGTCATTCACAATGTTACTGGACTAAATGGGTCTGTTTGCCTGTGCACATAAAGCCCAATACGACACAAACAGGAGCTCGTAGTAAAGACAGTAAGGATGTATTTCAGGAAGCGGCCCATGCTCAAACACCTGCCTCCCCAGCGGCTTCCAAGGGCTGGGTTATATAGGGGAAAATCAATAATCTTGTTGACTAAGGAAGTTCGTATTACAGTCCGCATTAGATATTACCTGAAAGGAAGGGAGCAAACAGGACCAGCTCCGTGCTTTTCAGTCACCCCAGGAAGTAACTGGCACCGTTCCACCAGATTAAGGGGTGGGAGGGGTAAAACCCGAAGGGAAGTGTCTTCCACTGAGAGCATGCACAGTGGAAGACAAGATGGCACGCGGGACAAGCGCATGTGGCGTATGACTAAGTAGAACTATGCGACATGTGCAGTGAAAGCTAAAATGCCGACCATAAAGGAGGAGGGTTCTTGCCTGTGAAAATCTGGGTAAAAAGATTGGATAGGCCGGGCCAGTGTGGTTGAATGTCAACCTATGAACCAGGAGGTCACTGTTCACTTCCCGGTCAGAGCACATGTTCCAATTATGCCCCAATTGATTGATTATCTGTCTAGACTTAGTGGGACAAACACAGGTGACCAGGGGTCAGCAATAACGGCCTATCCCCTGGTGCTTCAATGTCTAGACAGCTGAGCCGAACCGGAACACATGACACATAAGACAGAACTAGTATGCAATCACACAGGGCTTATTTACCTATTCCTAGTGGGTCCTAGGCTCCTGCAAAGGCCACCCGGCGATGCACACTGAAGGACCGACGACAAAAACAGAGACAGGCAGGCGGCCGCAGTTGGTTCAGGCTCACACAGCAGAGCAGTCAGGGGCTCGTCTCTCAGAGCAACGTGGAGTCCTCCTCTTACCGGGCAGGAGACGTCGACTGAAGAAGGTCCGGTGCTTGTATAGCCGGTAGTAAACAACTTGTGTCTTACCAGTGTGGGCCAGATGGTATGCCTTATGCTAGGAGCTTTCACCATGTTTATAACATTTTGGAAGTTACAGAGTACTGGGGTCTCCACACAGCAAACATTTCACACAATAATCATTTCACACATTAGAGGGGTTTTCTTATGACCATAACATTATAACAGCACATGCCTGGGTTGAGACTTGATCCCCACTGTGGGATGTGCAGGAGGCAGCCAATTGATGATTATCTCTCATCATTGATGTTTCTAACTCCCTCTCCCTCTCCCTTCATCTCTAAAATCAATAAAAATACGTTAAAAAAAAAAAGATTGGAAAGGATAAGGGCATAGAACCCTGAAAAATCCAGGAGAAGTATTGGATAGAGAGAAAGGCGCCAGCACAGGCCCAGGAAAAGCCAGGGAAGAGATTGGGTAGTTTCAAAGAAAGCCTGCTCTTTCCCCAACGCCCAAAATATATAGAAGTTGAACAAAGGCCTGTCTCCATGGCAGCTACACCATCCAGAGCACAAGTCCCCCTGACTGCAGCCTAGGCACCATCGAGTCTTGTCAACAGACATGTAGGTGGGGAAATGAGGCACAGAGAGGTTAAGTAACTTGCCCGATGCCACACAGCTAAGAATTTTAATCAGCCAGGAGCAGAGATTGAGCTGGACTACTAGAGCCTTAAGAAACAGGAATTTTGGGGGGTGAAAAAGACAGGTTTTAGGAAATTTGAGAAATTTTGGAAATTGAGGGGACCATGAAGAAAGTACGGGACTGCAGAGCAGCAGAGGGTATATTTCCATAGAATGGGGGAGCTGAAAAGCTGCCACAGGTACATTTCCCTAGAATGAGGGAGCTGGGAACAGCAAAAGGTCTATATTTACAAAATAAAGGGAAGGAAGCCCTTCATCCAGAGGGATAGGAAGAAAGCCCAAAGGGAATAGGAAAACAATAGGAAGGAGGGGGGGGGAACCTCACATGTCCCACGTGAGGTTCAACCCTTGAGCCCAGGAGTTATTATAGCAGTGATGGCGAACCTATGACACGCGTGTCAGCACTGACACGCGTAGCCATTTCTGATGACACACGGCCACTGAGGCGGCCACATCCCGAGGATGAAACAATTGCTGCTCCTGAGGATGAAACATTTGCGAAATAATGTTTTTTCCTCAAAGTGACACACTACCCGAGTTATGCTCAGTTTTTTGGCGAAGTTTGACACACCAAGCTCAAAAGGTTGCCCATCACTGTACTATAGTAACCAGTCTAAGGGAATAGTGACCAAAAGAGGGGATATCAAGGCACCAGGATCTGGTCTGGTCATCCCTAACTGCCCTCCCCTGTAGGCCTGGTCCCCACTCCCCCAACTGCCCTCCCCTGCAGGCCTGGTCACCCCTAACTGCCCTCCCCTGCCGGCCATCTTGTGGTCACCATATTTGACCACATAGGGGCAGCCTTTATAAGCCATAGGGAAAGGGAACCCAGTGGGACCCTTTCCCCCTCCCCACGTGGAAGTCCATTCTGTGGGACTCTTCCCCGTCCCCACGTGGGAGTCTGTACTTGTTCTTCAATAAATCTCCACCTTTGCTCTACTACCCTCTGTCCATGGATTCATTCTTCGGCTCTGGTGGACAAAGAATCTGGGTTCCAGTCCAAATATTCTGTATCACTTAGGTTCTGGGGGTGATGGCACTGCAGACCTGGGTTCTGACCTTCCTGGGCCCAGTGGGCAGAAGTGAGGGCCTGTGGCCCCAGAAGCTGGACTTCTTCCTCAGAAAGACAGAGCTGAACCACCTTGTCATGGATGAAACATCGGGCATTGAAAGGAGTTTTTAGGGGTAAAATAGGCAGGTTTAGAAAATTTTAGGAATTAGGGGGTCCATGGAAAAAGCACAGGACTCAGAGCTGAAGAAGGTACATTTCCACAGAATAAGGGAGCTCAATGAGGCCAGTTTGAATCAAAAGGAAAGAAAGGAGAAAAGGTCAGAGTAAAAAGATGATGTTTTCAACAATACTTTTATATACATACTAGAGGCCCGGTGCACAAAATTTATGCACGGGGGGGGGGGGGGGGGGGGGAGTGTCCCTCAGCCCAGCCTGCACCCTCTCCAATCTAGGATCCCTCAGACATCCCTTTCACAATCCAGGACTGCTGGCTCCCAACTGCTCGCCTGCCTGCCAGCCTAATCACCCCCTAACCACTCCCCTGCCAGCCTGATCGACTCCTAACTGTTCCCCTTCCAGCCTGATTGCCCCCAACTGCCCTCCCCTGCCAGCCTGATTTCCCCCAACTGCTCTCCCCTGCAGACCTGCCCCCCCACAACTACCCTCCCTTGCAGGCCTGGTCGCCCCCAACTGCCCTCCCCTGCCAGCCTGATTTCCCCCAACTGCTCTCCCCTGCAGACCTGCCCCCCCACAACTACCCTCCCTTGCAGGCCTGGTCGCCCCCAACTGCCCTCCCCTGCAGGCCTGGTTGCCCCCAACTGCCCTCCCCTGCAGGCCTGGTCACCCCTAACTGCCCTCCCCTGCAGGCCTGGTCGCCCCTAACTGCCCTCCCCTGCAGGCCTGGTCACCCCTAACTGCCCGCTCCTTCAAGCCTGGTCACCCCCAACTACCTCCCCTGCTGGTCTGGTCACCCCTAACTGCCCTCCCCTGCAGGCCTGGTCCCCCCCAACTGCCCTCCCCTGCAGGCCTGGTCACCCCTAACTGCCCTCCCTTGCCAGCCTGGTCACCCCCAACTGCCCTCCCCTTAAAGCCTGGTCACCCCCAACTGCCTCCCCTGCTGGTCTGGTCACCCCTAACTGTCCTCCCCTGTAGGCCTGGTCCCCCCCCCAACTGCCCTCCCCTTAAAGCCTGGTCACCCCCAACTGCCTCCCCTGCTGGTCTGGTCACCCCTAACTGTCCTCCCCTGTAGGCCTGGTCCCCCCCCCAACTGCCCTCCCCTTAAAGCCTGGTCACCCCCAACTGCCTCCCCTGCTGGTCTGGTCACCCCTAACTGTCCTCCCCTGTAGGCCTGGTCCCCCCCCAAACTGCCCTCCCCTTAAAGCCTGGTCACCCCCAACTGCCTCCCCTGCTGGTCTGGTCACCCCTAACTGTCCTCCCCTGTAGGCCTGGTCCCCCCCCAAACTGCCCTCCCCTTAAAGCCTGGTCACCCCCAACTGCCTCCCCTGCTGGTCTGGTCACCCCTAACTGTCCTCCCCTGTAGGCCTGGTCCCCCCCCCCAACTGCCCTCCCCTGCAGGCCTGGTCACCCCTAACTGCCCTCCCCTGCCGGCCATCTTGTGGTCACCATATTTTACCACATAGGGGCAGCCATCTTGGACCCCATGGTGGTGGCCATCTTTGACCACATGGAGGCGGCCATCTTGTGTGATGGTGTGGGGGTCAATTTGCATATTACCTCTTTATTATATAGGATTTTATTTTATTTTTAATTCTATATTCTATTTAATGATTATTTTATGAGAGTCTCTCATGTGTCAGGCACTAAGATAGGAACAGGGGGTATAATGAAGGATAAGAGGCTTTAACAACCCATTGTGACCAGAGCATCATCACTCTTTAAAACATAAATAAACTGTCAGAAAGATTAAGCAATTTGCCCAAATCACTGAAAGATAAATTGATAACTGAGCTAGAATTAGTATTTACTCTTTGAGACTATGATTTCATACCAACTACAAATATTCCTATTGGATCATTTGCTCTAATAATCTGACTATATATCTGTCAATTTAAGAAACATCCAGACCTGTAAAGAGTTTACTTGAGCCAAACTGATGCTGTATGCCAGGGAACAAGATTTCAAATTCTCAGTTTTTTCAGTTTCTTTTATGCATCTAAGGTTAAGGAGGGGACATAAGGAAGATTACAGGAAGGTGGAACAAAGAAAGGCCAGGATTGGATTATAAAATAGTTAAGATTATGTACTCCCTTGCCAGGAAGGGTCTAGAAAGGCGGTTCATGCATTAGAAGGAGGGGTCTGAAAAGAGTCATTTCATAGGTGTGTTCACCTGGATGCACAAAAACAATGGGCAGGGCATGCTTAAGGCAAAGATAAGCCTTTTACTAACTAAGTTATATGCCTGGGGTAAGACTACCCACCTGGACCCCCAGTTAAGAATTTATGATCAGATCATCCTGGGAGGTTACTTTCCACAGAGCCCCTTTTTTTATCCACATATTTATATTTTTCTCATCCACAACAAAATCAAAAGTAACACTGCTGACTGCAAAAAAAAAAAAAAAATCTGCTTTTACTTGAAACCAAATTTTTATGTAGATTTGTGCCTCTAGTATAAAAACATTTTTTATACACAATCTCATGAACACAAATTCTCAATTCTAAATTGGCAAGCTTTGGTCTATGCCATGTTTGGGTACTTTGGGGAGAAAGTAATTGAGGGAAGAGAGACTTTTATCCCTGAACTGGATTTGTTAATCCAAAACTATTCCGGCGCTCATTACCTTTTCAGTGATTCACCAGCCTGTCGGTCTACTGTAGAAATAAAAGCTGCATTTATTTTTCTTTCTTTGATCTCCCCTTCTTAATTGCCATATTGACAAAAAAAGAAAAAAGGAAAATAAGAAAGAAACAGTTGTTTGCTTCCAAATTCTCTGGAGCACTAGCCAAATTAATCCTTTTGTTTGTGTTTCTCCAGTTCCAGAAACAAGTAGCATGCAAAGTAGCAAGAGACTCCCTTAAGAGGCAACAAAAAGAAGATGCCTAGACATTAATCTTGACTGGGAGAGCCCTGCATTCATTTGCACCTTACTTTGGAAACAGCCCTGAGGTTATGAGGAGAGGGGTGTGTGGGGGGTGGGGGGTGGGGGGGCTGTAGAAGTAATAACTAGGGCTGGGTTAAGAAGTAAGCCTGCTTGGCAGTTCTCTAGGGTGTCAGTCTGTAAAAGAAAGCTGGTAAACACTGTTAATCTTTTCCTCTTAGACCATTTCGCCTTCTTTCTTGATCTGTTATCCAGAAAGACTATACCTCTGGTCTGAGTGATGAATCAGGATCTGTGTAAACTAATCTTGATGTCTCATGTTTTTTTAAAGATACTTTCATTTCCAGCCTCCCTTGCAGCTACCGGTAACTATTTGACCCAATTCTGTAAAACACTGTGAAAGAAATAAAATGTTAGAGTAGTGCTGCCTGGTGCTGTTACTGGAGAAGTCAGTGAGTACAATTTCCCCGACATTAGTGGAAGTGGAGTTCTTGTGATATCTTTAGAAAATGAATTTTCTAAGACTGGCACAGGAGAATGAATGGACTCTATTTGTGTTGAATTATATCCCTTGGTGTATAAAGTTCCATTGTCTGCAAACCAGTCCTGGAAAATGTACAGCGGGGGCTCAGTAGAGCTGAAAGCAGGACCAGTGTCCAGAGTCTCTGTTTCATGGTGAAGTTGAGTCCAATGTAGCATCAGGCTAGATTCAGTCCATCAGTCCATTGTGTGGGTCCCACATGGCTGTGGACCACATGGGCAAGTGCAAGGGAGTGTGCCCCCTGCACCTGGGGTCCCAGGAGTATAGGCAAGCAGGAGAGGCAAGAGAGCAAGAGAGAGGGAACTCCCTTTGTTCAAATCTTCCCACATTTGCAGTGGCCACACCTATTTTGGCCACTGACTTGTTCCCAGATGTGACTGACAGCTATGCATCTTCTTACATCACCCAGACTTTCCTGGGCATGCATCTATTGTCCAGCCCCTTTCCCCAGTGATCTGCAGGGAACAGACTCAACTTTCTGGCAAAGCCATATAAATGGCATGTCTATATTATTTAGTCTTCCCTTTATTTATTTCCTGTTATTTAATAACCAAGTTATAACAGTATCAGTACCACTTTTTCTTCTTTCTCATTTATGAAACTGTTGTGATGTTGTGGCCACACCAGAGGTGAGGAGAAAAGCATTCCAGAAGAGATGAGACATAAATGTTAGGTAGAAACTATCAAAGTGAAGAGGGTAGGGAGTAGGGGTCCAGGCAGAAAGAATACTCTACATAAATGCCCAGAGGCAAGAAACAGCATGGAAGCTTAAAGAAAATATAAGAAACTTAGTATGACCAAATTATAAAGCATAACGCTGGGAATAGTAAAAACTAAATTGGAGAGATAGACAATGATCAGATCACGAAGGGCCCTGACACTGTTTATTTATGTTTTAAAAATATAAGGAGTTTATATTTTTAAAAGAAAAAAGTCAATGAGAGATTCTGAAAGCTTTTAATTAGCATAGTGATAGGATTAGATTAAGACCTGAGAGGCAGAATATATGGAACATTGTTAGGGCCTGGGGAAACATTGAAGTTACTATTATAATAATTTTGTTCAATGATGATGTTGTAGAAGACCGAATAAACCCAAGCGATGCTTAGAGAAATGGAGTTACACGGTTTTATTACGCCGGCAGTCTCAGAGGAGTTGCCTCCAAAGTCTGAGCAAACCAATATGGTGGAAGCTCTTCTTTTATCCCCTTTGGTTTCTTTGTCCCCCAAATATGGATGGGGACTTCTGAACCTTTCGTGGGCTTTGCAAAAAACCCCGTGGGTTGGGATAGGGGTCTTGAGGTCATATATAAGGGCTTGGCCTGGCACCAGCGCTGATAAACCCCTCCAGGGATTGTGTATTGTTCATGGTTTATGGTCTCTGTGAAATGTGAGCATTTAGGTAACAGGTCTTGCAAGACCAGATTGTGGAGAAAGGGGCAGTGACTTAATTATAGGTTATCAAGAATGTACATTAGGTTACTGGCACAGGTTCAGATTGCTAGTCCCACCAGACATCAGGGTTACATTGGAATTAGCCTTTTAGCCTTCTCAATAACAGTGGTAATGGAGAGAATTGGATGGAATGTACAAATAGTTAGAAAGCAAAATAAATAGAAGTCTGACAGTGAATAAATGTAGAGGAAAAGACAAAAATTAGGATTACCTCCCAGTTGCTTCTTCCGGCAACTGTGTAGATGTAAGTGATGTCAATCCCTACAAGGGGAAAGGCAGGGTGAAGACCAGGTTCAAGGGGAATTTGAAGTTTTGTGAACCATCCAAGGAGAGATAGAAACCTGAGACAACGGAGTGAGAGTGGAATGGACACAAGCATGTAGGCCAGGATAGGTTTAATGAATTTTTGGACAATAGGAAGAATTTTGGTGTGACTAAAGCAGAAATGTGGAAGAATCCTGAAACAGCCCACTTTACTGCACCTGAAACACATTCAGAGAAACAAGGCAGATTCTTGGACTCCACCATTAGGAGATTTCTCCCGAGGATGCAAGGCCTAGGATCAAAAATCTGCATATTTAATAGGAATCCTATTCTAATCATTATTAAGCATGCAAATGAACTAAGAATCATACTTGGAGAAATACTGATTTAAAGGGGAAGACAAAGACATGAAAAAACTTAGAGAGATAGAAAGAGAATCAAAATAGTGTGATGTAAGGAAAGGGTAGGGGCATTTTAGAAATTGGAGTCAATCAGCAGTACTAAAATTAGAACAGAGCTATGTTGAATTTTGTTTTAGTAATCTAAGATCGAAAACACTGTCAAATGCAAGGGTTGGAGCCCCAAATAAAAGAAGGAAGAGTTGGATGTTTTCTTGTATGTTTTTCTGACATTTAGTTGCCACTCACTAGTTACTAATAAATATTTAAAGTCCTTTTTTTTTCAAATATCCTATTATTTTTTTCTCATAAACTGTTTTTAAATTTTACTGAAAATACTTCAAGTTTTTCCCTTTAATTATAAAATTAAGAATCACAAATATCAATATGAAAGGGAATAAAGAGTGGCAGAATATGCCACCCTAAAATATGCCTCTTTGAAATTGAATTATTTTGAGCTGATTATTTTGAGAAACTGCAGACACAGGAGGAACTCTGAAAATAAAGTAGAAGTTACTAGTTTATAAGGAAAATTTACATTGATTAAGGGTATAAGGGTGTTACATGCTGTTGGGTTGGCTCTGCCTCCTGGTGACCCTATGAATGAGTGATGTTCAAAATGTTCTGTTAACAGCCCTGCTCAGCTCCTGCAGACTCGTGCCTGTGGCTTTTATGAAGTCAATCCATCTCATATTTGATCTTCCTCTTTTCCTGTACCTTCTATTTTTCCCAGCATCATTGTCTTTTCCAAAGAATCCTGCCTTCTCATGAGTTCCCGAAGTAGGAAATCTTCAATTTTGTCCAAGAAGAAAAGCATGATTCACTAGAAACTCTTATCAATGGAAAAGGCACCCATTTAAATCTATATAACAAAACTTACACTGTTTACCATACTTTTCCTGGTCATCTCCCTATAACTTGCCTCCTTCACACCCTTCCCCCTTTTGTCTTTAACTAAACATGGTATTTAAGCCTGAATCCTAAACCACATCTGAGAGTTACTCATTTTTCCCTGGGTTATCGCCCATGTATACAAGCTATACCTGTTAATAAATTTCTGTTTGTTTTCTCTTGTTAGTCTGTCTTTTTTTTTACAGGGACACCAGGCCAAGAACTAAGGAAAATTATTTTTTCTTTCCCTACAGAATGCAGGATTGATATTACAGATAAATAGCAGAAAATTATATATTCTATTACTGAGAAAAAGGTACATAATTGGCATAGGGCATGTGAAGCAGGAATTTTGGGGCAACATAGGCAGGCTTAGGGATTTTTTTTAATTGGGGTCCATGGGAAAAAACACAGAGCCACAGACCGGGAGAAGGTACATTTCCATAACACAAGAAAGCCTGGTGCAGTTACATCTCCATAACACAAGGGAGGCAGCAACAGGTATATTTCCATAAGACAAGGGAACTGGAAGTAACCAAGAAAGGTCTATACTTACAAAATAAAGAGAAGGAAGCCCTTCATTCATTCATTCAGAAGAAGAAAGCCCAAAGGGAATAGGAAAATAATAAGGAAGGAGCGGGGAGACCCTCACATGTGCCATGTGAGGTTCAACCTTTGAGCCCAGGAGTTACTATAGTAACCAGTCTAAGGGAATAGTGACCAATCAGAGGGGATATCAAGGCACCAGGATCTGCAGCCTTTATAAGCCGTAGGGAAAGGGAACTCAGTGGGACCCTTTCCCCCTCCCTATGTGGGAGTCCATTCTGTGGGATCTTTCCCTCTCCCCATGTGGGAGACTATACTTGTTCTTCAATAAATCTTCACCTTTGCTATACCACTTTCTGTCCGTGAATTCATTCTTCGATTCCGGCGGACAAAGAATCTGGGTTCTAGTCCAAAAATTCGGTATCACATGCAAACTGATTATTTGATTAATTTTGATAAACAGATGATGTACTTTAAATTTGACCTCTGATTATAAAACAAAAATATTGTGCTTGTGGGAGAAAAGAATCCAAGGACATATAAGAATAACAAAATCAAAATCTAGTCTCAATAGACTCATATTCATGAAGTAAAGTCCATAAACTAAGGCATTAATATCCTATGATATATCATATGAGGATAAAAAGAAGCTATAAAGGAAATTATGAGACTTTCTACTTGGAAATAAATTAAGAAGGTACACAGAAAGTCCAACTTTTAAAAAGCAAATCTTGCTGAAACCGGTTTGGCTCAGTGGATAGAGCGTCAGCCTGCGGACTGAAGGGTCCCAGGCTCAATTCCAGTCAAGGGCACGTACCTTGGTTGCAGGCACATTCCCAATGAGGGGTGTGCAGGAGGCAGCTGATCGTTGTTTCTAACTCTCTATCCCTCTCCTTTCCTCTCTGTAAAAAATCAATAAAATATATATATTTTTAAAAGCAAATCTTTTTACTTATGAAACAAAACATCTAATAATGATGCATTAAAAAAAGTGATAGGAAGGGGGGGAAGTGACAGAAAGGAGTTGTAAAATACAGTCCATTTGTATTAGAGATTAATTAATTTAAATCAAGTATATATAGATGCTAAATTCTGATACATGAAAGATAAAAGTAAAATTACACAAGTTCCCTTTGTGCAAGTGAGCCCAATAATAATACCCCCCAGCATCTTCTCACTTTAGGAAGGAAAAAAGTAAGGAAAGAAGGACGGAATGAGTAAGGAAGAAAGGATATTCTTCTAAGGTTGTCATGTAGTCTGAAGCTCTACAATTGCTTTTTCACCACAAAATTCAATTTCTAAATTTACAAACATAATTGTCTTTGAAAGATGTTGTCAATTGTTTTTAAATTTTGTATTATTATTTTAAATTTTTGATATTGGCACTATTACAGATGTTGCCCATTTTCTTCCCATATGCCCATCTCCACCCACCTCCACCTCCACCTCCCTTGTCCTTCACCACACTTGTAGCCAGGCCAATTTAGTGCACACAAGTGTTCTTCATCATTATTTTACCATGCTACATAAGTTCTAGTAAGAAATATACTTTTAATGTCATTCAGTTTTATGATTAACTTGAGTACATTTTATACTCTACTTCCAATTAATGTATGGTTGTTCCTGGGCCTGTCTTATAACAAACACTTGTCCTTTTGTCAACTTTTCTTTAAAGGCCAATCCACTAGAAGCTTCCATTATTTGGCTGGCAAAAAATGGCAGGTTACCATGAGTTGACACCCCTTGTTTCATGACTCTAACACAACAGGGTCATTCAGATCGGAATGATATTACAACAGCAATTGTTCTGGTCTCTCCCTTGTTATAGTCATTATCTTTGGTCATTTTATTTAAATGCATCATTTAGTTTGACAGCAAATTATATGACGGAATAAAAGGGACCTTGGGTGGGGGGGTGAAAAAACATTCCCAAGTAAAACTGATTTAACATCAAATAACTTCAAGGTTAACTCGACACAATGAGTTGCTAACTTTACCAAGAAGAATGCTGGCATAGCTAAATTGGGCCATTTAACCTTGTGGGTTAAAGAAAGAAAGGACTAGGCTGCTGCAGCCTTTAGGACTTGTGTATAGGAAACGCAAAAATTATTTAGAAAAGAAAAAAACAACTAGGTCATCTACAAAAATGTATTTCAAACATAGAAAATAGGGTCAAGTAGTGGTTAGGATTTTTAACTTATTCTCAATTTAAGAAAATAGGCTTTGAAGCTAACATTAATTTTTACCTATTTCCATTTTTTTTCCTTTAAAATTGGAGAAATGTAAATTTTAAAAACAAAGGAAGAAAAATATCACACATAACATATAAACATGTATTCCTCACCAACTGACCTATTATGTTGACACAAATCCACAGTTTAAATTCTAAAAGCACATAACCAAAATTACCACTAAGTTTTTCCATCAGGAATTTATTCCTTGGCATTAACAAGCCACTGTTTTCAAAATATCTGGGAGACTTGTCCTGGCTGGTGTGGCTCAGTTGGGCATCATCCTATGCATCAAAGGTTACTGGTTCAATTCCTGGTCAGTGTACATGCCTAGGTTGCAGGTTCAATACCCAGTAGGGGGCATGCAGGAGGCAGCCAATTGATGTTGCACTCTCATATCAATGTTTCTCTCTCCTCCCTTCCTCTCTCTCTAAAAATCAATAAACTATTCTTTAAAAAAAATATATCTGAAAGATTTAAGATATTCCTAACTATCACTACATTCATATTTCAGTGTAAATGAATGAAGTGTTTCCACAGTCTTGTGGACAAAAAGGAAGGACAACCGGGAAGAAATGACACAAGACATCAATAAAACAGCCTTAGTGAGACTGACACCTTAGCAAGATGGAAATAGGGCTGCCAACAGACTTGGAAGTAGAATCTACTCTAATAAAAGAGAAGTATGCAAATTGACCATACCTCCATGACACCCACCAGCCAATCAGGAGTGAGCATGCAAATTAACCCAACAAAGATGGTGGGTTAATTTGCATATGCAGGGGTAGAGCGGCCAGGTGGGGTGGGATGCCTGCTATGGGGGAAGGTGGGGGCAGAGTGGTGCTCCAGCCAGGAGTGAGGACTTGCAGGCTCCCGGGCAGCCGGGAGCAAAGCCAGAGGAAGGAATGCCTTTTCTTGCACAAATCTTCATGCAACGGGCCTCTAGTGAAAGAATAAAAAATAAAACAAAACAGATATTTTATAGTTTTGCCTAGAGGTTTCATAAACTTGGATTCTAATAACTTCTTTATGTGTTTGATACTTGTACTATCAAAGGTGCGAGTAAATCTGCACTGAGTCTGTTGAGGGTCTAGAAATCACCATGTGTCTGAGATATACCTGAGAATGCCCCATTGAGCCATTTAAGAACATGTGAAAGAATTGGCATAGACCAGTGGTCAGCAAACTGCGGCTCGCAAGCCACATGCGGCTCGCAAGCTGCGGTTTGCTGCTCTGTTGACTAATGAGTTTGCTGACCACTGGGATAGGGGCTTAATCACAAGGAACAATAACAACCTGTAATTATTGGAATTGAGAGTCTAGGTCAGTGGTCGGCAAACTCATTAGTCAACAGAGCCGCAGTTTGCCGATCACTGGTATGGACCATAATTCTTTGCTAATCCTAATTTTTATCTAATCTAATTATATTTTGTGAATTAAAAAATTTAGCGATCTCTTGGGGTTAATTCAGTCTCTTTCAGGTTATGCCTCAGTTTTTCAGACTCCTCTCTTTCTCCTTAGGCTAATTGCTAAGATGGCATATTGCAAGAGTGTGCAAACTTTATCTGTAAATGGCCGGACAGTTTATTTTAGGTTTTATTTGCCATACAGTCTTTATTGCAACTACTCAACTATGCCACTGTAGCAAGAAAGCAACCATAGACAAGATGTAAATAAATGAGTATGGCAGTGTTCTAATCAAACTTTATTTATGGATACTTTATATGAAATTTGATTTTCATATCATATTCAAGTGTTACAAAATATTCTGATTTTTCTCAACCATTCTTACAGAACATGCAACAGGCAATATTGGCCCATGGGCTACAATTTGCTGACCCCTGGTATATTGCAGCTTAGATGACATTGAGAACTGTGGGAGGGAGGATCTCTAGCCTCCATCTCACCATTGGGTGTGTCAGCTGGTGCTCACTTACCCAGTGTTAGCCTGTCCTATGGCTCTAGCCTTGTGATCTTAAATTTCTCAGCTTGTCCTGATATCTTGCCCGTCCAAGTAGATTCAGCTTTCACTCTGCTCCCTGATTTTGAACACCCCTCTGAGTTACTGCCACATCTTCCATCTTAACAGTAGGTTCATTTGTGGCCCTTAAGCCAGTGACCATGCACTCTGGAGCTAAAGCAGCATGCACCTGTCAGCAAGAACTTCTCTCCATCAAACTGCACCACCACCATATCGACTGTGCTGAGCTGCTACCTGCTGGCCGGAGGAGCCCTGGAACATGGGTTTCCTAGTGGAGTACCAGATGCTAAGCAAGGCCACAGCCCTCGGCCCTTAGTTTTCCTACCTCCCTGTGCAGTGAACGTCTTCCCCACCCTGGGGCTTTGAAGCATGGGAAGGTATATTTCAAATTCCATTACTTTTCTCCCCAACGTCAAACTCTCCTCTCAGAGAGATCATTGTCCTTCTTTCCTTCCCTGATGCCATAATGGTGAACATAAAAAATCAGTTTTTTCATAAAAAACTAATTCAGCAAAGTATTCAAAATATCACTCCCTTAATATGTAGCTGTTCCATGGATAGAAATGAGGATGTTGAAAATTCTAGTTTAAAAGAACAACAACACAATAGCATAAACAAAGAACAAAGAAAACAGAAGTTTGTCTACAAAAACACAGCTTTTACTCAAAAGCATAATGCTTATTTTATTATTTGGTCCAGAAACCACTCTAGGATAAAGAGGAGGCAAAAAACCTTTATGTTAATTACTAATCGAGTTTTTCCTGATCGCATTGTACTCAGAAAGTATATTTTATCATATGCAAACTCGCATTACAGAAGCATTTTTAACACTGGGTTTTGTAATGAAATAGAACAAAATCCATGTATAGAAATTTTGTTAGTGGCATAGTTTTATTTCACGTGGCCATGAATTAGTGAAACTAAAAAGAATCTGGTAATAATTTAGTAAATACACATTTATTTACTAAATGGTCTCTCAACAAATATTTATGGAGTACTTACCATATGTCAAGAACTTCTGTAGGGCCAGACATCATGTGGTGAACAAAACACTGTCAAGCAGGAGACAAACAATAAACAAGATAAATAAGTAAAATATATATGTGAATAAATGATGTTCTCTAAGAATTTATAAAACAGAGAAAAGCCCTATGAAATATGAAGGTTGGCACTGAAATTTTAGAGAATGGCAATGGAAGTTTTACTAAAAATATGACTTTTGAATAAAATTCTGAAGGAAGTGAGGGAGCTAACTATCTATACATATAAAAGGCTAAGCGACTGTCTGACCTTTCGACTGACCAGACGGTAGCTATGACACACACTGACCACCAGGGGACAGATGCTCTATGCAGGAGCTGCTGAGCTGCGATGACTTGTGTTTCTCCCAGAACCAGAGAGGAGGGAGCCCGATTCCAGGGTGGGTCACCTGAGAATCGCCCTCTCACAATCCAGACCCCTCAGGGGATGTCAGAGAGCCAGTTGCAACCCGATCCCTGCAGGCCAGGCCGAGGGACCCCACTGGTGCACAAATCCATGCACCGGGCCTCTAGTGTCAATATACATAATAGAAAGAACATTCTAAGCTATGAGAGCAGCTAGTACAGAGGACTTGTCTTTAAAATATATCAGATATGTGTGAGAAAGGACAAGGAAGCCAGAGTAGCTGAGTTCCTAAAAGGGAGAAATGAAGGTTGAGAGGTCATATGAAAACAGATCACATCAAAGGAGTTATAGTGAGGATTTGGGGTTTTACTCTGAATTAGAAAGCCATGAAAAATTTTAGTGCAGAGTGACCTTATCTGATTATAATTTAAAAGGGTAACTCCAACTACTGTGTTGATAATAGGCTATAGGAAGACAAGGTTAGAAACAGAGGCCAGCTGGGAGACTGTTACAAGAATTCAGGCAGGAGATGCTGGGGGCTTTGGTTTGTGTGATATCAGTAGATGTGATGAGAATGGTCAGAGTTTGGATATATTTGAAGATAAAGTCAAATACATTTTCCTGTGGATTTGGAAGTGAGGTTCAAGAGTAAAAAAAAAAAAAAAAGATTTCACCTTTGATTTTGGACTGAGAAACTAGAAATAGAAGATTCTCCTTTATTGAGATAGCAGCAAACTGCTGGAGGAGCCAGCTTGGGGTAGTATATCAGGAGCTTAGTTTTAGACATGACAATTTTTAGAAGCTTATTAGACATCATGATGCACAGGTCAGGGGCAATTAGAGCTAAGGAGAGAAATGTGGGCCAGGTATATAAATATGTGAATCATCAGTAGACACAATGGAAATTATAGCCTGGAAACTAAATAAGATCAAGGAAGGAGAAACCAGCAAAAGAAACTGAGTAGTAGTGAACAATGTAGGAAGAAGGCTAGGTAAGGTGCTGGAAACCAAATGAAGACAGTACTTCAAGAAGTGGAGAGGTATCAGATGTTGAGACTGGGTATCTAGGTGCAGAAGTCATTAGGACCTTCATGTTTGCATCTTTTTCATTCCATCGATGGATTAGCTGAGTTTAACTGTAGCTGATTATGTCTGATGACTAACTGAATGAGTGTCAATACCTGAGCAACAAGCTCAGTATAGTGGATGAGTGAATTTTCTAAGAAACTTTGCTACTAGGAATGTTTTGGTTTAAGCCATTTAATACTATTAAACACATATTTATGAAGGCCCTACTATTTTCAAGATGTCTGGAAATAAAAAAGAGATGCAACCACTATCCTTCAGGAACTCACTTTCTAATAAAATTTATTAAAGCTGACACACAAATAACTAACATAAAATGTAATGAGTATGAATCTCATTCCACAAAACTCAGGTGGGCAAAAAGTGAAGATTTGTTTATTTTTCTATAATTTAACTTAACTTTGTATTTTGTGTTACCATTTGATCAAGTGTTGAAAATAAAATCTTCTTCAAGTCAGGACCATTTTCTTTTATTCCAGAGGTTTTGTCATAAACTGAGGGTTCTTAGGTCATGCCTCAATGTTAGTGAATGAAGGGATGGAATTGCTACTTACTCATGAGCTCTTCTTGACTGCATTCTCATCTAGCAGATGAGCATGTTCCCATCTAATCCTCAGTCACTGACTAAGGCAGATTACCTCTGCATTTTCTCATGCTCCCTCCTCTAGGAACTCTCCAGGCCTGGCTCTCACTCCCTTTCTCTCTGTGACTTATGCAGTCTCTCAGAAGCACAGGAAACAACCAACTTCCCTCCCTGGCCTCCATAAGTTATGAGAAATTCTGTGAGGCTGCTCAAGTCTCTCCTCTCATCTCAGACATGCCACATGAACCTGCCTTTCGCTTCCACATGATGCTGAGAACAAGGGGTGATCTAGATGTCAGGACTTGTTTGGGTTCTCAGTAGGAAAGAGGAAATAGATTTTGCTCTGAGATCTGGCATCGGTCAATGCCTCCCAGTTTCAAGCAAGGGTGGAGAGAGGGAATAAGGGACCCACCATACATATACTTTCTTGCTTATCCTCTGATTATCCCTTCCTTCTTAGTAGATTTCATAGAATCACTAAGTATAGAAAAATACTGATTCCATCTATCATGGCCTTCCAGTTCCATTGTTTGACTTTTTAATAAACTTTGGAAGGTCCAGAGGCCTTTCTCCCAATGAGGAGTTCAAAGGTTCTTTCTAATGTCCCTTCAAAAGTTTTTTTTTTTTCTCTCTTCGGTTCTGATATTGGTTGTATCCATTCCCTGAAACATTAATGTGAAACATGTAGCTGCCTTCTCTAGTACAAAAGGCCATACACTATAAAGAATTATAGTTAATATCTCAAAGTATTATCCTACTAAATTTTTCCAATTAGTAAATATTTACATCCTTGAAAAAAAAATTTTTTTTTTAATTTCAAAGCTCCCTGCATGCCAAGAAGGTAGGAACTTTACTTGAATTTGTTTCTCTAGAATCTTACTTCCTATATGCAAACTGACTAGCTTTCTGCAGGACCGTAGTTGTTCTAGTGACTCCCCGCTCTGGTTTTCTCCTGTGACTCTGCATGTCCATCTCAGCTTCCACATAACCAGTGGTAAACAGGTTCTCTTTATAGATTTACTCCACCTGCAAGGCAAAAATAAGGTATTGGTGAAGCTCTTAAATGCTCTTCTTCAGTTCCTCCTGCAAGACTGAGGTCTAATCTCCCACATTTATTGGGGATTAAAAGGCTTCTCTAATTCACTAGCAGAAATTATTTTACAGGTGTGAAGAATCTAGATAAAACTTTACTTCTAGAGTTGGTACTGTAAGTTTTCCATGTCTTAGCTTTTTCCTAAAAATAAAAGAGCAGAGTAACAGAAAATTATACTGGATTAAAGTAGCTAAAATAATATACTCTGAAAATCTATTTTGTTTATAGAAAAATGTCTTCTAAGAGGTCATTTCGATCTTTATTTTATTTTCTATGTCTGGAAATTATTCAATTCTTAGATTATGAAATTTGAAAAATTTTTATTCCAATTAATCTGAACATTTTCTTTTATTTAGTCCTAGAAACCCATATAATGTTATTTATTAGCTGTCAGCAGCTCTAATGCCAGCTTATTAGAGGACCTGACTCTGTGCCTGCTGATAGTTATTGTGAAGGCTGAAAGGTTAACAAGAACGGGCTGCTACCAACCGCCTTGCCAGGTGTTTTTCCCTGCAGTTAATGGACTTGAGCCAATTGAAATTATCACTCTAGAAACCAGTCACAGACACTCTTAAACTTTGCATGGAAACATTGGTAGAAAAAAATAGCTGGGATTTGTATTGTTTCTTTTCATCACCATCACTTTTGGAACAATCAAAATACAGTATAGTAAATCTTCTATTTTACAATGAAGGCTTGACAAATATAAAAAGAAAGAAACTTTTGAAAATAATATGAACGCATAACATGTTCCGTTAAATTAATAATAGTCCCTTCAATGAAACAATGTCTTATAAAATCTCACACACTGTTTTGGAGGCGTGTGATTATGGGCTACATAGGTATTAACATGTCTAAGTTTATTTAATTGCTGGGTTTATAAATCTGAACAATTGTAATGAAATAATCAGAATCAACCATATGGAATCAGAGCCAGTCACCACAGGTATGTGACACATGCGTGCTGTGTGTGGGGACTGAATATGTATTTATCCAATCTAAAACAGAACAGATGGCAAAGCAAACAGGTAAGCACTTGCTTTATCTTCCAGATATTGTGGTTCACTGAAGGTCTCTATTTATTTTGGGAGCTCCAGAACATCTGTAAAAAACAAATGAAAGACAAACAGAGGTGACTTAGACTTGAATGAAGTATGAAACTTTAGAGCTCTCATGCTGTCAGATAAAGAGAGAGGGATTCTCATTCTCTGCCAATTCTTAGGAATAAAATAGAATTTTAGGTAGCAGTATTTGAAATTAAAGACTTAGCTGAAGAAAATACAAAGGATGGAAATGCTCTAGTTGTATAAAATCCAAAATTAAACAAGTTCTGGTAGGAACATGAGTAAGAAGAATAGAAGTGGACTGTATGTAATAGAAGTAGAAACTGCTCATGCCCACCCTAATATCAATGTGCTCATCTAGTACCAAGATCTTAGTTTCTAAATACCATTCTCAGAAAGGTAGTAGAGTTCCTTGGAGAAATGGCTGAGGCAAGTAAAATCAGTGGTGAGAGTAAATATTCTTGTAGTGTCAGAAAGCAAGAAACACTCAATGGAGATATTACAAAACATATAGGGGCAAGTTTAAAGACCCAACAGGCCAAATTTGAGACAATTAGAATATTTTTTCTAAAGAAAATAAAAATTTATTATATTTTTTAAAGATCCAATAAAATGTATGGGGGGTAGAAGGGAGGAAAAGTTTTTTGAAACAAAAGAATGCTAGTTATCATATGTAGAAGAAATGATAATATTGGGAAATCACTATTTTGCAAACAATGTAAAAATTGATTTAAGCAAGCATCACCAAATGATGCTAAAAAACATAGGGTACAAGGATTCTCACATTCTCAAAGTTTCACCCACAAGTTATTTATTGATTATGAAGAAAAATAACATAATCAAGGCCAAAGTTAGCATCACCAGCAATAGGACACATAAGAACAATGTATCTTCATACAGGAAGTATACAATACCACCCATGACTATGATGTATTCCTACAAAAATATTTAACCTTAAACTAGTTATGAGAAAACAAACAAGTCCAAATTGTAGAATTTTTACAAAAAATTTTGACCTGGATTTGAAAAACTTGTCCAGTTAAAAAAGGTCCAAAAGGGGCAAGGGAGTGAGGAGAAAGCAACAGCAAAGAGATAGGTAACAGATTAAAAGGACACTAAGTCCTGGCCGGTGTGGCTGAGTGGTTGAGTGGCCATCCATGAACCAAGAGTTCACCTGTTAGATTCCTGGTCAGGTCACATGCCCAGGTTCTGGGCTCAGTCCCCAGTAGGAGGCCTGCAAGAGTCAGCTAATCAATGATTCTCTGTCATCATTGATGTTACTCTCTAAAAATCAATTTAAAAATCATATTTAAAAAGCAAATTACACTTTTTTAAAGAAAGGACACTTAGAAGACCTGGCACCTAAAATTGAGATCCTTGATTAGATACTAAAAAATAAATAAATAAGTAAATAAAATCCATATTCACACAACTATAAATGACATATGTAGCACTACTGGATAAATTTGAATAAGACTGGATAATAGATAATATTACTGTGATGCTCTTCAACTTCTTAGCTATGTAAATGATATTATGTTCATTTAAAAGGATGTCCTTATTCTTATGATTGTTGAAATATTTAGAGTAAAAGATCATTATGTTTATAACTTAATTTCAAATATTTCATCAAAAAAAGGTATAAATGAAAAAGGCATGTATTGATAGAGATTTTAAAGTAAATGCGGCAAACTGATAAAGATTAGAACATTTAAGGGAAATATATATGTACTAGAGGCCTGGTGCACGAATTCGTGCACAGAGGGTGTGTGTGTGTGTGTGTGTGTGTGTGTGTGTGTGTGTGTCCCTCAGCCCAACCTGCACCCTCTCCAATCTGGAAGCCTTCGAGGGATGTCCAACTGCCTGGTGGGATCGGGCCTAAACGGGCAGTCGGACATCCCTCTCACAATCCAGGACTACTGAGTCCCAAACACTCGCCTGCCTACCTGCCTGATTGCCCCTAACCACTTCTGCCTGCCAGCCTGATCACCCCCTAACCACTCCCCTGCCAGCCTGATTGATGCCTAACTGCTCCCCTGCCGGCCCAATTGCCCCTAACTGCCCTCCCCTGCTGGCCTGGTTGCCTCAACTGCCCTCCCCTGCTAGCCCAGTCACCCTTAACTGCCCTCCCTTGCCAGCCTGGTAGCCCCTAACTGCTCTCCCCTGCAGGCCTGGTTGCCTCTAACTGTCCTCCCCTGCAGGCCTGGTCGCCCCCAACTGCCTTCCGTGCTGGCCCAGTCACCCCTAACTTCCCTCCCTTGCCAGCCTGGTTGCCCCTAACTGCCCTCCCCTGCAGGCCTGGTTTCCCCTAACTGTCCTCCCCTGAAAGCCTGGTCACCCCAACTGCCCTCCCCTGCAGGCCTGGGTCCCCCCCAACTGTCCTCCCCTGCAGGCCTGATCCCCCCCAACTGCCCTCCCCTGCAGGTCTGGATCACTTCCAACTGCCCTCCCCTGCAGGCCTGGTCGCCACCAACTGCCTTCACCTGCTGGCCCAGTCACGCCCAACTTCCCTCCCTTGCCATCCTGATTGCCCCTAACTGCCCTCCCCTGCAGGCCTGGTCGCCCCTAACTGCCCTCCCCTGCTGGCCCAATTGCCCCTAACTGCCCTCCCCTGCTGGCCTGGTCACCCCCAACTGCCCTCCCCTGCTAGCACAGTCACCCCTAACTGCCCTCCCTTGCCAGCCTGGTCACCCATAACTGTCCTTCCCTGCAGGCCTGGTCACCCCCAACTGCCCTCCCCTGTTGGCCTGGTCACACCTAACTTCCCTCCCCTGCCAGCCTGATTGCCCCTAACTGCCCTCCCCTGCAGGCCTGGTTGCCCCTAACTGTCCTCCCCTGTAGGCCTGATCCCCCCCCAACTACCCTCCCCTGCAGGTCTGGGTCCCCCCTAACTGCCCTCCCCTGCAGGCCTGGTCACCCCAACTGCCCTCCCTGCAGGCCTGGTCCCTCCCAACTGCCCTTCCCTGCAGGTATGGGTCCACCCCTAACTGCCCTCCCCTGCAGAACTGATCCCCCCAACTGCCCTCCCCTGCAGGCTTGGTCCCCCAACTGCCCTCTCCTGCAGGCCTGGTCGCCCCCAACTTCCCTCCTCTGCCAGCTTGGTCACCCCTAACTGCCCTCCCCTACAGGCTTGATCGCCCCCAACTGCCCTCCCTTGCAGGCATGGTCCCTCCCAACTGCCCTTCCCTGCTGGCCTGATCGCCCCCAACTGCCCTCCCTTGCAGGCCTGGTCCCTCCCAACTGCCCTCCCCTGCTGGCCTGATCGCCCACAACTGCCATCCCTTGCAGGCCTGGTCCCTCCCAACTGCCCTCCCCTGCTGGCCATCTTGTGGCAGCCATCTTGTGTCCACATGGGGGCAGCCATCTTGTGTGTTGGAGTGATAGTCAATCTGCATATTACACTTTTATTAGATAGGATAGAGGCTTGGTGCATGGGTGGGGGCCAGCTGGTTTGCCCTGAAGGGTGTCCCAGATCAGGGCAGGGGTTCCCTTGGGGCATGGGGTGGCCTGGGCGAGGGGCCTGTGGTGGTTTGCAGGCCGGCCATGCCCCCTGGCGACCCAATCGGAGGCCCTGGTATCTGGGGTTTATTTATCTTCTACAATTGAAACTCTGTAGCCTGGAGTGGAGCCAAGCCTCCTGCTTGCTCCGTGGCAGCAGCCATTTCTGTTGGGATTTATGTATCCTCTATAATTGAAACTTTGTAGCCTTAAGCGGAGGCCTGGGCCCTCCAGGGTGTGCGGAAAGCTTGGCTTCCTCTATTGCTGGGGGCAACCCTAGCCTCCTGCTCTTTCCACCTCCGTGGCTGCCGCCATTTCTATTTAGATTTATGTATCTTCTATCATTGAAACTTTGTAGCCTTGAGTGGAGGCCTAGGCCGGCAAGGGCAGGCGGAAAGCTTGACTTCCTCCATTGCCGGGGAAACCCAAGCCTCCCTCCTGCTCTCTGTGGCCATAGCCATTTTGGTTGGGTTTATTTGCATATTTGCTCCTGATTGGCTGGTGGGTGTGGCTGGTGGGCATGGCTTGTGGGTGTAGTGGAGTGATGGTTAATTTGCATATTATTCTTTTATTAGATAGGCTATTCCTTCTATTGTTCTTTTAACTTATTGTAGGATTTCACTTATTCTTTAATTTTGAAAAACTAATGCTCATCTCTAAGTAGCTTCATTAAGTTGTCCAGGAAACACTCTGCTCTAATATCCCAAACAGATAAAAAGTCCCTTGGTTGCTATATCAGCATATCTTATGCAAGTTCCCACTGGTACATCATGCTACTTGGTCATCACAGGCCACCGCCAATGGGCAGAATGAAACACAGTGTAAATAATATCAGATCAGAGAGTTTCATTACAAGTCAAGTCACATTTGGCTTTCTATGAGGGCATGGCAGTAGGTGACTATAATCCTTATTGGGTACAAGAAACTATATAAAATTTCTTAATATTTGATGGTGGTCAATTGGTTAAAATTGATGGTAGATTTCCCTAACATACACAGTAATTTCTGAATAAAACAACATTTTTTAAAAACAACAAACAAAAAACCTTGTTTAAACCAAACCATGAAGCTGCGAAATACAAATAGATCCCCATACAACTCTAAAGCTCCTGAATAATAAGTTGTCTTCTCCTTCAACCTGGAGAGTTGAAGTTGAGGTTAGTTGATGGTTTACAAAATCATTCATTCATTCAATAAATATCAGTTGAGCATTCTTCTAGGTGCCATAACAAAAAATGTAGTATCATGTCAGTGCCATGGAGAAAGAAAGAAAAAAGGAAAGCAGTGTCAAGAAGAAAAATAGAGAAGTGCAAGGGGTTAGAACATAATGAAGAATGATATTTTTCGTTAGGTGATTAGGGCTTACTCACAAGGAACAACAACAGCTTGCAATTATTGGAATCGAGCAAATCCTTGAGCAGAGACCTGAATGATGTGAACAAGAGAGCCAATGAACATTTTCATCAGGAGCCCCTCAGGAGGAAATAGCATCAAGTACAAAGGCCCTGATGAACTATTTGCGTGGATAGTCGCAGAATCTGCAAGATGAAATGCATGGCCGAAGAGAAGTCAGCAAGAAAATAATAATGGGACTAGGGAAACTTTAGCCTATGTAATGCCTTAGTTATATTTTTTTAAAGGCATGCCACGGGTGGACATGAACTTTGTGCCAAGATAAAAGGATCTCTTCTCCAAGGAGATGCAGCTTTTGCTGGATTTAGTGAGATAAACATTTGCCCAATGCCCACACTGGGCACCATTTTGCAGACACAAACTGTACAAGCATATTCAGAGACCCTTGGAAGAACACCAAGGAAAAAATAGCAGGGAAGTAGGCCAATGCAGCACACACAGGAGGTGATTCTCATCTTAGTGTGTATTGTCCAATGCTGTAATGGGAAGAATAATATAAAATTATACACAATGAGCAGATCATTTATAAGGTTATTCTCCACTCCAACATTCCTACTAATTAACATTATTCACCACTCTATTTAGTTCAACATTTTTGCCTGAGAGACTTTAATTGAGTACTGGTCTATAAGGCAAATAGAATACAAAGTATTTTTTAAAGATACTGAATTTCTAATACAATATGCAAAATTTCATGAAGTTAATGAGAGTGACACTGAAGATTGCTTAAATCACAAGAACAATCATTACCAAATTTAAAAATTTTCAAGTCTAGTTGTTTAACTGTTAAATGTGAGAGGTCAATAAGAATAACACAATTAAAAAGGAAATAATCAGAATAACAAAGGATTGAGAGAGGTCTGGGGAAAACTGATGAATAACTTTATAAGGTGACACTAAATAATGATCTGAAAAACTAACACATGAAATGTACTAATGTGCTACAGTTTAGTCAGGAAAATCACATCAGTGGCAAAAATTTTTTTAAATGATTCTTTGTTCATCCTAATAGTTACAATAGACTTTTTATTCAAATATAAATTAAATATAAGAAAAAAACTAATTTTTCTTTCTCAATATACAATCGCAATCGAATATGTTAATACCACTTATTTACTATATGTTTGGTATCTTTTTAAATTGAGTTGACTTTAAATAGCCTGTCTTAAGTACCAGTAATCCTCTGATGATTGGACCTCCTATTTTCTGATTCTTGTACATCATCCCTAATTCCACAGTCACCATAATGTATCAATTTATCACTCCCCAGACTAATCTCCTTAAAAAATAGGCTATTTCCCAGGCTCTCAAAGAACTTACAAATGGCAAATATAGAAATATCTGCTCTAAAAAGAAAACTTGGCATGTATTGTGAGAGAAGCACAAAGTATTAAGGGATTTATAAGAAGAATAGATCATCTTTATTTGAAGGCATCAGTCAGTACTTCATAAAGGAGGCTGCATCCTAGAAAAATGAGTAGAATTTTAACAGAAATGAAGAACTGAAAATATAGTGAATGTTCAGGAAATTCTTTAGAGTTCAATTTGATCTTGCATAACACATGGAAGAAGTCAAATTTAAGACTCAGAATAATGTTGGGCCTGGGACTTGGGAGCCTTGACTACCAAGCTAAGTTGTTGAATGTTAGGAAATGAGGAACAGGTACAATGGAGTTGATGTAATTAGTGTTGTACTCTTTTTTTTTTTCCAAAGAATTTTTGATATTATACATTAAAGTTTTACAAATTCAATTTCCCCAAACCCAAAGAAATCAATTTAATTTTCTTTATAGAAAATTATTTCCATCTATTACCCTAAAGGAAAATGTATATATTTTAGTCAATTCTCAATTATCTGCACAACATGGGAGCACTGGCAAAGATAGCCTAAATCCGTGTGAAAATCACACTGTCAGATTGGGACCATGACCTGATTTCCTGAAGCAAGAAAAATTGCTATGAGGAGCAGGTTCATAAAGTTGTCCTTCTGGACAGCAAGCAGATAGAACAGCCTGTCTTTATGCGGAGTTATCCTGCCTCCACATCAATGTTTGTTTCTGCTCAATGAGCTCATGGCTCTGATCCTGTGACCCTTAACAACTGTCTCTGTCAAGAGAACCAGGCTGACTCCAGATAAAGGTGGTACAAAATATTATATATTTTCAATATAAAAAATAACATGGAACACCAATTATCCATGTATAAACCATCAAGAATGCAAAACATTGAAATCGCACGCACCACACAGTACCAGCAAATATCCACACTTCAATACTTTGAATATGATTAAAAATAATAAAGAAATAAAATTATTTTTAAAATACTCAAGCTTTAGTATTTCCTCTATATTTTACTACTGATTCATTTAATTATTCACCAAACATGAACTGGAGCACGAGCTATGAAAAAGGCATTGATTACTATGAACTGTGAGAGCAATATACATAATTATTTCCACTTTCTGTTATAATTCAATGTAGCTCTATGATTTAAAATGGGAGTTTTACATTTAGATAGCTGTGCAATTTAGATTTCTCTAGCATTGTCTTATATGTTGAGGTTCTGGCCTCAGATAAATTTTCTACTTATAAGCTGTGTGATATCTCTCTGGGGATCATTTTCTCATTTGCAAAATAAAAAGTAATAAGACCACATATTCTAGAAGGTTGCTGAGAAGATCAAGAGAGATTAGGCTTATGAAATATTTATAGAGTCTAGCATTTAGAAATAACTCAATAAATGTCAGTTGTGACAATTATTTTAATAATTATCATTAGAATAAAGAAGTCATGCTATGATTAAAAACTCAGAATCAAGTTTGAAATATCTGAATTGTTCTGAAAAACACAATGATTTAATACAAATGTGTTTGTTTTGTAGCAAAAGGGAAAAAAACTATGTTAAAAATTATAATATAATGTTATGTATTTATAGCTTCAAGCTACACAGAAAGGAATGGTTATTAAGCTAAAGGGAACCAGAGAGATGAAATGCCTAATTATCCCCTTTTTGGCATTAGTGTTGCATGAAGTCACTTTTCCTGATCATTAATGGGGCAAGTTCACTCATAAGCATGGGCCAGAAGAGTATTGAACAGACCCACTGACAGATGCCTTGAGATATAAGATTATTCATATGTTCAAGCCAGACACTTGAGGTAAGAATTCATTTCCTAAACTCATTATAGTTTTGCTGGCAATAAAATCTCACACCTGTGTTTTTATTTTATTTTATTTTTCCTTTGGTGGTTGCTGTCAGCTATTATAGATGCTTTTTCCTGTGTATTTGACATCCATGGGCAAATGTTGTATTTATGCTCAGTGAACTGTTCTGAAACAACTCCTTCTGAAACCCTTCATGACTGCCTTTTAAGGGATTTAGGCCTTTGAAGCATCTTCAATTTAAAGAGAAGTTATATGGAGGAAAATCCATTCTCATTCTTTCATCCTTACACAGTGACCATTCTAAGCCTCCTGCTACAGGTATATCATCATCTGATCATTAACAAAGACAATGCCTTTTCCTCACTTCCATAAAGCCTCTGGTTCTGGAATGTTCTAATACACCAGAGAATGTTAAAGCTAATACTCAACTCTGAAGAAATAGTGGTCTTCAGGTGTTGTGGGGTTTTTTTTTGTGTGTGTGGTTTTTTCTATTGTTTTATTTGCATTTAAAAAAAAGCTTTAAATAAAGAAAAAATGATACTGTAGTTAGAAGCTTTAAATAAAGAAAAAATGATACTGTAGTTGCTTCTAGCAACTTCCTCTATTTAACTGTCTTTTCTAACATTAAGCTATTTCAAACCATCAAGTAAGATAGAGTACTTACATCTTCTGAAACCATTCCCTTGGGATTTTGGCTGACATTTCTACCAGGTAAATAGGGGAAAACCCTAGTGTACATTTGTAACACCTATCTGGTTATTATACTCTGCATACTTCTAGAAACATCTCATGTTAAAATGGGAGGTTAGATAATTGGCTTCTAAATATAGATGACAAATTGAAATCTGTCTTAGTGGTTGGGAGCAAATTATTTGAATTTAGATGAAACCTAGACACCAACCCCAGCCAATTTTTATCTGAATAAACTTGAACAAGCTAGGCAACTTCCTCAACTCCATTTACCCATCTATAAAATAGGAATAAAATATCTCACAGGATTGCTGTGAGGATAAATACGATAATCTATTTTAAAATGTGTTAGCTTTTGTGATGCTGGGCATTGAGTAAGTATTCACTACCTTGTGTTTATTATTCTGCAGCTCTCTTCACATTTTCATGTACCAATTATAAAAATAGACTTTTGAGTAGGTCAGACCTAGATTCAAAGAACATCATATATAAGATGTTTTCAATAGGCTTCACCTTTCTGAACTTTAGTTTATCTTTTTTATCAAAGGTGTTTTAAAAATAAAATAAAATAATTACCATAAATTATCTAACAGACAGCCTAGAACTTAATAGTTACTCTGTAAACAGCAATTTTCCCCCATTTTCATTAATATATAATCCCAGAAAATGAATGTGGTCAACGGGTAATAATTATCAATCTAAATAATACTGTTAACTAGTCAAAATTTATTCCCAATTCTACCCTCAATTGCCTGCCTTTACTGAAAAACTAGTTGAAAACATAATGGCCCTGGCTCTGGTAAATGAGATATTGGCACAAGTGTGCTGAGGTTTTCTTAGAAGGCTTTTGCTCATCCTAATAAAAGGGACAGAGGAGGCTGGGTCCATCACTTCCCTCTTTCTTCATGTCTTAACCATGGTCATGATTTCTGGACCTACAGTAACCATCTTGAGAGCAGGAGAGGAAAGTCAATACAATTTCAAGACAGCCATCTTGACATGGTTAAGCAGGCAAACCAATGCCAACACTGTTTATTCAGCATCTCTTTTTAAACAAAGCAATAGCTGTTTATTTTAGAAAAACAAATGTTGGGTGGGTTTTCTGTTACTTTTCATGTGGTGCATCCTGATAATCAGAGTAAATCTCCTCCCCTCTATAAATTAGCTCCAAGAAAACAAAAGAAAAGAAAATACATAACTTCACCGTGTTAATAATTTTAAATTTTTATTTTGCTACAGGTGTTCCTAGCCATATGCTTCCTTACTTTTTATCCTAACATTTCTTGGAATTAGAATATAAAGTGACTTATGTAGATAACTGCTAGTCACCCCTCCCTTAGATTTCGTGAATTCTCGTATTCTTAAATTTTAGAAAGAGGGAAAGTTAGATACATATAACATGGAGTGACTCTGTGAGGCAGGTTCTATTATTATCATTCCCATTTTACAAAGGAGAAAACTGAGGAACCAAGAGGCCTAAATTCCCTTACTGCGTAAGAGGTGAACCCAGGCATTGTGGGTTCTATATGATACTATTTGGGCCTCATGTTCTTTATCATTAAAATAAGATGCTTGACTAGATGGATTCTAAATTTCCTTTCATGCCTAATTTTACACTTCTTTTAGAATATTAACTGCCAGTTTTTTCCTAGTTCTGATGTCCCCAGCATCATAATTAGAGATAAGTACCATCAATGGTGAGACAGTTTAGCATAGACTACGCATTTAAACATTGCCTGGGTTTCAATTCTGTCTAAGCCATAAGGATGTATCTAAAAGAGTTGAGCAGAGCTGTTTGGGATAGTACATTGTAGACTGTACTATCCTAAACAGTACGGTCATTCATTCATAGGGTCACCATGATTCAATGGCATATAACAACTTAGCCAATTTCACTACCCTGTATGACCATGGGTAATTTACTTAACTTCTCTAAGTCTAGTTTCCTCTGTTGTGAAATTGTGTATGATACCACATAGATAGTAATTTAATCTGAGGATTCAATGAGATCATCCATATAAAGTAGCTAACACACAGGACCTAGAACATGAAGCTCAACAACTATTAATCATCAGTTTTGTTGTTATTGCTGTTAAGTTCTGAAAACTCGATTTCAAGCAAGCTGGTGAGAATTTTCCTATGAATTAAAATCTATTGTCATGAAAAAAACTCACTAACATATTTGATAAATTACATTAATCTTTTTCATAATTCATATTATAAGTAGTTTTTTTTAACATGCATGTTTGCTTTTCCTAGAAATCCTGAAAAATAACTTGAAATTTACTTTTATTTTACTAGGCCTATAGTAAAAGAAAAACATATCCACCAATGATACTAACAAAGCAAATGTCCTTTCATTTCCAGTGCTAGTCTATAACCAGATATGTGATAGGGTGGTAAAAACAGGACAGTTTCATATCAAAGATTACATTTTAAAAAAAAAACTGGATGCCATCCAATTATCTGATCCTAATAACATACATCCCAAGGTACTTAAGGAACTGACTGAAGCAATTACTGAGCCACTAAATATTATTTATGAGTTTCTTGGAGGACACAGTGTCTCTGATAGCAATAACTCATCACCTTTCTTTTAGAAAGGGAAAGGACAATTCTAAAAGTAATAAGCCAATCACCTTGACTAGTTGACCAGTGGATTTCTTGTCATGCTCTACAGAGCAAACCTTCTTAATCTTTCCCTCATGCTTATCTACATTCCTCTTTTAACTCAACTGAGTACATTTATATTAATATATAAATTATATTAACATATAAATTATATATTTTGTAATTAGTATATAATTTATATGTTTATATAATACAAATTTTATAAATTGAATTATTTTTAAGAAAAAGCTTAAGGGCTGAAAAGCAAACAGCAAACAAAATTTTGAATTACTATAACTAAAAAGACATGAAAAGAAAACCAAATTGTTTAAAATCAATAAAAAATATTTTTTTTATTTCCAAGGCTTTTGATTCACAACCTTATGTTAAATGAGAGTGAGTAAACTAGGATGTTGAGATATTGAAAGTGGGGTTTTATTCTCTGCTCTTTAATTCTGTCATTTAGAGCGTTAATGCTTAGCTATTACTGAAATACACAAAGCCCCAAGTTGAGATTTATCTAGTTAATAACAATGAGCTAATGAGCATCCCCACCATGCTGTTCAGACTACAGAGTACAGCCACCACAGTTTTTCAAAAACATTAGTGACTCCTCACCAAGGCATTTTTTTAATACCTTGCTGAGAAATGTCCCCTCATGACAGGTATGGTTAGAGAAGTATCTAAGCAGTTTGCAATATGAAGTGAATTTAATATTGCTATCTCCTTGGGCATTTTAACTCTTTCTTCTGCAGTATGGAAAGAAAATTCCAGCATTGAAATTTTATAATTTTAAAAAGAAATTTCATTTTTTTTAATTTTTTTATGTTTAAATATATTTTATTGATTTCAGAGAGGAAAGGAGAGGGAAAGAGAGATAGAAACATCAATGATGAGAGAGAACCATTGGTTGGCTGCCTCCTGCATGCCCCTCACTGCAACCCAGGCATGTGCCCTTGACCAGAATCAAACCCGGGACCTTTCAGTCTGCAGGCCAATGCTTTATCCATTGAGCCAAACCAGCTAGGGCAGAAATTTCATTTTTAAAAATTTATTGGGGTGATGTTGGTTAATAAAATTATATAGGTTTCAGGTGTACAATTCTATGATACATCAACTGTACTATATTGTACTGTTTGTTCACCACCCCAAATCAAGTCTCATTCCATCACCATTTATCCCTCTTATTCTCTCTTCTACCTCCTCTCAACCCCTTTCCCCTCTGGTAATCACCCTGCTGGGACCTGGAGAGCATTATGCTAAGTGAAATAAGCCAGTCAGAGAAAGACAAGTACCATATGATTTCACTCATATGTGGAATCTAATGAGCATTAAATGTTTTTTATGGTAGGCCACCAATGATTCTAGTCAACCTAATTAATTAAAGTAACTCCTAGGTGCTTAAACCAACATATCAAATTCTGTAACTTTTGTGGGTATGTGCATATTAATAATTTTTGTCCAATCAAATAGCACTCATATATCTACACTTTAATTATACATGCTCATACTCCTAATTCCTGTCATTACATACTGGTGTTGTTCTGCAACCCTTTTGGTCTACACACTATACTCTTCCAGAGTATAGTATATGAAGGCTATACTCTTGCATGTCTTCATCTGGTTCATATTGGGAACCAACTCATTATTGGCAGAAGAGCCATGAAGGATAGTGGCAGTGGGTAATAAGAAAAACTAGCACTTCTTTGTGGGATATCTCACCCAGCAGCAGTCATTAAAAGTTTCATTCAAGGGAAGTCATTATTCCCTCCTATGGGGTAGGGAGGTACCCTTCAAAGCTGCCCTTGAATGGTTCTGATTTCTATCTCATAATCTGAGCTGTAGTTTTATGACTCTGAGTTTGACCCTTCACCTTGTATGATCCCCAGGGCCTTCAGAAACATCCAGGTGATCCACAGTCTTTATGGTCATTACTGCTACTATAGGATCAAGGGCCATAGCACTTCATCTTCCACTCCCTTGCTTTCTACTTGTATTTAAGCCTATGCCACATTAGTGAAATTTTAAGTAACCATATAGATGCGGTAAGCCATGGATTACTAATGTCCTTTTTCTTCCTACCAAAATAAAATCTATGTGTTCCACAAATATATGGAGCTATCCAATCCAAGAACCAATCTTTCAGGCTATCTTTACTGCCAGATACTTTATCAGCAATGTTCCTAACAGAGATGGCACATACAATTAGGCTAATCTGTGAAAAGTTTAATAAAGAACTACTTCCATAGGCATGACCAAGATAAAAGGAAACAAATGAGAAAAGATTTAGTTCCTTCTGAGCTAACAACTCTTGCGAGCCATTTCAATTTGGGGCCTGAAGGGGCAGAGGAGCGTGCAGTTATGAGACTGTGGAGTTGTCCACATGAAAGGAGCTGGTGCAACTGCAGGCAGAGGGGTGAGTGTGTAAATGCCGTGACCTCATTTTGCTCCCACTCAAATATCCGAATCTAAAGAAGTAAATGAAAATTGCCCATCACACATAATCTTAATTGGGAAGACATTTCAACTGGGACCTTGTGGCTGAAAATTAGGGGTTCACATTTCATTCTAACTGCAATGCAAACCCACTTAAAAATTTTTTTTTACCTTTGTAAGTTTCAGCATGAATGTGGAAATGAAAGACAACTCAGGGTGAAAGGTGGGGGAATAAAATGTAACCATAAAGAACTCATTAACCTGAGAAGATCTTAGAACCACATTACTAGCATCTGCCGCTCCTTGGTACCCATGAAACAATACCATCATGTACCCTAGTGAAAACTAGTTGAGCATCAAGTTTGAGAAGAAAAACATATGTACTATGCATAAAGTCTCATGAACTGCATAGCTTTCTAGGAACTAAGCACATTTTATTGCAGTCTATTTCAGCATTTTGGAATCTCACCTCAAATAGAAAAGTCAGCTTTATGGCTATATTCTGTCACTGACAAATCACACCTTTCATGAATATCCACTCACCTCTTTGAGATAAATGGTATTAGCAACTTAAGGTAATAAAATTATTTGTGACAAGTGAATAGAATATTGATTTTATTCTATTTTTCTCTGGTAATTTTTTTAAGAAACATTCATAAGAAGTTAGATTCTAGCCCAATCAATTGAAAATAACAACAAAATCAATTTATTGTTAGCTAACCCATTCTCAATATTTCTAGCATCTGTGTTTATTATCTGTAGCTTATATATCCTTTATTATTCAATGTTTTATTGATTCTTTCCAAGATTATGTACTCCACAAAGATTACAAGAGATTAAAAAAAAGTTTAGTTCCAATGTCTATCTTATCATCTTCCCAAAATTTATGAACATGAACATTTTATTAGCTTTTCTGATAGGAAGCTAGTCATACTTTCTTGTGAGAAAACATTGGAAGACCACAGTTTTTATCCCTTACCACACAGATTAAAATTACTTACACTGGGATATCAGAGAATGAAGACACACCCACCTCCCTGCTAGTCCTGCTGCTACTTCCAATGGTGGTTCCTTCTGGTACCCTCAAGTAGGTAATTTTGTTAGTGGCTTTTGCAGGACCTTTCGCTGAGAATCTTGGCAACTATAGTGCCAACTGGAACAACTCATTTATTCAAGATTTTATCTATGGTGCCAGAAGCAATCAGTAGAGCCTGTTGTAAGCAGCTACTATAAGTCACTTCAGTTAAGAAGACTAGTACCTAGAACTTCATGGCAAAAAGGTCCAGATATGTCCAGAAAATGCATCATTTCGTAAGTCCTTCGCTTCCTTGGAGGTTAGAAGGCCCTGAAACAGTTTAAATTCCTACGCGTCATTTCAGTATGAAGTAATCCATGACACTTTGACTGCTAACCCCACCAAAAGCTGCCATGTGAGCCCCATAATCATCCTAGACATTACTATTTTGTAGAGATCCTACATATTTCCTTTGTGGAAATACAAAGTCCAGGGGAAAGCACAATTCAATTTATTTAAAGATTTTTTAAGGTTAACTTTCCTGGAGCACATATTCCCTTAAATGGAGAGCTCCCATAGTGTTTATAATGTGTTCTTGCCACTGAAGGCCTGAGTCAGGAGAAGCTTCCAGAGTGTTTGACAAGCTGTTTGTGTTTGAGGGCTTTATTTTAATTATGCTGAACAATCAGGAAAATTGAAATAGAATGCTATAAATACCAGCATTTGTTTGCAAGTTCCCAAACACAATGCATGTTTAATATGTCTAACTTTTTACACCAGTTATAGGGAGAGAAAGTAAATGAACTAGACAAGATCTTCCAACAACAAAGAAATACTCCTTGATGGTAAAGGGCAGCAAGACAATTTCCTCTTGTTTCTGTAGAGTGACTTTATAGAATCACTTTTAAAAAGTAAACCTTTTGCTCTTAACAAAAAAATAGTGTACATGATGGTATTGTTTTATGGGTACCAAGGAGTGACAGATCCTGCTAATGTGGTCAGCTGCCCAACTGGTTCTCAGCTCTTCTTAGGTTAATGAGTTCTTTTTTTAAATCCTCACCCGAGGATATTTTTCCATTGCTTTTTTTTTATTTTTTTTAAAGTTAAAATATAAAGGTTATATATTTCTAAAAATCATTTCATTAAGATCTCTTTATACAAAGTATTAACTGGTAATTTTACAAATTTCTTCCTTAGATGTGGTTATATCACTATTTTAATTCTTTTTAAAAAATCCTTTATTGTTTAAAGTATTACATATGTTTCCTGTTTCCCCACTGACCTCTTCCCAGCCAATCTCACCCCCCAGCACATGCCCTCACCGCCCCCTCTAGTGTCTGTGTCCATTGGTTATGCTTATATGCATGCATACAAGTCCTTTGGTTAATCTCTTAACCCCTTGCCCCCGACTCAATCCTCCCTTGTCTTCCCTCTGAGGTTTGACAGTCTGTTCAATGCTTCTCTGTCTCTGGATCTATTTTTGTTCATCAGTTTATGTTGTTCATTATATTCCACAAATGAGTGAAATCATGTGATATTTAATCTTTCTCTAACTGACTTATTTCACTTAGCATAATGCTCTCCAGGTCCATCCATGCTGTTGCAAATGGTAAGAGTTCTTTCTTTTTTATAGCAGGGTAGTAATCCATTGTGTAGATGTACTACAGTTTTTAATTCATTCATCTGCTGATGGGCACTTAGGTTGTTTCCAAGTGAGTCTTGGAGTGCATGACCCTCCCCCCAAGCCCACCGCTTCAGCCACAGGCCCTACGTGACTCCACACCTGGACCCTTCTGTGAGACCAAAAATGGGGAGACAAAGAACCCCCAAAGGAAAGGAAAGGAAAGGAAAGGAAAGGAAAGGAAAGGAAAGGAAAGGAAAGAAGGAATTGCCAGAAAAGGAACTAAAAGAAACGGAGGCATCCATTGCTTTTAGAGAGAGTGGAAGAGAGAGGGAAAGATAGAAACATCGATGTGAGAGAAACACATTGATTAGTTGCCTCCTGCACAGGCCCTAACCAGGGCCCGGGCCAGGGAGGAGCATGCAACCGAGGTACGGATATGCCCTTGACCGGAATCAAGCCCAGGACCCTTCAGATTTCAGGCCAAGGCTCTATCTACTGAGCCAAACTGGCTAGGGTGTAATGAGCTCTTTATGGTTACACTTTATTTCTCCTTCTTTCAACCTTAATTTTCTTTCATTTCACATTGAGGCTGAAATGTATAAAGGCAAAATGCTTTTTTAAATATATGAAATAGCCTTATTTTTTTAAACAAATACAAATATAGGAGACTGCAATGAACAATTATACACCAACAAAACAGATAACCTAGAAGAAATGAATAAATTTCTAGAAATATACAACTTACTAAGATTGAATTATGAAAAAACTAGAGGCCTGGTGCACGGATCCTGCAGGGATCGGGCTGAAACCGGCTCTCCGACATCCCCTGAGGGGTCCCAGGCTGCAAGAGGGTACAGGCCAGCCCAAGAGATCCCACCGGTGCATGATCAGGGCTGGGGAGGGACTGCAGAAGGGCTCCAGGGCATGTCCAGCCCATCTCACCCAGTCCTGGTCGGCTGGACCCCAGCAGCAAGCTAACCTACCGGTTGGAGCATCTGCCCCCTGGTGGTCAGTGCGTGTCATAGATACTGGTCATACGGTCGAATGGTCGGACATTTAGCATATAGGCTATTATTATATAGGATAGAACACCTTAAAAGACCTAAAAGAGTAAAGAAATTGAATCAGTAATCAAATATTTCCCAAAAAACAAAAGCCCAGAACCAGATAACTTCACTGATGAATTCTAACAAACTTTTAAAAAACAATTAATATCAATCCTTCTCAAACTTTCCAGAAAACTCATGAGGAAAGAGCATTTCCATACTCATTTTATAAAATCAGCATTATTCTAATACCAAAGCCAGACAAAAACATTACATAAAAAGAGAAGATTGCAGGCTAATCTCTAATGAACATAAGTGTAAAAATTCTCAACAAATGCATAAAACTGATCTCAACAACAGATTAAGAGAATTATACACCACAATCAAGTAGGATTTGTTCCTATGATACAGTTATAGTCCAACATATACAAATCAATAAATGTAATGTACCACATTAACAATAAAAGATAAAAATAATATAATCCTCTCAATAGATGCAGAAAACACATTTGACAAAATTCAACATCCTTTCATTAAAATAAAACAACTCTCAACAAAATACATACAGGAGAAATCAATATAATATAGGTTGTATATATGAAAAGCCCATAGCTAATATCATACTCAGTGGTGAAAAGCTGAAAGCTTTTTCTGAGATTAGGAACAAGACATTTGTGCCCACTCCTATCTAAGCATAGTATTAGAAGTCTTAGCCAAAGCAATTAGCCAAGAGAAAGAAATAAAGGTCATCCAAATCAAAAATGAGGAAATAAAATTGTATCTGTTTGCAGATGGCATGATCTTACATGGAGAAAACCCTGTAAGGAATCTACTAAAAAACTGTTAAAAATAATAAGTAAACTTTGTTGCAGAATACAAAGTCAATACACAATAATCAGTTGTGTTTCTATAAACTAATAACAAACTATCCAAAAAAGAAATTAAGAAAACAATCCCATTTACAATAGCATCAAAAACAATAAAATACTTAGTAATAAATTTAATCAAGGAGGTGAAAGATCTGTACACTGAAAACTATAAAACTCAGAAGAAAGAAATTAAACAAGAGACAAATAAATGGAAAACTATTCAGTGCTCATAGATTGGAATAATTAATATTGTTAAAATATCCATTCTACCCAAAACAAATCTATAGATTCTAGGAAATTCCTATTGAAATTCCAATGGTAATTTCAAAGAAATAGAAAAATTAAGTCTAAAATTTGTATGGACCAAAAAGACTCTGTATAGCTAGAATAATTGAACAAGAAAAGCTGGAGGCTTCACACTCCCTGATTTTAAACTATATTACAAATCTGTAATAATCAAAACAAAATGATATTGGCATAAAAATTAATATAGAGATAAATAGAACAGAATAGTGAGTCTAGAAATAAACCCACATATATATGGTCAACATATAATTTTTGACAAAGGCACCAAGCATACACAATGGGGAAAGAATAATCTCTTCAATAAATGGTGCTGGAAAAACTGAATAACCACATGTGAAAGAATAAAATAGGACCTTTATCTTACACCATACAGAAAAATCAACTCAAAATGGATTACAGACTTAAACATAAAACCTGAAACTATAAAACTCTTAGAAAAAAACATAGGGGAAAAGATCCTTGACATAGTCTTGGCGATTATTTTTTTTGGATTTGACACCAAAAGCATAAGCAACAAAAGAGAAAATAAACAAGTGGGACTGAATAAAACTAAGAATTGTCTATACAGCAAAAGAAATAATTAACAAAATGAAAAAGGAACCAGCAGGATGAGAGAAAATATTTGCTAATCATATCTGATAAAGGGTTAATATCCCAACTATAGAAGGAACTCTTACAACTCAATAGCAAAAATATATAAAAATAAAAAATGGGCAAAAAAACCTCAGTAAACATTTTTTCAAGGAAGACATATACATGGCCAACAGTTATATAACAAGATGGTCAACATCACTAATCATCAGGAAAATGCAAATTAAAATCACAATGAGATATTGCCCCCTATCTGTTAGAATGACAGTCATCAAAAGATCAAGACTATAAATATTGACAGGGATGAGGAGAAAAGGAAACCCCTGTGTACTGTTGGCAGTAATGTAAATTGGCACTATGAGAAACAGTATGGAGGTTTCTTAAAAAAAATTAAAAATAGAACTTAGAATTACTATATGATTCAGCAACCCCATATCTGAGTATACATCCAAAAGAAATAAAAATCACTATCTCAAAGAGATATTTGCACACACACACCCCCTGATCATTACAGCATTATTTATAAAATGGCAAGATATGAAAACAAGCTAAATGTACATCAATGAATGAATGGAATAAAGAAAATGTGATGTGTGTGTTCTGGGCGTGCATGCGTCTGCATGTGTGTGTGTGTGTGTGTGTGCTTTTACATGCACATGTGTGTGTGTGAAATAAGTCAGATAAAAAGACAACTATTACATGATCTCACTTATGTGTGGAATAAAAAAACAATCCACAAAACTATAACCCATATTAACAGAGAAGAGAAAGGGGGATAATTTTTTAAAGAAGAAAAAACAAAGAAAGTGAATGGATCATGGATGTTATTGTTGAATGGGTACAGAGTTTCAGTTATGCTAGTGAAAACGAGTTCTGGCGATAGACGGTTGTAATAGTTTTACAACATGAATGTACTTAATAGCACTAAACTGTATAGTTAAAAATGGTTAACATAATAAATTTTATGTTATGTGTATTTTTACTACAATAACAAGTAACGGGGGAAATTACTACTAAAAAGCAGAAACTACACAATTAATAGGAGTAACAACAGTGATGATGATGATGATGATGATGATGATATATAACTTGAGCCTCACTTTAAAGACTGTAGTCTCTGATAATTTTTTGAGAAAAAGGGGGGAATTGTAAGAAATAGGCTCACTAATTATGACTTGTTTTTACTAATATTTAATCCATATTTGATATAATTAATGCCCATTGGAACCCACGCATGCACTCCATAACTGTGAATAATAAATAAATTAAAAATAAAATACATTTTAAAAAATGAAAATGAAGATACCTTTTAGAAGTATGTTAGAACAGTCTTCAATACAGACTCCATAGGCTCAGATTCTTGGCACTTAACTTTCCCTTGACAACTATAAATAAAAGGATTGACAAATAAAATTCACCATATTAAAAAAATGAGGACATTTAAATTACTTCAGAAGAAGGCTTTTTATGTATATTTAAATATCCATGTATAAAGTAAATGTTAATGGAACGAGAGCTTTGGAAAGTTGTAAATGTTGTATCTGCATATATCCAGGACTTTAGAACTTGGCACTAGTTCATCTGGCCTCCTCACCCCAATCAGTTCAACTCTGAGATGTTTTTTACTTTTTTTTTCTTCTTTTTTTTTTTAGAACACTGATAATTCAAAAACCGCTTCTAGAGGTGGATTCAGGTTTTGTGTGGCTCCGACAATTTAGAGAGCCATCCTATCTAATAAAGAAGGAATATGCTAATTGACCCTCATGCTGTTGCAAAGATGGCAGCACCCATAGCCCATAAGGAGGGAATATGCTAATTGACTGTCCCACCCTCAAAGATGGCAGCGCCCACAGCCACAAGATGGCGGTGCCCAGTCCCCTCAGCCCCCCAGCTGCCCAGGACCAGCCCGAGGCACAGGCAAGCCTCGGATGGTGGCTGCCCAGCCGCCTAGGGCCGCCCAAGGCTTGCACTGCTGGCGGTGGCAGCAGCAGAGGTGTGATGGGGTGTCGCCTTCCTCTGATCACCGGGTTGCCTCCCACCCCTGAGGGCTCCTGGACTGTGAGAGGGGGCAGGCCGGGCTGAGGGATCCCCCTCCAGTGCATGAATTTTCATGCACCAGGCCTCTAGTCTCTAAGAATAAGAATAAAAAGTCAAGTGCTTGAAAATGCATTTCAGTGTCCCTCTCAGGAGCATCCTTAGCAGCATGGTAAACCTGCCTCTCCACTTTCCTCATTTGATAATCAAGGACGAATAGTTTTCTTCTGACTGAGTGCCATCGGCTCTCTCCAAAGAACTAGGAGCATACTTTCTTTTCCCAGCAGATCTTAATTTACCATTTGAACAAATGTTTCTGAGTTCCCCCACCAAGGAGAAACAAGTTCAGCTGTTTTGAAACATTTCTGTTTGGATAGTTATAAATGGCAGTAGTGTAGGCGCAGAAATTACTCAAAGAATCTGAAACACAAAGGAGAATATAAACTCAAGAGAATATAAAGGCAAGTGCAAGCCAGATTATTACTTGCAAGTTGTCTTCAGATTCTAACTGCAATATCGTAAGATATGAGAGATACGAAAAAAATAGAGAATGGAAAGATACTGGCAAATAATGTTAATACCTTTATTTAGTACGAGTTATTACATTTAAGTAAGAGAACCATATAGGATATATTTTGAACGTTCAAATCCACTTAAAATGAATTTTAATTCAACATTTTTTTTATCCAGCATTTTCCTACAGGAAGAGCTCTCATGGGAAATCTCGCTACATAGTTCCAATTTCTTAAGTCTCTTATCTGGCAATCAAGAGAATTGCTCATTAATTTTAAGCTATTGATTCCAGACTAACAATGAGTTAATACACCGTATATGCTGGAAAGATTGACATGGAAAGAGCTTTATTCAATATTTGTTTTTGTTATTATCTCCATACTGTCTTACTAAATAGCCTACTTATGAATATGGTAATGAATAATTTGGACTCATAGTTTGCTTTTGTTAAACAAAGCATCCGAACTACCTCAGGAGAATCTCTGATTTGAGTCTCAGCTTAAAATATCCCTGTCAGTTAGTGAGTGTTAGATTCCAAGTTTCTTCCAAGCCCCTGAACTGAAACCTCATTGATGTTTTGTCATTTCCTTGAGAGACAAAGAGGCCACCTCCTGAGAAAACAATTGTAAATGGTTGAGTAAATAATTGCTGCCTTGTAATACTACATCATGCTTCATGATCTCAGGGCTTATGTCTGGGAGATAACATCTGAACTGATGTGTCAGCCAAAATCCATAAATTCCAGGATTAGACATGGTGTGTACCAGCTATAAATATCATAAAAATAGAAATAAATACAACCTCCATCACTCTACAAATGCCCAAGTGCAGATCCCCCAGAACAGGCAAAGGGAACATTTGAGATAATCTACTGTAGAGACAGAGACTCCTCTTCCTGGAGCAGGAAGCATAAGCTAGTTACCTTTCCAAACCATAGGTCATTGAATATCCCTTACTATGCCTTCTCCCCTCTCACTATTTTTCCCCCAAAGAAAATGAGTACAATTTCTTTTTAGTGTCTGTAAGTTTTGACAATTGCATCCCATCAAATTCTGGACCCCATCAAGGACAATATGTATTCTATTCCATTTAAATGTAGCATCAGTTTATATGTTGGCTCCTCTTAACCAAAATTTGGGAAACAAAGTCTGTTTACCTAAAATCATTAAAAAATAGCTTTCCAGGAAAAGGGACAGGAAGAGCTACTCCTTTGACTCTCACTTGAGTAGTTGTAGCTTCTTGTGCTCTGTCACATGATATCACAACCATCCTCTAGCACAGTTCACCCAAGTAGTGAAAGATGGTCAAATATCTAGAGCAGTGACTTCCACAAGGTAATTCTCAGTAAGTGATAGCTATTGCTGTTGAGAAAGATTCTGTTATGGGAAAAGCATCTATATTATAAAAGGCCAGTGGCCGTAACACCATAACGACCAAATGACCGGTCATCAGGCCCTCCCCCCCCAACCCCCCAAGTGCGAGCAGTGTTGGTGGAGCATCGTGGGGCACCAGCAGCATCCGCAGAGCATGCGAGGCGTCGTGGGGGCGATGGACATGGCCCTGATGGCAGCCTAGGCCTAGGGGACCCTACATGTGCACAATTTAATCGTGCACTGGGCCTCTAGTATGGCCTATAAAGCTCCTCTGCGTGTTCAAGGACTCCACCACGTGTCCATCCCTTTCACTTCAGACATTCAAATTCTTGCCACATGTTTAAGTCTCAACTTCACAGTATGTCCTTTTCTAAATTCCCCAAACTCTTTGATATTTAAAGAGATCCAGGAGCTAGATAAAAGCTTTGGACCAGGTGATTTTATGTATTTGTTCTTAGAAAAAAACAATTTTCAAACACATATTATGCCCATGCACTATGTTAGATATTAGGACATTGTAACAAAAGAAATGAAAGATACTGTCTCAAGTCTCATAATTGAGGTGGGAGGATGGGGAATGGGAGGAGGAAAGGAAAGTAAACAAGTAAGTATATAGCTATAAGTTTCTGCATCACCCTTTCCTTTACTATACAAATGATAAAGGTCCAAATCGTTATCCAGTTCTGTGTCCTGTACCCTAAATTGTGGTTCCTGTTGTTGCAGTTGCTTTGAGAGGCCCCAGTAGGTTCCAGCGCACACCACAATTCATGTCTGACTATCATCAGTCATCTCTCCCGCCAGACTGCTGTCCTGGCTTCTACCATATGCAGCTCTCTCTGAGCCACTGCGTTTACTATGGTCAATGCTCTAATTTGCTTCCTCTCCAAGCAGAGGTAAATTGGAAGGGTTCAAGAAGGCAGGGACCATATCTGGAGGGTTGTACATTATTATAATCCCAGAATCTAGCACAGTGCAATGTAAATACCTATTGAATGAATTAATGAATACATGAAAGAATTAGTAAACCAATACATAAAACAATGATCATAATTTTTCTTTTTTTCTCTCTTTTTTCATAAGTCCTGGACCTCTTACTCTCTATATGAACAATCAAGAAGAAGCAGTAAAAAACATTCAGTTAATGTTATATTAATTTCTACAATGATACCCACTTCCCACAAGAAAAAGAATAATTTGTTTATATTAACTTACAGTATTCTAATAGCAAACATCTCAGTGTGTCTGAGATTTCATATCTGTTAATGCAAAAGGCTCTCCAAGCAGTCCTTCTCAAAACAAAGGTAACACTCTCTTTTCCTTCTCAAAGGTGAATTTCAGCTTCCATTCCCCCTTCTCCTCCAATGCTGAAACAGTTTTCAGCTGTCATTTCAAAATAACTCGTATCGGTCCCTGCTACAGGATAGTGGAACTGGTGATAACACTGATCTATATGATCAATGTTAACATTTATGTAAGTGCTTTAAATATAATATTTCAACACTCCAAAGTAGTTGTTCATTAACTGGAAACTATAACCCCATTTATAAATAGGGAAACTGAGACTTACTGAGGATAAAATTACACTAAATAACTGGTGTTGCGAGAACTGAAATCCAAGTGGGCTCACCACTACCAGCCCTGCAATTTAGTCAATAGGTGATCATTTAGATACAGATCAAGACCATATTTTAGTAGACTGACATGATAAATTGTACTACTGAACATTGAATATTAGCTACCACCCCCATTGCTTATTTATTTTCTATGGTTAGAATTATACTTCCCATCTTACTGACTTCAATCAAATCATATGACTTGGTTTTGTCAATGAAATGTGAGCTGATGTGTTGCTTGTCAGACCCAAACAAAAATTGTACATGCAGTTCTGTGATTCAGCTTAGCCTCCTACTCTTTCCTTCTGCCATGAGAAGGCTCATGCCCTACATGTGGGAGCCACTGAATTCGGAGTATTTCATCTGGAATAAAGCTGACTAATATTACTTATAGATTATAAGTTTATACTTAAAGAATTAGAAAGGAAAGATGTAACTAGCTCTATCATACATATATGGCTGTGAAGAAAAGAAGAAAGATAAAGCAAATGCCTAAAGAGATTGGATACATGAAATTAAAAATTTAAATATACTTCCTATTTTTTTAAAAAAATAGATTGACCTTATCTAAAGGGATGACTTGTCACTTAAAGTCACAAAATAAGAATGAAGGAAAAAATATAGAGCACACTTGAGCCAGTAAGGAAGATAACAATTGACATATAGAAAATGCTCACTGTAACTCATTGAGTACAATTTCTGGAAATATGAGACGTGGAATTCAGGGCCCAAGTACTGTGAATAGATATAGCTCTTGATAACTATGTGCCAGATATGATACTAAGCACATTGCAGTAAATGGGAAAGTCCCATTACATTCTCACACTCTACCTAACTATGCCTCTGTTACACATGAAAAAGCTGAGACTTAGAGTGACATTATGCAGCTCATATGAAGCTGAAACAAAATTTGAATTGTTTGCTTGTTATAGGGAAGAGGAGACTTTTCTTACACTGAATGAGCAAGACTGTGGAAGAGTTTGAGCTTATTCAGATCATCTTATGAGTGGAGAGAAGGTGGTTAAGAACATGCTACCTGATAGCATACCATTGATATCATTCCATTCTCTTTGAAAGGTGAGATAAGAGAATAAGGATACTGGTGGGAATGTAGGGTTGTTGATAGGGAGAAAGAGAGTGATTTATACATGAGAGGGTTCTAACACAAAGCTGAGGACTCGGCAGTGACACCAATCTGCCCAGTGATCTCACTTCCTCCATTAGTGCCTAGAAACTCAGGTATGAGAAACAGCTGACAATAGGCCTGATGTAGAGTTGAGGGTCTGCAGGACAGGTAAAGTGGAATAACAAAGACATGAAGAGTCCCCAGCCTCCAGAGGTAAAAGGAAAGAAAACAAAGCTGGGAGAGACTAGTAAATACTCCCCCAAATGGCCACAAATACCTATTTCTCTTTCTTTTGCTCTGATAAGACGTGAAAGTCCCATAACTTTACTCTTATATTTTCCTCCATTAAATAACGCTTTTCCTCATGTCCCTCTCTTTTGCATGTATACAATATAAATGTATTACTTTTGTCTTTATTTTTTCTCTTATTTATTTCTGAACATATCTCTATAGCCTTGTGGCTTTACACAGTAAATTACAAGATGAGGTCTAGGCAAAATTACTCCCTCCTAGGCCCTAAGAGATAAGAAATATACTCAGAGCTACACTAACAAAAACAAACAAACAAAACAAAAATAACAGAAGATGAGGGTTTTTCAGTTTACAAATCAATCCACAGAGATAATGCATGTAGCTCTATTTAGAACATGTCTAAATCAATTCACAGAAATAATACATATAGGTCTATTTAGAACCCGCTCTGAAATAAGTTGGAAAAAATGACACAATGCTTCAATCACTATGAATTCAAGCCTTTGTAATTGAATTCACACCTTCTCCCATCGAGAGGGAGACTATTTCTCTTTCCCTTGAGTTTGCACCTGCCTTTTGATGTGCCTTGGTCAACAGAATACAGTAGAAGTAGTGGTGTGTCAATTCCAAGCCTAGAACTCAAGAAGTCTTAAATATTTCTCAACTTCTTTTGCAATCCTAATAGACATCATGGAAGTAAGCCCTGGCTAGCTCAATGAAGAATGAACAATCAAATGGAACAGAAATGAGCCACACTAGCGGAGGTCATCCTAGTTAACTGAGCCTCTAGTCAACCTGACAGTTGACCACATAAACATGAGTGAGCCTAGCTAAGGCTAGAATAACCGCCTAGCTGAGCCTAGTCCAAGCTGTTGACCTGCAAAATTATGACATAAGTAAATGATGGTTGTTTTCTGTTACTAATTTCAGGGTGATTTGTAATACAACAAAAATTAATAGGTTCCTGGAAACTGCTGATTATCTGTGCCCTTCCCACAGGCCTGAATGTGACCCCTGTGATCTGCGGAAATGTGTCTTTGTCACTCCTGGTCTTGTCTCTCACGTTTGATTTGTCAGGAGTCCACAGGCTGTAAGGTGATGGTGGATCCACCTGGGTAAGGAACTGTTGGACATTGAAATTGGGTCTCAAAAGAACTGTTGGCCCAGAAAGAAACTCACTACACACTGATTCATTTGCCTGTCACCATAACCATTATTGCTTGTCTCATTTTCGGTTCTTATAAGTGTATTTCTAATAGCACATGATCTCACTCATCTAGGGGAAATAATGAACAACATAGACTGATGAACAAGAACAGACCCAGAAACAAGGAGGCATGGATCAGACTGTTGGGCCTCAGAGGGAGGGTGGGGGGGTGGGGGTAAAGGGGGAGATCAACCAAAGGACTTGTGTGCAGGCATATGAGCCTAACCGGCGGTTGGGGACAACAGGGGGGTGGGGGCATGTGTGGGGAGGGGTGTGGGATGGAAATGGAGGGAGGAGGACAAATATGTGATACCTTAATCAATAAAGAAATTTTAAAAAAAAAAAGACATTATCAAAACAAAACAAACAAACAAACAAAAAAAACAAGTGGTGTGCTTCCTCTTCTGCTATCCCAAACCCCAAATCATACAAAGACAGCGGATTCTGAAGTCTGCCTCTGTGCTAGAGGAGTCTGGTTCTCCTTGCATCTGAGTTTCTATGGCATGGAATTCAGTGTTGTCATCTGTCAATTCTCATCTGTTTTTGGCCCAAAAGTAGACTGGGCAAGGTCAAGAAGGGCTTCAAGAAAGCAAGTCTCCTTCCCAAGAGAAATGATGACATCAGTTTTCAAGAGGGACTATTTGAAATGTGGATCAAACACCTGATTCTGTCCCCAGTGGCAAAGTAGGGTTCACCAAAAGAGGGGGGAAAGAGAGATATTCTTCCCACTTTGGATCAGACACAGAATCCATGAGGGATCTAGTAAGTCAGTGGCAAAGCCTAGGTCAGTGACAGAGTTTGAAAACTGACAAGGTTGACAGTAATGTCTGACAGAAAGAGAAAGGCTCTGTAGAAAAGGTGGGCACCCTGATGCCCAGCTACAGGGAAACATGTTGGTGAGCATGTGTAAAGTACCTCCTAAGAACAACAAAAATCATCAAAGACATTTGCAGAGGGTCAAAGGCCTGGGGCTGTGAGCGAATAAACCCAAAATAAAACTATTTAAATGCCCTACCTGAATGCATAGATTTGGAAGTAAATTTTGGAGGTACCTTAAATATTGTAGGATATTAAATGTGGGTGAAGTCTCTCAAAATAATTTAAATATTAACAACAAAATCTGAAAAATAATCTGTGAATGAGGTTTTTCAAGATCAACAACTTGCCAACAAAAGTGAAAAGAAAAAAAAAAAGAGTCATTTCTTGCTTCTTGAGGAAACATGAACCCTGTCTCCATATCCTCTCAGCCACTACAAACTCTCCTTGCTGCGCTGTCAATCTAAAAAAGCCGAAGTCATTGGCTGGTGTCCCCAGGGTGAAATGCTTTCTTCAGTTTCTAATTGGGCCACTTGCTGGTCAGAGCTGCTCTCACAGGAAAGCGTGGCTGAGCAGCTCAAGACTGCGGCCTCCTTTCCCACCGCAGGACTTGACACCCCAGGGCAGGAATACCACCCGCACAAATGCCAAACAAATGCTCTCACCCTGAAAGAGACAAGGATGTTTTCATTGGCCTCTGCAATCAGATTGTCAAGTTACAGGAAAGTCAGGGAAGAAGAGAAGAAAGAGTACACCTTCTTGTAAAAAGAACAGGATTGTAACTGATCTGTTTGTTTACTAACAAAGATGTAAGGGGCCTTTCGATGCCTTGGGTTTTGTATATTGATAATATCGGAGAAAAAAGGTAAAGAAAAAAGACTGAGATTTTTTTTTCTTCTATCTTCTTTGTCATCAAAGCACCATAACTTGAACTTGGAAAGATGAAGCCGCTGCTGACATGGCCCAAGGAGATTTTACTCTGCAAATAATTGACCTAAGAGGTGCCATGAACATGCCCAGGTGTACCTAGGCCTGTTTTCAAAAATGCTGGTGTGAAATTCTGCTTTTTCAATTCAGCAAATGTTGGTGGCTGAAAGGATTTGGAGTTTCTCTGCTTTTGCAATACGCACATCATAATAATGCTATAATTTCCTTACATTCTATAACACTGACCTCCAAAGTGATTTATAACACATTGTATTCACAGGTTTCTTTGTCCAGTACTAAAATGCACAAGTAGGACACACAACCATATGTAGAAAGATTATTACAGTTTCCAACCAAGAAACAGAAAGTAAAATTCCAATTTTATCACCATCATTCTTCAGGACTTTTTGAGAATTAATGAATTTCCGATAGAGAGAGGGAGGAGTATTCCTATGTTGGTTGGTGTAAGATTCACTTGACCTCCGCCTATCAAAGTCATATGGTTTGGGAAGAAAAGGTTAAAATACAGATTTTCATGCCCAGAATGAATTGGCATTTCCATAGATAGGTTACCGTTTGCAGTGCTTTAAACAAGTCCCCTTAAAATATTCTTATTTAATAAGCCAGATGCAACCTGCTGTATCAGCAATCGGGGCATCTTCAGACACCAAGATGTTAATATTAGTAGCTTTTTTCTTTTTGTTTGTTTTGCACTTTTTTAATGAAATGCCTATATTGGCGAGAGCTCTGTGAGCTGGAGAAGACAACATCCTTGCCTCTATCAGCTGAGATCCCCTAATGCAGGTGATTATGTAGAAAAGCACCTTTGCCCGTGAACAAAAATTGAACTCCATGACATTTGGTAACTGAAATAAGATTGGTAGTTGGTAGCAGAAAAAAAATGAACTGTAACTTGACTCCGTTGTGAGGAAATAATTCCTCCGGGAAGACTTGGGTGTTTTCTCCAAGGTGATAGGGAAGTGTGCTTGACAGTTTAGCCGTCAAGGGCCTGGGAGACGCAATGGATAAAAGGACAGCAGGCTCACAGAAAGAGTCTCAAAGGTGGACACCGGGGGATAATCTCCAGGGAATACAGCAGCTATTCACCGCACAGGGCTTCGAAAGGTTCAAAAAACCTCATGCAGTGGAAAAGCATCTGACAACGGGTGGGATACTTGGGTTCTGAGGAGATGCCAAGGAATTCCTGAGGAGCTTCTTAGTGTTCCTAGCCCATTTCCACCCACACCCACCCCAGCTGCCCCACGTGCTTTTAATAATAACATTCTTTGATATGTGCAATGGACATTTCTCTCTCTTTAACTTACCAGTGAATAAATCATCTTTAGAAAACATTTGCTATTTTTATTACTCTACAACATAAATCTAATTTTGAAAATATATTTGCTAGGAGCACATAGCTTTAAGACAAACCTGCTCATTCCTTCCCACTGACTAAGTCCGCACTGAGTGGAAATATCAAATGACCACTGCCTTTGTTCTAGTCCTGGCTTAGATTAATTTCTCTTTTTCTTTGGAATGTTGTTGTTTCCCCATCAGAAACATTCAGGGTTGGTCCATGTGACTTCTGTAGTCATGTAGCTAAAATATTATCCTTTATCATTCTCATGCTATAAAATATTCACAGTGTTATCATAAACCAAAATCCCGAATCATCTTGTACTCTGTTCCTTAATTTGTCATGAGATTCTGCTTATTCTGATGTGATCTCCTGATAGTTGCTAATCTTCTGATGGAGGAGGAAAAATTAACTCCATAAATGGCTGTCTGGTGATCAGGGGCTCTGAAACGCTAAGCGTTATTTGTTAGCAACTGTCCATTTCTCTCTTTGCACATACCACAAATTCCATGCCGGGTTCTGTGCGGGCTCCTGGCAAATACCCACACTCCCTCACTCACTGTGATCAAGTTAAAAATGAGTATCAAAATAAACCCTAAACGTTGCAAAGCCTAATAGAAAATTTAATCCATCTCTATTTTTGTGAGTTTTGTTAATACTGTAAATTTTGTTTTTAACCGATGAATGCCATCCTGTGGGGAAAGTTGGTAATACTGAGCCATTGCTGCCTGGCCCCTGGTCAGCTCTGATGCAATTAGCAAGAGGTAGATGTGCATTTTACACTCCACCAGCACTGGGATTGGGCCAGCATAAACTCAGGATGGTCCGTACCAAAAGCTCTGACTCCCATTGGAGATAGCAGCCTAAATCATTTATTAAAAGGCTGCTAGCAAACTCAATAAGGGAACTGGTTTTGGTCCATGGATGGTTATATTTCCTACTAGAAATATAAAATTCTGTGTCTTCCCAACGTTTCCTAAAATGTCTGCACAGCAATTTCTTTCCTTCAAAAAGAAGAACGAAAAAAAAACATATGGTGTTATATCTCAGTGAGGTAGGAACTCAATGTTGCTTTATAACTGAGCTTACTGCCCACCTCACCAAATGAATCAACCTGATTAGCTGTCGAGTACAAACTGCTGAGAGCCCACCACAGAGCGGTCACCTTTACAGTTAACAGCACAGGAAAATTACAATTGCAAAAAAAACATTTAGTCACTTACTCTAAAATAGCAAATCCAGTCATTGTCATGAGTGTTGCTTAACGCAATTTCATGCCCTCTCAGCCTTGTTCAGTTGCGTTTTCTCCTCGCTGTCTTTGCACAGGGGAAGGTGAATGATTAAAGCTGGCAGCCTCACCCCAGGCAGCTGCCTCTAAGCCCCGAAACGCACACAAGAAGTCTGCTGTCTTAGAGATGTCACCAGAGGAAAGGGACAAGCGGGGAGTGACCCTTTACAGTAGCCATCTTTGCCCAGCAGCATGTACCCTGGGAGTAAGTAAACTGTAAATTGGATTCCAAGTGTATCCTCTTTAGTGTACATTTGGAGAGCATTCTGGTGATGTCACTATTATATATACAGGCACTCCCTTGTACTAAAGTAATTTGAATGTTTCCCCCTGTGAACAATGTTTCCCCCTGTGAACAATTAGATTTTGAGTTCCTAGAAAGAAAAAAAACTTACACAACTTTGAATCTTTCAAAACACGAAACAAACCAAAAAATGAGTCGTGTCTCATAAGCACTCATTGTTTGGAAACTTGGTTAAAAGAGAGAAAGGGAGAGAAGCAGCAAAAGATCATACAGTCACCCTTGCTTAGAGATTATTTTTGTTAATTGCCTAATTGTAACATAGAACAAATTATGTCCATTTTTGGAATTAACCACTTTTTCCCATAACAAAGAAAAATCAAACCTAAACCAGGAAGTTCTGAAATAACCATAAATAACCCAGCTTACCCAGTACACATAAGAGACAGAAAATAAAAGACTGAACAAGAGTGAAAGGGCAACAGCTAGACCGTCAATTTCCTTTGCTACTTGGCATGGTTACAGCAGGGTTGGTCAGACTTGCCACTATTAACATTCTAGGCTGGACAATTCTTTGTGGTGGGGGCTGCCTAGGGCACCGTAGGAGATTTAATAGCTTTCCTGGCCTCTCCCGATTAGATCCCAGAAGTACCTTTCCTGCACTTGTGAAAACCAAAAGTAAAAAAAAAAAAATGGCTCCAAACATTGTCAAATGTTCCCTAGAGGGTAAAACGGGCCTGGTTGAGAACCACTGGTTTAGAGTTAACCTATACTTACGGTGGACTCTCCAAAAGGATTAAAATGCACAATAGATTTTTACATCGTGGTCACATCCTATTCAGCTAACATTGTTCAGCATTTCACACCATTTTTGGGGAATCAAATTAAGATTGTAAAGCAGAGGGCAGTATACTAAGTCCTCAATATCACAAACTCTCAGGCCCTTCCTTACACATTCCTGAATTGGGCAAAACTCTTCTCAGCTCAGGCTTTCAAATATTTCAAATCTCTTAGGAGAAGAAATCAAACAGCTCCTCCAGGAAGAGTCCTGGAACTCAATCAACAATGGCCCGCAGAAGTCTTGTCTATCCCTGCACCAGTGACTACGACTACACGAACGAATCATGCTGCCCTAGCTGTTTGGGCTCAGTGGATGGAGCGTCAGCCTGCAGACCAGGGGGTCCCAGGTTCGATAGGTTCAATTTCAGTCAAGAGCACGTGCCCAGGGTTGCAGGCTTGATCCCGGGGAGGGGGGGAGGTGAAGGGGGCATGCAGGAGGCAGCCGATCAATGAATCTCCCTCATCATTGATGTTTCTATCTCTCTCTCCCTCTCCCTTCCTCTCTGAAACCAATAAAAAATATATTTAAAAAAAAAATGAATGAATCATGCTGACTCTTTCAGGCCAACTGCAGCCATTCCTGGATTGAGGGTGGAGTGGGCAGAGGAGCAATGAATTGAACCCAAAGAAAATCTGGGGGATATCTGGACGTGTGAGGGAGGAAATGAGTTACAGAAATGCTACTAATACTATCCACTACTGAAATTTGATTTTCAATATTTACATTAAAAATATGCTTTTATTTTGTTTTTATATTTACTTTTATTTTTGAGAGTATTACAGTTGTCCCCCACTTTCCCACCTTTGTTCTCCCATCCAGCTAGCTCCCACCCCACCCCAGGCCTTCACCACATTATTGTCTGTGTCCATGGGCTTTTAAAATAAATATTACAATGCAATATATGTTGCTATTTGAAAGATAATGAAAGGATTAGTATTTTGAAATAAATATCAGTTGATAGTGTGCTGCTTTGATGTTGTTCAGTAACAAACACAAGTTTGAAGTGCAGAATGATCATCTTTCTATCCTTTATTTTATGTATGCAGTTGCATATTCTTTCCTGCTTTGAGATTATAGAAAATGTTGTAAATTTGAGACCCTCTCTGAATGTAAGGCCCTGTCCAAATTGCAAAATAGCCAAAGGCAGCCTTCACCACCACCATCACCATAGCTAGGGTTCCTATTCCTTTTGGTCCTTTTAGCTTTATTACTAACCTTTCAAAGGTAATCACACAATTAGAAAAAGGTATATGTTCAAATGATGAAAGGAAATACAAATATTACTCTCAAGAGTGTATTCTGAAAAGTAAACTCCCTGTTAGTGCGAATTACCTAATTTCCATGAAGGTGAATACACACTGTGGTAAAGAGCTTCGGAGATTGGAAAAGGCTAAAGTTAAGCTGAGCTCCTTGGAGGATTATAGAAGCAGTGTATTTTAAATATGCTAAAACGTTAGGGTATTATCTTTCTAATAAGATGAGATCAAAGAGAAGTCAACAAACAGAACTAAGAAAGTGGATGCTGTTTCAGGTTCAAAAGTTCAACAACGCGTGCCTTCGGGCTTCCTGCTGACTTCTGCTGGGGTTTGTACAAAGTGTTATGATTTTCCAGAGAGCTTGCCGAGAAGCCAATAAGGATTTCTTTGATATTTCTAAGCATAAAGGCACCCTTTAGCTTCCACGTGGACTATGTTCTAAGAGTTCACGTTGCAAGTTATTTATTTAGGACACAGTTTGCATTTTCCCTGGAGACAACCAGATAGCTAAAGCGGCTGAAGCAAAGTCCTGTCCTGAAAATTTTGTAAAAGTTAACTGCCATACTGATCTATTCCTGTGAAAAAGGGATTCAGAATTTCAGCTTGGAATGGCATTTCTGATCAATTTCCAGGGGTCCGGGGCCTGGACTCCAATGGGGGGAAAATAACTATGCGGTTATAGGAACTCTAACGGTGAAAGCCTATCAAACCCAGGCAGTAGGAAATACCCATCTCTCCTCACATTTCACCCTTTACTTCCATAGTCTGGACCCTTCCCAATTTGGGGTTTGAGAAGCTTATTTTTCCAACTAACCATTTGTAGGACAATGCCTAATTCATCTTCTCAGCTTTTCTTTTGTCATAAAATAAATACAACCACCACTTTCAGATTTTATAAAGGGTTATATTTTGGGCAAAGGTAGAGAAGTAGCTACTTTTAACATTTTGACTCTTTAATATTTTTTTACTTTGACTGATATGTAGATCTTTAAAATTGCCATGAATTCAAAAATATCTAATTTTTACAATACTTAAGATAACAGTAAAAAGAAGCCCCCTACTAGCCTTATAGACCTGAGATGGATAATGAATCTTCCAAAATTGCCAGTTCTCTAAGAAGTAGTTTAAATACACAGGAGAATGTAGATTAGAAATGCATTACTGCCCAGCTGGTGTGGCTCAGTGGTTTAACATCAACCCATGAACCAAGAGGTCCCCAGATCTATTCCTGGTCAGGGCACATGCCCAGGTTTCAGTCTCTATCTTCAGTAGGGGGCGTGCAGGAGGCAGCTGATAGATGTTTCTCTCTCATCGATGTTTCTATCTCTCTAGCCCTCACCCTTCCTCTCTCTCTAAAATCAATAAAAACATATTTTTAAAAAAGCATTATCTATGTTTATAACTGGATTTTCAATAGTTGAAATTAATTTAATGTTGCTTAATTCATAGCTGAAATGAAAGTTCAAAATTGGATATTTGAAGTAACTGCAAATAGATATAATCAAGCAAGTCCAGAACTGATTATGCAAGAACATGAGAGACAGTTTGACAATGAGATGGAAAGAAATAGCCAAAATGAGACAAGAAATGACTGTCAGGTAGACAAAAAACAAAAAAAAGCTGAAGAACACTTATGTTGTACAAGAAAGAGAAAAAAGAAATTGACTAAGAAAAACAATTGTTTTTCATAAAGACAGGAAAGGTGACTGAAAGAAAATGGCATGATTTCTTTCTTTCCTCTTCTCAAAGCAAATGGGTATTTGGCAAGCACTGTATAGATTTAAAAACTGTCAAAACAATGAGAACAAAGTAAATGGTTTAACTTGGCTCTCATCGCTAGGATAAGGGGCAAGTATGCCTGGAATTGATGTAAGAACATCAAGGATGATGCCCACATCACCAGCCAGCCCTCCTGGGCAGTGTTTTGGCCACTGAAAATCTGGAGTTTGCTTTCTTAGGGGAAGTCATGGTTACATACCAACCACTGAGTTACTGTTATCAGTTCTTTCATGCTAATAAGCACTAATGTTATTTTCTCAGAAAAGTGTTCATACAAGTGCCTTGAGTTAAAGAAATTCTCAGGTGTATTAGAAAAAGGACACGGACCAGGTCTAACAGTCTATGAAACTGATCTGGGAAAACCATGTACAAGAGGACACATGATAGTGTTCTAATAAAGTTAAAGAACCACATTTCCTTCCCTCGTCTAAAAACACTCCCCAGATTAAGTGCATATAATTATTTCAAGTCTGAAAAAATATTGGGGAACTTACTATGAGACAACCAACTACTTCTTAAAATTTTCTCTTACATACAGAACTTTTCATCAAGAGCAACTTATTGAAGCCAGCTTTCCACAACCAACAAGAAGCTGGGGTGAGATGGGAAAGGATTTATATATCTATTTTATTATTAGGTGGAAACCAGCAGATGGCAGTGTCTTAGGCTTTATCCCGATGATTTTCATTATGTAGTAATGGGCTTTTGGTTAAACCTTGGGGAAATGCAAGATTTAATTATTTCCTATAGCACTTTGATGTAGCTATAGGAAATAATTAAACATGCCAGTAAAGCTTGTTCTATTGCTGAATTTTTGACAATGATCATTCTTTGCTCTCTGCTACCCTCAGCATAGAAATCCAACAACCACAACACTCTACTCTACTCTAACTGCTCAACCAGAAAAGGAAGAGCCACTTTGGGTAAGTGGGAGGGGAGTGTCTTGTGGTGGCTGGATTTTTGCATTGTGGTCAGGTGGTAGCCAGAAGTGATCTCAGTCACAAACAAACACAGCAGTGGCATGGGCACCTAGTAGTTTATCTAAATAATGTTTAGTGTTTCATACTGTTTACTTTGCAGACAGTATTTCATCGATATCGAAGATATCTCTGTGAAATAGACAAGCAGAGGTGTTGCCATTATTTGTTATAGAGAAATTTTTACTAAGCAATCATTTTATAAGAACTCAAGTATTGACAAAATATAAATTCAGAAATATATCTCTAATACTTAATTATTTAGATTATGGCTTGGTAATTATTAGGGATGTAGCTCCTTATTAGGGATATAACTACTGTAAGTGGAGTTAAAAATCTAAAGAGTGTTATGGTGTGAGGAGAATCACAAAGTATTTCAACACAGTACCTAGAGGTCTGACTAAATAATTAATTAGATTTGTGACCCTAGGAAGGTCATACTGCCTCTGGGTCTAAATGACTTCATCATAAAAAACAGTGGAGTTGAATTAGATCTCCATCATGTCTGCAGTACTGTATAATGAAGTGTTTTCAAGTCTAGAGTTTGGATTGAGAAAGACTCCAGTTTGAATTTCTTCTCGTTCACTCAGCTGGGTGAACTTCAGTAAGTTGTTTAATTTATCTAGCCTCAGTTTCCATACCCCTAAAATAAGGGTAATAAAACATCCATCTTTTCACTTCTTTGAGAAAATTACATGTAATAAATGTAAAATGTTTAGCATAGAACCTGGACTATACTAAGTATCCAATAAATATTAACGATCATTATTAGCAAATATGGTTCTAACCTCATGCTGTTAAAGAGCTTCTTTACTGGGCTTTTCTTGTTGGGTTGAACATGTTCCAGATTCTACAGGTGATCTAGACTCTGACCACTCATCATGTAATGCTACTTAGTTGTTAATAAAGTTAGTGAGCAAGAGCTTATCTCATCAGCCCCCTCTGTCTCTCCTGTTCTGAAGGCGTGTAAGGGGGTCTGGACAGAAGGGGAAGGCAAATATCCAGAAATTCAAGAAGAGTGACTTAATCAAAGTCACAGCTGGTATGAATGTCAGAGTTTTATCTACTGTTCCAAAAGTTTTTGGCTTGCAGCAATGTCCTTGGTCCAGGCTGCAGCTTGCCAACCAAGTAATATTTCAAAGGTTGATTTAGATTTGGCTGCTCAAAGCATAGATCACTACTCCAATCTCCATGACATTTCCAGCCCAGGGCCCAGATTCTACCATCCTTAAAAGTTATAGCCATGAACAAAGCAGTGGCAGGCTGCTAAATTAAAATGGGAAAGGAATTATTACCCATAAGGAAGTATATCTTCATTATTTCACCAAATTTAGATCACATTGATTTGGTGGTATTTCCCGATGTGATCTGTATTTTGGCATTAGGGTAAAGGTTCAAAAGTGGCCCAGTATGGTCTAAGTCATCATATGGTTCAAGTGATGAAGTGTTATATCCAGCTTTTCTAATATTCCCATTAAAATATCTGTGAAGATTCAGAAGAAATAATCATGATAAACATAAACTAATAATAAACGTAAATAATAATAACAAACATAATAATCATAAAGACTTAGACTCAATATTCAAATCAGAAACTGACTGAATTTTCACCATCTATCACAGCAGGGGATAGAAATGAAAATGACAATTAGCAATAAACCCAGTGCGGCAGATACATGTTCCAAAGATGATTATCTCACCCAATGTAGTCTTACAATCTTATGTTGATGCTCCTCCCCTGAATATAGACCTCCTTAGCATCTGCTTTTAACAAATAGAACATAGAAGAAGAGAGTGAAGAAGAGAAACTGCATGATTTCCATGGATTGATTAGAAAAGTCAATACTGTTTCCACCTCTCTCCTTTTCTCTCTCTTATTCTCTCTGTGTGTCACCCTTGGAATTCAACCACCACATTGTGAGAAAGCTCAGATCACATAAGGAAGCCACTAGTTGGTTTTATGGTCAACAGCACCAGCTAAGGTCTAAACCAACAATCAGAATAATTAACCACTAGATACACGAATGAGTGAAACTTCTGATGATTCCAGCCCTTTGACTTTGAGATGTCCCAGCTGATGCTGAGTGGAGCAGAAATGAGCTACCCTCCTAAGCCTGCCAAAATATCAAATTCGTAAGCAAAATAAATGTTATTGTTATTTTAGGCCACTAAGTTTGGATTGGTTCGTTACACACCAATAGATAACAAGGAGGCCACTCTCCCTCCATATGCATAATTACTATCTTTAGAGTTTAGCAGAATATTACAACAGAATCATTTTAATGGCATTCACTACTATTTACTCAGTTATTGTGATTAAATAGGCATGGTGTTAACGATTTTGCCTGCAGTTTCTCATTTAATACCCTCAACAACACCATGAGGTAAGAAAATTTCAGAAAAGTTAAGAAACTTATTCAAAATTCCTCAACTATGAGCAGAAAAGCACTATTTAAAACCAATAGCTTAACCACACGGAAATGTAAAACCATTCTCCCAAACTCTTGTATTAATGAGGAATAAAACTTCATTGAAAACCTTTGTAAAATAATGACAAACAGAACATGATAAAATAAAATAATATGTCAAAATTTATGGGATGTAGCCAAAGCTGTACTTAGAGAACCAGAATAAAATGTACTCAAAGTAAAATTAATAGTTTTAAATGTTTTTACTTTGAACAACAACAAAAAAAGAATAAAATAAATGAGCCAAGTATTCGATTTAGTAATTGATGAAATCAATCTAAGGAAACCAAAATAGATTATCATACTGGTTAAAGCATAGATTAAAGAGAAGGGAAAAGTTTGTATTAAAAAAATACAAAGTAAATCCAAGAGCAGTATTTTGTGAAAAAAAAAACATAAGTTGAAAATATTGTGTGTAATATTCAGATAGGCTAAAAAAAACTTAAAGTTTCAGTCATTTAATAAAAGCTTATCAATTGCATATGCCATAATCTAATCACATGGTGATGGGGGTTGGGAGGGCTCTGCTTCACAATTTTGGCTTCTTCCATTTTATGATATGACAATCTTGAACACATAAACTCAAAGGATGACCTACAATAGGAAGAGAGTAAACAATTGTTCAGGGGTGATTTTTGTGGTGTAGAAATAGCAGCTGTAAATAACACTTCTGCCCATATTCCTTTAACAGCAGCCAGCCATAAAGCTTTATCCATTGCAAGCTGGCTAGGAAAATTAGCCCATCAACATGCCCAAGAAGAAAAAGAGATGGGTTTGGTGAACATATACCACTATCTCCGCCACAATTCTCCTTTATAGTCAAGAAATATCCTTTTTGGCTTTTTATCCCATGCTCATCTAAACTCAAGGAAAACTCAGTCCTAAGCATTTATTGCAATCAGTTGAAAGTTCAAGGACTCCTGATGATGCAAAGTCCTTTTCAACTTGCCTCATGTTGCTTCTCATGGTCCGGTGACTAATGAACAAAAAGAAATTCTGCCCACCTGGGAGGTGGAAAAGGCTTGGGAACCTACTATCTGCTCATTGAAAGCTGACGTTCCAATAGTTGATTTAAAGTTTAGTAAGAGAATTTTAGTCCTGGCATATTGTTTTTTATTCTAATTAGTATGAAATACAACAAACATACTCAAAGCCATTTCATGGATACAGTTCCCAAATCAGATGTGTTAATTTGCTTTTCTGCCAACAGGCCAATCCAACCTTAATGGCTGCTTCCTTGAGGCTATCAGATTTGGCTAGGAAGATTATTTTCAGTAGAATTCTGTGGCTCACCAGCTTTTCTCAGTCATATTTGCTATCAAATCTTATCTCCAAATCTTACCTGAGCTAGAAACAGTCAACTTTCCAACTCTTCAAACACCTTTTTTCTGGATTTTCTTATTTCCATTTATTTGTGTTTTCAGGTTGGTCAAGTCTTTCCTGAGGTTACTGATATATTTGCCAACATCAGTTAATACCAGCCAACATACACTAACAGTTTATTATTTTAATTCACTTCCCATAAACCCATTGGCTGAACAGACATATGGTCTGCCTCCCAATATGGCAGATCTTTGTGCTGTCAGTACATTACATGAATTGACATATTTCCAGCCTTCAATATCTGTTTCTCTGAAGTCTGTCACCAAATGCTTGCCATTGTTATGTATTTTAGATTTTTATGGTAGCCACAGACCACTTATGAATAAATTAAAGGAAGTTTGTTGCTTTAAAAAAAATCTGTTTCATTGTCCAATCTAGATGTGAAGATCTACAAAGTGGACCAGACATAAGAAATGGATTTGGTTAGTTTCTGACCAATATTTTCCAGTTAGAGAGAGCTCACGCATCTGTTGCTCTTAGAGAGTTCACTGTCTAGACAAGAAAGATAAGATAAGGCAAGGAACTGCTCCAATCATAATAAGGTGGGAATTATTACCAGCAACAAATGTTTTTGAAACAGATATTTAAGACTGTGATCTGGACAACTGGAACAACTGTATTCAAGGCTTTAATACCTGGTGATAGAAACTGAAAACAAAATTGGATGGATCATCAGAGAGTAGAACCACAATAACCATGTTTCAATTTAAAGCATATAAATTTTTAAGTATTTGTTACAAGTTTTTATCACATTCTTACATCAATCCTAAAATTCAAGATCAGTTCTAAACCTATACATGGGGTTAATCTGCTGAGTTTGGATAGATATAGAGATGGAAACCAAAGCATTATATTTGCAAGCCTAAAAAATCTATCAGAGATAACAATTGGAAGGAAGAGAAGATGCATGGAAGATGGAACAGGTACTCAAATTTCTCCAGTTTCTGAATTTTTGAAAATTTACTAATTCTGGAGACCCAGAGGTGATTAAGAAACATGATGCTTACCCCAGAAAAGAGCTTATACTCAATTGCAAGGCAAAGACTTGCATCTGAGGAGGTATTATTCAACCCAACAGAGTCTGCCTGTTTCATCATTTCCCCATTGGTGTTCTCCTATACATATTTCATTTAAATCAGAGTCACCAAAATTTTGACAAGAACAGTTAAAGAGCATTAGACAGTGTCACAACATTCTTATTTGGAGGCAAGCTGCATTAAATACAAAATACTTGTTAATGCTTTGAATTCCCAGTTCAGCTCTTGCTACAGAGAAATACTCTTCTCTCGCCCGGGGCATCCAAGCTTTTTGCCATTAACATTTGTTCCACTAATTAAAAACAAATGTGCATCAAAATAATAACTTGCAGTAAATAGGTCTATTTCATTCCGTATTTTATGAATGATATTACATTCTCATATGCTGTGGCTTGCAATAATCATGTAATCTATTCTACATCAGTAAATAGTAATTTATTCTTCTGAAGCTTTAGTATGATTCATTTTGCCAGTAGTTTAATTACCCATTAGTTAATGCTTTGCTGCTGCTGACCTCAGTATATTTCTTGATAAAGCTTTATATCGCATTTATAGGTCACAAAAATGCCAACAATGTTCATTATGGTCATTTCCCAAACTACCTGACAGCAAAATGTTTTCCCTCAACTCATTTGTATGTATATCCCTTAATTAATGCTTCACCACATGCCAAAGTATGGTGAAATTCTTGTCACTTTACATGCAGCATGACATTTACATGAGCAATGCACACAGGATTGTATCCCATGGCTTGAAGGCATACAAACCGTAAACCTGGACCCAAATACCTGCGGACTGAAACGCATGAGGGAAATTGGAAAAGCGAGAATATTGGCAGAAGTTGAAAATGTCCTTCTATACCATCCTCAAAGGCATCATGAATACTAATTGCTGTCAGTAAACAGACCTTTTAAAACTAGGATAAAAACTCTTGTAGGAGTATTTTTAGAAGGTGATTTTGTGTATAGGAAATAGTCCTCACCTAAAAAACAGATGAGGACTGGTCTTTAAATCCAAAGAGGTCTTTAAAAGATTCTTAAAGGCTCAAAACTGGAGAGGTACATAAATCCATTATATGAGAGAAGTCCTGTCTGGAGATGAAGGTATTGGAATGATGCCATTTGACTATTCAGGGCATAAACATGCACTGAAAACATCAAAGAGTTCAATTAACATAAATCAAAAATTTTAGGTCCAAACTGATTTCTTGGCTAAGAACAACAAAGTGCTTTCTGCCACAAGGTTGATTTACAGGAGATGCACCAACTACAAGAATGTCCCAATGCCTCTCTTTATTTCTGAAGTACAACCAGAGCATAGGGTGTAGGGGTTAAGGGCATAGGCAATGGAGCTAGGTCACTCATTGTGACACTTCGGGCAAGTGATCTAATCTCTATGTTGCTGGCGTTTCCTCATTTAGAAAGTGGGGTAGGGCTTATAACAATAATGATGTCATGGGTTTTTATGAAAATTAAATAATTTAAAGCATGCAAGGCAGTTTAGAATGATGCCTGGCACATAATAACTATTTGCTGCATTTATCATGAGCAATGAAAAAATTCATTAAAAATTAGTTATTTTTTTGCCAGTGTTCTCAGTGGTTAGGGTGTCAGCCCGAGCACTGAAGGGTCCCAGGTTCCATTCCCAGTCAAGGGCACGTCAAGCCTTGGCCATAGTTGATGTGTGTGTGGGAGGCAACCAGTCTCTCTCTCTGTCTCTCTCTCCTTCCCACTCTTCCTTCCACTCTCTCTGAAAATCAATGGAAAAAAATACCCTTGGGTGAAGATTAACAAAAATAATTAGTTATTTCTTGTTTTCCTAATGTATAATGAGATAACATCAGAGATGTAAAGTGACTTCCAAGGTACACAGCTGCTTGCTTAGTGGCCAACACAGTCCCCTGAATTCCAGATCCCATTTACCTGTTAACCTTCTCCTGAAACTTCCAACACAAATAGAAATAAGAACCTGGGTTTTAGCAACGTTGTTAATTTTCAATTATATTCGTATTCAAACCATTACTGGCTAGTCCTACCCTGCAAATAAATTGTAGTCATTTCCCAACTCACAAAATTACTTCAAGCCTCCCTTTCCTTCACCGAAAAATGTCTGAAAATCTTTTTGTAACTGAAATACAATCAATTAAAACTTGGACAAGGCTCCAGATCACATTTTCCTCGGACCTTGCCAAGCATCCACACTTAGTCTGAGAAGCACTAAACTTCCAAGGCTATGGCTATTAGAGCTACCTTTTGAAGCCCAATCTTAAATCAGTGATTATGTATTAGGAATTAAAACTCCAAGCTCTTTAAAGTAATAATGTAAAAACAAAACAAAACAAACAAACAAAAAACTCCAAGCTCTACAACTTCGCATTGCATGCAAATGAGACCAGGACAAGATGTTAACAGACCATTCACCCTGAAAATATCTGACCCCAGAATGTCTGACCATAAAGATGCCCTACAGATAAAGCGGAACAGTACAAAGTCATGCAAAAATGACAGATCTGGCTCCTAGTCTTGGCTGCATCTCCAACAAGCTGTCAGATAATAAGGCTGGAATAAGTGATAAATAGATCTTTAAAGATTTAAGGTTTCCTGTACTATAGTAGGTTGCTTTTATTTTTCTTTTGAGAGCATATGTCTAATTTAAAACTCTTGTTTCTACTTGGGGATCTCATATATCTTTCTCATGTATCTTAAACATAATGGTTTTTTCTAAGAAAGGAAATAATATATGGCTCTCCAAGCAGGAATTAGCTTAAAAATAATCATCTAATAAAGCAAACTAGTATGCAGAACACTCATTCGCTGAGGTTTTCACACAGGAACCTTTAGAACTCCTAACTAGATAAGAGAGAATATTTAATTTTGCTGATAAAATTAGATCAATTCATTAGTTAGCTATGCAATGGTTGTATTTTGTAGGTGAGGGAATATCAGCTAAATGATCTTAAAGAAATATTTTTGAAATAGGAGGCACTGCTAGATTTCCTTGGGGCAGGGGTGGAGGGGGGATGAAAAGGCAAAACAATTGTAAAGAGTTTTAAAATTTATTGCATGTCTTTATAACACAGGTGAAATATTTGCCATTTATCAAAATTATTAAGATGAAGTCATTAACCTTGTGAGAGTTTGACAACTATTCTTTTTTTATGTTTTCAAAAATGACAGAATCTCTTTAGAAACTGTTTCCCTTTTGTGTGCAGTGTTCATCATATATTATGACAATTGAACTACTATATTTCAAACATATTCAGATGCTCCTAGAACGGTCTATGTTGCTAATTCTGGGCATATTCTTTTCTGCAATAGTGCAATGTTGCTAAGGTAATTCTACTGAAACCACACTCAAAAGGAATTGAGGAAAATTAAGAAGGGAATAAATTATGTATTTTTGTAGTCAAGAAAATTATACATATAGGTATATCCTGCTATAATTCAGACACCAATAGCAAAACTGAGCAAATTTATAGTGATATATGCCTTCTGACCTGCTCCAGGGAGGAGAGAATAATAGATTATGGAGAACAAAACAAGAGAGACAGCTAATTTTCCATAAATATGTTATTATAGATTGATGATGATAAAGCCTGTGAGAAATTGAGAATTAGACAAGATTAAAATATTTTAAATAAGTAGTATGGAAGTGCTTTCAAATATTTATAACCTGCATGCTAACAAAAATTAAAGGTTTATACTGTTAAGCCCAAAGATGTATTTGAGTGCTCATCTATATATATATATAAAAGGCTAATATGCTAAGTGTCCATCCAACCAGTCGCTATGAAGCACACTGACCACCAGGGGCCAGAAACTCAACACAGGAGCTGCTGTGATGCACACTGGCCATTTACATAGAAACGGCACCACAGACTTGGTGCCCACAAAGCAACACTTGGCTTCCCCCAAGTGGGACACAAGCCCCACCACCACCCCAGAGCAACACCCCACCAAATCACAGCCAACACTGCTGAGACACCATGGCACAAAATGCAGCCCACAGCCCAGCCCAGCCTGGAAATGGTGGCTATGGACACCAGGTAATAATGTCACATAGCAATGCCAGGTTTCCTTTCCTTAGCAACTAGCCTCCTTGGAGTTTCTTCAGCTCAGGAACACAACTTGCTTTATAGCCAGGTGCAAACATTTTACACTTTAACCAAATGTCTGTGAAGCGTTTTCCCATGCCTCCTCTCATTTGATCCTCACAGAAGTCCTGGAGTAGGTAGATAGGAGACTCGGTAGAATCCTATTTTATTTTCATTAGCCAGAAAATGGAGATTTAGAAAGCTTAGAAACTTGACCCGACTGAAAAGAAGTAAGAAATGGTGGACCTTGAAAATGACTTCAGGTTTTCTCACTGTGCAGAATATAGTCAAACACTGCTACAGTTAAATATTTCACCCTTTGTTCTCCCTGTGTGATCTACAATAATAATCTGCTTTGTGTTGATATTTACTGCTGTGTTGCTGACAATTACCTGAAAGAGAAGTTGTGGTGCTTCACTGGGCTGGAAAAAGTTTAGCTACATCAGAAAGCAGCTCTAATTAAGCGAGTTTATTCTATATATATAAAAGGCTAAGTTGATCCTCGAATGTGTGATACATATAAAGCTCTCACTGGTGCCAATCGCACGCATGTGTTTCAATCTGTCTGTTGATCGTGAATTTCGTTGACACTTCTATTATAGAGAAAGGACAAATAGTGATATTAAAATATCTCTTCTAATTAATTTTCTTTCAATGTGCATGACTCCGTGCAACAGGCCACTAGTATTTTATAAACCTAGAATAGAATAAACTTGGAAATTAAGCATCCTTTTGAGGCATTGCTTTGATATCTTAACCTGGGATACAAAGGGGACTTACCTATTTTTAAATGTTTAATTTATGCCAGGACAGTGTGGCTTAGTTGGTTGAGTGTTCTCTCATGCACCAAGAGGTCACCAGGCTCAATCCCCAGTAGGGGACATGAATGAGGCAGCCAATCCATGTTTTTCCCTCTTACAAGGACAGCAGTCATATTGGATAAAGTCCCACCCATATGACCTTATTTAACCTTAAAGGTCCTATCTCCAAAGATAGTCAGAATCTGAGGTATGCTAGGTGTTAGGTCTTCAATATATGCATGGGGGTCTGGGGGCCCGCTTCAGTTCATAACAGAAACTATGCTTCTACAATCACTTCTTTTTTCACCTACCCCGTGTCTTCATGACAATGTTCAGCAAGCTAAATGATCACTTTGTGATGGGATTTACTGGAGGGAGGACCAATATCTTACTCGGAATGTCTTGTAGCAGTACAGAGGCTCATCCACTCAATTATTCTTTGTCTTATGGCCAGCGTGTGACAGTTTTATTTGCTGTTAAGGAAATTGAGGACTTTAAATTTATTACTTACTTGTGATAAATTTAGACTATCCCTGAGACTGAAGTGTTTGAATTGGGGAGAGGCCAGAAACAGCAAGACTGGTTAGAATACTGACAGTAGCTGAAGAAATGGGTAAGGGCAGATTCCAGAGCTATTAGTGGACAGCTTGGCTGGGCTTTCTGAGAACATGCAGCAGCAGGAAGAGAAGAAGGTGCAGTGACTGTGGCCTTGGAAGGAGCCTAGGGAAATTAGCCCTGAGATCCAGGGAAGACCGGAGCTCAGTTCCCTTGCAGAGGAGTCCACAATGTGGCAATGGGATGTTAGACAAAGGGAAATGTGTGTGTAAGAGTCAAAATGGAAAGGAATCTGGACACACTGGTTTTAGAATGACGTTTCATGAAGCCCTGGGATTCCACGGAGGAGAACACAGGGCGTGGACGCTGGGCACCATTCATCGCCGAGGCAGCTGTTTTCTCGTTCTGGTAGGAATTTGTTTGAAATAGGATTTGTTCTTACTTTCCCTTCCAACTTTCAAAAACCACTAGACTATACAATGATTAAATACACTTTCCTTTAAAAATCTCTGAAATCATGAGTCTGAAAATATATTTAAAGACCTAAATCAGAATTTTCAGTGAGTCATGATACAGTCCTTTTCAATAAAGATTTCTTAAAATTTCTGTTGGTTGGCTATCTGGTCTGATATTCATCTTAAATTTACAATGATCATCTCTATATTTGTGATGAAAAATGGAAGTTTAGAAAATAGATTTGTTTTCCTAAAGAGCACAACTCATAAATAATATATTTTCTCTCTTAATTATCAGATTTAAAAAATATTGTTTAAAAATTTTTATAGGTAAAATCAAGTTAATAGAACTTTAAGTGCAGTAGGAGTAGATATGGTAAAGGTAAGGGATAGCTTGACCTTTATAATAACCATGGAGTTTTGAAGTGGGGACAATGCTAGAAAATAACAAACCTTTGTGAGTTGGTAGTTGTGTGTGGCTGGGGACAATATAATAAGCATGAGAAGATCTGGAGGGATTCTCTGGGGTTGGGGAGGAGGAGGTCTGTGAGACAGATTAGCATAGACTAAATAGTTTCTTCCCAGAGCTATTACCCAACAGATAGATTCCACTTCCCCATTACAACCCTGGGCTCAGAAAAATTCCTTTGATTCACCATATCCTAAGAATCCTGAATCTTTCTAACAGATCACAAAGAATATAACCTTTTCCTTTCCACAGAGAAGATAAAATGCAATTCAGTAAAGAAAACAATGATCTTAAATGTTGACCTCAGATGAAATAGCTCAGAAAGAAAGGAAGAAATAAGAAATAAGAAAGTGCCATTAAAATGTTAAATATAACATATCTTAATAGTCATACACATATACACTCACAGTTTCTAAATATTAGCAGTCTAGTGTATATTTCTACCTTGTCCCTCAAGGAGAGAAAGAGAGAGAGAGAGAGAGAGAGAGAGAGAGAGAGAGAGAGAGAGAGAGAGAGAGAGAGAGAACAGATCCAATAACATTTAAAACATTTAAAAGATAACCAAGTGAAAAACTACTGTGGGATACTACATGATTCCTACTTGAAAGTGAATGTCAGTTTTCTGCAAAACTAGTTCCTAAAAATCTCACACTACAAACCTGCCATTGCATCTTAATTGAGCTTTCAAGACAACAGAACATTTTCAGTCTGATTTCTATTTTATACATTTACTTTTCCTCTGCATTTTTAATGTGTGGAGATATTGTGAAGTTAATAAGATCAACAATATCAATGTCTGTGGTCAAACTACTAACCAATTAGTGTTTAAACTATAGGATGAATGTTTAAATTGCCTTTTCCATGTACTCCTGACTACAGAAATTGTCAGCCTGTGAGCCTATTTCTTCTCCCTTTAGATTTTATGCCAGCTACTAATTTATCTATGAAGATTGCTAGCATGTTTTGAAGTTATATAATTAACCCTGCACTAGTGGATGATGCTTGGAAATATAGATCTTGAATTTATTTTTAATAAATTATAAAGTTCAGTGGGAGAAGTGAAGAAGATTACATTCAGCCTTGTTGAGTACCGTATGGCATTGATTAGGCTCTAGCCGCAAATTGAGCCAGGTTCTCCCACCGCATAAATCCATGGATTTTTCTACAGCAGGCAAGGACACTGAGAATAATTAAATTGGTAATTCTTTTCAAATATAGCCGTCTTAGTATCTTAATCATTTTAATACTAGAGGCCAGGTGCACGAAATTTGTGCGGGGGGCGGGGGGGGGGGTGTCCCTCAGCCCAGCCTGCACCCTCTCCAATCTGGGACCCCTCAAGGGATGTCCAACTGCCCATTTAGGCCCACTCATGGTAGGATCGGGCCTAAATGGACAGTCAACATCCCTCTCACAATCCAGGACTGCTGGCTCCCAACTGCTCGCCTGCCTGCCTTCCTGATTGCCCCTAACCGCTTCTGCTTGCCAGCCTGATCATCCCCTAACCACTCCCCTGACAGCCTGATTGATGCCTAACTGCTCTCCTGCCAGCCCAATTGCCCCTAACTTCCCTCCCCTGCAGGCCTGGTCACCCCTAACTGGCCTCCCCTGCAGACCTGGTCCCCCCTAACTGCCCTCCCCTGCAGAACTGGTGCCCCTCAACTGCTCTTCCATGCAGGCCTAGTCACCCCTAACTGCCCTCCCTTGCTGGCCTGATCCCTCCCAACTGCCCTCCCCTCCTGGCCATCTTGTGGTGGCCATCTTGTGTCCACATGGGGGCAGCCATCTTGAGTGATGGTCAATTTGCACATTACTCTTTTATTAGATAGGAGGATTTGAAAGCATCTCTAACATCTTTCTTATGAACATAGTGCTCACTTTTCCCCCTGCTTTCTCACCCTTTCTCTCACCCACATTCTTTCTGTCCAAACAGCCTTCATAGAATAAAGAGGACTTAAAATTGTAGTTTAAAGGATGGAGAGAAGCACAATACTATGCCTCATTGAGGACACTGGGGAACCACGGTATCAATGTGTATCAGCCTCAGTCAGAGGCTCTTCCAGGATTTCTGCACAGAACTGGGTTAGAACAGGCCTGGGGAAAAGGACTGGAAAGCTTATATTAAGGCGGCATTTACATAGTGATTAATTATTGATTTGCCCAGGTCCTGACTGATGCTGATGGAGATTTTAAGATTCTCCCACTCCTTAGACTACTTCTCTTGCTACCACTATCTTCCCAGACGCAAGCATCACATGCCAGTGAGAACCTGTTGCAGAGATCGCCAAATGACAGAGTGAAAGCCTAGAGAAGGTCAGGGCCTGTGTTAGACAGTAATGAACAAGCCAATCGAGAAAGTGGGGCGATTACAATTAGAACTGTGATTGGTACCTCCATAGAAAAGCCCAGGATAGAATGCATATATAAGAAAACCTGACCTGTGTTAAGAAGTCAGGGTAGAATTTTCTAAGAAAGTTTAGACCTAAGCAGTTTTAATTTAGCTGTATATTATCCATGTTAGCCAAATGCAAATGAGTCAATTCATTGATTCGACAAACTTTTCTCAAACCCCTACTATGTGTGCTGGGGATTCAACAATAAATTAAACAGACAAAAATCCCTGACTCTATGCAATTTAAATTCTGAACTAAATGACAAAGAAATTAATCAGGGGGGTATGGGTTTAGTGCTCATCGTTAATGAAACAGATAATGAGGACGAGGCAGATACATTCTGTGGGATAGTTTGCAGCAGTTAGAAACAATTAAAATGGTTTATTGAAACGTGGATAGATTTCTTAAAACACAGTATTGAGTACAAAGAGTTAGATATAAATGAGCTCTGAGACATAATACCAGCAACATAAATTAAAAACCCCTCCCACATGAAACAACACTATCCATATTGCAAGGACTTATACATATCCACCTGCTAGAGTGGGTGCCTGTGAGAGGAGAGGGCGGAAAGAGAGTCAAGGATGAAGAGGGAAGGAACAACAAACCAAACAAAAAGTAGTTTTTACAAAAATTGATGGTAAATGTGTCCCAAGAAATTTGGAATATAATTACTTTGATTCTTTGAATTCAACATTCTAAACACAACAGGAAAAAAAGAGAGAGAGAGAAGAAATATCATTGTTTTCTATTTCATACCATATCTTCGCTTTAGTTACTTTGTAATAAATATACTTATAAAATATACAATAATGTGACCACATATTTTTTTGTTTTCCCTTTTACAAAATGTGAGAAACAGGCCAAAAATTAAATTCAAAACACAATTGCAAAGAGCAGGTCTTTCAGGTTCCATGCAGGTAAAATAGAGGGATGTAAACTGAGTACCCTTCCTAGAGGTGGGCAGTAACTGTTGCACTGTGTTTGTTACGCACCAATCACGTTCCAAAGTGATAAGTTATTGCTCCTTCATCTGCAAAGTGTCACAGTTATTCCCAAGGAGAATGGAGATCTATTATCTAAATTATTCAAAAGATGTAAGCCGATAGTCTGAATTACCTTGATCATTCATAAAAATTCTATTTTGTGGGCCTCTCTAAGTAGAGATACCTCGAGCATGCATTTTCACATGATTACTCTGTTTATCTGTTTATTGTGAACAGGAGTAGAATTCAGCTACAGTTTCCTGGACTGCTCAGAGAAAGCTAGTTGTGCCACACACTCCGCAGTGGTGTCTTAAAATGGGGTCATTTTGAGTCGAGTTTCCTGGACAACACTCTCTTTCCTGGGATTAACAGATCCAACCAGTGGGGCGTTCACCACTTTGTTGAGTTTGCACAACTCTTAATGAGATGTAGGAAAATTATTCTGCCCCTAATTGGTTGGAGGATTGGAATTCATCTTGCCTTCCTGTAAGTTAGGCATAAATATCTATTGCCTATTTAGTTAGTTCCTCATCCTCTTTTACAGTTGATTAAAGATGCAAAAGATTAATGTTGAAAAAGGCTGATTCTGCCACACACAAAAAATTCCATTTCCTCTCATTTGATTTTAGATCTAAAAGTCTTTGAGTGGTAGAAATACTCTAACAAGATTTCCCCTTCCTTTTCCTGTGGGATTCATGCCTATGAATTCTGAAATAAGGAAAGAGAAACCAGCAGAAAGGAAAACGAAAGGACCTTAAGAATGTGAGGTGACTCTAGCCAAATATGAAATTTACTTAGGACACTGTGAAATAATAGAGAAAATATATATTGGTTTCTGCCCCTGGTTCCTAACACAGAGCTCCCAAAACCCTTTATAATTTCCTGAATAATAACAGCATTAGGAACATCTTTTATTGTGATACTAGAGGCCCCGTGCATGAAATTCGTGCACAGGAGGGGGTGTCCCTCAGCCCCGCCTGTATCCTCTTCAATCTGGGACCCCTCAGGGGATGTCCGACATCCCTCTCACAATCCGGGACCTCTGGCTCCTAACCACTCGCCTGCCTGCCTGCCTGATCGTCCCCAACTGCCCTCTCCTGCTGGCCTGATCACCCCTAACTGCTTGCTCCCCTGCCGGCCTGATCGCCCCTAACCGCCTCTGCCTCGGTCCCCGCCACTGTTGCTTTGTCCAGAAGGCTGACCGGGTCTAATTAGCATATTACCCTTTTATTAGTATAGATTTGGTCTTTGAGTCTGGTTCCTGGTTCCTAACACAGAGCTCCTAAATCTCTTGGAATTTCCTGGGTAATAGGCACATCTTTTGTTCTAATGTGACTCCGATTGGGCTCCTGGTGGCTCCAGGATGGGGACTAGTAGGTTATCAGATAGACTAATCCATGATTAGTAGCTTGAAACTTTCTGCCCCACCCACTATCTTCCAGGAAGAGGAGAGAGGTTGAAGAGTGAGTTAACATTCATTGTGCATTTGTGATGAACCCTCACCCCCATAGAAGTCCCAAAAGTACAAATTTTTTAGAGTTTCCTGTTTTCCTGAAAATATTTATCCTGTCCTAAACACATCTCATGTGGGAAGAGAATGGGGCATATTGTAATGAGGACAACATTGGAGGGAGAGGTGCGGTCCTTCATAGAACCTGGATTCCAGTTCTGTTTCTACCATTCTAGTTATTCCTGTTTCTACCACGAAATAGCATTACCTTAGTGCAGGGTTTCTCACTCTCAGGAGTATTGACATTATGGTCTGGGTAACTCATTGTTGTGGGAGCTGTCCTGTGTATTGTACAAGGTTTAGCAGTTTCCCCAACCTCTACCCTCGCCTCATTATGTTAACTAGATATGTCTCCAGACATTGCCAGAAATGTCCCCTGGGGCTAAATTGCCCCCATTTGAGAGCCACTGAGTTAGTGAAATGGATTTAATTCCTCTTTTATAAACTGAAGAGATCATAATATCTATGTCATAGTGTTGTAAAGAAAATTCAATGACTATACATTTTAATTTGTTCTACAGATATTTATTAGTATTGACTAACTCATTCATAAATAATAGTTCTTCCTCTATTTAACCACTTGCTTGAGATTTTTCTAACTCATCTAAACCACAGACACTAATTAAATATTTTGTAGCTGTAATTTAATCTTCTTTATTCCCAAGATAAGGTAAATAATCTTGGACTGTGCTCTTCTTCCAAGAACAGAGTCACATTTTCCATTCAACAGTTATTCCTGTGGTTACAGCACAATATTCAATATAAAAACTTACATTCAGCTTTAGAACACTCGCTGGGGTAGACATCCGCCACCGTATTTGACAGCACCTTTTACATTTGGGTAGCTCTTCCCCGTAATATGCATTACAATTGAGTGGAGGATGATCTATGATAGTGAGAAATGCTCTGGACAAGCTTGTGATTAGCAGGAGATTCCAAACAGCAGTGTCTCTGCCAAACAAGTATCAGCAGAATCCAACCTCCCAACCTTGTTGTAACTGCTCACCGGAGCTGCCTAACTGGCAGGGCTCTGACATGCCCCTCATTAGTTAAGATTTCATACAAAGACTGTTTGATAATAAATTCACTTTTCTCAGAGATCAATCTGTATTGGCCCTTCCAAAACCACCCTGGCATCAATCCCAGGATATAATTTATGCCTAATAAGCAAGTAAGCTTTTCAATTATTCCCTCCCCTGCAAATCTCACTCTCTGTGTTTTGACTATCTTGCTGCCAAATCCCAGAAACCTAAAGCTAGGTAGGGAAGGGAGGGGGATTTTTAAAGAGACAGTCAATGCTACACAAAAATTTGGGGAAAATGTGAGCACTTCTATGTGATGTGGTTGTGTTCACTGACTGATAGGCACTGTCATTCTAACCCCTCTTTCCACAAGTCTGAGTCTCTGTGAGTAGTGTCCTATGGGCAGCTGCATTTCTTTCATTTCTTCTCTCCACTCCCATTTTACCCAGAATTTCCCCCCGCCCCCCCCCCCCCCCCCCCGCACCGCCACCCCACCTCCATTCAACTCCACCCCCCTCTATCCCTCCTGGAGAAGTTCCTGAGTTAAAGGGGAAGGTTCAGCTTCTCCTGACTAAGGCAAATGCTCAGCTCAGAACAAAAGCCATCTGTGATCCTTGCATCAAGGGGCTTCGCCTGCCTTCTCTCCTTGCAGATCCGCAATCCTCTCCAGTCTTATTTCTAACTTACAGTCTGCTCATTTCTTTCTTCTGAACTTTTTTATAATTATGGGCCAAAGGAATTGCATATGAGAAAGAAAATAACTCCTATAATGATACAACTCACCCTTTCAAAAGTAAATTGCCTTATTAGTATTTTCTTTCTAGCATTTTGTTAACTATTAATTGTTTACTAGAACCCACTAGCAGATTAAGGCTGAAGAATGTTGGAGATTTCTAGTTTAATAAATTGTTATTCACATTTTTTCTAAATAACCTACTTTTGGAAAAGAGGTTTTTCAAAGAGTGACTGCAATTCTCTCTTCCCTCCTCACCCCAACCCCATGCCCTTCTTGGAATCACTACCTGGGATGTCCTATATACCTGTAAATACAATCACACTGACCTATCTCATTAAGAATTTAGGTTAAAACTAAATTTCATTATAATAGCTCCAAATAGATATTTAGGAGTTAGAACCAATGTCCTCATATGAGAGACTCTGAGGATGCTGTGAAAAGCTAGTAAGATAATGTAGGTTGACGTATCTAGCAATACATGTATAGCTTTATCTATAATATTTGAATATTTTGGTTCCTATAGAAGTTTGACACAAAAAGTAGTGTAGGACAGACAACGAAAGAACTTTTGATAATTAGCGAGCAGAAGGATAATGTTGGGACGGAAGAACTATTATTCTCACTTTCTGTCTTCTGGACACCAAAGAAAAATCACTGTTCACAGTAAGCTCTGAAGTGGAGATTTGAGACATTCCAGGTATAGGAATTTAAAAAAAGAAAGAAAGAAAGCAAAAAGGATTACAGGCAAGCAGTAGGAAACTGATGACAGATTGCCTCTGCACTGCCCGGGGGGGTGATAGGCAGTCTTAACAAGAAGCCTCACAGGGTGTCACTCATTAGCTTTGTGGGATAAACTTCTCCCCAGGCTTTGGCCTTCAGCCAGGCCCCTTATTTTTGTCAGGACATCAAGAGTAGATTCATCGCTCTGGGCCAGATTCTTATTAACAAGTTTACGAATAAGATATATAAAACCAGAATGCCAATATGTTATTCCGTGTAATGGATGGGATATCATGGCAACTTAGCTCAGTTGGAACTACATTTCCCACAATTCCTTCCAGCATTGGCCAAAGAGGCTTTTTGCCTGAGTTTGGAAGGCGATTTGAAGCAGCAGCCATATTGCTTTCACCCTCAGGTTGGTTCAGGGGCACCAGGTGCTGTTCCAGCTCAAGTTCATTGATACTTCAGCTAATACTCAACTGATAGAGGGCACATCTTCCCTCAATTGCCCTTCAGGTTCTCTGTCTCCTGGCCCAGGTGTGTGTTTGGCTCTGTAACAAAGTGCATCAGTTTCTTCTGCTGGTCACCCACACCATCAAAGTTGGAGACAGTGTGAGACCAAGGTTCCAGTCCATCCTGATGGACTCCAGATTAGCCAATGGGTTCCTTGCTCTCCCCTACTTCACATCTACTTTCTGTTCTTGACTAACTCTCCTGCAGACTCTAAGCTCCAGAAAGGGTGCAAAAACAACAGCCTTTCAGAGACTATTTAACCATCTCCCACCATTGCATAAGGTACAATCTCTGAAAAAAATCACAGTGTTTCTGTTTCTCTGACCCCGCCTGACTTATGTAAAAAAAATAACTATTATGGGTCCTGAGTTCTTCAAGCCCCTGTGACCAGAATTGTGGACAGAATTACCTGGAAACTAAATGTAACCAGAAGTTTGCTTAGAAAACTTGAAAATAGAACAGAGTTAATTAGATGAATCAAATGCTTAATGTAAATAAGATCTGTTTTAATATAGCATCTTCTTGCCAGTAAGAAAGATTACTAAAACTTCTGTTATCTAAGACTCTCATCTCTGAACTATGCTAGGATAGGCCTTGTAAAAATGTACCTCTGTGACTATTCTTCTCAACATTTGCAAGAGTGGCCAATATCTAATTAAGGCCTTTTGTCTTAAAGGTGTTAACCATTCAGTCATAGTTCAATCTGTGTGGGGGTTTTTTCTGGTCATTTAAGGTGACTTTACTTTTTTTTTCCTGCTGTATTATGCACCAAATACTGGAAAAAAAATACAAAAACATAAGTCTCTTCCCTACAGTTGAAGATCTTTACTTCATTTCCAAAATTCTGAAAATTAAAGATAAATTTAGCTTCTGAAGCAGCCTCTTTTATGAAGCAAATACCCCCTCTGAGGCTAGCAGACTTTCTCATGTTAGCGTGAATTAACTCCATCTGTTTGCTTTCCTCTTGCTGTGGTCAGCTGTGCTGAAAGAAAGAACTGGTGTTCCAGCAGGGAGTTAGAAAGAAAAGAGAATCATTTCAGAACGCAGGCATTTTTGGAAGAGGAATACAGCTGAGTCATCACAGGGGGAGCCACAGACTCAGGCAGTACAATCAATGGGGCTTCCGAGGAAAGGAAGAAAGGGAAAATTCTCACTATACTTTTTTCAGTTCCCAATTCAGTCATAAGTACTTCAGTAGACAATTTGGACTCAGCAATAGATTCTTTCCAAATCCCAGACCTTGATTGAAAAAAATCAGATGGTGAGTTCTAGTTCAAATGCTAAGCACATGAACAGCTTTCTCCCAGTCAGACATCAACACCATCTCCATAAATGGTTCTCATTAGGTGTCCTTTGAAAGGCTTTGGCACAAATGTGTGGCTCTAAGAGATCTTGACATTTTCAAAACAATCAAGCTGCAAGCAGCAATTATTGGCAAAATATAAGAATCATTGCATTTTTGTTTTTGTTTACTTGAATACAACCTGCAAATTATGTGCCTAATGGACAGTTTTTCTCTCTGTTGGAACTCTAAATATTGGAGTTTATCGGATTCTTAAAAATAGTACTTTCAGCCTTGAAAAGCGCCTGGAATTATTAGAATAAAAATGAGAGAAAATTCTACTTTCAAGCAAACTTTATGAAGCATTTATTTTGTATAAAAACTTTGAAATAGCCTACAGGCTTTCTTTGGCCAGCTGTATATTTTATCTGTTAAATGTCCTCAGAGTGAAAAGATTCCCTCCGCAGAGGCACCTGCAGGATGTGCAACGCCTCATTTTTACTCCGAAGATCAGCTCTGTGGAAGCCTGGCTCCACCGCTCATCATGTACATTCACAATGGACATCTGCAGCCAGCAAAAGGAAACATTAGACTTGTTTGTGTTGTCACATAAACAGGAAAAAGAGAATGGTTTAAAGTTCTGAGAGTCTCTGTAACATTTAATTAGGCTTTCCACTATGGTTCAATCAAAAATATGCTTTAGCAGGAAAATGGGCAATAAAAAATACATGCTTTGCTATTCAGATTGTTGCTAGGTCAACCACTCAATTCAAAAGTTTAGAAAAAGCAGGCATGGCATGGTTCTATAAGGTCTCTCCTTTGCAGAAACCAAGGAGCTTTATTACCAGTCTCAATATGACTTTATTTCTTCCATAATCCCAAGAGATGTTATCCTTCCTCTCCTGGTTGAGGAACTAGAACGTATTAAGCCAATTAAGTTTCAGAAGTTGACTAGATCTGCAAGGTTGTGCTGTCAATAAGCCTAACATCTCATGGGATCCATTCAACCCAATACATATGACTGGATACAGGTTTGATAATGGAGTGTTATAGAGCTCAAAGAATAATATTTTGATACTACTCTTAGGGGAAGTTTATTTTAGAACTTTTTTATATGAGAATTTTAGTAATTTTCAAAATCATGTCTTGAAATAAAAAGTCCTTGCTGTAGAAAACCAAAAAAGGAGCAGTTATAACCACTGACTGCTTCCCAAAAACCTTTGACTATTCCTAGTGAAATTGTTTCAGATATTAGGCTGCTTCTATCCTAACCCCAAATTAACTCTATCATCTGTCTGCTGAGGGACTAACAAGAAGGACTTATGTAGGCAGATGATAGTAAGGGTGAAAAGAGTTCTTAACTAGCTTATCCGGCCATTGCATAAAGATTAATTAGCTCTATATTCATAGCAACACAATTTACAGGAGCTAAGATTTGGAAACAGCTCAAGTGCCCATCAGCAGATGAGTGGATAAAAAAGCTGTGGTACATTTACACTATGGAACACTATGCAGCAGTAAAAAAAGAAGGAACTCTTACCATTTGCAACAGCCTGGATGGACGTGGAGAGTATTATGCTAAGCGAAATAAGCCAAAGAAAAATAAGTATCACATGATATCACTCATATTTGGAATCTAATGAACCAAAAAACCTGATGAACAAAATAAATCCAGAGATATAGAAGCATGGAACAGACTGACGACTTTCAGAGGGAAGGTGGGGTGAGGGGGAGAGAGATTAATGGGGGAATTTATATGCTATATGTATAGCGCATTGACACGAACAATAGTCTGGGGAAGGCCTGGGAGTGGCAGGTGAGGGTAGAGGGGGCCAATGGGGAAAAAAAACAAAGGGGACAACTGTAATACTATCAACAATAATGGTATATTTTTTTAAAAGATTGATTGAGGCTTTATGGTTTTATTGCACCACACTAAATTACATGAGAAATTCTAAATGGAGATTATAACCCAGCTAGAGAAAAAGACCATAATAAAGACAAATAGAAGAATATTTCTGTAACACTCATATTTCACAGAGAAATTTTTTACAAAGTGAATTTTAATTAGTGATATCCATACCTTAATACCCCTCACCCCACCACACACACATATGCAAATCATATTTAGATCCAAAGAGGCAATAGAAAAAAAAGTTCCTCTTAAAAAGAAATTTCACTTTAAGAATAAAATAAATCTCTAAAAATTCAAGTTTTAAGAAAAATTGAAACAAATACAATTAATCTCATGTTTACTATTATACTATAATCCTATATAATAAAGAGGTAATATGCAAATTAACCCTCATGCCCTCACAAAATGGCTGCCTATGACCAGGCTGGCAGGAGGGTTAGCGAGGGATGACCAAACAACTGAACAAGCAGGCTGCATGAGGCAACCAGACTGGCAGGGGGGTTAGTGAGGGACGACCAAATGACTGAACAAGCAGGCTGTGTGGGACGACCAGGCCAGTGGGGGGCCTGTGAGGGGCGACCAGGCTGGCAGGGGCGGGCCAGTTAGGGACGACCAGGCCAATGGAGGGGATGCAGTTGTTAGTGACCAGGACGGCAGAGGGGGGCAGTTGGGGGTGACCAGGCCAGCAGGGGGGACAGTAAGGGGTGACCAGGCCAGTGGGGAGAGCAGTTAGGAGCAACCAGGCCGGCAGGGAGGGGCAGTTGGAGTGACCCGGCTGGCAGTGGGGAGCAGTTAGGTGTGATCAGGCCAGCACGCAGAAGCAGTGCGGGGCAATCAGGCAGCAAAGGGTGGGGGGCAGATAGGGGTGACCAGGCAGGCAGGCAGGTGAGCGATTAGGAGCCAGGGGTCTAGGATTGTGAGAGGAATGTCTAACTGCCGGTTTAGACCTGACATCCCCTGAGGGGTCCCAGATTGGAGAGGGTGCAGGCTGAGCTGAGGGGACTCCCCCCTCCTCCCCATGCATGAATTTCATGCACCCGGCTTCTAGTAGTCTATAAGAGAACATATGAACACTATATAAAACATCATTACATTACAATTATTTATCTCATTGTTTATATTTAAAATATTCTTTAAAATAATAGTAATTTTGAATAGCTTTTTTATTGTCTTGAGTGACTTTATCTCTGATTTTACACTTAAAAAATTTTTAAATTACACTGAACCTTATTTTTTAAGGGTCTGGGATTACTGGTTTTTGCCTGTCACATTTTTACAACCATTATGATTCATGTCACCTGGTAACACCTCTGTGAAACACCATGTACTTTTATTTAACAAATGACATGGAGTTGGCACAATGTTCAGGCTTGAAAATCTGTTCATCATGTATTCATATTTTTTATATATTTACTAACAGCAAGTTCTTACTTTCTTTAATTTAGAAAAGTATTTAGATTCTATTCTTAAATTTGTTTTTTTCTTGAGATTTGCTCCATGCACAATATGGAAATGTTAACTTAGCGGAATGTCCTTGCCAAACTATAATACTGCTTATGGTTATCCTGCTCGGGCGTAAGTGCTACATACCAGTTTAAGGGAGCCATCATGAGATGGGTATGGGAGGGGGGGTTGGGGGGGGGGGGGCTTCTTCTTAACTTTGTGGCCCCAGTTTCAGCAAAGCTATGCATCCTGTCAAGTTGATGCAGTTATTACACAGACCAACCCAACCTGGATATTTACCAGCCAGGAAGTTCAAAAAGATGTCCTAGCAGAAAACAATGGTCTGACAGCCCAATCTGTATCATGCAAAATTATTGCTTCCATTCCTCACATAACCCCTAAATGGTTATTCATGAAGTGTATACAGGCACACCTTGGAGATAATGCAGGTACAGCACCAGAACACCCTGATAAAGGGAAGTATAATCTTTTTTGCTGGAGGATACTCTTGCCTTCAACTTGTAAAAAACACATCTTTGAAACTCAATGAAGCAACGTGTAATAAAATGAGATGTGCCTGTATTGCCTTTCTCCACCTTTACTTACATCTAATCATTAGCAAGATAAAAGCACCTATAAAGCCAGTGCTTGCCTCCCTGCTCTAACACAGGGTTCTCAAACTTTCCGGTCCATCGCAATCTCCCTGAGGACTGGCCCCGCCCTCCTCGAGTTTCTGATGTGGGAGGTTTGGGGCGGAGCCTGATAATTTGCATTTTAATGTGTTTCCAGCAGATGCTGATGCTAGTGGTCCAGGAATCAGGCCTTGGGAAACACTGCAGGCCCCATGGCTTTTCTGCTTATTGTAAGATCATGCAGAATCCTACCATCAGTTTAAGTCACAAACACAGTCTCCATGAGGATGGGAAAACTATCTAAACCAAGATATTAAGCCCAGTTCAAGGTAAGAGTTGCCCAGTGTTCCCTCGTTTGAGTCTGGTGCACTAATGGAAAGGAAGGGTTGCCGACGCCTGCTCTCTCTCCTCTCATCTCCTCCCCACTTTCAAACTTTAGGTGCACACCCTACTAGCAGGGGGTGGAGGAACATATGAGGAGGGAAAAAAATAAGGGAAATAAGATTACAAAGTTCTGAATTGGCTGCTCTCTGTTGCTGTCCCAGGCAGGCTTTATATACCTGAGGACGGATCCTGGGCCACTGAGGAAACTGTGGTTCCCTGGCTCCTGGGCCCTTGCCCTCCTTAGCCGGCAGAAAGGCAATCTGTGTCAGAGGTAGAGATGGCACCTCCAGAGGGTAAGCATAGCTGGGCAAGGGTGTAAGTCCATGAGTCCAACTGGAGCTTTTACTTGCTGCCTGCCATGACCTTGAGGTCCTGCAGGGCCGGGCGAGCAGCCTGGCCACGAGCTGCCTCTCTAGGGGCTGCAGAGCCATGACACACGGTGGTCAATTGTGTGGACAGCTCACCAGACACTGGCAGAGCCCACTCAGGCTCAACTCCTCAGTATCTAGGTAGCTGACCGGGAAGGCCTGCTCCTCAGACAGCTCGCTAGCTGGAGGACACTGCAGCAGGCAGGAGCCCAGGGAGCAGCTGGGATGTAGAAAGCTCACTTCAACACCCTGTCCTCTTTCTTTGCTCCACTTCTTCCTCTCCTTACAAGTTGAGAGCCTTCCTACCTGTTCTCATTTTCTTTGAAAAGCTGCATTTTAGTCTGGCATCCCACTAAGAATGTCTTATCTCTTACCTCTCCGGGAGCCGCAGCTGAAACTTTCAATGTTAATGTCCTCTAACAATGGAAATCTTGTATCTTCTGGAGCCAAACTGTTTGCAATACTCATCCCCAAGACTGTGTGGTCTCCAAACTATTCCCTATGCAAATGCCCTGATGAAGAGTGGGGATTTTATTAAAGGTGTCACAGGGACAGATGAAAGGTCACATATCAGATACCCCCTGTGTATCATACCCTAAGCTCATTCAGCCATTCCCTTTCTGAGTTCAACTTCTCTTTCCTCTCCAATCTTCCAAATCCCTCCTTGGGAATACGGAAGCAGGAATTTGGGGGGAACAGAGGCAGGCTTAGGGATTTTTTTTAGAATTGGGGTACATGAAAAAGCACAGGGCTGCAGACTGGGAGAAGGTACATTTCCATAACACAAGGAAGCCAGGTGCAGTTACATCTTCATCAGGCAAGGGAACAGCAACAGTAGCATTTACATAAGACAAGGGAACTGGAAGTAGCCAAGAGTAAAGAGAAGGAAGCCCCTCATTCAGAAGGAAAGGAGGAGAGCCCAGAGGGGATAGGGGAACAATAAGGAAGGAGGGGGGGAGAACCTCACTTGTGCCACACGAGGTTCCACCTTTGAGCCCAGGAGTTACTATAGTAACCAGTCAAAGGGAATAGTGACCAATCAGAGGGGATATCAAGGCACGAGGATCTGCAGCCTTTATAAGCCGTAGGGAAAAGGAACTCAGTGGGACCCTTTCCCCCTCCCTATGTGGGAGTCCATTCTGTGGGATCTTTCCCTCTCCCCATGTGGGAGTCTGTACTTATTCTTCAATAAATCTCCACCTTTGCTATATCACTTTCTGTCTGTGGATTCATTCTTCCATTCCGGTGGACAAAGAATCCGGGTTCCAGTCCAAAAATTCGGTATCCATACCAAGCCCTTTCCTTCTTTATTATGCAGAGTGATTCTTCTTCCTCAGGCAAGCTGGACCAGCAGACATCAGGGTACTGGAGGTTCAGGTTCTTGCAAGTAATCGCCTCAGTAAAATCAAGTGGGAACCTCCACAAGCTCCTTAATTTTACTCCTTATTGTTGTAACTATGTTGTCTCATTTAATCTTCAGGATAAACACTGTGGACAAAATATTAGAAGAGTCATTATAAATGTTTAAAATGGGATACAAAGATCTTAAGCTACTTACTCAACTTCACAAAGTAGAGAAATAGCTAAATTTGTTTTTTATCTCAGAGGCACAGTCCATCATCAGTGAATCCCATGCCAGCATGTCTTACCCACAGCCTTCCTTCCTAGTCCACCCAAGCATATCCTGGCAGGCCAGTGCCAGAAGCAGAAACGGGTGCGAGCAGATAACCTGGCCCAAGAACAGGGAAGGCTTAGGACCAGCTGACCAGAACCAGCACTCCACCGAGAAATGGAATGGCTTTTTAGCCAGCAGCTGCTATCGTCAATAATTGTATTGGCCACCATTTTAAAAAGGTTAATTTCAAATTCCTTGTATTCAAAATTCCCACCAATTAGCTCAGACTGACACAGTTTTGTGCATATTATAACAAGAGGGGCAGCTGTCCTCTCCTGGGGAGGAACAAGGGATTTGCTTCTGAAGCTGCTATTAACATTAATGGGAGCCATGAATCTACCTTGTCTCATTTCAGTGGGGGAGAGAGCTAGCTGGATGATGAATGCAGATAAGATTATTCTATTCAAAGCATTGCTCACAATTTCTATGAGGCCCTAAGTTTATCTCCCTATATGTCTTTATGAACCAAATTTGGCTCCAAAGTCATAATGCTTTACATTATCAGCTGTATCAGGTAATGTCACCAATGATAAGCACCTGCTGTTAAAATAAATGCTGTGTTCTGTTCTGCATCTCAACTGTTTTTTTATGCAGGCTCCTAAGGGCTGTGCAACAGTGGGAATCCATTTATCGGCACAAAACAGCCTCCTGTTTACACATGCCCGCTTGGTAATCATGCAGCCTGTGAACAAGAACTCAAGAAAAATAATAAGCGTGGCTCAGACTGCAAGGCTGGAACAAGGGGGCTGTCTTTTGACAATCAAACACCGTTTATGAGGATTAATGTCACTTTTGATAAACTGTCAAACCACCATGGAGGCCAGCTTTAGAACAGGGCACACTGAAGACCTTTGTGCTCTTCATTTTCATGAAGACTCTTCACAGGGCATGCTGAGCAATTGCTTACTAATTGGAAATCAAATGTATTAAAAGAAAGCCGAGCTTATGTATTCTCCCCGAAAACTCAAGTTATCTCATTTATTCTCTTTTCATACCAAAAAAATCATGTTCTGCAATCATAAAAGGTAAAGACATCATATCTTTTTTTCCATGAACCCCAAGGTCCCCAAAGCATATGTACATTTTTCCTGAATTTGAATTTATGCTCCTGGTATGAGCATAGTTCCACAGAGGAGCCAATTGTACAGAATTTCTGAAGTGCTACAAAGCCCTGACAACTCCAAAACTTTTTGGTCATCTCATCTGATTGAAATGGGATTACAATAATATTTTCAAGGTAAGTGGTAGGAGACAGTCCTTCATGTATCGCTCAGGCTTCTACACATCTTGCTGGGCATGCCAGGAGTGAAATGCCATGAGTACTCTACACAGTACCTTTACCAGGAATGTTTTCATTGAGCAACCTTGAAGATGAGTTAAGTTATTTCCCCAAAGGACAGGCTTACTGCTTGCTATAAAAAGTGGTGAGTTCCCAAATTATTGTTTCTCAGGTGTGATGCAAAACCTCTGCATGTGGGCACCATCTGTTCCCTCTCACGTGGGACTCAGGCAAGGGAAATGGATACAACAAACATACCGATGCTCATACTGGTTGCTGTACCATGAGCAATAAAGCCCATCACCTCTGACAAAGAATCTCTTTTCTGACAGCATCCATGAAATAAAAACAGGATAATGGATTAGCTTACAAGTAGGATAAAATTAAACTCTGGGCCTGACACTAAGATGTAGTATCTGTGCATAATCCAATATCTAGAAGACTGCTGGTAAAATAATAGGAGAAAAATCTTTCTATTAATATATTAGCAATTTTTTTAATCCTTCCCTCTCTCCTTCCTTCTTTCCTTCCTTTCTTCTTTCCTTCCTTCCTTCCTTCCTTCCTTGCTTCCTTCCTTCCTTCCTTCCTTCCTTCCTTCCTTCCTTCCTTCCTTTCTCCCTTCCTTCCTTCCTTCCTTCCTTCCTTCCTTCCTTCCTTCCTTCCTTCTACTCTCAGTTCACGTGATTCAGATGTGTTCAACCCTTTTTCTGTTCACCTCCAGAAGTGGAAACATGATCCATTCCAAGATTACATTCTCCTGTTCACAACATTTGGTTCAGGAATGTGGCTTGAGCCAAGTAAATGAGACTCAATTTATTGAGTACCAACTTCAAAATAAAAACTATTCTAGCAACTGCAAATATATTTAGAAGCAAAATAGAAAAGATTTTTCTTTGGAAAAGCTTATATATGAGTGGAATTTTCCTGGAAGTATTAGGAAAGAGCTGCTGTCATTGAGCTGGGGTTGCTAATGTAGTAGAATGTATGAGTAAATTTACAGTGGCCATCCTTATCTCCTCACTGGGATATCCTATGTCAGTGGTCGGCAAACCGTGGCTCGCGAGCCACATGCGGCTCTTTAGCCCCTTGAGTGTGGCTCTTCCACAAAATACCATGGCCTGGGTGAGTCTATTTTGAAGAAGTGGCGTTAGAAAAAGTTTAAGTTTAAAAAATTTGGCTCTCAAAAGAAATTTCAATCGTTGTACTGTTTATATTTGACTCTGTTGACTAATGAGTTTGCCGACCACTGTCCTATGTAATTATGAACTTACCCCAGAGGAAAGCAGAGGAAGAGATGGATTCCATTTGAGAACCTTGTGTAGCCATGAATGCCTGATCCAATCTACACCTGGATATTTCAGTCACATAGCAGATCAATTCCATTTTTAAGTCAAGCTATTCTGTTATGTGTCTGTCACCTAAAACCAAAGGCCCAATATTATTAAATAAATTTGGGTAATACTGCATACTATACTGGAGAGTTCTTATGCAAGTTAGCATATTAAAGTCATATGAAGTCCTACTATAAAAAACATTGTTTAATTTTGATAATTTGGAATTTCTCATACTATTTCCCATGGACCTTTCCACATTTTTTAAAGTAATATTTATCAACTTTTTATAAAAGTGATGTTCCATGGACCTCAACTGGAGAATATTGGAATATTCTTTTCCCTGCATATTCACCATAAACTCATAAATCAGAGAATAAACAGAAAATGTATGCACACATAAAAGTGTTTGTCTATATAATCTTGTACTTATTCCACCAGCATTTAATGAAAACCCACTATGTGTCAGACACAGTGAAGGGCACTGGATACATAAACTCCAAAGGAAAATTAGAGCAGATTATTACACAAAAATTAGTGCCTTCCGGTTGATCATAGAAACATTATAAATGTCTAAAAATGTTGGAGTGTTTAATTCCCATAAAGAAGTTTTATATTAAACTCTATCAAGAAAGTGAATTCAGAGAAATGGTGGTGTAAGGGCGCATCTTTTTCTCTCCCCCTGAAATTTCAACAAGTAACCATCTATAATTCAAAAAGGAAATCCTGCTCAATACAGATGCATGCCTGAGAGACCCATGCAATGAAACACCTGAAGTTGGGCAACTGGGAATAAACTGGGAGACAAGACTCAGCCCTGCAGCTGAGAGCTCGCAGCTCGACCAGGAGAGGGAAGAAAGCCGGCAGTAGCAGGGGCTTCCTTTGGCCATGAGGAACAGAGAGCTGTTGGGGGAGGGAGGTGATGGAGATAGCCTAGCAGGGTGAGTGGCAAGCGATGAGAGTGAACAGTGTCTAAGTCAGCAGATGCCTGACAGATCATGGGGTTCTACCATGTGGCTCCCCACTGTGGGGCTGGGCCATTGTGTTTCAGACAAAGAAACAGAACCACAGAGCCATGTCACTAATTAGACTCCCAAAACTCACCCCCCATTGCCCTTGGAGTTGGGTCAAGGAACATATTATCTGTAAATCAAGAGCTGATGGAGTAGAATCACTATTTCCCTCTGTGGCTGATCCCCAGGAGCGGTGTTTGGGGCAGGACCCCATGAGGTCAGGGGTGAGGGCAAAACAAACCCCACTCACAAGCAGTAAGGCTGTACTGTCTTAAGGATCTATGCCCTGGAGGTTCAAGCCTGGGAGACCACAGAGGTAAAATCTTGCAATTCAGCACCATGTACTGGAAAATAATAGAAAGACCTCTTCAGAGATAAAGGCATAAGCAAAGGAGGATAGCAAATACCATGAAGAACCACAGTAATGATGATGACCAGAAAGAAAATGATAAATACCCAGAAAGCAGACTGAAACATGTGGAAGTATGTGATATAAATGACAGAGATTTCAAGATTGAAGTTCAGAAAATACTCAATGAGATGCCAGAAAATACTGATAGGCAATTCAGTGCATTCAGTAAACAAATCAATGAACAAAACAAGTACTTTACAAGGAGATTGAAACTAAAGGAAAAAAAAAGGAAATCCTAGAAATGAATCATGCAATTAAGATTAAGAGTGAACTACTGAGCACAGGAAACAGAACCATTGAGATAGAGGAAAGAACTAGTGATATTGAATATAGGAATTAAGAAATGATGCAGAGAGAAGAAGAAAGAGACCTGAGAACAAAGAAAAATCAAAGAATTCTATGAGACCTATCTGTCTACATCAGAAAAAGCAATATTAGAATTATAGGCATTGCGGAAGAGGATGAATGGGAGCATGCAATGCAAAGTCTATAAAACAAGCAGTAGATGAGAACTTCCCAAATCTATGGAAAGAACTAGATTCTTGAATCCAAGAAGCAAATGGAACACCTAGTTACCTCAATCCAAAAAGGCCCTCGACAAGGCAGTTGGTATTGAAGCTGTTAAAAATTAATGACATAGAAAAAATTCTCAAAGCAGCCAAGGAAAAGAAGCAAATGACCTATAGAGGAAAAGCCATCAGAATTTCATCCAACTTCTCAGCAGAAACTCTGAGCCAGAAGATAGTGGAACCAAATATTCAAATGTCTGAAAGAAAGAAATTACCAGCCACACATAATATATCCAGCAAAATTATCCTTTAAATATAAAGAGAAAATAAAGATGTTTCCAGACATACAGAAGCTAAAGGATTTTATCACCAGAAAACCTCCTTTGCAGGAAATACTCAGGGACTTATTCTGCCTGGAACAAAGAACATAAGGTCACAACTACAAGAAAGATCACCAAAATCTTACAGCATAAACAGGGATCATTTGTGACAACAAAAACAAAAAAGGGGATGGGGGAAAGTCTGAACTGGCAAAGGAAGATAAACATCAGATGCACTCAAAAGGGGAAAAGAACTATTGTATGTATTCATTTTAATAAACCTAATGGTAATCACACAAACAAACAAAAATCCCCAAACCAGGATATATCGCTTTAAAAAGAGGAAAGAAACAAAAACAACACAGAGAAACATAAAGCAAAAGAACCAAGGGAGGCACAGAGCTACGAGAAAACAAAAGATAAAATGACTATAGGAAATCCTCATATCAATAATTACCCTAAATGTAAATGGTCTGAATTCACCAATAAAGAGGCACAGAGTAGTAGAATGGAAAACAAAACAAAAACAAAAACAAAACACACAACAACAACCACATGCTGACTACAAGAGACACATCTGACCTGCAAAGACAAAGGTAGAATCAAAGTAAAAGGCTTGGAAAATGATTCTCCAAGCAAATATCATCCACAAAAAAGCAGGTGAAGTCATACTTATATCTGACAAAATAGATTTAAAGATAACAAACATAACAAGAGACAAAGAGATGGACACTTTATAATGATAAAGGGAACACTACATCAAGAAAACATAACCCTTCTTAATATATATGCACCCAACTAGGGAACACCAAAATATATAAAACTACTACTCACAAAACTAAAGGGAGAAACAGATAAAAACACAATCATAGTTGGAGATTTTAATGCTCAACTGACATCCCTAGACAGATCAACCAAACAGAAATTCAATAAAGAAATATTGGCCTTAAATGAAACACTAGACCAAATGGACATGATTGACATTAACAGAACCTTTCAGCCCAGAATATCAGGTTATGCATTCTTCTCCATTGCACATGGAACATTCTCAAGGATATATCATATTTTGGGTCAGAAAACTAACATCAACAAATTCAAGAATATTGAAATTATACCAAGCATATTATCTGACCATGATGCTTTAAAATTAGAAATCAAATGCAGAAAGGAAGCAAAGAAACCCACAAATACATAGAGACTAAACAACATACTACTAAAAACTGACTGGCTCAAAGAAAAAAAAAAGAAAAAAATGATATCAATAAATATACAGAAACAAATGAGAATGACAATGCAACATATCAAAACCTCTGGGATGCAGCAAAAGCAGTAATATGAGGGAAGTTTATACCATTACAGGCCTATCTCAAGAAACAAGAGAAATCCCAAGTAAATAACCTAACATCACATCTTAAAGTACTAGAAAAAGAAGAACAAAAGCAACCCAAAGTCAGCAGAAGAAAGGAAATAATAAAAATTAGAGCAAAATTAAATGAAATAGAGAACAAAAAGATTTTACAAAAAAATCAATAAAACAGACAGCTGCTTCTTTGAAAAGATTAATAAAATTGACAAACCCCTGGTTAGACTCACTAAAGAAATAAGGGGAAAGACCCATATAAACAAAATCAGAAATGAGAGAGAATTCACCACAAACATCACAGATATACAAAGTATCATACTAGAATATTTCTAAAGTCTTTATGCCACCAAATTCAATAACCTAGAAGTAATAAATAAAAAAGGATAAAAATCATATTATCTTATGAATAGATGCAGTTACTAGAAATATATAAACTTCTTAGACTAAATCATGAAGAATTAGAAAACTTAACCTTTTGCACTCGGATGTCGAGTGTGACTTGACACGGTTAGCATTAGAATAAAGGAATTGAGAAAAAAGCAAGCGAGTGCAAAGGGTTAAATACGTGGATCAGCAGTGAAGAAATGGAAACAATCATCAAACCCCTCTCCTCCCAAAAAACACAACATCCAGGGCCAGATGGCTTTGTTATGGCAAAATTTCCAGGCAGCTGAAAGACATACAACCAGGCACTCGAAAGATTCAGAAAATGCACTTTATTGCAGGAGCACCAGTGCTGTGGCTCAGGGGAATTGATTCCCAAAGCTGAGTGCCAATTGGAGTGGGCTTCCTCTTATAAAAGACATTAAGTTATTTGTTCCCAGTTCCCGGGCTTTTTGCATGCTTTTGTAGACCCCCGCCTCCCCATGACAGTGGTACAGGGGAGATGAGACTACAATCAAAGGTCCTGGCTGGCATTAGCAGCCAGCTGCCCTTGTGGGGGTTGTGCATGGTTTAGGGACCCTAAAAGATAAGTATTCAGAAAAACAGGTTTTTCAAGGCTAGGGCACAAGCGGGAAGGGGGTTGGGGTACAGGATGTAGCTGCGTGCAGGCCTGGGGGTCTGCAGATGTCAGCTATTGTAATTAGTCATCAGGCGATGAGATGATATTGCTGAGATGATATTGCTGAGATGATGTTTTGACTCCTGGTGGGTCAGCCTGACCATGCCTATCAGTTCTGCTTGCTGTATTCACAGCTGAGTCACTTCCCCATTCGCTTCCCACAGGCCTTGAAAAGGAAACTTTAAGAAAAACTTAACTCCCTATTCATATATTAGAGGCCCGATGCACGAAATTCATGCATGGGTAGAGTCCCTAGGCCTGGCTGGTGAACAGGGCCAATCAGGTTCCTCACCTCCCCAATTCCTCCTTCACTTGCTGCCTGTGCGCCACCACCGCTCAGTTCCCCACCTCCCGGCCTCCACGCCTCCTCCTTCCCTCACTCCCTCAGTGCCCTGCTGCTGCTGCTGGTCGCCCACCATGTTCGCACTGCCCCCCTAGTGGTCAGCACACGTCATAGCAAGCAATTGAACTCCCAGGCTCTCAGTTGAACTCCTGCAGGGATAATTTGCATATTACCCTTTTATTATATAGGATAAGAAACTTAACCCATTATGTACATAAGTATATGTGTTCTAATATTTAAAAGAATATGATTACTTTTTAGATTAATTCAGGTGCTCTATCTATCCTATATAATAAAACCCTAATATGCAAGTTGACCAATCAGCAGAATGACTGCGGGAACAACTGGTTGCTATGATGTGCACTGACCACCAGGGGACAGATGCTCAACGCAGGAGCTACCCCCTGGTGGTCAGTGTACTCCCAGAGCAGGAGCGCCGCTCAGCCAGAAGCCGGGTTCACAGTTGGTGAGCACAGCGGCAATGGTGGGAGCCTCTTCTGCCTCTGCTGCAGGCATGCAGTAAGGAGCGAGGGGTCCCAGACTGTGAGATCCCCGGACAGCAAAAGGGATGTCTGACTGCTGGCTTAGGCCTGATCCATGGGGATCAGGCAGACAGACATCCCTTGAGGGGTCCCAGACTGCGAGAGAGCGCAGGCCAGGCTGAGGGACACCCCCCCCCAAGTGCATGAATTTTATGCACTGGGCCTCAAGTTAGATTATAAGTCCCCCTATCAGTTTCACCAGTGAATTCCACCAAATCTTCAAAGAAGATTTAAAACCTATCCTTCTCAAATGCTTCCAAAAAATTAAAGAAGAGGCAATACTTTCTAACACATTCTATGAGGCCGTTATAACCCTAATACAAAAACCTGGCAAACACAAAAAAGAAAACTACATATCAATATCTCTGATGTATACAAATGCAGAAATCTTAAACAAAATACTAGCAAATTGAATACAACAGGACACCCAAAAAATAATTCTACATGATCAAGTGGTGTTTATTCTAGGGACAGAAGGATGGTTCAACATATGCAAATCAATCAACATAATACACCACATTAACAAAAGAAAGGATAAAAATCATATGATCTTATGAATAGATACAGAAAAAGCATTTGATAAGATACAATATCCATGTATAATGAAAACACGCAATAAAATAGGAATAGAAGGAAAGTATCTCAACATAATAAAGGCCATCTATATATATATAAAAGCCTAAGTGACCGAATGACCAAACAACCGAACAACTGGTAGACAAATAGACCAGTTGCTATGATGCACAATGACCACCAGGGGGCAGACGCTCAATGCAGGAGCTGCCCCCTGGTGGTCAGTGTGCTCCCACAGCCAACCTCCCATGGCTGGCCAACCTCCCACAGTCCCTCCCCCTGGCAGCCAGCCAACCTCCCACAGTCCCTCCCCCTGGCCGGCTGACCCCCCCCCCCCCCAAAGGCCACAATTGCCAGCCCAGCCAAGGGACCCACCCGTGCATGAATTCATGCACCGAGCCTCTATATATTATAAACTCTTACCTTATATCATAATCATTGGTGACAAACTGAAAGCTTTTCCTCCAAGATCCTCCAAGGATGTTCACTCCCACAACTCTTATTCAACACTAGTGGCCTGGTGCACAGGTTTGTGCACATTGAAAGGAAATTAATTAGAAGAAATATTTTAATATCACTATTCTCCCATTCTTTATAATAGAAGTGTCAACCAAATTCACTATCAACAATGACAGATCGAAACACATGCGTGCGATTGGCGCCAGTGAGAGCTTTATATGTAACGCGCATGTGTGGGTCAACTTAGCCTTTTATATATATATAGAATAAACTTGCTTAATTAGACCTGCTTTCTGATGTAACTAAACTTTTTCCAGCCCAGTGAAGCACCAGGAGATGAATTATGTGAATCAATTCAACTCAACAACTTTTTTGATTCCTACTATTTGTCTAGTCCATTGCTAGGCACTTGGGACTATTTTAGAACACAACAAAACTTATTCTACAGTCATTTTATTTAGTTTGAGTAATCAGCCTGGAGGGCAGGTATCAGTTTTGACTCGCTCTCTAAGTGCCCATGAAAAATCAGAGAACACAAATATATCTATTCCAGATGCAAGCTCTAAACCCAGAGATTGAGGAAGAAATGAATTCAGTCAGAGTAGCAAGGAGAATCTGAAGAGAAGAATTAAAGTATGCAAAACCTATATTTGGGATGTTTTTTGTTTTGTTTTGTTTTGTTTTGTTTTGTTTTTGTTTTTAGTTCATTTGTTTATAAAGTACAAAGTGTACATAGTGTAACTGCTTTGACTGAGTCAGAGGGAAAACATTGACAGGTAGCTGGAGTTATATTTGGGCAGGAAGGATAGGATTGATGACAGACAATAGGAATTAAAGGGGGACATACCTTGTGCATTTATTTCAATAAGCATTTCTTGAATATCCAGTATAGGAAAAACATTAGGGTAAGACTTTAAAAGTTTATAGTAATTAACTAGGGGCCCAGTGCATGAAATTCGTGCATGGGGGTGGGTGGGTCCCTCAGCCTGACCAGCACCCTCTCCAATCAGGGAGCCCTTAGGGGAGCCCTCTCCAATCTGGGAGTGTCTGTCTGTCTTTGCAATCATGTGAGCAAATTGTTTGAGACCCCAACCCAGTTTGGTTTGTTGCTCACAGAATAATAGAGGCTTTTTTTTTTTCTTTGCTTCATTGGTGGAGATTTCCTGGAAGTTTTAGGATATCTTCCCTTTAATTTTTCCTAGACACTCTGATTTTACTCATGTCTCTCACCTTTGCTTTCCCTCCATCCCCCACGGCAACAGTAACTTGCTCCAGGCTCACTTTGCTCTAGTGTCTAGGAGATCCCACAATGCGTCTGCCACCAGAACTACAATTCCCAGCATTCCTGATGCTCCCTACACTCTTGGTTTCTGCTTCCTGTCCAGGGGCTGCAGAAACCAAAAGGACTGAGAACTTCAGCCACCCCCAGGCTGGGCTGACAGGACCAGACACTCCAGTGGCATCCCCGGGACCCTGGCCGCTCGGTGCCAGCATGAGTGCACTCTGGCCACAGGCTCGGAGCGGGCGGGGTCCCGGGGACACCTGCCGCATCGCCCTGGCTACATGGCGGGTGGGCGGGTGTCCCGCCCCACCCCTGGCTGCTTGGCGCCTGCGTGTGTGCGTGCTGCCCACAGGCCTGCCATCTTTGTTGGGTTAATTTGCATACTCACTCCTGATTGGCTGTGGGTGTCACAGAGGTGTGGTCAATTTACATATTTGTCTATTATTAGTATAGATAATTTCCCAGATTTGTCACCAAAAAGTGTCAATAAAATCAGATACACAAAATAGTGCACTGAAAAAAGTATGCAGCAAGGAATGTATGATTGAAACAATTGCATGCTATTGAAGGTCAAAGTGGGGTAAATTCCTTCTGGCTCGAAGTTAGAAACAGCTGGATACATCTGAATCTTAACAATGAGAGATTTTGACAGGTGGAAAAGCACATGAGAAAGAATGAATAGAACTTGATAATTACAGCATAGAGAGAATGTAGAATTCTACCTCAAGGGAGATAATGGACTTGAAATCATTTTGAAATGGTCTAGCAAAATACAACTGTAAAGGATTACCCAGTAGCCAGCTCACTCAGTGTATCTGAGACTTGTTTCTTCAACTTTGAATTGTAGACAGCCATGCCTCTTCTGTATTTTTCACATGGCTTTTGTCGAGGCTTAATAAAAAGATGAACTAAAACATTTTTAGTAATTTTGTTACCATATGTGTTTCTTTTTAAAAACAAGTTATTGATATATAACTAATGTACAAAAAGACTGGACAAATTTAAACTACACAATTTGATGGGTTTGGGTATATGTATGCACCCGCAAACCATCACCACAATCAACGTAATAAATATATTAATCATCTCCAAAAGTTTGCTCACATCTCTTTGTTTTTTTGTTTTGTGGTAAGAACACTTAACATGAAGTCCACCCTCTCAACAAAATGTTTTAAGTGTACAATACAACATGGTTAACTATAGGCCCAGTGTTGTACAGCAGGTCTTTGGAACTTATTCATTTTGCAAAATTGAAACTTTATATCCATCCACCTCCCCGTTTCCCCCTCCCCATTCTAGGGCAACCACCATGCTACTCTCTGCTTCTGTGAGTTTGATTAGATAGTTCATGTACATGGAATCATACAGTATTTGTCCAACCAACATATTTTTGTTATCAATCACTTTAAATGTAAAGAGTGGGGTTTTTTGGCTTTATTATAGTTTTTTATATTTTTGTATACCCCAGTGACCAGACATTACATAACTTAATATGTGATCATCCCAATAAATCCCACACCCATCCAGCACCAGGCCTAGTTGCTAGAATAGTACTGACTGTATTTCCTAGGCTGTACTTTACATCCCCATGACTATTCTGTAATAACCAATTTGTACTTCTTAATCCCTTCACCTTTTCTACCAATCCCCCAACCCCAAGTTTACTTATGACCCCCAAACCAAAACCTGAAATTTTAGTTAAGTTGGTCAATTTTAAATGAAGTTAAAATAGAAGAACCATTTCTAAGCAAAATCAACATATCCATCTGACTAAAGATGCAAATATGAAAACCCAAATACATAGGTTTACAGGGAAAAAATGAAATCAAATCTACCTCTCTCTCAGCCTGCTTGCAATGCAAGTTTCTGCCATAGCCTTAGAGAAATTCTAATGTGCTTTGACATATTTATCTGTGGGAAACTCTGCTATTGCATTAGCATTCTTCAAATTATTTTTACATTTAAATTGATTTCAATTACATAGACATTTCAAAACATTAATATTCATTTGAGATATTTCTGATATCATCTCTCAGTGTGCTAAACTTATTTGGCACTGGTTCATAATTAACTCACTCCACATGTAACTGCTGGAGAACAACCCTATGAAATTCTGATTAGTATAAGAGCCTTTTTTGCATATGCTCAAAGATCCTTAGTTATAAACATTCCATTGACAAAGAGTTCACAGGTATAAAGTCTTCCACTAAGATTTCACTTTCAGGTTTCTCTCTCTCCTATTGTTTGAGAATAAGTAACTTAGATGAGAAAGAAGCTCAAGCAACAGATACATTCATTCCCTTATTATGAGAGAAAAAGGGAGAGAGGGAAGGGAAATAGAGTCTGGAGAGGGAAAAGACAACTTGACCCCCATGTGGATCCCCTGAAAGATTTAGTGTGAATGGGATGAACATCCTATGGAAACATATGGAAAACTATATTGATTTGTGCAAATAGAATCAGCATGGACAATTTAAGGAGCCATAGACAGAACATTGTTATTTTATTATTATTTTAGGAATCTTTATTGTTGACAGTGTTACATAAGTCTCATTTTTTGCCCCATTGACCTCGTCTAGCCCGCCCCCGCCTCCCGCCCCCCACCCCAAGTCTTCACCATACTATTGTCTATGTCCATGGGTTATGCATATATGCATACAAGTTTTCAGGTTGATCTCTTCCCACCCACCCACCCAACCCTGCCTTCGCTCTGAAATTCAACAGTCTGTTTCATGCTTCTATGTCTCTGGATCTATTTTATTCATCAGTTTATTTTGTTCATTAGATTCCACATATGAGTGAGATCATGTGATACTTGTATTTCTCTGACAGGCTTATTTCACTAAGCATAATAAGATCCTTTCATGCTATCTCTAAGGGTAAGAGATCTTTCATTTTTACTGCTCGCATAGTATTTCCTGGTGTAAATGTACAATAGATTGTTTTTATCCACTCATCTACTGATGGGCACTTGGGCTGTTTCCAGGTCTTAGCTATTGTAAATTGCATTGCTATGAACATAAGGGTGCATACATTCTTCCTGACTGGTGTTTTGGGTTTCTTAGGCTACATTCCTAGATGTGGGATCACTGCGTCAAATGGAAGTTTCATGTTTAATTTTTTGAGGAAACTCCATACTGTTTTCCATAATGGCTGCACCAGTCTGCATTCCCACCAGCAGTATACTAGGGTTCCCTTTTCTCCACATCCTCACCAGCTCTTGTCATTTGTTGATGATAGCCATTCTGACAGGTGGGAGGTGATATCTCATTGTCATTTTAATTGGCATCACTCTGATGATCAGTGACTTTGAGCATTTTTTCATATGTCTCTTGGCCATCTGTACGTCCACTTTGGAGAATTGAACTGTTTGTCTTCCTTTTGTTAAGATGTATGAGTTTCTTATATATTTTGGATATTAACCCTTTATCAGATGGATCATTGCCAAATATGTTCTCCCTTTTTATTTTGTTGATGCTTTCTTTTGCTGTGCAAAGCTTTTTATTTTGATGTAGTCCTATTTGTTTATTTTCTGTTTCGTTTCCCTTGCCCTAGGAGATGTATCCACAAACATATTGCTATAAGAGGTGTCTGAGATTTTGCTGCCTATGGTTTCTTCTAGGATTTTTATGGTTTCACGACTTACATTTAAGTCTTTTATCCATTTTGAGTTTATTCTTGTGTATGCTGTAAGCTGGTGGACTAGTTTCATTTTTTTTTTTCATGTACCTGTCCAATTTTCCCAACATCATTTATTGAAGAGATTGTCTTGACTCTGTTGTATGCTCTTGCATTCTTTGTCAAATATTAATTGAGTGTAATGGCTGGGTCAATTTCTGAGGTCTCTATTCTGTTGCATTGGTCTATATGCCTATTCTTGTGCCAGCACCAAGCAGTTTTGAACACAGTGGCTTTGTAGTATAACTTGATATCTGGTATTGTGATCCCTCCAACTTTGTTCTTAAGATTGTGGTGGCTATTTGGGGTCTTTGGCGGGGGGGACCAGAAGCATTTTTAAAATAAATTAACCACTTGTGAAGAGGAATCATGGAATCATTTAAATAACATTTAAATCTCATTGCTTCAAACTCACAAACGTTATCTAGGATACATGAGAATTAAATTTAATAATATTTAAAGTACTTGTCATTTAGAAGTCATTGAATTTGCAACTATTATGTTATCTCATTTAGGCTTCACATCTGAGTTCAAGGAAAGGTTTGGGGCTGCATTCCCCATGAGTGTTAGGTTGTAATGCAAGATTATGCAACACTCCCTCCTGGCGATCTACTCTGTTCTCTGGGAAGATCAGCCTCCTTATTGGCCATTGAAATCCATATAGCTACATTCTTGTGTCTGGTTGGGGTCCAGTGATCCATGGGATAAAAGTTAAACTTGTGTTCTGATTGGGACACAATTTGTATGAAAGCCTAGAAGTTTCCCCAAAGTTGAATTAAACTACAGTGAACCCCTGGAAATCCAGAGAAAAACACCCACTGTGAGTTAATGAGTAAGAATGGTCCAGAGAGAGCAGTGGGGAGGAAATTGCAGAGGAACCTATAGTTCCAGGTGAAGGTCCAACCAAGCTTGATCATCCCTCAACCTGGCTTGCCCAAAGCTCTGTCCTCCAGAAAACAGAAAGGTGCAATGTTTAGATGTCAGCATTACTGGGGATGTAAGAGCTTTAGCATTGACCATAGTAAGTGAAGGTGATTTCCTGGCAGTGGAAGGGAATATAATTAAGAGTAAATGAGGTAAAGGAGGTTGACAGCAACACAAGCAGAAGTTCTCCGAGTGGCATAGAGGTTAGTACTTCAGAGGAGTTTAGCATCAACACAGGAAGAGGACAGCAACTGGTCTAGTTAGATTTGGAAACAGCCTAAGTGCCCATCAGCAGATGAGTGGATTAAAAATCTGTGGTACATCTACACAATGGAATACTACGCTGCGGTAAAAAAGAAGGAATTCTTACCATTTGCAACAACATGGATGGGACTGGAGAGCATTATGCTAAGTGAAATAAGTCAGTCAGAGAAAGATAAATATCACATGATCTCACTCATTTATTGAATATAATGAACAACATAAACTGATGAACAAAAACAGATCCAGAGACAGAGAAGCATTGATCAGACTGTCAAACCTCAGAGGGAAAAGGGAGAGATCAACCAAAGAACTTCTATGCATGCATATAAGCCTAACCAATGAACACAGACAACAAGGGTGTGAGGGCATGAGTGTGGCGGGGGGGGGGGGGTTTGGAGGGGGTAATGTGGGGATGAGGACACATATGTAATACCTTAATCAATAAAGAAATTTAAAAAATTAAAAACAAATGCTGATTGTGACCAGAGCTGCCTCTAGCACTGATTCACAGGGTAGTACTGAAGTTCCCTGCAAAATCTCACATCATTTGAAGCCCACATATCTGACCACGACTATCAAAAGGGGTAATAATGGATTTCTGGTTCTCTCTCACCTTCCAAATCTCATACAAGTAAGGCTAATAAGAAAATCTGTGCTTTCCCCTATGTCAGGGACTGGAACTTCTCTGGCAGCCTCCAGACTTCTAATCATTAGAATGACTTCTGGCAGGAGAACACTCTAGGTCCCATAAGAAGCACTTATTGTTAGGGACAAGGAATCTAAGCTGGTGACTCAGGCATATTTAGTGAGGCATGGTCCTGGGACAACATGTACCTGAAGTTGGAGTCCCATTTTAGTCAATAGGGGCCATATGCTGGAAACATTAGCTGAGCATGTGAGTCTTAACTAAAAAGATGCGACTCTGAGAAGAGTGAGGTTACCTCATCAGAGAATCTGTGCAAGAATATAGACCAGAAAAGCATAAATGCAGCAGTAAACTTTGCCAAACCAATTTACAAGAACAACACTGTACACCAGCTACAGAAATAATAGCAGCAGAAAAATGAATCCCACCAGTGAATCAGTCAGTTCATCATTTCTCTCTTGGTTAGGCAATTGTAAGGAAGATTTGCCCCTTTGAGTAGTCCTCTGGAATCATTATACAGTTCAGAAAAGAGAGAAAAAGACACTGGACCACCTGCTAATTTGGAAATTATAAAGTTGAGTTGGTTTTCAGATAAATATAATAAACTTTTAAGTTTTCAATAAATATAATAAACCAATAGATGCAGAAAAAGCATTCGACAAAATCCAACACCCATTTTTGATAAAACAAGCAAACAAACAAACAAACTCTCAGCAAAGTGGGAATAAAGGCCATATCTGACAAACCTACAGCCAACATCATACCAAATGGGCAAAAACTAAAACCATTTCCCCTAAGAACAGGAAAAATATAGCGATGTCTGCTTTCACCAGTCTTATTCAACATAGTACTGGAAGTCTTAGCCACAATGATCAGACAAGAAGAAGAAATAAAGAGCATCCAAATTGGAAAAGAAGAAGTAAAACTGTCATTATTTACAGATGAAATGATATTGTACATAGAAAACCCTAAAGACTCCACCAAAAAATTACTAGATTTAATAAATGAATTTGGCAATGTAGCAGGATATAAAATCAACACACAAAAATTGTTGGATTCTCTATACACTAATAATAAATTCTCAGAAAGATGAACTAAACAAACGAACCAATTTACCATTACAACAACAACAAAAAAAGTAAGATACTTAGAAATAAACTTAACCAAGGAGGTAAAAGACTTGTACTTAGAAAACTTAGATAGGATAGAGGCCTGGTACAGGAGTGGGGGCCAGCTGGTTTGCCCTGAAGGGCGTCCTGGATCAGATGGGGGTTCCCTTGGGGTGTGGGGCGGCCTGAGCGAGGGGCCTGTGGTGGTTTGCAGGCGGGCCACGCCCCCTGGCAACGCAAGCGGAGGCCCTGGTATCTGGAATTTATTTTCCTTCTACAATTGAAACTTTGTAGCCTGGAGTGGCGCCAAGCCTGGGGCTCCCTCCAAGGCCGGCAGCCATTTGTGTTGGGGTTATAATTGAAACTTTGTTGCCTTAAGTGGGTGGGCCCAGCCAGGGTGTGCGGAAAGCTTTGCTTCCCCTGTTGCCGGCGGCAACCCTGGCCTGCTCTCTCAAGCTCCATTCTGCCGCCATTTGTTTTAATTTGTTTACCTTCTATAATTGAAACATTGTAGCTTGAGTGGAGGCTTAGACCTGGCAAGGGCAGGCGGAAAGCTTGGTTTCCTCTGTTACCTAGGAAACCTTGCTCTCTGTGACTGTAGCCATCTTTGTTTGGGTTAATTTGCATGCTCACTCTGATTGGATGGTGGGTGTGGCTTGTGGGTGTGTCAGAGGTATGGTCAATTTGCATATTTGTCTATTATTAGATAGGATGTCCAAAGTCACTGATCATCAGAGTGATGCAAATTAAAATGACAACAAGGTATCACCTCATACCTGTCAGAATGGCTATCATCAACAAATCAACAAACGACAAGTGCTGGAGAGGATGTGGAGAAAAAAGGAACCCTCGTGCACTGCTGGTGGGAATGCAGACTGGTGCAGCCACTGTGGAGAACAGTATGGAGTTTCCTCAAAAAATTAAAAATGGAACTCCCGTTTGACCCAGTGATCACACTTCTAAGAATATATCCCAAGAAACTAGAAACACCAATCAGAATGGATATATGCACCCCTATGTTCATAGCAGCACAATTTCCAATAACTAAGATTTGGAAACAGCCTAAATGCCCATCAGCAGATGAGTGGGTTAGAAAACTGTGGTACATCTACACAATGGAATACTATGCTGCTATAAAAAAGAAGTAATTCTTACCATTTGCAACAGCATGGATGGAACTGGAGAGCATTATGCTAAGTGAAATAAGCCAGTCAGAGAAAGATAAAGATCACATGATCTCACATATATGTGGGATATAATGATCAACATAATTTGATGGACAAGAATAGATCCAGAGACAAATGGCAGGGGATGTGGTGGGGTTAGAGATCAACCAAAGGACATGTATGCATACATATTAGCATAACAAATGGACACAGACACTGGGGCAGTGGGGACTTGCCCAGGGTGGGAATGACTTGGAGGAGGTGGGGGGGTCAAGCAGGGAAAAAGGAAACATAGGTAAAACTTTACACAATAAATAAATAAATAAGAAACCAAAAACACCAGTCAGAAAGAATGTATGCACGCCTATGTTCATAGTAGCACAAGTTACAATAGCTAAGACCTGGAAACAGCCCAAGTGCCCATCTGTATATGAGTGGATAAAAAAGCTGTGGTACATTTATACCATGAAATACTATGCAGCAGTAAAAAAAAAGAATCTCTTACCCTTTGAGACAGCATGGAAGTACCTGGAGAGTAATATGCTAAGTGAAATAAGCCAGTCAGAGAAAGACAAGTATCACATTATCTCACTCATATGTGGAATCTAATGAACAAAATAAACTGATAAATAAAATAGATCCAGAGACATAGAAGCATCTCAGAGGCAAAGTGGGGTTGGTTAAGTGGGTGGGTGAGTGGGAAGAGATCAACCAAAGAACTTGTATGCATAATGCATTACCCATGAATACAGACAATAGTGTGGTGAAGGCCTGGGGCAGGGGGTAGAGGCAGGCTAAAATGGGAAAAGGGCAGCATAGGGAATATAGTGAATAATCTATACTAATAAAAGCCTAGGTGGCATGTCGCCCTCGGGTCATAACAAGTTGGCTGGCCCCATGTCGTCAAAAGATGGCCACCCCCATGTTGTCACAAGATGACTACCTCCACGTTATCACAAGATGGCCACCACAAGATGGCCACCACAAGATGGCCAGCAAAGGAGGGCAGTTGTGGGTGATCAGGCCAGCAGGGGAGGGCAGTTGGAGGTGAACAGGCCAGCAGGGGAGGGCAGTTGGGGGCGATCGGGCCAGCAGGGGAGGGCAGTTGGGGGCAACCAGACCAGCAGGGGAGGGTAGTTGGGGGTGACCAGGCCTGCAGGGGAGGCCAGTTGGGGGCAACCAGGCTGCCAGGGGAGGCCAGTTGTGGGTGAGATCAGGCTAGCAAGGGAGGGCAGTTAGGGGTGATCAGGCAGGCAGAGGCAGTTGGGAGTGAGATCAGGCCTGCAGGAGAGAGCAGTTGGGGGTGAGATCAGGCCAGCAGGCAAGGGCAGTTAGGGGAGATCAGGCAGGCAGGCAGAGAGGTTAGGGGAGATTAGGCAGGTAGGCAGAGGCGTTAGGGGCAATCAGGCAGGCAGGCAGAGGCAGTTAGGGGTGATCAGGCAGGCAAGCAGGTGAGCGATTAGGAGCTGGCAGTCAGACATCCCCCAAAGGGTCCCCGATTAGAGATAGTGCAGGCTGGGCTGAGGGAACCCCCTCCTGTGCACAAATTTTGTTCACCGGGCCACTAGTCTATATATACACTGAGTGGCCAGATTATTATGATCTCTGAACGCATAATAATCTGGCCACTCAGTGCATCCTATCTAATAAAAGGGTAATATGCAAATTAACCATCACTCCGCTACAAAAATGGCGGCGCCCATGGCCACAAGATGGCGGCGCCCAGTCCTCTTAGCCCCGAGTCCCAGCGGAGTCCCCAAGTCTGCCCAGCAGTGGCAGTCCAGGGTGTCTAGCTGGGAGGCGCCCGCCCCACACACAGCAATCCCTGCCCAGTGGCGGCAGTCCGGGGTGTCCAGCTGGTTGCCCCAGAGCCATGCGTGATCCAGGGCGAAGCTGGCCGCAGGGCTTGGGGCTGGGGTGTCAGGCCGGCAGTGCAGTGCACCCCCAATGCGTGATATTCAGGCCAGGGAAGGCACCCAGCGGGCTATCCGCAGCCAGTCTGAGATGGCAGCTTGGGCAGGGGTCTCAGCCAGGCTTGGCTGAGGCGGCAGCCAGGGCCAGAACCCCTTCCAGCGGTGGCAGCCTGGGGTCTCAACCATTGAGTCACACCAGCCAGGCAGATATGGAGGAATCTTAAATGTTTCTTTTTTTATAATATATATTTTATTGATTTTTTACAGAGAGGAAGGGAAAGGAATAGAGAGCTAAAAACATCTATGAGAAAGAAACATTGATCAACTGCCTCCTGAAAACTCCCGCCTGGGTATGTGCCCCCAACCAAGGTACATGCCCTTGACCAGAATCGAACCTAGGACCCTTGATTCTGCAGGCCAATGCTCCATCCACTGAGCCAAACCAGTTAGGACTGTCCAATATGCTAAAGAATAATCCCTATCTAATAAAGAGGGAATATGCAAGGGAGGGCATTTGGGGGTGACCAGGGTGTCAGGGGAGGGCAGTTAGGCATCAATCGGGCTGACAGGGGAGTGGTTAGGGGGTGATCAGGCTGGCAGGCAGAGCGGTTAGGAGCAATCAGGAAGCCTGGCAGGCGAGTAGTTGGGAACCAGCAGTCCTAGATTGTGAAAGGGATGTCTGACTGCCTGTTTATTGGGCCTAAACAGGCAGTCAGACATTCCCCAAGGGGTTCCAGATTGGAGAGAGTGCAGATTGGGCTGAGAGACACCCGCCCCCCTTGCACAAATTTTGTGCACCGGGCCTCTAGTATCCTATATAATAAAAGGTAATATGCAAATAGTCCCCTCGACCAGGAGTTTGACCAGTAGGCAGGCCAGCCAACCGCCCATGTCCCCTCCCCCTGCCAGGCTGGCTGGACCCCACCCATGCATGAATTCATGCACTAGGCCTCTAATACACACACACACACACACACACACACACACACACACACACACACACTGAATGGCCAGATTATTATGCATTCAGAGATCATAATAATCTGGCCACTCATTGTATAAAAGCCTAAGCAACCAAATGACTGAGTGACCAGTCGCTATGATGTGCACTCACCACTAGGGGGCAGATACTCAATGCAGGAGCTGCCCCCTGGTGGTCAGTGTACCCCGACAGCCAACCTTCCATGGTCCCTCTCCCCTCAGCCAGTCAGCCCCAATTGGGACTGGATGAGACAGCTCGATCAGCCCCAATCACTGGCCAGGCCAAGGGACCCCACCCATGCACGAATTCGTGCACCAGGCCTTTAGTATTGTAATAACTATCTATGGTGCCAGATCAGTACTAGAGTTACCAGGGGATCATTCTGTAAGTTATATAAATGTCTAACCACTGTGCTGTACACCTGAAACTAATATAAAGTAATATTGTGTGTCAATTGCAATTGAAAACATTTTTAGAATTAGAAGGGAATTAAATTTTTCAACATTAAAACAGAAGCTAGAAGAGAGTGTAACATCAAGATCCGAATTACAGAGGGACATAATTTTCCACCTAGAATTCCAGACCCAGCCAAACCAGCAGTTAACAGTGATGGTGTAATAATAAAGTCATTTTTAAACATGCAAGGCCGCAAAAAGTTTACCTATCATGCAATCTTTTTCAGAATGCTGCTAGAAATTGTGTTCCACCAGAACAAGGGATGAACCAAGAAAAGAAAGGCCAGGATGCTTAGAAATACAACCCAACAGAAAAGAGAAATGAAAAGACTCTTCGGGAGGATGGAGAACAGAGATGTCAAGGCAGTAACTGTGCACCAAGCCCAGAGATCAACCAATCTATAGAGGAGCAGAGAAATGTGCCATTAAAAACATGACATTGAATGACAATATCTGCAATATTGACATTATCTTGAGAGGAAAGTTGGAGATAACATAGTGGTATTAGTAGTACTAGTAGTGACAGCAGCAGCAGTAGTGTTTGTATTACAGAAAAAAAATTAATTTACTTCAACCTGGCTGAAGGAAAAGAAAAACTGTGAAGGGTAAGAATAAATCAAATACCATAAGAGTGTGTATGAAATACTAGCAATATATAACTGAATAGTCAGCTAAAATTGCAGACTTATAAAATGTCTAGCTCTGCCTATAGGTTGTTTCAACTTTTCACATTCCATTTTGTTTCACTTTTCAGGAACACATCCTCTCTGGATGCAGAAGACAGCCTATGTTGTCACTATGAAGATAAACCTATATTTTCTTTCTGGGTGTGGCCTAGATTTCACTTTTTCATAATTGTTGCCTTTAATACAAAGCATTAAATTGAAGTCATTTGGTAGCTCCTGTAAAAATATTGGCAACATCTTCAAACTCCTATTTAAATTTTGATCTTTTAAACCTTAAATTATGTCCTTTGAGGAAAGGTATTGGCAATTCTCTGTGAATGTTATGCAAAATAAAGTTAATCTTCAATAATTAAGAACAAGAAAGGCAAGTTGGAATACTGCAAAAGTAGGAGAACTACCTATCCATCTGGTACAATTTGTGCCAGCCATACCAATTAGTACAAATTTAATACTTGCAAGAAATTTTCCATAGTCAGGAAAAAAGTAAGCCATATTACTCTGACCTAGCTTAACAGATTTCAGGAATCATCTTTATTCATACCATAGCAGAGTTTACATGAGAGGAAAATATAACTCTATCTTGCTTAAGCCAGGGTTTTGGGGATTTTCTGTATGTGTGTGTATGCATTTTCACTCAATCTCTGCTAATGACACCAAATGCACTCCTCCCACCCCCACACATCACAACTTTGGGTCAGATAACATAGCGTGAAACACTGATTAGGGGGAAAGGTTAGCAGGATTTCTCAAAGGGCAACTTGTGAATCACATACCTAAAAATTGTCTGCAGTATTTGTTAAAAATGCAATTTCCTGGGCCCTGACATAAAACAACTGGTTCAAAATATCTATGGTAGGTCTGAATAGCTGATGTTTTTACTTACAAATATCCCATGTGATTCTCATGCCACTGAACTTGGAAGAGGCACTGATTTAGGATGTGGGATCCAAAGGTCAGGTCATTCTAGAAATCTTACTGCCATAGAGTTCAAGCAAAGGCAAGAGACCTTCATTCTCAGAGGTGAAGGCAAGATAAGGTTCCTTCAGAAGCCACAGAGTCACTGAAATTGGAGAACAAGAAACAAGCCTTGAAGATACAAGTTTACAAAAGCTGAGAATCAAACACAAACATTTGAAGACAAATAAGGTTCTGCCCAATTTTCTGTAGAGGTGGAGGTTTGTGATTGTGCATGGACATTCTTGGACTGTAATATTATGTTACTAGTGGCCCGGTGCACTAAATTCATGCATGGGGGCGGGGAGGAGTGTCCCTCAGCCCAGCCTGCACCCTCTCCAATCTGGGATCCCTCGAAGGATGTCCTACTGCCGGTTTATAAGGATTGGGCCTAAACCAGCAGTTGGACTTCCCTCTCACAATCCGGGACTGCTGGCTCCTAACCGCTCACCTGCCTGCCTGCCTGATTGCCCCTAACTAATCTGCCTGCTGGCCTGCTCGTCCCCAACTGCCCCATGCCGCCAGCCTGGTCATCCCCAAATGCCCTCCCAGCCAGCCTGATCACCCCCAACTGCCCCCCATGCCAGTGTGCTCACCCCCAACTGCCCCCCCTGCTGGCCTGCTTGCCCCCACCTTTCCTCTCCACTGGCGTGCTCACCCCCAACTTCCCCCCTGCTGGCCTGCTTGCCCCCAACTGACCCCCCTGCTGGTTTGCTCACCCCCAACTGTCCCCCCTCCCCCCCGCCGGCCTGATCACCCCCAACACCCCCCCCCACTGGCCTGATCACCTACAACTGCCATCCCATCCTGGCCTGATCACCCACAACTGCCCTCCCCTCTTGGCCTCTAACCACCTCTACCTCAGCCCCGCATCATGGCTTTGTCCAGAAGAATATCTGGAAGGTTTCCTGGAAGGTCTCCCAGTCTAATTAACATAGTACCCTTTTATTAGTATAGATAGAGGCCTGGTGCATGGTGGGGGGCCAGCTGGTTTGCCCCTCTAAAGGGTGTCCCGGATCAGGGTGGGGGTTTCCTTGGGGCATGGGGTGGCCTGGGCGAGGGGCCTGTGGTGGTTTGCAGGCCTGCCACACCTCCATGGGGTGAGGGTCCCCGCTGCGGGGGGCATGGCCAGCCTGAGTGAGGGACTGAGGGCTGTTTTCAAGCTGGCCACACCCCCTTCAGGGTCGGGGGGTCCCGCTGGGGTGCCTAGCCAGGGGTGAGGGGCTGATGGCTGTTTGCAGGCTGGCCATGCCCTCCAGAGGGGTCTCTTACTCCATGGGGGCATGGCCAGCCTGGGTAAGGGGTTGAGGGCCGTTTTCAGGCTGGCCACAGCCTCTTCAGAGTAGGAGGTCCCACTGGGGTGCCTGGCCAGCCTGGGTGAGGGGCTGATGGCTGTTTGCAGGCTGGCCATGCCCTCTAGCGGGAACCCTCACCCCATGGGGGCATGGCCAGCCTGGGTGAGGGGCTGAGGGCTGTTTTCAAGCTGGCCACACCCCCTTCAGGGTAGGGGGTCCTGCTGGGGTGCCTGGCCAGCCTGGGTAAGGACTAAGGGCCATTTTCAGGCTGGCCATGACCCCCGGCGACCCAGAACCTCAGCCCCTCCTTGAGCAGAGGCCAGGGCTCCCAGCCCCTCCTTTTTTCGTGCACTGCTGGTGGGAATGCAGACTAGTGCAGCCACTGTGGAGAAAAGTATGGAGTGTCCTCAAAAAATTAAAAATGGAACTTCCATTTGACCCAGTGATCCCACTTCTAGTAATATATCCCAAGAAACTAGAAACACCAATCAGAAAGGATATATGCACCCCTATGTTCATAGCAGCACAATTTACAATAGCCAAGATTTAGAGACAGCCTAAGTGCCCATCAGCAGATGAGTGGATTAAAAAACTGTGGTACATCTACACAGTGGAATACTACACTGTGGTAAAAAGGAAGGAACTCCTACCATTTATAACAACATGAATGGAGCTGGAGAGCATTATGCTAAGTGAAATAAGCCAGTCAGAGAAAGATAAATATCACATGATCTCATTCATTTGTGGAATATAATGAACAACATAAACTGATGAACAAAAACAGATCCAGAGACAGAGAAGCTTTGATCAGACCATCAAACCTCAGAAGGAAGGTAGGGGAGGGTGGGGGTAAGGGGAAGAGATCAACCAAAGGTCTTTTATGTATACATATTTGTATAACCAATGGACACAGACACCAGGGAGGTGAGGGCATGAGTGGGAGGAGTGGTCAAGGGGAGGATAAAGACACATATGTAATACCTTAATCAATAAAGAAAATAAAAAATACTGCTTGACTAATAAAACAGATTGGCTTCAGGAAAATATTTTTAAAAAAATAGATTCAGAGACTAAGAAACTCTGAACAGACAGTCCAACCTCAGACAGAATGCAGGGGAGGGGTGTAAGAGATCAACCAAAGGACTTGTATACATGCATATTAGCATAACCAATGGACATGGACACTGGGGCGGTGCGGGCTTGTGCTGGGGGGGGGGGGTGTGGCGGGGAGTCAATTGGGGGAAAATGAGACATATGTAATTCTTTAAACAATAAAAAAAGCTCTAACTTCTAAAATATAGCTTTATAATTATTGGATGGTGTTGTAGAAAGGTTAACTATCTGATCATGTATGTAATGTCATCAAACACTGGCATTACATCCCACTACCTTGTCGGTGTAGTTCAACTGCTTCATCCTATCTAATTCCATTATCTCCATACCCCCTCTGGGGAAGTACTGATTAGGAGCTAACAGACTCTTTTGAGGTTAGTCAACTGCTAAAGAAAACTGAGTATCTAGAAATAATGGGAAGGACTAATAATGAAGGGATTCACACAGCACAGGTAGTGGACAATCCAAATCCATATAACCCTTTACTCTCCACCAAAACAATGGCTTAATTAGCACATTAGACATTTTGTCTTAAATTCACACCACTCTCCTTTCTTAAAATTGTAATAATGTTTCTATAAGGAGATTGAAGAATCTAAGCATGTTTATTCCACTATTGTTCATTTCTCAACTTGTTTTTATAAATCAAAAAATATGACTACCAAGTCTTCCCATCCCAATATGTACATGTTTCTTTGCAAAGTGATTTATCATCACTTTTCCTATCAAGAGTTAGATTCTATTTCCTGACCTCTTGAATCTGGGCAGCCTTGTCCTTACTTTGACCAATAGAATGTGTCAAAAGTGACAGTGGTATAACTTACAAGACTGGGCCGGGGGCCTCAATAGGCCGTACAGCTCTGGCTTCACCCACTTGGGGCATTGCCCTGAGACCACCATGAAAGAAGGTCTAGCCTGTGTGGAGGCAAAGGTAGGTACCAGAGGATGGCCAGCACCCACTGCCAGACATGTGAGTTACAACATCAGAGCTTCTAGCCCAGGAGATACCTCAGCAGAAAGTAACCACATGAGTGAGTGAGCCCAGAATAAATCAGCACAGGAACCACTCAGCCAACAGACAAAATGGTGAGATGTAACAAACCATTGTTACTGTAAACCATTAAACTTTGAAGGGATTTGTTCCTCAGCATTATAAACTGAAATATTATTCTGTGAAGAAATACATGGAAGCTTTTATTTACCTTACACTGGTCTCTGACTATGTGAAAGGAAACCTAATACAGTCCCAGTACATGGTGGGTCCTCAAAAAATTATTGTAAAATGAATGAATAAATGAGTCATGATGAGCCCCCTTAAACTCAATAAAGATCCACGGTTTGTGATCTGCATCATTAAATCTCCACCAGAATCAAGATCAGAGCACCATCTATTGGTCAGTCAGATAATTTTGAAAAGGCAAAGCAGGGATGAGCTCACTTTCAATGTGAAACTGAGTAATTCAGAAACACTTCTGAGTGAGCCATGTGCTCGCCTTAGAGAAGAAATTATATGAATACCCTGGTGCTTTTCTCCTCTACTTTCTTTTATATTAGGAGCAGCTTCAACATAAAATGGTTTCTATTATTTTATTGCTATTTTAAAAGCTAGCCCAGAACAAAACTCACTCTTGTGGACTCAGACTCTCCAATATCAAGTGGGATCATTTCTAACTTTTCCAATGTAAAAAAATAAAATAAAATTTAGTTATCTGGTGTACATTTTCTATCTAGTTATTGTTATAAATCCCTGGGAATTCACATGGCTCAAAAGTAAATGTTTTAGGAGTATCTTACTGAGAATTTTTTTTTTATTACCACAATGGAAGATCAGTAACTATCCTTTGAAATCTTTCCAGGCTTAAATCATTGTGCCTATGTTTTATGATGCAGAACTTTAGTGCATCAATTGCCCATCTGAGTGTTGGAGTAAACCCAAATTGTCTTGCAAAGAAAATCTTGGCCTTGCACACAAAACCTCATGAGGCACATACCCACAGAAGGTTGTGTGGCCTTCAAATCAGACTTATGTGCTGTGTGGAAAAGAAGATTCTCCCTTTACTGCTAACCTTTACACAGCAAGTAAAAGCAACAGTAGTGCCCAGCAGCACCTCACATCCACAAGCCACGTGGTACCTTTGAATTGGTACTTTATAGACCTGTTCCCAGCTTGAACAAGAAGGCATGGATCCCTTTCTGAAAGCAAACATCTTCTGTGATTAGGGGCCTTTTTTCTGAGAAGTGTTTTTCCTTTTTTCTGTGGTCATTGGATTCCTGTGGGCGGGGGCGTTCTATGTAATCTGTGCAGTGTAGGAGTTCCTTGTAATTCACAGAAGATTGTGATTAGGGCACCTTGTAGCAAAAACAGTGGTCTCAACAAAGATAGCTTGTTACAAAGTGGGGCAGGGACCAGAGGTGACATAGGGTGGCCTGCAGACACTCTTAGAAGAATAGAGGTGATGTGGTCCTCATTAATGATTAAATGTCAGAAGAGATTTCAGTTAACTGTTGAAGCACATACAGAATTTGTGCACTTAAAATTATTACCAGGAAATGTAATCCAAAATCCCTTCTACTATTTAATTCTTACGTAAAGTGTGTGTGTGTGTTTGTGTGTGTGTGTGTGTGTGTGTGTGAGAGAGAGAGAGAGAGAGAGAGAGAGAGAGACAGACAGACAGACAGACAGACACAGAGACAGAGAAAGAGACAGAAGACAGACCGTGAGAGAATACCTAAAGGTCATTTCATGTTTCATTGCTTTAAATATTCTAAAATGTATCCTGAGATCAAATCAGACCATAAGAAGAACGGACATGTGTATTTCATTGTTATAACCATCACAAATTTCTTTTATTTGATCAACCATCATCTTTTGTTAGGATTTCCTGCTATGTCTTCTCACCTGGCCTCCTAATCTCTGTTTTCATACCCTCTAATGATTCTCTACATGTCAGCCAGACTGTTCTTTGAAAAATGCAAGTCCTATATTGCCACATGTGTGCTTAAAACCTTCTGGAACTTCCTAATAAACTTTACATTAATGACAAAATCTGCAACATTACCCATAGGGTCATGCATTATCTCGTCCCTACCTACCTCTTTAGTGTCTTTCTAGGTCACTTGTCCCCTTTCAATAACCTAATACGGCTTAATCACAAGGAACAACAACAGCCTGTAATTATTGGAATCGAGAGTCCTAATGGAATAAAAGGGAGGAAGCCCAGTAGACAATGTCCCTCTTCCCTATACAAGTTCTAAACCAACTGTTTAGGCCAGGGGTCCTCAAACTTTTTAAACAGGGGGCCAGTTCACTGTCCCTCGGACCGTTGGAGGGCCCGACTATAGTTTAAAAAAACAAAACTATGAACAAATTCCTATGCACACTGCACATATCTTATTTTGAAGTAAAAAAACAAAATGGCAAAAACACCCAGTGGGCCGGATAAATGTCCTCGGCAGGGCGCATGTGGCCCGCAGGCCGTAGTTTGAGGACGCCTGGTTTAGGCAAAAGAGCAAAGTAAATGAGAGACTTTAAAAAGTATATTTATTATATATTATATAGGTGTTGGAGAATATAACCTTTAAATAAAGGGAAATTCTAAAGGCTGAACCTGAGAATTAGGTTTCCCATCCAGGTACAGGCAATACTGAATGACTTCCTTCATGACCATGCAGACAGAGCCTCAGCTACGATATCCCTCCCAACTTTTATCCAACACACGTGGGTGTGGTTCTAACCTTTCTGAGTCGCTGCCCCTCCTACCAGTCTCAATGTACCTTCTTCTTTGTATCTTAGTAGTAGACCTCTGTTCAGCTAAATTTCAGGCAGTTTTGAATGATGGTTGCTCTTTAGTTTAGTTGTAATTTCTACGTGGTTGTGGGCGGTTCCAAGTACCATATTGCATGTACTTACACTGCCATGTTGAACCTGAATCCTAAACCCTTCTATCTTGACCCAAAAATTCCTCCTAATGAGCCCGTATTATCCGGTTCTATTCAGGTGCAGTGATTATTGAGCACATCCTCTGGAGTACAACAAATGAGTTGAAGTTATGTCTGAGTAATCAGGAACAGTTTCTGGGCTTTGGATGTGTTAGTGTTACTCAAACTCTCAAAGCATAAGTTCCATCATCTGGAAAATTATAATAATAATTATTATTCATAAAGGAGTGAGATAATTTTTTTAAATATATTTTATTGATTTTTTACAGAGAGGAGGGGAGAGGGATAGAGAGCCAGAAACATCGATGAGAGAGAAACATCGATCAGCTGCCTCCTGCACACCTCCTACTGGGGATGTGCCCGCAACCAAGGTACGTGCCCTTGACCGGAATCGAACCTGGGACCTTTCAGTCCACAGGCTGACGCTCCATCCACTGAGCCAAACCGGTTTCAGCAAGATAATATTTTTAAAGTACTTAATAGAATACTAGGAACATATCAAGGACTCAATAAATTACACCTGTTATAACTATGTGGAATAAAAATGTCAGGCAACTGGCCTTTGGATATTAAAGAATATACCCTATTTAAATTATTAAATTGAAAACATACTTATTCTCTTTTGCTTTGAATAGTTGAAGATAATGATTGTATTCACCATTTATTATCTGAGGAACACAGAGCCAATTAACAGGATCTTAGAATCAGATTCATTTATTTGCTTGTTTGTTTACACAAGTGAATAAACTAAAACCAAGGCAATCTATGATGGATTTGTACTCACATCATTTGTTAGCAAAAAAGCCAAGAACCAGATTTTAATTTCTCTGACTTTCAGTACAGTGCTGTCTCCACTATACATGCACCCGATCCATGCACCCAGCCTTACCTAATAGACCTAACAGTTATTGAGTGTCGTATAAGTACATGCCAGTAAAATGAGACAAAAATGCCGCTCCCAGCAAAAGGTGGAAAAACACTTTCTGTT